>NC_084483.1:11962500-12562500 GCF_030035675.1 Rhineura floridana | reverse complement strand
CTCCTCGAGGGAAGATATAATACCATTACTTATTTATGAGCTTTCCTGTTCCTTTTGCCAAAGAGACCCTGACACAGGTTTTGCGCACTTTGGAAATCCAATGCACTTCTGACATCTGCAAGGAGCCCATTGACTGGGTTGCTCTCCCATGCGCTATGAGATGTTTTGCCTTTGAAGAGAAGCTGGTCCAGACTAGATCTTCCTCTAGGGCACTGAAGTGAACATAACTGGAGCTGCAGAATGAATAAACTCGATCTGCGCTCCAGTCAGAGACATTACTCCTCTCTGTAGATGTGGAACAGAATCAGGGCGGGGTGGGTTTGTGGATGAATGGATGGATGGAGCAGCCTTACGGATGCACAGGAGGTGGGTCTGTCGGCAGACCGATACCGGCTTTCCCCTGCCAGGCGAGGTGGCTGTAACTCGGTTCTGGGCTATGATAGGCGCTGGAACCTCTTGGCAGGCGAGGGTTGGGTGACCGCCACCCCGCTCGCATCCCAGCCCCTCCAGCCTGGCCCCCGTCACGCCTTTCGCCTCTACGGGGACCCGCGCGCCGCTGTCCTTGGTGCTGATCCGACCCGCGCCGCCCCGTCGCTCTCACTCACCTGACAGAGCTGCGGCTCCGAGGAGGCTGAGCAGCGCCACGGAAGGCATCATGGCTGGCCGGCCGGCAGGCAGGAGGGACCGGCTGGCTTGCAAAGGCTTCGCTACCAGCTCCCCTCCTGGCCGCAGCTCCACGCTATTTAAGGGAGGGGGGAATGTGGAGGAGGAGGGGGGGGCGCCAGAGCCAGGCGAGGAAAGGAGGAGACGGTTTTGCGTCACCGGTGGACCCCAAGGGGATCGGGGCGGAGAGTCCCTGGGATAGCCAGAAAGACCCTCCTCCAGAAGCTGCCAAGGACTCTTCCCTCCTCTCCTGCACACAGCTCTTCCTCATTACCAATGCACAAAGCGCACCCACCCACCCCGCAGCCAGAGCCCCAGAGCTCGATCCCTGGCGTCTTCAGACAGGGCTGGGAAAGCTCTAGTCTGAAACCCCGGAGAGCTGCTGCCAGCCAGAGTAGGCAGCACTGCGCTAGATGGAGCCAATGGTCTGACTCAGTATAAGGCAGCCTGATTGCCAGGAAGACCACCCATATAATGTCCCTACCCTACGCCAGGGACCCTCTCTTCCCCTTTCAAGCCTTTGGCTGCCACGCAGCTTTGCCTTACCATCTTTGATTCCCCGGCAGTGCCCCACCTCAGGAGAGACATTGTTTCCAAGCCCACCTTCCCATTATGACAGTCTCCTATCCCGCGTCAGAGCGCAGGGACCCCTCCCTTATATACACACACAGACCCTCCGAGAGCGAAGAAGATACCTACAAGAAGATCATCCCCGTTTCCCGCTGGGTCTGTAAAAGGTGCGGGTTAATTAAGTACTGGCGAACTGCATTGAACCTGTAGAGAAAGCGCCTCCATTCTTATTTGGAGGGCTTGGATGCTTAGGGATCTCCGGCTGTTCTCTGTATAATAATTTATATTCCTCCTTCAGCTTCCCTCACCGGCAAAGGCGCGCGCACTCAAGCCCACGCTCTCTCTCTCTCTCTCTGCGCAGAGACATTCCTGTCAAATGAGTCCTGTTTCAGCCATCAGGTTTTCTCATCTGGCCTCATCCAGCTGCGGATTTCTCTAATGAGCCAATAAAAACGCACAACACCTCCAGAGGTGTTAAGTGAGCACATCTTTCACGGCAATATCCTCTTTATTAAGATACTTGTAACCATTTGGGGAAATGGAACAAACCCGAGGAGAGGGGACCCTTGCCGAAAGAATTCCTCAAAACACTTCCCCTGCTTTGTGGTTCTCCCTTGGCAGAAAGAATGGATCTCTTCACAGCAATCCAATTGTCTCAAAGCTCCATTACTGATCAGAGAAATTTGCCCACGTTATTCCCTCCCTCCGTCCCTGCCTCCTTCCTTATACTTCTTCCCAACTGTCCATTTGAGATTATAAACTCCTGGGGAGCAGAGACTTGTCCATGTTGTCTATGTAAGTACACACACACACACACACACACAGAGAGAGAGAGAGAGAGAGAGAGAGAGAGAGAGAGATGTTGCAGTATATATTAATTCATCTTTCTATGAACTGTTTGGAAGTTTTCAGTGTGAAGTGAGGGTAGCTATGCACTGGGCAGAGCTTCTGACCTCTAGCAATATGTAGCCATCATTGATGTTGTTAAAGCAGGGCAGGACTAGGAAATGTACAACACTAGAAACATTTATCGATAGTAACATTTATTACTAATGTTTTGGACTGTAATTGTGCTTTAGAATATTTTTTAACTATAATTGTGTGGTAGAATGTTTTTAACTGTTTTCAGAATGCTTGTTCTTTTTCTTGTTAAATTGTTTTGTTGATATGTTTGCTGCTCCAGGCTCCCTCAGGAGGAATGGGAGGATACAAATTTAATTATTATTATTTCACTTATAAGGACTTCATGGGTACCAGGGGTCCCCAAACTTTTTCAGTCCAAAGGCACATTTAGAAATCTAAGAAACTTTTGTGGGTACCACAGTATACCCATTTCACAGAAGAAAATCTGGCAGTGTTCAGAACCCTCCTCCCCTGCAGCAGGCAAAACACCCACTTATGCCACAAAACAAGATAAAAAGAGCCAGGAAACCCCACCACCACCGCCAAACAGCCCAAAACAAAATTACATCTCAATTTACTAATTTATTTTTTAAAATTTATATCCCACCCTTCCTTCCAAAGAAGCCCTCCCTGAAACTGGGGGCCAAGGTGGGAGTATGCAGTGGGGAATTTTGTAGTTCGTTGGACTGGAGGTCCTTGAGTAAAATCGAAGAACACAGGCTTGCATCAAA
Source organism: Rhineura floridana (assembly GCF_030035675.1). Taxonomy (NCBI): domain Eukaryota; kingdom Metazoa; phylum Chordata; class Lepidosauria; order Squamata; family Rhineuridae; genus Rhineura; species Rhineura floridana. Next base: position 12,559,633 of record NC_084483.1, on the reverse strand, counting down.
AAGGTAGGCCTTTATTGGATGACAAGTGTATGCTTGGTCAGTCTCTCCCTTAGTGAGTGGAGAACTGCTACATGGCGCTGGTTGCCTGGGGTTTTTATACATTTCAGGACAAAGACTTAGCATCTACCAATCAGGAGTTAATACATCAGTATGACACATGTGACATAGGCATTTGCATAGGTACTTACATAGGTACTGTACTTTCTGCATCATGTTCCAGTGAATTTGGCAATGTTCAGTACTTCACATAAAAGTACATTTTCACAGTGAGCTAAGCACTCCAGCTAATGAGCTAAGCATTTTAGTTACTGCAATTCTTTCTACGTCTTAGAGATACCGAGATGTTCAGCACAGTGTTCTATGTTATCTTATCTATTAGAGTTGAAGCTGTGCCAAACATACCGGCACAGAGACAAAAAGACAGCTCTAAAGAGAAAAGGATTCTGGCTGGCTACTAAACTTATTAAAATATTATAAACCTTTATAGCTTTATAAAAGAATGTTTTTGCTTATAGTTTGTATATAATAATTTCTCCATCATATGAGGGTACCATGTTGGAGACCCCAGATGGGCCCCATTACCAGGTGGGCAAAGCAACCCCATACTCACAATTTGATGGGACCAGAGATATGCCCCGCACTATGCCAGCAGAACAATTGCTGTTTCCAATGTGTGTTCTGCCCAGAAAGGGAACGCAAAAACACACATACACACACAGAGAGAAAATACAAACATGCAGGACTTTCCTCTTCTCCCAGCCATTTTAGCATATGTTCTTGAATTGCTTTTTAAAAAATGTGTTTTTACATTTGTATATTTGTTTTTAATGTTGTAAACTGCCAAGAGAGCTTCAGCTATGGGGAGGTATACAAATGCAATAAATAAATAAATAAATGGCAGGAAGCATGCCCACAGCATCCCTCGAAGCACCATCAGGGATTATGCCAGTGGGAACACCCACATGTCCACACATAGAGTGAGATCATGAATTTGCAGTGATGGGGAGACACTCCCAGCACCCACCACCCCACATCATTATCATTGCATACACAATACATAAGACGAGGCCATCAGGCACAGTAACTCACCAGTATAATGACTCCGCTACTGCAAGTGCCTAGGCAGTCCTCTAACCCAGGGTTCAAATATCTTTATACTCTCCACAATAGCAGTTTAAGAGCACAACACACCAAGGGAAGGGAAGAGAAATCACAACACAACACTCACATAGCTTTCTGGGTTGGATGTCTGCAAAGAACACACACAGCCCTCCTGGGACGAGAAGACCCTCTTGCAAGCCAGCCAAGCAATCAGGACACATTAACAAAGGCAGCTACAGACATACACTGATAGCAATGACCCAAGTCCTTAGGGCAGGGGACGGGGAAAGATGGGTGCTGAGATTGCCCTTTTGCTCTTCCCTTTTTAAAGCATCTGTTTTATTTTCTGCAGAATGTTGCAGGGGGGTGCAGGGGGCTCAAATCACAAGACAAATAGACAAGACAAAGGCCCATCTAGTCCGGCACTCCAAATACTCATGGGAAGCTTGCAATGGCTGCTTCTGAACTGTTAATTTCAGCCCGTCTCACTGGAGCACAATTATTGTTCTCCTCTGATGAGCACAATGTAGCTGCACAAATCTCTCTGTTATAAAGGATGCTAATTATTTCTTATGGAATGAAAATATTCCTCATCGATTAGTCACTGGAATCATCCCCTCTGTGAGCCAATGAAGCACAGCCAAGAAACTTAACAATAAAAACAACATTCATAAAATGAATAAACATAACAGGGTACATTTATTATTTGGCAGTCTGTTAATTACACTGAACATTCTTCTATTAATTGTGTCCCAAAGAGGTTAATGATTCATTCCAGCCTCCTTACATCCCTTTCTTAAGGTCCTGGGCAAATTCAGCAGAAAGATGATTGCATGGTCTAGGCTGAGCTTTCATGCTATTATTTTAAACAAAACAAGACACCAACTCTAATCTACAAATGGAAAATTGGTGGAATAAGACTCAGATCTTCCGTCTACATTTATATAGATTGCCAACTAAGGCATAATGTAAGTCATAGGCATCTTGTAAGGCATAGTATCTGGATGTGCAACAGAGTTCCAGAAATGATTGCCCAATCTTCAGTAGTGTAGTGGCAAATTCAGAAGTGCAGACTCCCTTCATGATAATCACACCTGGCCCCCTCACAATCACACGCCTCACTTCCTTGCTCTCCGTCATCATCTCTACACTCCTCAGTCCTTCCCACACATGCCTTCTCCCGCAATAGCAGACATGCCTAGCAGCCAATCAGCATGAAAAGGGAGTGTGTTAGCTCTGAGAGGAGTCTTCTCAGTGGCTGACTCACCTCATTTCATTCCGATTGTCTCCAATCAGGAGGGAAGTACAAGGAAGCATAAGATTATTTTCAGTGGCTAACACACTGATTGGCTCATAGGACACTGGAGACATAGGGACCTGAGTGTGACCCGGTTCCCGAAAAAGTAAGGGAACTAAGACCCCCCCCCGAGACCCCTGATGACTACATCCCTGAAAGACGCACTCATTCCCACACTCAGCTAAGCTATCTATTGGCAAAGGCTAGGCACTCCACTCCAGTCTGTTGCCACTACATGGGCAGTTTTGCCTTGCAAGAACCACATCCCAGATGCATGGAGCACAACAAACTGTCCCCATACACACAACAGTGTTTCACGACAGCAAGCCTTAAAGAAGAGTCAGCATACACACAGGCACTGCAGTCTCCCCCTAGCTCCCATGGGGGTGGGGAGGCTGAAGCACGAGCACTGTTTGGGCAGCCAGGTGGCCGTTTTCTGTGGTGGCAGAGTCAACAGTGGTGGCTTGCGCTCCTGCAGATCCTTCCCCTCCAGTTTTGACTGCTCTCCCTCCACACTACCTCCACCCAGCTCTGTGGGCCACATGAGGAACTTGGTACTCAGCTGTGGCGAGGAGGATGGCAGCGATGGGGTGGGGCAGAGCTTGGGAAAGTTACTTTTTTTGAACTACAACTCCCATCAGCCCAATCCAGTGGCCATGCTGGCTGGGACTGATGGGAGTTGTAGTTCAAAAACGTAACTTTTCCAAGCTCTGGGCAGGGGGCATGACAGGTCTCTTCTGGCAGAGGTGACGTGGTGCCTTCCCACCGTGACCTTGGTGATCCTGTCCCCAACAGCCTTGGCATACCTAGACCCTGAGGGTCTAGGTCCCTGTCTCATGGCCGTCCAAGCCTGCAAGCCTGGCTGGAATGGCACGGGTTCACTGAACTAAGAATAAGATTGCCATATGATGTTCTCAACATATTTTGACTCTGCTGCTTTCTTGTGTATTTTTGTGACCGGTCCTCAGCTGAGCTTGCTTTGCTTCAGGCAATACATGTAATATTTCTCTTGTAATTATGCTCAGGTGGCCTGCACCCTGAGGTCGGAGACAATTCATTGCTCCCATAAAACATGCTTTAAAAGGGGTTCTGCCTATCTTAAAAAAACTAATTTATTTTATGATTGTCTGATGGCTCCTTGATTTGATCAAAAGAGTCCTCACATCTGGAGTTCTCACTTCTGGGATCAATCAATGCAAATTTCCCCCCATTTGCAACTCTGAACATGACAGATCAGGTTATCTGTTTTTAAAAGAAGATGAAAAGCTATCATAATCTGCCATAGAAAGTGAGCTGAAGAGTGCATTAACACAGCAACAGGCAACAACTTGAATTTAGCATGGGTTCAGAAATATTCTGAAAAAAAGGCACACTCTTGAAGTGATGGGATTGCTTAAGAGCTTTGGAGCCCAGTAGGGAACCAAGGGGTCTTTTCTGAAGGATGAATGCTTTACTGAAAAGGGATTGAGTGCATCCTTTAATGAGCCTCTCCTATTATCTATTCCAAGCTACTGGAGAGACATCACTTGTAGCTGTTGCTTCTCTGTGCGGCTCCTCTTGGTGGATACTATTGCAGAAAACAGTCAAGCAAATATGCTGCATTGTAAATCCAGACAAGGGCCGTGGCTCTGTGGAAGAGCACATGCTTTGCATTCAGAAGGTTCCAGGCTCAATCCCAGTATCCCTAGGTAAGGCTGGGAATGTCCCCTATTTGAAACTCTGCTGCCAGTCAACGTAGACAATGCTGAGCTAGATGGTCTGACCCAAAGAGATTTCTATGTTCCACAACCGTACACAAATGTATCGTTATATGGGGCCCAGATATCCGATTTCCTGTCCTGTTTCCATTTATGAAAAGTGACTTTCTTGTATGCAGCTAGCATAGGCATATCCTCAGACCACTGCACAATTGGAGGGGATGATCTTTCTTTTCAGTTCTGGAGTGTTAGGCATTTGGCCACCACAATTGCACATAGAAGCCAGCTGTGCTCTCCCTTCGTCAGGTTCCATAGGGTTGGAATATGATTTAATAAGATACTGATGTCCTTGAACTTAAGGGTCAATTCTGTTAGTGCCAAAGTCAACCAGCCAAGAGCGGGGTGGATGGAGGTGTTGCTTAGCAACCAGCCAGAGTAGCATGATCTTCACTGAGACACCACAAATAGTTGGCTGTGTAGTTCTGAGGGAGTATTCCTCTGTATGTTTGGTTGTATGTCTCCCTGCTGTGTACAAGGCCTGAACTGAAAGGGAAAAAATCTTTCTGTTCTTATCTCTTCAAATTATATACTTGTTTTTGTTCAGGTTGCTCAGCAGAGTGTTATCAGTGCTTTCCTCTCTGGACTCTGTCTGCGTTAGACTTGGCTAACAACACCCTCTCACCAAAATGTAATTTTAGGGTAGGAGCACATCACATGACATAGTGGTGCCTAGGGGGCAATGCATTGCCAGCATTTGTTTGTGCTTGATTTTATTTTATTTTTGGAAAAGGCATTGTGGGGTCCAGTAAGCTGTGAAGATTTTGTTGTTGTTGTACCAGGTACAGCCTGATATCCAGAGAAGTCAAGCTCACACATGCCAAAATTGTTCTCTATGGCCTGTCATGTATTGGATATTACAATTCACCACTCCACTCCATCCTCAGTTAACTGGGGCCAAGCTTAGTCCTGTACATTAAGATTCTATAGAAAGACATTACAGGCTGTGATGAGGTTGTTAGATCATCCAGTAATACTGGGTCTCGGAGTCACTCAAGACTTCTGGTCTGAACAAGGTAGTTAATCAACAGTTGTATATGTTACCAGCTTACTTACTATGGGAGAGCAAACATTTCCCTGAATGAGGAAAGGGGAGAAATGCAGTGTTAAGACCTATCAGTTGATCCAGGGTGAAGAAGCCTCTCTCTGCTCCTTTTTTCCATAGGAAGGTTTCCCCTCCTGTTTTCAATCTTAGATAGCCTCTCATGTGTATATGGGTCAAATCCAAACGTTTGTCTCCATCTATCCTGTGTTTCATGAGCTGCTAAGGCTGTTGGTTGACGAATTTTGCCTTTCCGGTGTTTAGAGCAAAGAATATCCCAGCCACAAAGTGCTGCAATATAGTAAAAAAGGGGGCGCATGGGGTGGCATATGGTCATGTAGGCTGCTGCCACTGGTAAACAGCTGTCAGTAGGTATGTCTTGTGGTACATGTCCAAGTCAGGAAAGGCAAAGCTTCCCTCGATGATGGACGCTTTGTGAGAATCAGAGACTTGGTAAGGGACAATAACAAGGGCCAGCTTTTAAGAAGTAGGTTCCAATAGAGAGTATTCTGAGCAAGGAGGGAGATATTGTTATGCACATGCAACCCACTTCTGGAATGTGAGAAATTTCAGGGGTATGGTGCTTACCCAGAGTGCACTTTCCTTTGGAAGGAGGTCACTGGAGGCTTATGGCATTTTTGCAATATATGGCATACTTACATCTGAGGAATAGGATTGCCTAAATTCGTGTGTGTGTGTGTGTGTGTGTGTGTGTGTGTGTGTACAAGCAAGCACGCATGCACGCACGCACGGCAACCCTTTTTCTCCTCAGAAGTAAGTCCTACTGAGTTCAGTGGGATTTACTCCCAGGTAAGTGTCTATAGGATTGCAGCCTTCACCACTGAATTTCCACTAAGAGCTTTATTGCCCTGCACGTGGGTGCAAGAATTTGGCTGTGGGTAAACCTACCACTTTCAGAGATAATATTGTAAAACATACCATCTTTTCTAAGAACAGTTCTTTTGCTGCACTTGACCATGGACTACAGGTAGCAATGATTTATCTGTTAATGTCCTTTTTCCATTTAATATTCTCAGCAACCTAGGCTAGTCTGGCTGCCTTAATAATTCACATATTTAAATATTTATAGGGCTTTAATGCAATATCAGGGCATTGCTCAATTAAAAAAAATCACTTTGGAGGTTGCTAGCTGTGCTAGAAGATTCACAGAGGCAAATTTCAGCACCATAAATTAGATCTAATTACATGCAACAAGATGTAGTAACTCTAAAGGAACAGTTTAGAATGAAGTAAATAAGCATTTTTTCCAAAGAAATCCCAAGGTTTATTTGCACACAGTCCTGCATTTAGAGCCCGCTATGTTAACAACATTTCTCTCTATCATCTGTCAAATGGCAGTGGAAGGATTTCCCAGATTGATTTATAACACTGTATGTTATAAAAGTAGTGGAAAGCCTTCTGCAAAAACACTCGATTCAAAAGACATACACATAGTTCTTTCTTGCTGTTCATTATTGGGCTGTCTAGATGGACAAATAGTTTGTTTGACCTGGCATATAACAGCTTCCTACGTCCAGATCTGTGTTGCCAGCCCAGTGTGCTCAAAACTCAAGGTACTGCGTTCTGCCCACTGCAATGCTTGGAAAGTGATGCTGCCTTTGCATGACTGCTTCAGCACACATCAACCGGGGGAGGGGGGCACCTAGATACAGTCATCTAAAAATAATAGGTGTGAAAACTGCACCCTGGCAGGAATACATTTTACAGGTATTACCTGGTCACACTGATTTGTAACTCCACATGATAACAGCTTCCCAGTGTATTTCACCCAGGCTATTCAGTCGTTTGCTTGTCATCCTTGCTGTACAAACAGAAATCTCAAAAGAGATACACTGACTCAGCTGCAGATAGCGACTGATGACCTTCCTGCATGCTCTCTCCATTCTAGGAAAATAGAAAGAAGTTGAAGAATTTTAAGACATGGCTTAGTAGGCATTTGAACCTGAGTCTCCCAAGTTGACAGCCCACACTCTAACCACTACACCATGTTGTTGTACATGACAGTTCAGCAGATGTGCATGCCTGTAAGTCAGTTACTCCCACTGACTGTAGTCATGGCTTAAACGTAAACAAAACAACCTGCTTAACTTTCTAAGGAAAACATGGGAAAGAGCCTGATGGTTTTGTTCTAACAGCATTACACTTTTTACCTCTTTCTTTTTCTGTCATTGCCAGGGGAGAGAACTGTATCACATACACCCATATATATCGATGCTGTTGGACTCCAAGTCCCATCAGCCCCAGCCAGCATGGCCGATGGTCAGGGATGAGGGGAGTTGTAGTTCAACAACATCTGGAGGACCACGGGTTCTCCACCTCTGCTTTAGTTTAGAGACTGCACTGGAGGAAGTGCCCCTCTCCCATGCGGCCAGGCTTTGGTGAATCTGGTTCACCAAATCTGGCTCTGGTGCAGGCAGACCAGGGTCCAAAGCGGGCGAGGCATGAGACATGCTCAAAGTCAGGCTAGGGGTCAGGGTCCAGCTCAAGCAGGCAGGGCAGTCTGTATGGTCAGTGGTGGGATGAGCTGCTCAGTCTGAAGAACCAAGGCTGATGCAATGATTATATAGGACCAGTCAGGCCCCCATTGGCTCCTTGGGTCACCTGATGCATCTGAATGGATGAGCTACAGTACCCTCTCTAGCCATTATAAGAGAAGTGCTGCACACAGTTAAAAAGATCAAGCCAACAACCCCATCAGCCTATGAGTTGTCTCAGAGGCACAGTCAGTAAAGCACCTGGGCCACACCACTGTAGTCCTCTGACACCCTAACAAACACTACGAAGTAGCTCATTGGCAATAGTATTAACCAGCCTTCTTCAGCTTGGTGCTTCTAGATGTTGTCGGGCTCAAACTTCCGCCAGCCCCAGCCAGGATGGCCAATGGTCGGGGAAGATCGGAGTGGATGGCTAAGCATTCCTCCTTCTAACGTAACACTAGAGCTCAGTCTTCCAGTAAAACTGATTGGCAGTAGATTCAGAAGCGACAAGAAAGTACTTCTTTATACAATGCATAGTTAACTTCCAAAGTTAGTACAAGAACAAGAGAGACAAAAGGAAGTACTCCTTCACACTGCACATAGTGAAACTACAGAATTTGCTCTCCCAAGAGGCAGTGATGGCTACCAATATGGATGGCTTTAATAGAGGATTGTGCAAATTCACGGAGGATAAGGCAATCAATGGCTACTACAATGCTCAACCTCCACTGTTTGAGGCAGTGTGCATCTGGATACCAGTTGATGGGAATCACCAGTGGGGAGGGTGCTGCTGCACTCAGGTCTTGCTTGCTTATGGGCTTCCCATGGGCATCTGGTTGGTCACTGTGAGAAGAGGCTGCTGGGCTAGATGGGCCTCTGCCATGATCCAGAGTATGCTGCCACAAACAGTGGTGATGGTCTCTAACACAAAAGATATATTTATGGAGAAGGACAGGCCTTTTTAATGTCTATCAATCATATTAGCTATATAGAACCTCCATGTTCAGAGGCAGCGTACCTTTGGATGCTGGAGAAGAGGGTCAACAATGGGGGAGGGCTCTTGCCTTCAAGTCCTCCTTCTTGGCTTCTGGGAAGCATCAAGCTGGCCACCATGGGAAAGAAGAAGATGCTGGATAAGATGGACCCACTTTAGTCTGATCCAGGGGGGCTCTTCTTAAGTTCTTCAGCAGTACCTATGTGTATCACCAATTTGGTGGTTCCACACACTGAGTAATTATTGTTATAAATGGGTCTGAGTAGGTATCCAAGTGAAAGGCACCAATCCTTTTGCTTTTCTTGAAACAACAAAAAAGACCGGCCACTTGACTAATGTCAATAACATTGCTATAAGTTATTAATGAAAACATACAGTGTTTCTTTTCTTTTTCAGTCTAGACCAGTGGTTCTCAAACTTTTTTGGTTCGCGGCGCACTGTAAAATATATAAAAAATTTCTGGCGCACTTCGTGTACAAAATTAAAAATATATTAATATATTTTAAACTATGAATAAAAATAACTTAATAATAATATACTTTCATAATATTTGCGGCACACCTAGCCACCTCTTGCGGCACACCAGTGTGCCCCGGCGCACCGTTTGAGAATCACTGATCTAGACTATATCCAACAGTGCGCCTTTGAAACCTGCTGGGAATATTCCTCCTCTCCACCATTATTACCCCATGGCTGGCCTGGAATCTTATATGGTATCTTTGTTAGGGAGAAGGCATTACCCACAAAGTGGACTATGTGTGCCTAACCCAGTTACTATGATCATCCTTTTATCTCTTGCTTCGAAGGATTCTATGAGTACACAACACACCAACCATCACTGAGATTACAGCTGCCAGCAACCTTCATTCTGCGTAACACTTTCTTCTGTGCCCTGAATGGCTATTAGTATGGAAACATTTCTCATTTTCATGTTTTCTGTTGCCTTGAATAACATGATGGGAGAACTGTAGAGCTCCTGCCTTAGCTCTGTGGCAGAGCACATGCTTCGCAGGCAGAAGGTCTCAGGGGTTCAATCTTGAAGTATTCCTAGTAACAAATGAGCTCCAGGTAGCAGGTGCGGGGAACAAGTCTCTGCCTGAGACCTTGAAGAGCTGCTGTCAGTCTCTCAGCAGACAAGATTGACTAGTGCCTTGACTCAGTATAATAGCACTGGGGATCCCCTGGCCTGTGGGGAGTAGGGAAGAAAGGATCTTGCCCACTCACCAGATCCAGTTCCCCACCCCCTGCAGTATAAGCAGCTAGTGTGTTCACACCTGGATGAGCAAGGGGTTGATCTGCTGATCAGATGTGAAATCTCTTCGAAGCTAATTTTTTTTTAAAAAAAATGCATTCAAGCTGATCCCACCAAGTATTACAATAAGAAGGGGCAGGGTTTGTCCAGCACCGTGTGCCCCCGTTTTCACAACAGAGAGGTGGAGATGCACTGGAACCAGCAGAACAGTGAGTGTGTCTCCACCCTAAGATACAATGAAGTGAGCATGCTGCCTCAGAATTTGGAAACCAACAGGAGCCCAGGTCAATAATTGACTTGGCAATCCTAGCTCAGCTACAACGTTTAACCGTTAGATCCCTAACGTTAGTTAGCTCCCCATGCTTTCTTAAGTGAGTTTCGATTGATCTTCTGGGCTTTAAAAATACCCACTCTTGCCAAGGATTGTCATTGGCTATCAATGGGCATAAGGAAAGCGTAAAAAATAGCCACACATACCAACAGCTACCCACATGTACCAACAAAAGGGGTATGTTATAAGTGCCTGCAAGTTGGTTGACGTATGCTTAGTTTAGTAACCATATGTTGTGACATACTCTTGTATGACAAATGTTGGGGAAATGTAGAGCTAGAAATGGAAAAAAGGTGACAATCTCCTCCATTGGAAGATATGCTGAGAGAACTTTTTTTTTTTCTTTTAAGGGAACAGCACTCAGTGGTCTGTTTGAGTTTTTCTTTGCCCAGGAAACATTGGGCAATATGTTAGCATGAATCAGTCCCTTCTGCATTTCTAGAAACCCTATAGTGAAGCTTAAATGTTCATTAGGCAACTAGGACAATGTAGACTTCTATCTACAGAATCCCAAAAGAAGAATAATTAGACAATGTGGGGCTCTACATGCAACAGCCAGGAGAGGAGCACTTGAAGGCTGCAATTTTAAACACACTTACTAGAGTGTAAGTTTCATTGAACTCAGGCAGCAGATGTGTGGGGCTGGCAGTTGTGTGTGTACCCCTCCTCGCTGTCTGCCTTGCATCCCCTAAGCTAGCCTGATGCCTTCAGGTGCTATAGAGGATGCAATCCCATCACCAGCACTGAACCTTAAGATTCAACCGCCAGCTTTTGTACATGGAATGGGAAGGAAGCACCATTTTGTTTTTTGCTTCAGGCAGCAAAATATCTTGGGCCAGCCTTGGACCTATTTCTGAGTAAACATGTTTAGGATAGCGTTGCAAAAGACTGTGATGTCAGGGGTGGGAAATCAATGGCCATCGAGATGTTGCTGGACTCCAACTCCCAGCAGCCCCAGCCAGCATGGCCAATGGTGAGGGATGAGGGGAGTTGTAAAAGGGAAAGGGGCTGTTCAATACGGCTCCTCCCTGGCAAATTAAGAACTGGGCTTGGAATGCTCAGGGAACTGCTTTCCCCTCCCTCATTCCAGCACAACCTTCCCGTTAGGATTCTTAGAGGATAGCAAGTGCAGCTTGCTCAAAGGCAACACTTTCATTTGGAAATGCCCTAAAAGGAGCCTTTTTCTTTGTCATTCCTCCATTTCCTCCTTGCCCCTGAGATGTTTCCTGTCATGGCCCCGTCAGAGGACTCATCAGACGAGGATGACTCAGGAGTAACAGCAGCAGACCCAGATGCAGCAGACCCAGAAGGAGAAACGGAGGAAACTCTTGAGAACCCAGCTCCTTCTCCCCCTCAGCTGCAGACACCCCAGGCACAGCTGAAGCCCTTCAGCCAGACGCAGTCAGTGAACAGGATACTCCCCCCTCACCTGCAGAACATAGACAACAGAAGGTCAGGCAGAAGAGGGGCTGGCCTGTCCACTTAAGGCCAAAACACTGATGGCTCACACCTGCTGACAAACCTGCTCCTTAAAAGTCAAACCTTGGCTTCAGCATGTTGCTGACTACAATGTCAGGTGTGACCACTGTGTGTCTTCCTATCCCCTGAACCTTGACTTAGACTGATCTCTCAGCAAACTAAACCTGGACCTTCACTGACGTCTCTTCTGGATTTCTGGCTTGGCATGTAAGCTTTGAACGGCCTCTGCCCTTATCTTGCTTCCCCCTTGCTAGCCTGGCAGATTTATAGCCAAGCTGCCGGCTGAGGACTTATGGCCTGGCAATTACCAAGGAATCTCCAGCCCTGCCTGCACCCCCACTGACACTGCTGTCTCAGTGAAGAGCTGACATTTCCGTTCAGAGCAGCAGAAAATGCTGTGGCTCCAAAGAAGGTGACATCAGCCATCCCAACATCTCTGTGTGTTCACTTATATAGCACAGGCTGAGAGAGGGAAAAAAACAAATCTAAAATTTATTGAAACTCAAAAATGAGTGGGTGGTGGGAAATCTAGCTAAGTCAGACACAGATTCTTGTAGTTCTCCCGCCAGAGAGATGTTTGCTCTGCAGAATTTGCAACAAAGCTCTTTCTGTGAAGATTTTTTCATGCCTATTTGTCTTTTCTGGAAAACAGGTTCCCTGCCTTTTCTGGGGACGGGACCCAATGCTCAGTTTAAGTAATTAAAAGAACCCCAATGAATCCAACACCTACTGGAACAGGATTTAAGAAGAGGTGGAGAACATCCCTGAAAAACAATTCTATATAAGCGATGTTTACTTAGTATATGGATTGGGTATCCTGGAAGATAGAGCAGGCAAAAAAGCTTTTGATTGCATGTCTGTGGCCTGCAGAACTCTTAGAGATTAACAGGCACAGTAGGAGGTAAATAATAGGTTAGGTATCTGTAGCCCATGGGCTAAATGCAGCACACCAGGGACTTTCAACCCAGTTTCCAGGCAGTGGTGTAGTCATCCAGGGTCTCAGGGGGTCAGACCCCTTACTTTTTTGGGAGCAGGGTCTCAGCAGGGTCCTTATGTCTCCAGCATCCTGTGAGCCAATCAGTATGAAAGGGGAGTGTGTTAGCTATTGAGAAGAGTCTTCTAACATGCTTCTTTGTCCTTTCCTGCTGATTGGAGCCACTCAGAGTGAAAGATGAGTCAGCCACTGAGAAGACTCTTTTCAGTAGCTAACACTGTCCTCTTCTGTGTTTCTTGACTCCTAGGGATGTCTGTTGTTGTGGGAGAAGGCATTAACAAGGATCTCATTCTCAACCCAACAGCAAAAAAAGAGGGAGGGACATGGCTATAATGAAGGGACACTGAACTTCTGGATTTGCCACTACACTACTGTTACCAGGTCTCTCTCCAGGCCACATCCCTCACTATCCTTGCTCCAGGCTCTCCTTGAAGGCCATGCTGCAGCCCTGGCAGTCGCTCCATCTTCCCAGACCATGTACCTCACTGGCCCCACTCTGTACCCTCCCCACCCTCCCCCTCAAGTGTGCCGTAGTGGTCATTGCAGTGGCAGGTCCCTTGCATGCCTTTAAGAATCACTTCTGGCATAATCTGTAGCACTCAGCCCTGTTTAGTCATTTTTGGAAGCACTCCTAGGAGCACTCTGCCCACCTCTCTTCTGCCAAGGCAAGTTTGAAGTTCTTCTCAGTTGCATCTAAACATGGCAGCAGCGGCGGCAGCAGCAAAAGCAAAAATCCCCACACAAAACACCACCCACGTTTTGTGAGGACTGTGGGGAGCTCTAACTGAAATGTAGTTACAAGTAGTTACATGAGGAGGAATCAGATATTCAGCTTGCTAGCCAGTAAAAACCCTTGTAGTAATCTATATTCCAGATGTATCTTATTTTATTTATTTATCAAATGTATATCCCATCATTCTTCCCAAAGGAGCCCAAGCTCAGAATACAAAAACATAAGAAGAGCCTGCTGGATCAGGCCAGTGGCCCATCTAGTCCAGCATCCTGTTCTCACAGTGGCCAACCAGATGCTCATGGAAAGCCTGCAAGCAGGGCCTGAGGGCAATGGTGCTCTCTCCTTCCCCCCCCCCATCCCATGGCCTCCAGCAACTAGCATTCAGAGGCTGACTGTGAAGGCAGAGCATAGCCGTCATGGCAAGTAGCTTTTGATACTCTTATCCTCCATGAATTTGTCTAATCCTCTTTTAAAGCCATCCAAGGTGGTGGCCATCACTTCCTCCTCTGAGAGCAAGTTCCATAGCTTAATTATGTGCTGCATGAAGAAATTCTTTTATCTGTCCTGAATCTTCCAGCATTCAGCTTCATGGGATGTCCGTGAGTTTTAGTGTTACGAGAGAGGGAGAAAAACTTCTCTCTCCACTTTCTCAATGCCATGCATAATTTTATAAACTCCTATCATGTCACCTCTTATTCTCCTTTTCTCTAAATTAAAAAGCTTCAAATGCTGCAATCTTTCCTCGTAAGGGACTTACTCCATCCTCTTGATCATCTTGGTTGCCCTTTTCTGAACCTTTTCCACCTCTACAATATCCTTGTTTGAGGTAAGGCAACCAGAACTGTATGCAGTATTCCAAATACAGTTACACCACAGATTTGTAAAACAGCATTATGATATTGGCAGTTTTGTTTTCAGTACCTTTCCTAATGGTCCCTAGCATGGAATTTGCCTTTTTCACAGCTGCCACACACTGGGTCAATATCTGCATTGAGCTATCCACTATGATCCCAAGGTCATGTTCCTAGTCATTCACTGCCACTTCAGACCCTATGAGTGTATATGTGAAATTAAAATATTTTTGCCCCAACATACATCACTTTACACTTGCTCACATTAAATTACATTTGCCATTTGACTGCCCATTCACTCAGTTTAGAGAGATCCTTTTGGAGCTCTTCACAATCTCTCTTTGTTTTAATGACCCTGAATAATTTAGTATCATCAGCAAACTTGGCCATCTCATTGCTCACCCCTCACTCTAGATAATTTTTGTACAAGTTAAAAAGCTCAGGTCCCAATACCGATCCTTGGGAAACTCCACTTTCTACATTCCTCCACTGAAAAAACTTTCCATCTATTCCTACTTTCTGCTGTTTCCTAGCCACTTCCTGATCCACAAAAGGAACTCTCTTCTTATCAAGCCTACTCTTGAGTCTTTGGTGAAGTACCTTGTTGAAAGCTTTTTGAAAGTCCAAGTACACTATGTCAACCAAATCACCTCTATCTATATGCTTGTTGACACTCTCAAAGAACTCTAATAGGCTAGTGAGACAAGACTTACCCTTGCAGAAGTCATGCTGACTCTGCTTCAGCAAGGCTTATTCTTCTATATGCTTGGCTATTTTAACAATACTTTCCACTAGTTTTCCTGGGACAGATGTTAAGCTAATTGGCCTGTAATTTCCAGGATTTCCCCCCTGAATCCCTTTTTTAAAATTGGTGTTACGTTGGCTACTTTCCAGTCTTCAGGTATGGGGACTGATCTGACAGACAAGTTGCATATTTTTGTTAGAAGGTCAGCAATTTCACATTTCAGATTTCTTGTGTGAATGCCATCCGGATCTGGCAATTTTGTCAGTTTTCATTTTGTTTAATAGGCCTAGACCCAAATCTGCATTTGACTGGGAGTCAGCCAGCAGCTCAGCCAGTTTGTTTACTTAGGAAAGAGGAGACACTATCTTTTTCCGTAGCTGCTTTCTGAGAGAACTGTTCTCTCACTTCTGAAATAATCTCGTTTAGAGTCTTTTTCTGTTGTTGTAAAACAAGTACAAAAGTTT
This sequence comes from Rhineura floridana, assembly GCF_030035675.1. Lineage (NCBI taxonomy): Eukaryota > Metazoa > Chordata > Lepidosauria > Squamata > Rhineuridae > Rhineura > Rhineura floridana. The sequence goes on along the minus strand of NC_084483.1, from coordinate 12,544,098 downwards.
CCATGTACTTTGGAAGGGAGTCTAGGAATAAAGCAATCTGTACATTTTGGTTCAGCTGCGTCCCCGCCTCTTCTATCCCTTGGACTAACATCATGAATTTAGTAAGGTGTTGTTCAAATGAATATCCCTCATTTGCAGATTAATAAGACTTCTTAACATTGCAATTAAATGCCCTCCACTTTTCAGCTGATGATGGGATTCAAGAGTTTTCCACATTTGTCTGGCATTCTTAGAATTCATAATCAAGGGAATCTGGGAATTACACTTTTCGTAATCAAGTCTTGTACCTTCTCTTCTTTCTCAGTCCAAACTTTTTGTTCCTCTCGAGAAGCCTCTTCCGGTTCCGATCCTGTAATCACGTCCAACAGCTTCTGTTGCCTCAGTTGATTCCTCATACGGAATTCCCATAGCTTCCACTCTCTGGGGACGAGTTTGTCTAGACCTAGCCGATCCGCTATGGTAGCCATTCTTAAGTAAAGGCTTAACCCTTTTCACTGACCAAAGGTCTCTATTTAGCTTCCTTGATTCAAACACAATAGCTTCTTTAATTGCTCAAATTTCCTTTTGCATGGCTGGTGCCCGTAACCTATCGGAATTCTATTGAGTTGCGTAGCAGAGCGGAGAGTATTGAGCGAGCTTGTGTGTGTGTTCGAATCTTTGCTAAGATTCTACCTTCCCTGCAAATTAGTCAGACAGAGACTTTAAGCTTTAAAATAACTAATTTATTCTGGAAGTACATGCTTGATAGGAAAGAGTTCTATATCTAGCTAACTGGCTATGTTGGAGCAGTCTGCACTGGTCCCAGTGCAGCTCTCATGCTGGTTGAGAGGGAGAGACAAAGGAAAGATGTCTGCTCCCCTCTCGAGAGAGAAGAAGAAACTGGGAAGGCAGGAAGAAACTGGGATCAACATCCTTTGCATATCAGTCTAGCAGGAAGGGGAGAGACAACAAGGATCAAAGGACAGGTATAGCCTAGCAACCAAGAGGTCTCCTCCCTAGCTACCCTTTTTAACCCCATGCAGCCTCAACCCACCAAGTTGGAATTGAACCTCATACATTCCAACAAGAACTTCATCTCTCATCACCACTAACTGCCTTAATTCCTCAGACTCCCTCCCTGCAAAAGTTACTTCAGGCATAGGGATCTGCCCTATATCTTCCGCTGTGAAGACAGATGCAAAAATTTCATTTAGCTTCTCTGCAATCTACTTATCCTCCTTTAGCACACCTTTGACTTCCTTGTCATCCAAGGGTCCAACCACCTCCCTAGGTCTCCTGTTACTAATGTTTATTTTTTTATGGTTTTGGTCCTTATGTTTTTTAGCAATGTGCTCCTCAATTTTTTTTGGCATCCCATATTAACTGTTTGAACTTATTTTGCCAAAGTTTGTGGTCCTTTTTGTTCTCCTTATTTGGACAAGACTCCCATTTTTTGAAGGAAGCTTTCTTGCCTCCAGTAACATCTTTGACACTGCTTATTAGCCATGCTGGCATCCTCTTGGCTCTGGTGGTACCGTTCCTGATCTGCAGCATACACTCCACTTGAACTTCTAATGTTGTGTTTTTAAACAACTCCCAAGCATTTTGGAGTGATTTGACCTTCTTGCTTTGCCTTTCAACTTCCTTTTTACCACTCCCCTAATTTTTTGGAAGTTTCTTGAGCATTTCTAGACGACAGAAAACTTTCATATGGTTTGGATTTCTCTGGTACTGGAGCATGTTTTAATTAAACAACAACAAGTAAGGGGCTATTATTGTCATTTTCCTGTTCTAGCATTCTATCCCATTTGCACAGCTTTCTTTTAATGTTACTGTATTTAGCATGTTTCAGCCTCCTTTGGAGGTTTGTTTTTAATTACAACAGCAGCAAGTGTGCTGCTATTTGGCAGAATTATAGCTAGGCATTTCAATATGCTTTATATATTTGCTCATAAAACAGGAATGTTGGAGATGAGTGAGAATTAATCAAATGTGACTGTGCTGGATTTTCCTGGCAATTGGCCATTTACGTATAAGTATAATTTAACAGCACCATGGTCACTACTCCCAGTTGATTCTACACCATGTCCTGGTTGCCACTTAAGCCCAGGGTTGCCAGCCCTCTGGTTGGTTCCATGACCAACTGTTCTAGGGCACAGTCATTTGATATCTTTACCTCTTTGTCATGAATGGAACACATATGCAGCCAGGCTATGTGAAGGTAGTTGAAGAACAAAACCTCAGCTTTTCATTCTTTCCTGAAAAAGCTTGAAAACTATAAATCAAGCAGTAGCTGCTGAAAGAACCATTTTAGCCATTTAAAATAAGAATGTTCAGCCAGGATGAGCACATGGCTATTTGAATCGATACACCAAAGTCCCTTTGGATGCAGTTGTGCTAACTATCTGCCTGATGGCTACAAATGACTTTCTGCTGAAAAGATCAGAGTGGTCATCTGAGTGCATTAGGTGATAATGAGGGGGATGCTGCTGAATCATTACACACACCTTTCCATTAAATGGGCCAATCCAGCCCCATTGTTGGTAAAAATTGGCAAGATTCTGGCTGACTAAAAAAAAAGACTAACTGGTTTAGGATGGTTGATTATCTGGATCATTAACATTTCAACATTGTTACATGTTGCTATATCATTGTAATAACATGAATGAATGAATCTTTATTGCTCAGAGCCATAGGCTACCACAATTCATCACATGTAAAAGGAAAATACAAAATACATATTAAAATACAAGTCATATTTCAGCAAACACAGTTCAACAACATACAGTAAAGGAACAACAACAATAAATTTCAAATAAAATTTCCTCTCCCAAGTGAAAGATATACTGACCCACCCTATCACTTAGTATATAAATACTACAGCCATAACAGCACTGGGGCACATCCTACTCACCCTACAAGGTTTCTTTTGGTATCTAACCTAATTTTCACATAGCTAGAGCAAATTTTGCCACCTGGATAGTTATAAATATATTGTTGCCTGCTAGCAGAATGCATATCTGCTCCAGGGAAGGTCTATTTGACAAGGAGCAAAGGATGTAGGAAATAAATTTAAACCTTGGGGACTAGTATAGGAGGCAGCTTAGTAAATAATGTACAACATCCTCAGCTTCACCAGATTCACAGATACAAACTCTTTGATGAGTTGGAATGTTAAGCGGAGGGCATAGACGGAAGTCATAAAGCTGTGAATGATTTTCTCAGGGGTGCAGCTGTCAGAAATGTGAAATATTGCTCCATGCCAAATGTGGTTTTATATAGTGGGTATCAAATAGAATATGACATTTGGATAACTGAATAGAGATCCCACCGTTTAGAATTAGGATGGATTCTTTCTTTGAACAGCTGTTTAACTCTAGCGGAAGAGAAGGTAGGTAAAACTTCCGTGATGATCCCATAAGCAGACAGAGTAGATTTAACAGAATTTACCCAGCAGCTTTGGGTTGGAGTTTGCATTTGTTCTAGAAAGCATTTCTTTGGCAGGCGCAAATCATTCATACAAGGCAACTTCAGCCAATACAAGGCAAGTGCAGCATGAGCACAGGATTCTATAGAATATAACCCTGTTTCTGCCCTTAAAAGAAATGCAGGTGTGCTTTGAGGGACAGCTAACAGGGATCTCATGAAGGAATTCTGCATGACCTCGAGAGTAGAGACATTTGTATACCCCCAAAGCTCTGTGCCATATAGCAGTTGTGCGACTATCTTCTTCCGAAACACCTCAACTGCTGGTGCAACTAAGCTCCCCCCTTGGAACTTAGAAAAACACGTCAATGATTGTATGGAATGGGAGGATTTCAACTTAATTGTATCCAGATGTGACTTCCATGAAAGTTGGGCATTAAACCCAAGTCCCAAGTATCTGAAATTATGTTGTTGCTCAATGGGTTTATCATCCAACTTCCATACATGTTTTTTTCTTCCTTCCAAAAACTACCACTTGTGTTTTTGCATGATTGACGATTAGATGCTCCTTTAACCAACGCAGACTCAAACTTCTTAACCTTTGCATCCCAATTAGTGTAGTGGAAGTCATAGCTATGTCATCGGCATACAAGAGGACACAGAGCCTGGCATCTAAAACTGAAACTGGAAAATATTCTGAACCACTCAATAAACAAACTGCCATTGATGTGAAAATTCAAAAGGGAGCCAAGATGCATCCCTGGCAAACTCCTCTGATGGTTGGTATATTTTCTGATAGTAATCCATTTACCCTGAGCCTTACCGTTACAGAAGTATTAGAGTGCAGCATTTGTATTAAATACAATAAACTTCTGTCAATATTGGGAAATGGACTGCCTTCAAGTCGATCCCGACTTATGGCTACCCTATGAATAAAGTTTTCCTGGTAAGCAGCATTCAGAGGGGGTTTACCATTGCATCCCTCTGAAGCTAGTCCTCCCCAGCTGGCTAGGGCCTGCTCAGCTTGCCGCAGCTGCACAAGCCAGCCCCTTCCTTGTCCGCAACTGCCAGCTGGGGGGCAACTGGACTCCTTGGGACTATGCAGCTTGCCCACGGCTGCACAGGTGGCAGGGCACATAACCCCTGAGCCACTCACTGTGGGGGTGATCTTTGACTGGCCCTTTACACCCAGGAGACATGAGTGGGGATTTGAACTCACAGACTCTGGACTCTCAGCCAGGCTCTCCTCCCCACTGTGCTATACAAGCTCTTGTCACAACAGGCCTCTGTCAATGAGATCAAAAGCAGAAATAAAATCCACAAAGGCAACAAAAAGGTCTTTTTTACCATTTGGAGTATTTCTGAATCAGGTGATGGAGAATAAAGCACTGATCTATTCCGGGCTTTCCCTGTATAAACCCTGCCTACACTTCGGCTATGATTGAGTTCTCAGTAGCCCAAGATTCCAATTTGCATAGCAAGTATTTAGAATACAATTTAGCAACAACACTGAGCAGGCAAATCAGTCTAAACACTTTTGGATCTGCTTTAGAACCTCTTTTATGAATGGGCACAACTATACTTACTCCCCAACTCTGAGGAGTTTTCCCATGACGGCTAATATATGTGAACATTGTAGCAAAAACCAGGCACCACCAGGCAGGATTTGATCTACACAATTCTGCAGGAAGCATATCCTCCCATGGAGCTTTTTTTTGCAGGCAGAGAGTTAATCAAGATATATATTTCATCTGGGGTTCCAGGGTCCCATTCAGGGCAAGAAAAGAGCAATAAAGAATCTGTATTATGAGGAATATCTAAAGTTAACCTGGTGATAGACTATCTGAAAAGGGAGGGAAAATGTACGTGCCATTGTGATGAAGTAATTTGATTCTCAATGGAGCCACCAAGGTCCAAAATCTAGCTGAGTTCTTTTCCAAGGTTGCCAAACCTAACTCCTTCCATGACTGGTGTATGTGCTCATCCTTTTTAGAATGCAATAAATTTTTATACTCTCTGCGGAGGTGTATGTAGGAGTTGAAATTTTCTAAGGAATCCATTTGCCTTAATCTCCTTATATCTCTTGCTAAAATGCGTTTATGAGCACCGCACTGCTCATCAAACCAACCTTGATTTGGCTGTCTGACTGAGTGGGAGGCTTTGGAGCTAACCACAAGGGGCCTGATTTCTTTTGCTATTTATCAAAATTTTCTAAGGATCTGAAAAGGACAAAAGTTGGTCCCTTAGAGTTAATCTCCTAGAGGACATTAAAATATATATTTATTCCTTCTTGTACCTTCCCATTTCAGCAAACCCTTCTGTCACCTTGGACTGTCAGGTTTTCTGGAGGGGCTAGCACTGAAAGGATTAATCCGACTGGCAGGGGGGGAAAAGAGATTGAATTGGCATATAATCACTCTAGGGCCTTGTGAGAGCTTTAAAGGTCTCAAAGTAAGAAACAAATGGTTGAGAAAGAATCATAAAATCTATAACGCTCTTACTCTTTGGTCCAATATGTGTATATAAATCAGATTCTAGGCTTTGATCTGTCCAATTACATATATACAGATGGAACTTGAAGACAAAAGTAAAAAGAGATTGGCCAGCTATATTGATTCCTGGGTCTTTTGAATTCCTAATGTGAAAGGAAATTAGCTCTTCTGGTATTAGACCCAATTTCTCCCCTATTTTAAAATTATTCAATCTTATCTTGGCATGTCACCTGACATTAAAATTAAAGTGTCTAAACTGGACATATAAAGAGGTAGGGACCTGATCTAGATCAGTCAAAACTGAAATACCCTCATTCTTTGAATTCTGAGGGGGACAGTACACATTTATCAGGAAAAATTTTAAACCTGAAGACCAGACAATTTGGAGAGTTAAGATATTATTACTAGAACCAGATCAATCAGTGAGATATTTGGATTATAATCAACCAAAATTATAGTTGCCAGACCACCTTGAGACCTCAAAAAGATTGTTGAAGCAACCCAGGTTTCTTGAGTAAGAATTTGAAATTGGGCACAAAAGTCTTTGAAGTTTTCATCTGCTAGCTTAGCATCCTTAGAGAGCTACATTCCATGACAGGACCTTAATAGGTATAACATCACTGGAATGTGGCACAGTGGATAGTCAACACTGGCCTTCCTCTTTAAGTGAGCCACTAATAGATCTGGGAACCAAAGTTCCTTGATAATAACCTCCTTTGCCCTTGTTTCTGTGATTCCCATCATTTAAAGGGCCTTGATCATGTGGAAACAGGAGGTGTTCACCTGAAGGGTCTAGTTCTATCAGAAGTTCCTCTGCAACTATACAGTGAGGCCGCATGGTGGAATATAATTTGTGCCTCTGACTGGGTGTGACCTTATTCCTCAAAGCTGGTATAGAAGGTGAGGGTATTTCTGCTACGACATTTTGAACCTTGTTTTGAAAATAGTCCCACTGTAATAACAACACAAAATGCAGAGTTACAGCTGGGAAGATTTAAGCAAGGAAAAGTGTGATGATGTACATTGAACATTTTTGCTGTTATGACAAATCTCTCAGCAACCTATAAAGATATCCTCCACTCACCACTGGCATGCATCAAGTCAGCTAATATAACCATCCAATAGTTCCCCCACTGAAATCAATGGCAAATGAACTTTATATGCTTAAATGTGCTGGGTGTATCCAATGAAGTTGTCCTGTTAGCACAAGGTGTTCTGCCTGCGCCAAAGTTTTCCTTTCTCTCTCTTCTTCCTGTGCATCTCTTGTGCCCTCCCCCCACACTCAGCTCCGGAGGGTTGGGAGGGAAACCCATAACATATGGGGGACAGGGATTAGAGAGGGAAAGGATATCCCATTGTACAGGCAGGAGTCCTTGCACAAACAGGATGACATAGTTGAATAAACCCACTTTGTTTTTGCAGAATAGAACACAGTATTTTCTTCATGTTTCCATGATTCTAAAATGTTGCTACTCCACCCTTCAATGTAAATATTTCTGGGGCAGTTTACAAAGCAAAAAGTACAACAGTAAAATATCCCAGGAAGGAAACAGCAGCAATAAAAACAATCTCAATAAGAAAATAAAAAGGGAAATAAGGAGGCCTTCACAGTGCTGAAAAGACAAGTGCCTGATGTACACCCATGGCATAATGTTTTGTGTGAACTCTGCTCAGCAGCTTAACTATGGCTTACTCTTAGCCATCCACAATCTGAAGCCATGGTTTGTGGTACACTTACAAACCTTGGTTTGTTTTCACTACAGCTTGGCACTGTGTGTGAACGCATCACCCTTCCTTAGCCATGGCTTGTTTTGTTCACCTCATCACAGATGCTCACCAAGCTATATGGGCACAAGTCAGGAGCACCTGGAAAAAAACCCAAACTTTGGAGAAACAAGCCATAGTTTGTCTGTGGGATTTGTGGTTAACTCATGGTTTCTGAAACAAACAATGGCTTAGAATTATGTGTGAACTAGGGCCATTAAAGTTAGCACCACCAAAAAAAGGCCCTCTTCCTAGCTGTCACCTGCCACACCTCAGACAGTGGTAGCACTCAAAGAGGGGCTTCCAACAATGACCTTAGGGGATGGATAGGTTCACATACTAGAGTAGGTGACCCTTGAAGTACCGAGATCTCAAGCCATGTAGAAGTTTAAAGGTAAGCACAAGCACTTTGAATTGTGCTCAGAGACATGATAAAGTAGAAAAGAGGCAGAGAACATAAGAACCACAAGCAGTAACCATCAACATCTTCTCCTCTTATTTCTGGTAGCTTACTGCATAGCAACTCACCTACAGGCTGGCCGTTCCAGGATAAAAGAACGTGGTAGATGCTTGGCAGGCCTTACATTGTAGTACTTCACTCCTGTAGAAGACGAATTAAGAGGATTGTGGCTGTCCTTTGACACCATTGTTCAGCTGGTGCTGAAACCTACGCTACAGAAAGTTTGTCAGATACTTTCGGCCCTTTGATGGCAGGGCTGGGAATTTGTTTTGGATAGTGGAAATCCGGGTTCAAATTGTTGCTCAGCTTCGAAGCTCACTGGCTGGCCTTGGTCAAATCATTTTCTCTCATCATAAACCTACCTCACAAGGTAGCCATGAGAACACTGCCATGGAGGAAAGGTGGGATGCAATCATAATGAATTAAAAAAAAAAAAAACACCCACTCTGAACCAACCAACAGTGGATTGATATTTCTGTAAGACAAACCTCCTACCATGAAAGAGAGCAATAAGGCTAAACAGAAGGAACATTCAATTTAGTTAAAGCCTACAGAAGCATTGCTAGTCGCTGCAAACCCCCCAGCAACTGTTACAATGATCCAAACAAGTTCCAAGAGATTTTCCATGGTATCATTTGCTCTTATTGATACAATGGGAGAAACCTCTAGGAACTTAATGCATACAAATGAGAGCTTTGGTTATATATAAATGATCACAGGTTCTGTATGGAGCCGAGAATATTAATCTATTTGTTGATTAAGCAGAGGTCAGAAGCTCAGTTAGTGTGAGTCATGCAGCTGAATTACCACCAGCTACAGATGCAGTTTTGGGGCCGTTTTAACTCTTTTTAAAATGAGACTCTCTTGGACTCAGCAGCCACAGCTTTCTCATTGCACTTTAAGCAGTTGGGAGGCATGGAACACACTTCACAGTGTCTTGTTGAATCACACACATGCACAGACACACATACACCATTTCTATAGTCCACTTCCCCAGTGTATTATGTTCTGTGGTCCCATCAATGTGTTTACATTGTCTCTTTTCAAGTTATGCAAAGTGTGGGAGGGAACAAGACTTAAAATCTCCAGTTTACATCCTATCAAGTGATGCGTGCCCAGAGCAGTAACAATCTGTAGAATTATCAACAAGCTTTACAATCCCCTCCTAGAGGAAAGAAGTGGGTTATTTACATAGAAGCACATTGATTAGGTCAAACACCATTGGGGAAAGGCTCTTATTTGCAATGCTTGTTATCTCTTGAATTACAGCTTTATTCCATAAAGAAGAAAAAACACACCAACCAACCAACCAGTACTTCTACATTATTTGAAAAAATCTAATATATTGACACTATTCAATTAGGACAAGGCAATGGCTTATTTATTATGCAATCTTCTGGCCCAGGTGCTTTCAGCATGAAGGTGAGCTTGGTCAGGAAGAAAACTATATGGCTGACGTGCTGGTGATGTCACAATGGCCACAATACTGAATGGCCTGAAAAAGGTTACTCTAGCAATCTTTCAGGAAACTTGCTGCACCTTGGTACTGGCTCAAGCTTAAAGGTACCCGTTTTAAGTACATAAAACATATAACTTTTATTTCTGCAGAAAATCAAACAAATTAAAAATTTCCAAGCAAGCTAAAATCCAATCCCTGGCACCTCCAGTCAAAATAATCTCGGGTAGCAAAGCTGGGAAAGTCTTGTGCCCGAGTCCTTGGAGAACCATGGCCAGTCAAAATAGACAAAACTGAGCTAGCCCAGACATCACCACTCTGGTGGGCTCCTCATCTTCGACTGCAACTCCCATCAGCTGTTGGGGCTGATGGGAGTTGTAGTTCAAATCATTTGGAGGGCACCCAGTTGGGGACAGCTGGGCTAGATGGACCAAGGCTCTGACACTGTATAAAATCAGGTTCTTATGTTCACAAGCACAGGTCTGGAGGATCAAGAACAGCCTATACATGCACAAAATGTATTCTTCAGTCAGTGCTGGCAAACAATAGTAAATAAAAGGAACCATTTGGTGCTGTGAAATATAACTGAGTCTGTTCATGCCTTTATTATAGCCTTGTTTAAAAAAAGGAATATTTTTATTAGAAGTTTTGTCATTCATGTATTACAGAAAAGGAATTACACATATCAGCTTGAAAATTAGAAAAAAATGTAACAAGAACAAATGGACGTTATACAAGTATTTTGGGGGGGGGGAGCATATTGTTTCATTTTAAAAATTAGGGTTCATACATTTGTAAGTGTCACATCACACAAACTAACATAATAATCAGGTCAAAATTAAAATTTCTATGGGTTTATAATACAATAAGGAATCACAAATGATCCCAACGCATCCCTCCAAAGAAAGGCATGAATTAAAGGAGGGTTCCAATTATGTTCTTTGTTAGCTACAAATGTTATTAAACAGAATCACTTCTCATACTCTTAGCCTGGTATCAGCGTTGTAACAATTTCTTCTGTGCCCAATAAACATTTTCTCACTTCTTATGGAGAGAAAAATGGGGGAGGGAAAGGGGGGAGGAATCGCACACATGCTTAAGACATATTAACCATTCCAGGCAAAATAAATGAATCAAATCTGTCATTTTGTCACATTTTGTTTCAAAATAAATCGAAGGACATCGTCTGAGAGCCCAGGCATTTGCTTTCCTTCCTCCAAAGTCACACTAGCTTTTGTGGGAATGGAAAAGCAGGTGCTGCTGGAGTGCTGAGGAAACACCTGATTCTCATCTTGATTAAGAACCATTTGGGCTATTTGGAGACTCTTCTGGGCATATTTCATTCCTTCTTTGTCTGCCAGATCTGCAATTTTGACAGACAGGCATTGGGAAGCCACTTCATATGCTGGACTCCCTCCAGATGACTTCTTCTGGCAGCAAGCCCCATAAAACTTATCCAGAGATTTTCTAATGGAAACTTCTCCTTTATCCTTTTGTTCACATGTCCAGGATAACGGACATTCACTAGGCTGGAACAGCTCACTGCACATACAGTTACTTGGATCTGCCCTCTCATAGTGCCCAGGCCACAAAGATACATTGGCTCCAACGCTGTGCCCTGAAAATGCTGTGTTATCTGGGTCTGCCAGGAAACAAATTGTAAAGACACATTATCCACACTGAAATAAGGGAAGACATATACAACGAGCTGATTAATGTGGTACTTAGGTTAATGTACAGGAGACCTAGATAAGATACATATCCCTAAAACCTCCTGAAAGTTTACCACTGCTGCCATATGACCCTGAGCCTTTTCAGCAAAATTACTAAACCTGTTGACAACAAATGTTGCCGAAATTGTGGTTCAGTGGGATCCTATTTCCAGCTATGGTGATTATGTCTTAAAGTTAATTCCTTTTGGGCAAAGGTTTTCAGAGAAACTGGACAAAAAGAGATCACCCCTAATCTTAAATTAGCTCTGCTGTCTGTTTATAATGATTCAACACAGACACTAATGCAGAAGGATTTAATTTCATCCTTATTAACAGCTACAAGATTATTGCTAGAAGTTGGAGATCCCTGAATGTGGACATGATGAAAGATTGGTATGAACAAGTGTGGCAACTTCCCTTCCTGGAGAAAGTGAAATGGCAATTAAGAGACAGAAGGATCCAACACGCATCTGCAAAATTTTATGAAACTTGGTTTGTTTTCATACAATATGCAGCTGCTCTTGAACATGGATTTTACATGGAGGCATTGCAAATTACAATTCCCATGTATGCCCATGGTGGCAAAAGATCCTGTGGCTCATGCTCAGGTGTGTCAAGGGCAAGACCTTAATGATTAAGCCAGCAAGGCCCCTCCTGTTGCCAGTCAGCCCTTTGTGCTGTTACCTCGTAGAGCTACAATTCCGAGAGTTCTCTGAGAAGAGGGACTGACTGTTAAAGCACTCTGACAATTGTAGTTCTGTGAGGGGGGGGAACAGAGGTCTCCTAAAAACTCTCAGCACCCTACACAAACTACACTTCCCAGGATTCTTTGGGGGAAGCCATGGCTGTTTAAAGTGGTATAATAGCGGAATAAATGTATGGTGTGAATGTGGCCCAAGATTTCTCATGGAAAGTTCACCCATCACTAATTCATCCATGAAGCTTACTGGAAAAAGCCATTGTTTCTAAGCCTGACTCATCTCCCAAGGTGCTTACAGGCACGCGTGAAAAAACAACTCCTGGTAGCTCCGTGGAAATGAGCCGTGCAATGGAGAACAGGAGGGAAGGATTTGAGTTCTGTTCCAGGGAGATGTTGAAGTGACTTGCTTTCACCCAGAAGTTGCTAGTATCCTGGGAAGAGGGATTGACTGTTATACCCCTCTGGGAATTGTAGCTCTGCAAGGGGAATGGGGGTCTCTCAGCACCCTTAAACTACACTTCTCAGGATTCTTTGGCGAAAACCATGCCTGCTTAAAGTGAGACAATACTGCTTTAAATGTATAGTGCAGAGGTGGGCTCGTGGAATTGGATAGTGGTGGTGGTTCCATCTTGTCCTTTGCCTCGGGCAGTAAAATATCTTGGGCTGGCTCTGCTCAGCCAGCTAAGAGTTCTCATCTGCACACTGCTCTCTGCTGCCAATGGCACAGCATACTGCTTGTCTCTCCACTGTTGTGGTGTGGGGGGAGTTTGTGGGAAAGGCAGGCGGAGGATTTCCCCCCCCCTAAAATAGTGTTTTCCTGCATATCTTGGGGGAAATCTGCCTATAGGCATATACCCCTAGATTCCCCCTTCACCCATTTTTTGTGCTTACACATTCACATGTGAAGTTAACCCACATTACTAATAGAAAGTAATTTCTGAGGTTTCACAAGGGGGGATTTGATTCTCCAGAATCGTGTGAAATCTGTGGCTATCTGTTATATAAGCGTGCTATCTCTCTGTGTACGTGTTAAACTCATGCCTTTTATAATTTACTGAAGCATGAAGAGTGGAACAACATTTCATATGAATATGAAATCCTGTTCAAAGGAAACAGTGCTGTGTACCCAAGGCTATTAAATACAAAGAAGCTGGAAGCTGATTCTCATCTTATGATGTGACAATTAAAATGCATTCATGATGCATTCGTGATGCGGGCACCCACCCATCCACGTACATTGTGTCTGTTCATAAGGTAAGCTTTCTTCTTTCTCTTTGCCAGCTTTTATCTTCCCTTATGAGTCCACTTCACAAGCAATTGGGAACAATTGTATATATAGAGAGAGGCACAAAATGGACAAGCTTTTAGCCAAACAGAACAAAAGAAAAAATGGTTCCGTGCGTGTGGGTGGGCAGGACTCTACAAGGTTCAAGGTGAAGCACCACATCATAAAGGCCAAAAGGAAAGGGAAACCACAACTGAGTCTCTCCTGCCTTTCACTTTGCCCTGATACACACAGGTAGTAAAAAGTGAGACAAACCACTAGGCTTTTTACTGCTCACTCTAAAAACTGTTTATTAATAGGACACCACATCATGGTTTAAAAAGTGCATACTTGTAGTTTACTCCAACAAAATATTGCAGGGATTATAAGACCATTAAGAACATTTTATATTTCCATGTTTCTCATGCTTGCTAACATTGTTATTATTTACTAGTGGAGAATTTGAACTACAGAAATTGCCAGATTTTCCATTTTCTTGATTTTTAACCTTTTCTCCATATCAGGAATTCAGTGTTTCTCCATATCAGGAATTCTGCATGTTGAGAATGCCCTTCTCTCACATCGTTTTGACCCTTGTCACCCTCACTTTAATTCATTGTCCACTAAGAGGCTCATTTTAAAGATGCTCTCAGAACATCTTATCCATGCCAACCTAGATCTTGATGACAATACTCATAGTCCCTCCCTTACCTAGACAGAATAGACATGTATTTTGAAATAAGCAGGGGGTATATTTCAAACAATATTTGTATAATGACAAATGTTCAATTTTAACTTGCCATTGAGTATGACAAAGAAACTCAAGTGAAGCTGTAAAGTCTCTAGCTCTCTGCCATCTTCTGTTAAGGCTCTTAAGTACCAGCCTACACATTGCAATCGCTACATAGAGCCTATTCAACAGGGTGTCTGAAACATATAAGTACATAAGAGCCTGCTGAATCAGACCAGAGGCCCATCTAGTCCAGCATCCTGTTCTCACAGTGGCCAACCAGATGCCTAAGGGAAGCAGCATAGTTTGTGCAAATACTGCTCTGTCATCATGTGTAGAGTCAACACAAGATTATAACACTTCATATGATGGGAAAGGTAGTACTAGCTGTGATTGCACTGATCCCTATCCAGAACAGGATTACCTACACTTGACACTCTCTTGCTTGGGCTCTGCATCCATATCGACATTTAATTATTGCTGGTAGAAGATCCATTGTATAAGCCGTTCTGGATAGTCCAACTCATTCTAGCAGGTAGGCAAAGCCTCAACATGCAACTGATGGAAATGTAGTACACCCTCCATCACTGGAAATGACAAAAGATAGAGGTATTAATGCTCTGATGGACTGCAGTTCCTCAATGAAGATGTAGCCAGGTATGCCATCCCTCCTAATGAAGGCTATGAGGGGGCACAGATATCTACCAAGGTCCTGCCATACCCAGGAGTTTGAGACTCTTGGATATGTCAGCCCTAGATTCTTATGATGCTGCAGACAATGACAAAGCTGCCTAGTCCAGAACCTCCCTCTAGCACTGGTTTTTGCAACATTAGAGATTAAAACAATATACAGCTAGAAACACACATCATTCAGGCGAGGCATTCAGAAAAACAGCTGGTGTCTGCTTACTAAAGTGAAAACTGACCAGCCTCAGTCACAGCCTAGAAGGAGGCAGCAACGACAAAACTACTTTCTTTATACTGATATTTTTGTTCTTTCAAAATATTTATATTTTCTTTAATTTATCAATAGTTCCTTTCAAAATATCAATATTTTGAAAAAATATCAACATTAATATCAGTATTTTTGGAGAGGGGAAAATTCAGACTGGTAAAATCAGTGGCTTGTGGACAAAGTATGAAGTCGAATCGGTACTGCCTGTTAGGTTGGCGGAATGCTTTCAAGGTAGCATCAACTAACAAAGGCCATCCCTAATTCATACCCCGACAGTTACAACAAATACCCTGTTTAAAACATCTGGAGCTGACAATTAAACAACAAAACTCCCACAAGTATCCCATAACTCAGGAGCAACAAAAGGAGGTGGAGAGGAGAAGAAGAGCCCCTCATCAAATGGGAGATGAAAATAGCTGCCCTGCCATTAGTGAAATTATGCAACTTGGAAAGAGTTAAATGGCAGCCTATGGCACTCATAAGCCATTCTGTACAACATCTGGTAGGATTTCACATTTTGTCTCTCTTTCCAATACACTTCAGAGAAAAGAAAGTGCAGTTCAGCGTAGCAATGCCATTGACAGCTTCTAATTTAAGACATTGAGGTATCTCTGAGGAATTGGGAGAGGGAAGAGAGAGAGAGAGATTAGAAAAATTAGAAAAAATACAGTAATTTCTGTTTTTAAAAGGGAGTCTCATGTTACAACTTGGGGCAGAAAGTGGGTCCTGAGTCTGACATGGTTGCTCTGTGATGTCACTTGCACAATAAAGCCTCACTGAAGTTGCCTACAAGCCAGCTGAGGATTGTCATGGCAGCTAAATCCTAGCACCTCATTGGTTAATAATATGTATTTATTAATTACATTTATATCCTGATGTCCCTCCCAAAGGAGCCCAGTGTGGCCAACGCATTTACAACAAATCATTTAATACAATGTAACAAAAACCATTCTGAAAACAATTGAAAGCATTGTGAAAACAGTGGCAGATAAAAACATTATTCTACCTGGTGATCTTTGGGTTGCCAGGAACAGTGTTTTTTAGCCATCAAATGTCTGGGTAAACAGGAATGTTTTCAAATTCCCTAAAAGTCAATAATGATGGAGACACATGTACCTCCCTGGGGAGGACATTTCACAAACAGGGAGCTACTGCTGAAAAGGCCCTGTCATGAGTCAGCGGCAACCAGGCAGCCACCAGTGGTGGCACCAGCAACAAGATCTCACTTGCTGATTGTAAGGTCAAAGATGGTTGATACTGGGACAGGCACTCTTTTAGGTACTTGGGTCACAAGCCATTTAGGGCTTTATATGCTAGTACTAACATCTTGAATCAGGCCTGAGCTCTCTCAGAACCAGGGTCACATGGTCCAATTAGGCTGCTCCACTGACCAGTCTAGCAGCTGCAGTCTACACTAGCTGCAGCCTCTAGACCACCTTCAAGGGCAGCCCCATATATAGCACATTACAGTGGTCCTGATGCGAAGTCACCAGAGCATGGACAACTGAGGCCAGGCTATGCCAATCCAGGAATGGCTGTTGCTGGTGAATCAGGTGAATCTGGCCATAAGCACTCCTAGCTACAGAAGCCACTTGGGACTACAGACTACTCCAAGACTACAAACCTGTTCCTTCACGGGGGATACAACCCACCTACAGCACCTCCAACTCATCAGGATTCATCCTCAGTTTATTAACCTCCATCCAGCCCATCATTGCTCCAGATACCTAACACCTTCACAGCCTCTTCTGATTCAGATGGAACAGAGACAGAATTGTGTGTCACCAGCATACTCATGAAACCGTATTCCAAATCCCCAGATGACAGCTCCCAATGGTTTCATATAGATGTTAAATAACATAGGAGACAGAACGGACCCTTGTGGGACCCCACAACCCAAAAGCTATGGAGCTGAGCAGCAATCTTCTAGTACTACTTTCTGGTAGCAGCCCTGCAAGTAGAAGAACTATTGTAATACAATACTTCCAACTCCCACCTGCTTGATCAAGGAGAACCAACAGGGTCGCATTGCCCCCCCCTCCTGATAAAGGTCATCAATCAGGGCCACGAAGGCTGTTTTGGTGCTGAACCTGGTCTGGAAACTAGCCTGGAATGGATCTAATCTGTTTCCTCCAGGCATTCCTGCAGCTAGTCAGCCACCACCTTCTCAATCACCTTGCCTGGGAATGGAATATTAGAGGCTGGACAGCAGTTTTCTAAAACCTCTGGGTTCAGGGAGGACCTCTTCAAGATGTCACATGCCCTCTCTTTTAATGTGGTGGGCATAACTCCCTCTTGTAGTGAGACAGAGCCAAGAGGATGGCAGTGGTGGTTAAAGAGTGTAAAAGATGCTACCGGAGGCAAGAAAGCGTCCTTCAAAAAATGGAAGTCTTGTCCCAATGAGGAGAACAAAAAGGACCACAAACTTTGACAAAAGAAATGCAAGCAGACAACATGGGATGCAAAAAAAAAGAATTTGGGAAGCACTTTGTTAAAAGACCAACAACAAAAAATTCTTTAAATACATTAGAAGCCAGAGACCAGCTAGGGAAGTGGTTGGACCCTTGGATGACAGGGGAGTCAAAGATAAGACTTTCAATAGCTACCTCCACTGTCAGGAAAGGAAGAGTGCTCTTGCACTCAGGCCCTACTTCACATAGACATCTGGTTGGCCACTCTGAGGCTGAGCTAGATGGGCCTTTGGCCTAATGCAGCAGTTCTTCATCCATGATCTTAGTCCAACATGTCTTAGTCATGTCCAACATGACAGCCATACACATGCATACCTGGAGATTCCTACATTAGTATGAATAAGAATACAAGAAAAGTATGTTTTTGCTTAGTAGAACACAGTCTTTTATTCTTATACCACCACACAATGGAGAAAAGAACTTTGGTTTCTAGGTATCAGCACTAGAGAGAGAGAGAGAGAGAGAGAGAGAGAGAGAGAAACCCCTCCCTTATAAATGTACACATTGTTACACTTAAAAAAAAAAAAGATGGCCACAATGTTTAGCAACCCCCTGAACATTTCAGGTTTCTGTAAATGATAATAATTCCAGTCTTGATAGCAAAGGAGAAAATTTTGAATTCTCTGTGGGAAGTAGCCTTTGCTATTTTTTTCCAGACGCAACCATGTGACTGATAATTAAAAGGCATTCCTCTGACAACCAATTTTACTCAGGACCACCACCTTGTAACCTCATCACAAGGGCCTGGATTACACAAGAGGAGGGCACAAAAACACATATCATGGCCAAAGCTGGCAGAGGGTGGGAGGGAATAATTTCAGATGCCACTTGTCAAGAAGTAACTTCAGATCCCAGCTACAATAAACTAATTAGGGATCTTATCTCCTCATTGTACTGCGTTACTGGGCCCACCTGAATACCTAATAAAGATCACACCATTCCCTATGTATTAAAGGCAGGCTGGAGCGGCAAACAATTGAGCTTACTTTGCTTAGCATCTATTGTCATCTTGTGTGTCTGTCTTACGAAGATAGCAGGGGAAAGAAGCATTCTTCCTCCTGCTTTTTTAAAGGTATACCATTCCAAACTCCATAAAGATGGGAAAGAAATTAGGTTCAATCCCCAGCAAAGAGCCTTAGAGATGTTTCTATCAGCTAAATTAGATTCAGTTTGCATTTAAAGACAAACGTACCTAATTTGCACCTTTTGAAACAATACATGAACCAAAACACAGCCATCCCACAACATCACCAAATATGCCGCCTGACGAGATCTGCCTCACAAGACCTTCTCTCGGTCCCACCAGTTAAGACAGCTAGGCTGGTGCGGACCAGAGAGAGGGCATTTACAGTTGTGGCCCCCACCCTCTGGAATTCTCTACCATATGATCTTCGTCATGCCCCCTCCCTGGTAAGTTTTCGCCAAGGACTAAAAACCTGGTTGTTTTAGCGGGCATACAGGACTCCAAGATAGTTTTAGTTTACAGTGTATAGATGTAGGTTGGTGGATTATAACAGTATTATATGTTAAAACTGTATTATATGTTGTATTTTAATTTAATTATGTACGCCGCCTAGAGTGGCCGTTCATTCGGCCAGATAGGCGGCATAAAAATAAAATTTTATTATTTATTATTATTATTTGCTCTTCTCCAGATTTTGCAGTGCAGTTCTCTAGCTAAGTAATGTGTACAAAAATGCATATACTAGGGTAAATGAAATGCAAATATTAGTAAAATAACATACAAAAATTAGGGAAATTACTTTGCAAAAAATATGTCAATCAGGTAAAATAGCTTACAAAAATGTGCATATTAAGAGAAAATTGCACTAAAAGGCTGATTAATTTTTAGGAGGACTTGTTTTTAAAAAATCATGAACTGATACGGAAATGTAGACGACTGAACTTAAGACTGGAAAAAGGAGAAACCGTGAGAAACAAACCAAAATTGACAGAGTCACCCACCCTACAATACTCTTCATGCAAAATCAAAAATCCAACCAGTTAAATATGTTAAAATCATAAAACTAAAAGTGCAGAGGCTGTGATGTCAACGACACAGATGCTTGATACCCTTCACTCGTTTCCCCCTTCATGCTTCTAGCTCTAGAAGCTTTTAAAGTAGCTCTCTTTCTTTTCATACATTCATCTTTTTCTAGCTTCATCAATCTTCACTGGCTCCTGCAATTATTAGTATTGCCTTAGACGATGCAGTCTATTACGGGAAAGCTCTTCATTAAACAGCTGAAAAAATTTTTAATGTAAAAAGTCTGAACTCTGAATGCAAAAGCAAACAGATCTGAAAAAAGCTTAACACCTCCTTCTAATGATACGGAACAAAGGTGTGAGCAAGTAATGCTAATAGGCGATCTGGACTTTCAAAAATGAATGGGGGATAATTATTTGATGCACTGGAACTTGGTATAGGGCCATTAATGAATACATCAAAAGCGAAGTATTCTTGAAGGAAAATAATCTCACCTTGATTTGGAAAACTGGTACCAAGCACTGTATGCTCCTCGTTAAAAACAACAACTTTTTTTTTTGCCTTCCTCCACTGCCTGAGTTATAAAGCCATAACATAGAGAGAGATAAGAGATAACAGCCTGGCTAATTGCTTCTCAACAGGAAAAGAGGCCTCTGTAGGGAAACTCAGCCAAGTCCCTTGAGGCTTCCACTCAGGTTTCTGTCCTTTCTGCCACATCTCCTGATAAAATTATAACGCCTTTCACTGAGAGCTTACTTTCTTCTAAAATGCAGGAGCCAAATATGAAAAGCCTGGCCAGTGATGGCCTCATGAAATAGCCCAAGGGCCACATTCCCTTCTTTATAGCCTTCCAGGAGCCACATGCCAGTGGTGGGTGGGCCCAGACATAAAAGTGGCAGAGCAACAAATGGTAATCTTACCTTTGTACAGTAGGTTAATTTCTACACACACTCACATACATCTCTCTGTCCTCCATCCAGGCAAGCAAAAGGCATTATGGAGTGCAAAGACACATTCCAGCCAGGCAAAGACACTCAAGGAGGGAGCAAAGCAGGGCCAGTGAAGGGTGTGGCTTGGGAGGAGGTGTGGCCTGGGGAGACTCCTGAGGGCTAGACAGAGAGGCCTGTGGGCTGCATTTGGCTCCTGAGCCTGAGGTTCCCCATCTCTAGAACAGGGTCAAGGTATGTGATGGTGAACAACTCAACTGAGTTTTTATGTTGTGAATATGTGCTTGCAGTCCTATGGGGGAGTCCTCTCTGATATTAAGTTGCAACTTAAAACGAAAGCCTAAATAACTTTTAGGCATACAGTCAATCAAGTTCCTTTGTTCTATGCCAGCTGCATCAATGTCCACCTTTTGCTCTGTGCGCTCCTATATCCCCATTACACAAGTAAGCAATCTCGTACCATGAAGGGGAATTTGATGCAGCCACACAGATTTACAAATGACCCACTGTCGTGAGCCATGCAGGGAGGGGGCGGATAGACAAGGGCAAAACAGAGGATGAAGAATTGGACTGGGAACTCGAGGAGGGGGTAGACTCACAGGGCATAACAGCCCATGTTTGACAGCTCAGCCCCCTCAGCTCCTGACCCCCCATGGAAGCACCACTTGATGCATCTGACACTCTCCAACTGGACACACCACTGCCAGAGATTCAACCTTGCACATCAGACATTTCCCAGCCAAGAGCTGCCCAGCTTCCCCCTCCTGAACTGTCAGCTAGTAGCCCCCCTCTATCGGAGACAGAAGATGAGATCAAACCACCTTTGCCCTGTGCTTGGAGATGTTTGAGGCAGGAAGTTCAACAGACTAAGCTGAGGCGGAGTCTTTGTGTGTGTGATCCAATCCTACTTAAATGGACTGGGGGGGGGGAACCCAGTTGCTGAGTCAACATCTTAGAGTTGTGAAGTCATGCTTAGTTAGAGCTAGAGCAGAGCTGAGTTCCTAGAAAGAGTAGTTAGGTTAATGAGGTGAACTGCTTTGGATGTATCTATTACTTTAATAAAAAAAAGAAAAAGTCACAGCAGAATCTGAGTCTGAATCCCTCAACTTCGGGGTGGACACCCAGGTTGTGTGACATACCACTGTGGCATGGTAAGAATCTGATGCAAAACATAAACAGTGTGAAAGATGATTAGGACAGCCTGTGCTAAGAACTCTCCTCCCTCAGCTACGTATTTGGCAAGAATCTGACTCAGTGGCTCCTCCATTGGTACCATGCAGATTGGATTATTGCACCCTCTCTATGTAAGTCTCCCTTCAAAAGATAGTTTGGATACTACAGTTGTGCCAAGCTGCAGCTGCCAGGAGGCTAGCAGAAGCAACACAGTCAGAACATTTCACAACATTCTTAACATCAATTATGTTAGTCAGTGATTCATTTTTGGCCTCAATTTAAAGTGTTGGTATTGACCTTTAGAGTTCCAAATAGCTTAGGATCAGGTTATAGCTAAGGACTACTTGCACCTAAATGTATCCACCAGAGCTACATGATTAACGTGGAAGAACCTGCTTTCTGTCCCAACATTAGTTAAGATCAGATTGGCAAGAAATGGCAACAGTAGTGGTGCTGCAATTGTGGGGCTCTCTCTCCCACCAAGGAAATCTGACAAGTCTCCCCCTTCCAAAGGTCTCTGAAAAACTTCACGTTTTTTATTATTGAGTTACTCTTCTTGCTGGCTCTTAGACTAGATATCTTTTGATGTATTTTTAAACTTTGTATGTGTCTTAGGGTGGCCAGATCAGAAGCACCCCAAACCCTGAGATTTCAGGGGCAGGTCCTAGTGATGTCATGGAGTATGGGCCGTAGTGATGTCATTGGAACAGGCCCCAGTGATGTCATTAAGCATGATACATTAAGCATCAACCATGGTTGCTTGGAGCATGTCACTCAAAAAAAAAATATCTCTGATTGGAAATTAAGATAGAAATCTTAGCTAAACAAGGGTGTTCCCAGGTCCAGCTGAAGTGATGGGATCATTCCTTCTCACCTGCTTAGGAAGCCTGGGTGAAAATGGAAATGGACTGCCTTCAAGTCGATTCTGACTTATGGCAACCCTATGAATAGGGTTTTCATGGTAAGCGGTATTCAGAGGTGGTTTACTATTGCCTTCCTCTGAGGTTGAGAGGCGGTGATTGGCCCAAGGTCACCCAGTGAGCTTCATGGCTATGTGGGGATTCGAACCCTGGTCTCCCAGGTTGTAGTCCAACACTCTAACCACTACGCCACACTGAACATTTAATCTAGCCTACTTGCTTCTGGCAAGAAGGGTTTAAGTGCCCTCAGGTCAGGCCAGTCACCAGAAGGCTGTTGTAGGAAGAAGGAAATTAGTGCTGTAAAGATGTTAGATGGGAGCACTCAGGAGGAAAGATTGATGCCCCTGAAGACTGCAATCCTAAGCACATTTACAAAGGGACAAAGCCCCATAGAACTCAATAGGCCTTACTTCTGAGTAGATATGGTTAGGATTTGCTGTTGGTAAGGTTTGACTACCTCTACAAAGATATTGATATCAAAGCAGGGTTGGCAACCTCCTACCTGAAATGCATTGGCTGCCTTTTAATGTGGCTGCTCCAAACTTCTTTATAGACTTGACCCTTCACTGCAGAGAGAGGTTTGAGAAATGAGAAAGAGTTAAGAAGATCTCTACCCTTTCCTGCCTACCCTGTGGGCTGCTATAAACTCACTCTGACAGTCAACCCAATTCCAGTGAGTAACAGCTGACAAAGAGCAAACACACATGGTTTGGTCTATCTTCACAGGCAGCAGCTTGGGAACAACAGCAATTGAAGCCACACTTTTCAGTATGCAGATTCTTTTTTACTACTATTGGACAATAAACAAACCGTCATGCAAACAACAAGGTGCATCATCAATGGGTTTAAGGGGGTTGAGCTGAGCACATGGAACCACTGTTGTTGCTTCTATGGATGTAAGGGAGTGTTAAAGGTAAATGAAATGCAAACAGAAAAAGAAAAACAAAAGACAGTGATAATTTCTTAAATGCAATACCATCCCAACCACAACAACATTCCTATGGCTAGGGCAGAAAACTCAGCATGCCACAACCAGTCAGGGTTCCTAATCAAAACTAAAAAAAAAAATTCTGGCAGCCAATCAGACAAGGTCACAGAAATCCCTATGCAACACAACCTGACCTGGGGGCTGCAGTTAGTGCAGAATGCTGTGGCACAATTGCTGACATAAGTGAGACCCTGTCAGCACATAATCCCTCTGCTCTGAAATCTGTACTGGTTGCCAATTTGCTACCAGGCTAAGTTCAAGGTGTGCTTTCCATGTTACGGGTGCTACATCGTACTTGTTCTGCTCTGGTAAGAAATTGATCATTTAGTGTGGCATCACTTACGTTTTGGAACTCCCTGCCTATTTTGCAACTCTTTTATACTTGTTCTATGGTTATTGGATTTTAAATAGATTTATTTTTTGTTGTGAGCTGCCTTGGTTTTCCATCAACAACCCTACCTCATAGGGTTGTTGGAAGGACACCATATGCACACACACACTGAAGATATAAAAATACATACACCCCATGTAATAGTTTATTGTCAAAACCAGGTGGTCATTGCAGAACAGTTTTTTGAAAAAAATAAAATCAGTATTAGTTTCCTACAAAATAAAAGCAGTAATATCTAGGTAAGCCCTGCCTAATTGCTTTAAAAATAGGATTGGAGGGGGAGAGAATGATTTCCAACATAAACACAATCCTTTGTTATGTTCACTCAAAAATCCCACTGATTTATAGAACAATCCTAGCCATGTCTACTCAAAAGTAAGTCCTATTGAATTCAATGGGGTTTACTCCCAGTATGTGGAATTAGCATTGCAGCTTTACTCCCAGAAAAGCGACTAGAGGATTAAAGCTTCATATTGGGAAGTTTTTCAAAACAGGGTATGAATTAGACAAATAAACTGCCCTTTTCAACATCCCAGGAAAAGTTAAACTTGTTTGACTCCTCATAATTAGAAAAGCACAGCACACTGTAATCGCAAGCTGCATGTACACTTCTTTTAAATTTCTGTTCAAAATTTATTTGAAAGATAGAATGTATATGCTATTTTTGCAAGTAATTTAAAAATCCCTGCATGTACACTTTTAATACAATAATAACTGAAATTGCTTACAGTAAACAATTGCCTACCAAGATCCTGCTTGATTTTTTTGTTCTACATCTCATGCACACACAAAGAAAGGAATTTTTGCTAAAGCTATATACTTACTCAATTTATGAGATTTTCAGACAAGCAGGACAACAGTTTTCTGACCTTACAATGGGTTCTAGCCATTGCCTCTAGGTCCACAAATCCCTTGTCAATCACAACCCTGACTGCACTTATTGGCTACAAAACTGAAAGAGCAAGGTTAGAGCAGCCAGCTACGAGCTAATTTAACAGAAGTCATGGGGGAACTGACATTTTGGTGTGTATCTCTTGAACCAGGCCACCTAGAAACTTAATTTTTTAAAAAAATGTTGTAAACCTCCCAGAGAGCTTCGGCTACGGGGCGGTATACAAATGTAATAAATAATAATAATAATAATTAAAAAATGAAAGCTGAGAGTCTGTAGATTGGGGTGACTCACCTGGACACCCAGGAAGCACTCCAAAATACAGAGTTGTATTTGTTGTATAATTGTACATTTATTTTATTGTTTTGCTCTCTCCTTATTTTTAAAGGCACTATAAAGTTGGCTTAAATTTTTAGGCTTCGGTTATAATCCTATAACCACTTACCTGGGAGTAAGCCCCAATGAACTCAATGAGACTTACTTCTGAGTAGACATGTCTTGAATTGCACGGTCAGATCTACTTCACCCTGTTTTGAAATAAAATGTATCTGGAACATTGTTCAGGAGGTCACCAACATGGCACCCATGAGCACCAGGGTGCCCACCAGTATCTCCCATGGGGCATACAAAAGGTTTCCATAAATATCCACACACAAATCCACAATACATGAGAGACTACTCTTCCTGCTCAGTTCGTGTTTGCACTGGTTCAGTCTCTCCTACATTAAGCAAGCCTCCTTAAATATATCCACATTTCATTGAACGCCAACTGGATACCCTCCCATTTGTTCTGAACAGAGGAGAGGTGGAAAGAACTTCTGTCTGTGAGTGTGGTCCTAGCTGATGTAGATGCCTTCTTCCCCACTGATGGGGGTGGGTGGGTATGTCGGTCCAAACAATGTTGTGGTCCCATCTCTTTTTCTGCTCTTTTGTTTTAGGCGATGCCCCACAGCAGCCATTTTGTGACTGGTGCCCATGGCATTTTCTTGAAATTCCAAATGTACCCACTGGCCTAAGAAGGTTGGTGAAACCTGCTGTAAATGTTAATGTCACATATTCCTTTGAACTCTACTTTCTACTCACCGTCTATATATAGAGGCCAGGTTTCGAAAAGCTATGTAGCCTTTGTGCTATATGTCTGCTCCTTCAGCAAACCTTTTGATCACCTTGGCTAGTCTGTGATTTTGCTCTGTGCTCTTAAAAACAGACACACACAAAAGACCTTTCACATGCTTAATGCCTGGTCAGATACCAATAGGACAAGCGATTGAACAGTAACCTCTGTGCTCAAAGGAAATGCTTGTGGGGGCAGGGGACAACTCTTTCAATCTATTTCAGAACACTGAGTTAACTTTCATTCTTATTTTCTGAGTCTCAAAAATGCTCTGGAAGGCACGCGTGTGTGTGTGTGTGCTAGACTGAAGAAAATATATGCAGCTTTTCCTCATTTCAGACTACGGTGGATAACAAAGGATGTTATCCTTTGGACAACAAAATAATTGGAATGCAGATACCAATCAGTGCATCTTGTTTAACTCTAGTCCCTGAAAGGATAACTTGTTAGTACAAAAAAAATTAAAATGAGAAAGAAAAAAGTCACCAGACAAAACTGTAGTATAAGGCAATGAAATAAAAAGTGTGTGGTGTAATGGTTAAGGTGTTGGACTGCGACCTGGGAGACCAGGGTTCAAAGCCCCACACAGCCATGAAGCTCACTGGGTGACCTTGGGCCAGTCACTGCCTCTCAGCCTCAGAGGGAGGCAATGGTAAATCCCCTCTGAATGCCACTTACCATGAAAACCCTATTCATAGGGTTGCCATAAGTCAGGATCGACTTGAAGGCAGTCCATTTTCATTTTTCAAACATGTTAACCGGCTGTCAGACTTTACTGCAGTGTGACACAGAAGCAGGTCATGGTTAGAACATTTTATTAAAATGAGACTGATGATAAGCAGGACAGATGTAACACTAGAAAGAAGGGCTGAAGGCTGATGCCACATGGTTTCCCAGTTATCCTTTCCCCCAACATTTGAGATACCACAAAGCACTACTGCAAGTTAAGGTTCCAGGATCCAGTCCGCAATTTATGTGTGTTGTACAGCAGTGCAGTCTGCAACGAGGCTCTGCAGGCCTGATGCACCCTATATCCTAGCCAGAGACTGCTGTTTCACAGAAGGCTGCTATAGTTTTAAAACAGAATGTTCTAGATCATTGGTCTTCAACTGGTGGGTCAGCATCCACTACCAGGTCATGGCTGATCCAAGGTGGGTCATAACAGCAGCACCACCATACAAATAGATGGTAAAAAAAATTAAGAAATGGGTCCACAAATGGTTGTTTGGGTTACAGCTGAGTCTAGGGTCTGAAAAGACTGAAGATCACTGCTCTCTATCAGCCTTCCCTAACCTGGTGCCCTCCTGATGTTTTGGATTATGACTCCTACCATCTTGTTGTGGCAATGAGAAGGCAAATTTAGCTCTTAAAATTATCAGGAACGGAAACAAAAATAAGAATAGAAAGTGTCATAATGCCACAAGATTATAAATGTTAAGTGTAGTGCATTAGTATTTAGGATAGGTAGCTCTGGTGGCCCCATCAAAAATAAGATAGAGGTGAAGAGTGAATATAAAACGGCAACTAACATTTTCAGGAGTTTGGAGTATTTTTTCATGTTAAAGAAAGACTTTAAAAGGTGTGGCTGAAGCTTAGACAGTAAGATGGCTGAGGAGAACATGATGGAAGTTTATAAAATTATGTAAAAAGTGAATCAAGACTAATTTTGCAAAAAGCAGGGTCCCTGGTTGTATGGAGAGCCTACTTTTTTGTTTACCTCCACAAAGATAATTTCCACACAGAGCCGACAAATGTGGAGATAACAAGGACAATGAGCACTGTCTTGCTCCTCCCTCTACACATTTGACTTGCAGAGCTTCCAGCTGTGTGAAAGGTCCAATGCTGAAGATTATTACTATCTCCCAATACCTTATTCCTCATTCCCAGTTCCTTATTCAAAACAGAGCTGCATGAGCAGCCTGAATAAGGAATGGATGTTTATATGCTTCTGTATCCCCAAATAAGCTTGGGGCTATTCCATATCATACATCTCCACCAGCTGGGAACAAGAAGTAAAAAACTGAGAAGTAGTCACCAACTTTGGTCTCGAATGAAAGAGACCAGTGGAATTCCTCTGGCATAAATTCCCTGTATTCTGTAGCTGCAACAGCTCATGATTTCAAACCATTT
This sequence comes from Rhineura floridana, assembly GCF_030035675.1. NCBI lineage: Eukaryota > Metazoa > Chordata > Lepidosauria > Squamata > Rhineuridae > Rhineura > Rhineura floridana. Next base: position 12,516,147 of record NC_084483.1, on the reverse strand, counting down.
CCACACACTAATATTTTAACGGAAAGGGGTTAAGGGAGGTATGTGTGTATTTTACACTGCTGAAGGCGTGAAAACAGTTAAAATGTCTGCAAAGACTGCTTCTTGAGTAATGAAAAGGATTTGACATGTGTAAATGAAGCTATATGGATGAAAGCCACTTATCCTGAATGCTCAGAGTCAATTAAGTTGACGAGATACAAGGGAGGAGACTGAGTAACAGGCATCTCCAAAAAGCTCTTCTTAGTCCATGGGTCTAAATCTTGTGTCTTTAGTACCATCTGGAAGGATTAAAAATGGTAGCCTGGTTTTGATAGCCTATGACCCTAATTAAATTATTAGTCATCGGCAATGAGTAGTTTTCTCTGAGAAAAATGTTTTTTTAAAAAATTAGTCAAATATGAAGTACTCAGTTTTTGGGGCTATACATTTCACACTTTTTGCCCAATCAGAGCCCCAAAGGGCTCAAATTGACTGGAAAAGCACTACAATGTCTTGAGGTAAGTGCATGTTGTTTTAAAGAGTGAGCCCTACACAAGCTAACTCCCTTTGTTCCACTGTAGTGGTAAGAACAAGGCTAAACTTGCTTCTAGAAGTTAAAAGTCTCATTTAAAAGTCAGGATTCACACTACAAAAGGCCCAGGATTTGATGATAATTTTATTATTTATTTGTATCGCTTTTTTTGGTCCTTTGTTTATTGTTTTTTTTAAAACCCTTGATTCTATTTTTTTATTTATTGTGTTTTATAGAGAGAGTATATTCAGTATTTGTATTTCCAAATGCAATTTGTTGCATAATATATCTTTTAGCCTGTTGGAAACTTTGGAAAGGCCCTTGGGCCATTCAGCAATAGAAGATTGACCTGAACAGCACAGAAGGCAAGCTGGAGAATGTGTAAAGTCAGGGAAAGTAGAAGCAGAAAGTACAAAGCATGACTGGGCCCAGCCAAGGCCAAACAAAATTTTTAACTTCTTGCCATAAGTAGGAAATGATTCAAAGGATTTCAAAAAGGACTGAACTTCTGTTCCTTCTGATGAAAACCAGTGGAACTGCCCAGAGTTATTATGACTTCAGTACGCAGAGCTTTCAAGAAGCCAACATTGGCATCCAATTTCATAACAAAGGCTTCCAGGATTTGGAGAGAAGCCCAGTTCTTCAAGCTAGGCATTCTAGGAGTTGAATAATCCAGTACTAGTAAATCGGGAAATCCACTTTGCTGAAGTTTTCTTGTGCACAATGCTGACATCAAGAAGGATTCTTTAAAAAGGTGAATGGGTTGGTTGCCAGCCTGAATTGCCTACACGAAGTTCACCCTAGTCAAGAAGGTACCAATTAATAACAGAACAAGCTCCATTCCCATAACTATATTTAATACAGCATATTTGCAAGCCCATCTTTCACAGTTATAAACTGTTAAAAGAATATGGTTACAAAGAGATGTTTTCATGAAATGAAGAAGTAATTCACCAGGAAGAACGACTAGGATTTGCCCCCTGCTGACACATTAACCACCTAATCAGCACTACAGTATAAAAGAAGGCATGGTTTAGCCTCTGCTTCCATAGGAGCCACATGGACATGTTGGAAACCTTCTATCCTTTTCTGAACTCACCTTTTGAAAGGCATCATGAGAACTAGCGTGAGTATGACCAGCCCTGCCGTTAGACAGAGCAAGTAGCTGCCTCAAGCTGTAGGTGAGGGGGGGGGGCAGGGATCAATGATGAGTTTGTGGAGGACAAAGCTGTGTATGCCATCTGATCTGCTGTGAGCCAACATGCTGCCCTCAAGGACAGTGTAGGACACTGTAATTCTGGTAGGTTTTCGTACATGGAATGGGAGGGGGTGCCACCTTGTCCTTTGGCTTAGGCAGCACAATTCCATCCAGCCCTGAGAGTGAACCCCATCTCTGCTGCCCCAAAGGAGCTCACTGGAACACCCACCGCCACCCAATGAGCGAATGAAATTCTGGATTGCACTGAAGTATTTCTACAAGTCGGACGGTGCATTGCTGCCCTCAAGATGATCCAGGAGTTCTGGAAACCTGTGTACAAACTGGAGTTTTAGTACCATCCAAATATCTGTCCTGCCTTCTTAATGTTAGGGTTCTGTAGCCTCATAACCTTAACAACTGCATGTTAAGAGGAAGCAGATCAACTTATCTTGAAAGCAGGGTGCAATGAACCATCATGTCCTCAGCAACACCAGGCCAACTTCACACTCTGCATTGTGATGATGCAGGCCTTTCATGCAACAAAACTCTAGCATCACTGGCTCCTGCTTGAAATCATCCTTTGCCAAGGCTGTGGCTATTATGAGGGTAGTGTAAGCAGGGCTCTTTAAAAGCAGATTTTCCAACTGCACAAATTCCAGAGCTGCCCTCCCCCCTCAAAGCAGAACAAATGTGTGCTTTGCTCTTTGCTTACCCCTGTATCAGTGGCAGTTTCACAACAGGAGTCAGTGGTTCTTATCTACCACACAGCAAGAATTCATTTATGACTCTGACTCAGTTCAGTAGCTAACAGGTGCAAAACCAGGAGCATTTTAAGGGTATTTTCAAGAATGCGATGAAGTGGTACCTGCCCAAAAATGAAGGTGTTGAAGAGGAGGTTCTGGCCAAGAAGAAGGTATTTTAATATGGTTTGAGCAGTTTGTTTTAAGTATTGAAACTGAGTACATTTTATACTTGTATAATTTATGTACATGCTGTCCCTGACATTGCCTGTCATTGAAGTGCTTAATAAATACATATGCCTGTGTCTAATCCCCACCCACCCAATTTTTTGAAACTGCACACTATCAGCTCTCCAACCGCATTTTGGGTCCAACTGAACGCCAAATAAAGCTTGAGGGTAAGAGAGATTCTTACAGATGAGCAGAGCAATCTTAATAATAAGCATGCACACAAAAGGAAGAAGAAGAAGATCCCTGCTGGATCAGATAATCTCATCCAACATTCTCTTTCTGCCAGATGCCACTAGGAAGCTCACAAGGAAAGAATGGAGCCAGCCCTCCTACTCCTATTGGGGTGGGGAACTTGTGGTCCTCCAAGTGCTGTTGGACTAAACCCAACAAAGGGGAACCTTTTTCATTCCAAGGGCCACATTCCCTTCTGGGCAACCTTCCAGGGGTCACATGCCATTGATGGGTGGGGCCAGGGACAAAAGTGGACAGGGCAGTTGATGCAAATGCTACCTTTGTATAGCCGGCTAGTTTCTACACACATTTGCACACCCTCTCTCTGTCCTCCATCCAGGCAAGCAAGACACATGATCAAAGTTAAGGACACCTGCCAGACAGCAAACACACTAATGGAGGTTGCAAAGCAGGGCCGTGAGGGGTGTGGCTTGGGATGGTGTGTGGCCTGGGGAGAGTCCCAAGGGCCAGAGAGAGAGAGGCATGGAAGGCCGCATTTGGTCCCTGGGCCTGAAGTTCCCCACCCCTGGCCTAAACTCTGATCATCCCCGACTATGAGTCATGCTGGCTGGGCCTGAGGGGAGTTGGAGTCCCCCACCATTTGATGGGCCACAGATCCCCCCCCCCATATCTGGATGTCATTTGTAGACCATGAAATTTCTTCTATGAAATTGTCTAATCCCCTTTTAAGGCCAGTGGCCATCACTACATCTTGTGGCTATGCAAGTGGCTATTTAAGTGCTAATTTTAACATATGGAAAATCATAACCTGACTCGCAGAATTTGCATATGTTAAAATCAGCACTAACATTTGACATATGCTAAAAGATAACCCTTGCATAGCCACTACCTGCAATGATGCTGTTGGTACAGCACAGACCTTCTTCCTCTGGAACAAGATAGCTTTGGTGAGGTGGAGCAGGGTGGGGACAATGTGAACAGCAAAACAGACCACTAATGGTTTTACACAAAAGCTGGTCCCTTCAAAAGCCACCAAAAATCTCCATTTCAGAACGTGCTCCAATACATTCAGTCTTGGTCTCCAGCAAGTGGCAGGACTTCTGCACGAGACACCCAGACCTTACCGTTTCCCACAACCATTCTAAAGGTAAAGGTGTCCCCACTCTTGTAGTGCGAGTCGTTTCCGACTCTCAGGGTGACGTCTTGCGACGTTTACTAGGCAGACCGTATATATGGGGTGGGATTGCCAGTTCCTTCCCCGGTCTTTCTTTACCCCCCAGCATATGCCGGGTACTCATTTTACCGACCACGGATGGATGGAAGGCTGAGTGGACCTCGACCCCTTTTACCGGAGATTCAACTTCCTCCTTCCGTAGGAATCAAACTCCGGCCGTGAGCAGAGCTTCGGCTGCGTTACCGCCGCTTACCACCATGGAGCCATGGAGGATCTTACAACCATTCTACTCCTGCAAAAATGGTTGAGGAGAAAACATCACCCAAACTGGCCAGCTGGACACTTAATGGGGAGATCCCAGTTCACAACGGAGGGCGATGTGTGGAGTGTGGAGAAGACAGGCTGTTTTCTGCTACTGCAGTGCTGCCCCAGGTGAAAAACAGGAACCAGGGCTCCTTGCTTTCTATGAAATCTATGCAGCTGTATCTCTCTACAAAGGTGAACAAGAAAAACTACAAAAGCATGCTTCTCTCCCCCGCCCCTCAACCAAAGAGAAAAGACTAGTGTGTTTTCCAACATTAATAGCCCTGGGATAGGAAAAGAGTTGATTGCAAGAAATTGCATTATAGAGGCAGGTAAATTATATTACTCAGAACAGGCTAGCCAGCAAGAAACACTTTAGGCTATGATAAACATCAAGGCATATTAAATTGTCCTTTAAAAATCAGGCCATTTATAAATTTTAAAACAAACAAAGAAAAAGAGTGTGGAGCTTTTAATTGTTTTTGCCATGGATGCAAACCAAAACCTCCTTATCAAGCTTATATTTAAGAGAGGTAATTAGTTTCCAGCACATGTACCTGTATAAGCAACATCGTGACACGGCCACAAAATTTAATCTGCCCTTACTTTAATAAAGACCATCTGCAAAATGGTATACGTATCAAAAATTTCAGATCCCAAGACAAGCCTTGCTCAGGCAGAATGTTAAATTTAATTAAACTTTCCATATCAGTTGAGATATATTTTTGTAAGGGAGGGTGGCTTGCTACTTCATATACCATTCAGTTACACATCACTTGTTTAGAGGGTTTTTTCTTTTCTTTTTAATAAAAGCTCTCTATCTGAAAATACTTTCATTTCCTTTTCCTCACACAGTTAGGGCATGAAATATGAATGGAAACAGATGAACAGATTACTTGCCCCCAAATGAAAAGGGATCAAGTTAAGTAGCCATTTACATGGCGAGAAGCTGCCCAAAGTTTGCATAAAATATTCACAACAGTTTCTGATCTGGGTTGGATTCATGCAACTTTATTTTTCATGTGACTGAACACATTGCCATGCATTTGATTACTTGAAAACTTCCAGGGCCTGTCAGCTGTGGCAGTATTTGAAACAGAATCCAATAAGGAATTTTAAATACTATTGCAGAGCTGTTATAACTATTGGAGTCCAGCAATGAACAGGACACCAAGTTGGAGGTTACAGTGTTGGTGGCTGAGGAGCCAGACCAGGTTCCTGGCTCTGAGCCTCATGCTGGTGACTAGGGGGACCCACCGAACCAGAGGGTGGCAAGCAGGAAGCTGCTGAATCAGATCCTACAGTACCACGACCCACAGATACAGAGCAGAGACCCTTACAGGAGCCTTGTCCTGAGCCTGAGGACCCAAGCGCCTCCCACAACTGTCTCACCAGTCTTAACAGCATAGTGCATGGTGGGTGGCCATAGGACACAGGAGAACTGCCTGTCTTCAGGCCAGAGTACTGGGTCTTTAAGAGTCTGTAGCTCTCCAACAAAGAGGACAGAGCAGGAACAGTCACCATGGTACCCTCCAGTTGTTAGACTCCAACTCCCAATAGCTTCAGCTGCATAGCCAATGGTCAGGGATGATGGGAGTTGGAGTCCAGGAACATCTGGAAACACCATGTTGGCTACCCCTGGAGTAGAGTGTAGGAGAGATGGACTGAAGAAGAGGCTCAAAGTCCCACTTCACTTCCAACTCTTGTTGGAGCAAGTTGTTCACTGAGAACTCTTCATAGTGGTGCAACAACCAATCTGCCTTGCCCTGTGGGCACCTCCACACTGCAGGACCAAAGCAGGACATCTGCAAGGCAGGGGTGGAGGAGAATAGCAGGGTCAGCCAGAGAAGATTGCTGCCTGAGAAAATGATGGACAAGAGGGTGTCTGCCCCTATTCCATCTACAAAAGCTAACCAGAGTGGCAATAGGTCTGTGTCCTCCAATGTACCTGAGGGCAGTAAAAGCTAGCTTAGGGGTTGCTAAGTAGAACAAATGGCACACAGAGCTCTGTTGGCTCCTCACCCCTCAGCATCTGCCACCTGAGGCTGCTGCCTCACTTTGCCCAATGGTAAGGCCGGTCCTGGAGAGGGATAAATAAATGGGGTCAGAGCAATAGGACTTGAGACAACATGCAAGATGATTCATACACTGGTATGCAATGGTCTCATGGGAAAGCACTAGTCAGGACTTGTACCAAATACTAGACCTCTTTACACTATTGTATTTTGTGCTGCCTGCTAGCACAATATGTCACCTTCAAAGTTCACCACTCACAAGTCCCAAATGGTAGGTGAGGTACTAGGATGTGGGCTGTGGTGAAGAAAGGAAAGGAAGAAACATTGGTGGAGGCAGGGGAAAATTTTACATCATGGGCAGTGGGTTATATTCAGCTAAGTCCTTCCCTGAGCACACCCACTGAAATTAAGGAACCTAAATAAGTCATGTCCATTAACTTCAATAGGTAGGACTAGAACTGAATCCCACCCACGTTAAAGAAGTGTATATTCAGCAAAAATGGGACTGCTTTGCTGGGGCTCCCGTAGTTAAAAACGTGGAGTGGGAGAGATGCAATTATGTAAACTAGTGAGATACCTGAAATCAGTAGACAGACATGCCTATAATTTTAGTAATGTGGGGAAAAGCAAGGGTAACAGATGACTTTGTATAAATGCAAAATAAACATTTAAATGTTGGGGCCCAGAATATTTTTTAAAACCATCACAGTTCAGGCAAAAATGTGGGGACATATAGTTAAGAAAATAACTGACGTTATTACACACTCTTTTCTGGCATCAGTCAAGTTTAAAGTGGTAGAACTGAGATTGGTTTTATTGTGTATTTTAATTATGAGTGCTTATGTTTAGAGGTCTGTGTAATGTGTTTGTAAACTGCCTAGAAGCTTGTTTTAGCATTAAGAGGTACATATATAAATAAATAATAAAATGGGAAGAGAATTGCAGGAGTGCCTATTGAAGAACATGGCAGGAATGATTGCAAAGTTCTTGGTTCTCAACTTTCTACTCTTCTAAGTTTTCTTTGAGTGATCCAAGTCCTGCTGGTTCCCCACAGTTACCAGAAGAACAAGACCTGGCACTTCATTTCAGAGAATACGGCACAAAAATCATTAGTTAGCTCCCCCATGACACGCAGTTGGGCCATTTTTTCCCCTTTAAAAGCCAAGATTGTGACATTAAACAATGAACATTTTTTGTGCACAAGTGCTTGTGGCTTTTCACCTAACTCAGCGTTACTGCTCTGACAATACTTCTGTCTCTTGCCCTTGCCAGGCAAGATGCAGCCGTGATAGTCTGATGGTACATTTATTTATTTATTATTTTTATTGGCCAAGATTTATATATCGCTTGACAAAAGCTCTGAGCGGTTTACAAAAACATAAAATATTCATTAAAAATACTGAGATCAAACTCACAGACACACACACGTGTGATTCTGTCAAATTTAAAACAAATATACATATATAGTTGCATGTAACAGTACCCTCATGGCTTTTAAAAACACACATGCTTACACTCCAAATTGCCCACCCCATAAAAAAGCCGATTTTCCTTAAAAAAACAAATAAAAAGAGCAAGCCGCCAGGGTTTGGTTCTGCTGAACACAAATGCATGAAACAGATGGTTGGACCCTACCCAGTATTGTTTTTAAATTATTACTATTATACCTAATTTAACAACCATGCAACCATGATTTATGTTCGCTTTTCATATTCTCTGTCATTAAATTATCTTTTTTTTAATTAAGCCTACATCAGGACAATTATTATTAAAACAAAGGGATAATCCAGTTTGGCATACTGAAAAAGAACAAACTGCAGCTTTCTGAACTGCGTGGATGTGAGGATGCTGTGATCATGTCTTCCTCCAGTCTAGCAGTATAATAGAAAGCAGCATTTAATTTGGGGGAAAATTACTACTGAACAGAACATAAACAACAAAAACGCATCCTTTGCACTAGAATTGCTGCCAATATAGAACAACAGCAATCGCCTGCCAAAATTGCAACAATAAAGGCTGAGAAGCATTATGCCTGCAAACTGCTGTAATGGAATCCTGGGGATTGTTTAAGCTCCTTCCGCTTTGTCTTTGCAGGCACAATCACAAACAAGGTCTGTTGTAGGAGAAGCGCTCTGATAAATTCTTATAATCCAGCAAGTGGGTTCCACTCAATGAGTGTGGAGCATACAAAACAAACATATAATATCAACAGTGCAAACAAAGGCTTATTTAGTGCAGAAAATAACCCCAAGAAGACCAATGCATTTCAACACTTCATCAGGGAAATTAGTGTTGATGATGATGATGATGATGATGATGATGATAATTAATAATAATAATAATAATATAGTTAGTTGACTCATCCCCAGTGGTCTCTAGGCAACTTACAACATATTTGAAAAACATACAATATATATACAAAAAATTAAAATTCAAACACAAAGGACTTAGCATACCAAAGGCCTGAGTGAAAACAAAGTTCTTCGCCTGGCACCTAAAGATGGATAGAGGAGGCGCCAGGGGTGTTTCCTAACATTATGCAGTCTAATATGTGAACACTCCCTAGTAAATTGGCAAAAGAGATTTTAATATCTAATTTTAATACAAAACTCAGAATATGGAGACAAAGAGATATGAAAAGGTTCCGCTATACCAGTCTTCGCCAGCCTGGTGCCTTCCAGATGTTTCGGATTACAAATCCCATCAGCCCCACTCAAAACAACCATGCTCCCATTAGCCTCAGCAGCATGAGGCAGTGCTGGCCAGGGCTGATGGCAGTTGTTCTCCAAAACATCTGGAGGGCACCAGCTTGGGGAAAGCTGAGCTGCATGAAGCCCAAAGTTCCATCCACATAAATGATTAGCAATCAAGTAAGAGCTCCAGTCAGACAAATCCACATGGTAATATCGCATGAGAACATGGGGGGGGGGAAACTTGCCCTTAAGGACTAGATTTAAAATGACAAATCATAAACACTCAAGACACCAGGAATCCCAAGCAGACGTGACAGTACATGTTAGCTAGTGGATGAGGAACACTAGTTGCCTAATACTTGTCAAGTTGCCAAGCAGCAAAGAGGAGAAGCAGACATTTGCAGTTCCAGTTTTTAGCAGATACAAATCTAAGAGCTTGAAATGTTCCCCCGAGGAACAGAAATCAGAGCCCCATTTAAAAACACTTAGAAAATTATTCCTTCCTTGAGAAGGCTACACAGGTATAAGGCAAATGAAGCAAGCCTTCTGTAAGGTGCAAATTATTCAGCTCCTGAAGCCACTACACTTTTAAGCTTTTAACCCGTTTTGTATGGCCCGAATTACAGAACCTTTTGCATCCCTTGGATTCCTAATAATCTGCCCTCTCTTTTCTTTAAGAACTCCAAGCTTCTAGTCTCGGCAGCCAGAGACCATTTTCACCTAGAAGATTAACTTGAATGCGAAGCAGGTGGGAGGTGTGTCTGTTTCCTGATTCTGGCTTCTGCAAAACGTGCATGTTATATTTACAGCTGGAACATGAATGTGACGCACCTTTGACAGCTCCTGCTCATACAGCAGCAAGCCTCCTGTAAACTCTGTGTCTTCAATCTCAGCTACCCATGTGTGTTAATGCTGTGGTGAGATCCAGATGCCCTTCTGTGTTTCAGTAGGCAGCATGTGACATCCAGAAGGTCTTAGGAATCCACCCACCATACACAAGACACACTGGAACTGCACTGTTGAACCCCAAGCTTGCGTGGCCTGTGGCGAGTATAGCCAATGATCAGAGATGATGGGAGTTGTTGGCGTATAGCAGGAACAGCCAACATGAGGTCCTCTGTATGTAGTGGGACTATAACTCCCATCATCCTGGCCAAGTATGGCCAATGGTCAGGGATGATGGGAGTTACAGTTTGACATCATCTGGAGAGTTGCATGTTAACTGTATTTCTCCAGTTTGCATGCACAGGACACAAAAGAGGGTCTTGGGATCCGTAGAGAGTTGACACGATACAAATTTCCCACTACCACATCCTCACTCTATTAATATCCCTTTGCTGTCATATTAGAGTGATTAAAGATTGTCTATTAGGATGTTTATTATACAGCCACAAGAGTGACCACACCAGACTGAATCATGTACCATGTGCAACACAGCAGATCTATAAGAACTTGGCATAAGTAGGAGCCCACTCACAGAGTGCAGAGATGCACTTTAGCCACATCCACAAGCAATCGCTGCTGTCCATACGGAGTAACAGTGTACTTGACTCCCTTTAAAATCTGTTCTGGCTTCACCAGATTTCTTGCCACGCTCGTTATTTCTGACCCCGTGTCCCAGTGACTAATTAATTTGACATAATTAATATAAACAGTCTGTCCAAATTGAGCTTGAGACCATTCAGCTTGACCTGGCTGAATTAAGCAAACAGGAATAGTTCCAAGAGGCTGACTGCTCTGTCCCACCCCTTCTTGTCCCAGCACGGGCTGGATCACACTCACCACACTAGATTCTCTGAAACACTTTTAGATGCAATTGGACTACTGTTTGTAGAATTAGGTGCAGAGAAATCCCATTCTGTAGCCACACTCCCCGCTGACAACCATTCAGAAAGTTCCAGAGATTCCAAGCCTCCTGGCTCAGCGGTATCTCTTACACATCATACTGGAGCGACCTTAGGACCTTTACTAACAGTCCCAGCATTCTTTTTAGCCAACTTGGCACAATTTCCTTTTTTTGTGGCCCTTTTCCTTGCAAAAACCCCCAGAAAAACTCTGCTTGAGCTGTAACAGGTGCTGGAGAGGCAGGAGATGACTCCTCCCCCCCTTCTCTTTCAGCTGCAGCCAAGGTTTCTTTTTCCCTTCCGCTCCTTTATCAGGCCAACTGCCCTTAAAAGCTCTCAGCTTTTGGACTCTCTCTGCCATTGACTCTCTCTGCCACTCTCATGGTGAGCTTCACCTAGAGTCCTGGGCCTCTGGTATCTGACAGCAATAGCCAATTCCCTAGGCAACAGTCTGTAAAACTTTTCTAGAGCAAATAAATCATGCCTTTGCTCTCTAGTTCTTACCTCCACGGCCTCGAACCACAAGTCCAAAGCCTTTCCCATGTGTGAGGCTAAAGCTGAGAAAGTCTCTTTACTGCTCCGCTGCAAAGTCTCAAACTTTTGGCAACATGCCTCTGCAGACAAAGCAAAATGCTCCCGAGCCAGTTCATTAAAAAAAATCATAATCATCAGCCTGTTCTCTAGGCAATGAGCTCATCAACTCCCTCAATTCCCCAGAAGCTTGTGTTCTCACCACACACATCCAATGATGCCTAGGCAACTGTTGGTCTTCACAGGCTTGCTCAAAAATCTGGAAATAAGCATGAACATTATCCCCAGGTCAGAAAACTGGAAACAGCTTCTTCTTAATGTTCTCCAGGCCATCTTGGGGCCGTCCCTGCTCCTGCCATGTACACTGATCCTGGTCCCGATCCTGCATGGCTTTCATATGGAAGTTCATAAACTCCATTTGTTTCCTTAAAAAGTCCTGCATTTCAGCCGGCCAGTTGTTTGAAGCATCTCCCGACGCTGGTCCCACATCTTCCAGTACTATCTCGTGTTGCATTTTGGATACTGTGTTCATAGAGTTTTCATAGTAAGAGGTATTCAGAGGTGGTTCACCATTGCCTTCCTCTGAGTTTGGATGCATCTTAGTCTGGTGTCTCAGCTTTGACCATTCTACCTTGGGTGACCCTGATAGGAGTCTAGCCTCTTGGTCTAGACTCCTGACGGCATTGCTCTCAGCTTCTTCAACACTCTCAAACCCCCTCACCACGTTAAGGTGTGCATCCTAGAGGAGGCTGCTCTGCATAGGAAGGATGAAAACATTAATCCACATAATAGGAAGTTTGTTAGCATCACCACAATGATAGTGCTGACAGCGTCCTGACATCCCTAATTTTCCTGTGGCCTCGTTCTCACGGAAATTATCAATCTGGGCTGTACCACTTTTGATTGCAGGTGGGGGCTCACATGATTGAACAGCCCTCCATTGAAAAAGTTCCCTCCACAGAAAAAAATAGCATGTCATGGCGTAAGGTTCTTGTCTAGCCTTGCCCCTGACATGCTATTTTTCGGGTGAGGGGGGATACTTCTTTGAATTAGGAGCATTCCATCAATGTGCCCTCACCTGCAAGTGGTGCAGCAAAGACCCACACTGACCACCTCAGTGTTTCACATAAAACAATAAGCCATAAACTGTAGATTACTGTGAACAAGCAGTGCGCTGGCGCAGGTTGCTCAATTGCACCTGCCTCTCTCCTCCCAGAGCTGTGTCTGGGAAAACAACCCAGAGTGTATGCTGCTGGCTTAGAACTACATGTGAACCGCAGCTTGTTGTTTGTTTCATTCCAAATGAACAGACACCAAGATTTGTTATTTATTTACAGTTCCTGGTTTGTTTGAGAGAAACAAACGATGAGCAATAGTTCGCATATAGGGCTAAGCCAGCACTCTGGGTTGTTTTCTCCCACTGCGGCACAGGGAGGAGCAGGGTACACATGATTGACCATTGTGCACTAACATGCTGTTCACTAGTGGTAAGCCATGGTTTGTTATAGACCAGGGGTTCTTAACCTGTGGTCTATGGATTCCTAGGGAGTCTATGAACCATGTGCAAAAAAAAAAAATCCAATGTAATAAAATAAGTTGTATGCAAAATTTTGTGTGTATATGTTTACATGCATTTTTCTGGGGAGGAGATTCATAACTTTCATCAGATTCTCAAAGGGGTCCATGACCCAAAAAAGGTTAAGAACCACCATTATAGACCATGTGTTACGTGTGAGGTGGGCCAGCAGAAGGCCAGTACCTGTGAATCCACAGTTCTGAAAGCAAGCGGCAGGCCTCCTTAAAAGTAATATTTATTTTATTTATTTATTTAAAAAGTTTATATCCCGCTTCAGTTCCAAAAAATGCTAAGCGGCAAAAACAATAGCATAATATAGACAAATTATACAATATACAATATATAAAAACAATTATCTCTCACATTATACATCAAAAGCTAACCGAAATAAAAAGGTCTTGACTTGACGGCGAAAACTAATCAAAGACGGGGAAAAACGAATTTCCTGCGGAAGAGAGTTCCAAAGAGTTGGAGCTACCACCGAAAAAGATTTATTCCTAATGCCAGTCCGATGAATTTGAGAAAAAGAAGGAATATTAAGGCCAGGGTCTGATGAAGATCTTAGGGGACGAGTAGGTTCATAAAATGAGATACGATTTGATAGGTAACTAGGGCCTGAGCCAGATAATGCTCTAAATGTTAACATCAAAATTTTAAACTGAATTCGATAAGAAATTGGAAGCCAGTGTAGTTGTTTTAGGAGTGGGGTAGTGTGGGCTCGCCATCTCGCTCCTGTTAACATCCTGGCGGCTGCTCTTTGGACTAGTTTCAGTTGATGAAGTGTTTTAAGAGGGAGTCCTGTGTAAAGTGAATTAGAATAGTCTAACTTAGACGTAACCAAGGCATGAGTACCCAGAAAGTGAGCAGGATCTCCTTCAATCTCACATTTTAACAATGGAGTCATGCAGCACAGCGATAACCTTCCTCACTTCTAGTGAATGAAATAGCTGATGGACCTTATGGCAGACTTCAGTGTCTCATGGGATTTCAGCCTGAAGTAAGCTGCACCTTCAGCCTGGAGTAAGTTGTGTGGAGAGAAGCTGCTGATTAACCTTTTACCACTCAAAATTTCCCTTCTTAAGCTGCTTTTTCAACTGTTCCTCTGGCTAGGTTCAGATGCTAAATCGTGGCTTAGCATGACTAAATAGAGCCTAACCCAGGCTTCCATGCTCCTCCCTTCCCCTTCATACTCTGCAGCTATGAGGAGGTTATCAGAAGCTTGCACTTCTTTTAAATTGATGGCAGTTTAGCATGTCATCCAAACCCTGAACTGTGGTTTAATCTTAACTATTTTTTTAAAAAACAAGCCAATTTCAAGCCAACCAGCCATAGTTAAGATAAACCACAATATGTCAAATTTGGATGACATTGTAAACTGTAATTAATAAAAGCAGATACAAAGGTCTCTGAACTTCTCCTCATAACCATGCTAGAAGGCAAGGGAGTGATAGTGTATAAACCTGGGGAAAAGTCTCCAAACTTGCCCTGACCCTGTAGTACACCAAATCAAAGACTATAGGGACACTGGCTGAAAAACTGGACCAGGTTCTGGCTCCAAGCCTGATGGTGGTGATCAGAGGCTCACTGAACCCGAGGCTAGCAGGTAGGAGGTGCCAACTGAACCGGATCACACAGTACCCGGTTTCACTGACCACAGTCAGGAGCCTTATAGGTGCCTTCTCCTGAGCCCAAGGAACAGTGCTTCCTACATCTTGTCAATTCCATGGTGCAGGGAGCACACCACATGGGAGTCCAGGGAGTGAAGGGTTGGCCCTTTAAGAGTCTGCAGTTCTCCAACAAAGGGGCAGAACATAGGATAGGAGGGTTGGAGGCAGACCTCAGATCACCTCAGATCACCTCTAGCCTTCTTCAGCTGAGACTAGGAGCTGTCCTTGGTGTGGAGACAGCCAAGCTATCTTCCTGTGCCTGGTCGGTTCCTCCTTAGGGCCAGAACAGGACATCACTAACAAGATGACATCAAGCCCAGCTGCACCTTGTTCACATGTGTCAATGCAGACAGTATTTACTTTGACAGAGGGCAGACAATTAATTTTTATATAGGCTTATCCTCACTGAGTAGCAAGTTCCATCAGTACAGTTCATCACACGGACAGGACCTGTTGTTAAAACCAGACATTGCTAGTCAGCAAATGTGAGCCAGGCTGTACTTTTTGATGTATCTCTAACAATACAATGACATTGTAGTGCAACATGGGGGATAGTTGCTGCCAAAAACAGCTAGGTCTTCATCAAAATGCAGGGCAACCCAGGAGCAATCCATGCTCATTTGACTTTCATCCACTTTCAGAACATGTAACACCTATAATATTGTCTTGGCTGAGTTTTTAAGCACCCTGCCCATAATCTCCTCCAGGACTCTCCTGTGGTCCCTTTTCTCCTAGCAGCACCCAGCAGAATTCCTTGTTGCTTATTCGTGGGCGTGCATCATTTGAGGAATAAAAAACCATTTACAATAAGCTTACTTAGCGTCCCTCATCTGCAGCATGAGGATACTAAAAGCAACCTACCATACAGGCTTGCAGTAAAGTTTAGAATATAATGACTGCCATTTGCTTGAAACACTCTAAAATTAAATAAATAAGAAATAGGAGCTACTTCTAGTAAACTACCCATCAACTGTATGGCTTTAGAGCCAGTGTGGTGGTGTGCTAAGAGCAGCCTTCCCCCAACCTTGGGTCCCTAGATGTTGTTGGATTACAACCCTCATCATCCCTCACATCATGGGAACTGAAGTCCAAGGCTGGGTTAAAATGATGAACTAGGAGAGACCCAGATTTAAGTCTCCACTCAACCATGAATCAAACTGGGTGAAGTTCGGCTATTCACTATCTCTGCCTAACCTATTTAACAGGGTTGTTGTGAGGCTAAAATTAAGGAGGTGGTGGTGGTGGTTGTTATGTGCCTTCAAGTTGATTATGACTTATGGCGACCCTATGAATCAGTGACCTCCAACAGCATCTGTCATGAACCACCTTTTTCAGATCTTGTAAGTTCAGATCTGTGGCCTCCTTTATGGAATCCATCCATCTCTTGTTTGGCCTTCCTAGTTTTCTACTCCCTTCTGTTTTTCCCAGCATTATTGTCTTTTCTAGTGAATCATGTCTTCTCATGATGTGTCCAAATAACCTTAGTTTCATCATTTTAGCTTCTAGTGATTGTTCTGGTTTCATTTGTTCTAACACCCAATTATTTGTCTTTTTTGCAGTCCGTGGTATGAGTAAAGCTCTCCTCCAACACCACATTTCAAATGAGTTGATTTTTCTCTTATCCACTTTTTTCACTGTCCAACTTTCACATCCATACATAGAGATCGGGAATACCGTGGTCTGAATGATCTTGACTTTAGTGTTCAGTGATACATCTTTGCACTTGAGGACTTTTTCTAGTTCTATCATAGCTGCCCTCCCCAGTCCTAGCCTGATTTCTTGACTATTGTCCATTTTGGTTAATGACTGTGCCGAGGTATTGATAATCCTTGACAATGTCCTCATTGTCAACTTTAAAGTTACATAAATCTTCTGTTGTCATTACTTTAGTCTTCTTGACTTAAGGGGGAGAGAGCTCATCAGAGGAAAGGTGAGATTTAAACGTACTAAACAAGCAAAAAACAAGCACACAAGCAGTATACATCTGGTTCAAGCTCTTCTAGACCTTGAGTCTGTTTTGACTCAAACGGGATGACTTGTATATTCAGAGATAGGGCATGACAAAGCACTTGTTGTATTACAGCATTTAATAAGTTTCCCAAGCATATTATGTGATCCCACTATGGGAAACCTTTAAATTTAGTCTTTGCATACCAAGGCTGCGTATACATTGTCGGCTTAAAACACAGCTAGATCATTCAAGTTGGTTTAGGGGAAAATGCATAAAAATCCAGTATTTCACTAGAAACAATGAGATAGATATAGGATAGATATGGACTGTGGTTAACGTTGTACATACACTGCTTCCCAAACCAGGGTGGGGGTGCACTGGATGAAGAGTAAACAGGAGTGTACACAGGCCAAGTCAAAGGTACCATGCCATCCAGAAGTATGCTACTTGATACTACATAATCTTCTTGCCTAATATGTCACATAGGCTCTGGAAGCTCAGTCCTCAGCAATACCAAACACAAGTCCACAGGTCCCTATCTCCTGATCTATAAGTCTGGCAGAAGCCCCAGGTTTAAAACCAAAGATTCTTTATTTGTTGCTGTTTCTATAAGTATATTCTTTCGGCAATGATGCTGATGATGGAGAATAATGAGTGCTGTCAGCAGCTGGTCACATGACTCAAGAGAACCAATTCAGCTGCATCTGGCCCTATAAAGCCTCATCCCCAAGGCCTGCTCTTCAGTCTGAGCAACTAATACCCCACTGAGAGGGCCCTTCCAGACCTCTTTACCCGGCCCCATACTCCTCTTCTGGAATATGACCATTTTTTCTGCATCAAACCACATTACTTGCCTTTAGTACCCACCTGACTGATGGCTGGCTCCTCCAGGGACCCTGAATCTGCTGCCATTTCTTAAATTATCATGGGACAGCCACCACCAGCATCCCTGACGCATATATATTGATATAACAATAATGACTTCAAGTTTATTTCAGAAACAGTAAGGTTAGGAAACTTTTGTCAAGAGTCTGAGGAATCTAAATTCCTAGTGTTTTCCACTGTTTTGCCCATCTGACACATGTGAGAAATGCATTGTTGCAGGTTCAATTCCACTGAGACTTACGTGTGCTTATACATCTGTGGAGACCTCTGGCCCTCTAGGTATCCCTGGATTCCAACTCCTATCAGCCCCAGTCAGCATGGCTGATGGTCAGGAATGATGAGAGTTGTAGTCCGCAACATCTGGAGGGCCACAGGGTCTTCACCCTTGTTTTCCATTAAGAGATAAAGAGTGTCCTGTGGCATTTCAAAACACTCAACTATTTTATCTGACACTTTAATTATGCTGTTTATTTATTTAATATGGCACTTGTCAATAGTGGGTTTTTTGAAGGGGACTACTTCATTAGATGTACAAAGTAGACACGTGCAAACTTCCTTAAAAAAGAAAAGAAAAGAAGAAGATGCATCTGGCTTTCAGTTACCTTTTAAAGCTACCACCAGCAAATGACTAAGGATTCATGTATATTCAGTAGGATTGAAAAATACAAATGTTTCCTCTCTAAATCCTCCGAAAAATCTCAACATATCATTAGCAGAGGGGCAAAGATAGCAACAGTATGAAATTCACACATGTCCCTTGCAATCCATACTCCCCACTGTGCACTGAATTTATTTGCTTTGAAAATATTACAATAAAACATAAGGCTTCTTCTGTTGCAGCAGCATGACACTCAACATGGTTTAGCTTTACAGATTAGAATTTAATTTCCTGTTTCCCTTCTCTGCTCATTGTATTTTCACTCTTGCCTACAGCAATATATAAAGTTCAGTCCTGAAGGATAAGATATGACTCTTCGGAAAGGAACCTACACAGGTATCGCCTAGATTTCTTCCCCCGCAAGAGCATCCTGTGTTCTTCAGATTCTAATCTTGGGAACTAAACTATGGTGGCTCTTTTACATTCTAATCCAATTTAGACCCCATAGGGAGGGGCAGCAACTTAGAAGGTCTATGGCTTAGAATCACATAATCAAAAAATCATAGAGTTGGAAGGGGCCTATTGTTGGAAGTGGGGCAAGAGCAACTCCTGTTTGGGTTCTTTTGTTTGTATTCCAGAAGGAAGATAGAGTTAGGGTCCTCCAGCTGGCTAGGCTTGCCTACCTTTACCTGTGCTCTTCTCTGCCTAACTTCCTTCTGTTGTAAACTGATATGCTCAGGGAAGCTGACCTGCCCCTCCTTCATTTGTCTTCTTCTTTGACTGTCTGAGGAGAGAGGAGACATCTTTGTCTTTGCTCTCTCTCCTGAGCCATGAGAGCAATACCCAAGTGTGGGCATTGCACCTCCAACTTAGTTAGAACTGGGTATGCCTTTCCTATCTACTATGTATTATGTAGCTTTTCTTATTTTACTAAGTCTTAAGGCTCAGTGATCTAAATGCAGGATAAAAGCCTACTACTTAGGTACATACACACACTGGCACACACACAGCTCAGACTGCTAAGTATCTCTGCATATTTCCATAACACCTATAAGGCCATCAAGTTCAACCCCCTGCTCAAAGCAGGAATCCAAATTAAAGCATATCCGATAGGTGGCTGTCTAGCTGCCTCTTGAATGCCTCCAGTCAGGGCCGGTTCCAAAGGGCGGCCAGGCTGGGCACTGCCCCGAGGGCCCCACAGCTCTAGGAGCCCTCCACTCCCCTTCCGCAATCCCATGGATCGCAAGACGAGCTTCCGAGCCGCCCGCCATCCCCCATGCTTCACCTACCTTTCTCTGCTGTTCATGCAGGGTTGCCCTCAATAAAGATGGCGGCCGAGGTTTCCATAAGGGACTGAAGCCTCAGTCCCTTACGGAAACCTCGGCCGCCATCTTTATTGAGGGCAACCCTGCGCGAACAGCAGAGAAAGGTAGGTGAAGTGCTGGGGATGGCGGGCGGTTCGGAAGCTCGTCTTGCGATCCATGGGATCGCGGAAGGGGAGTGGAGGGGCCCGGGGCAGGCTAATGCCCAAGGGCCCCCGCATTCCTGGAGCCGGCCCTGTGTTGGAGAGCCCACCACCTCCCTAGGTGATTGGTTCCATTGTCATACTGCTGTAACCATTAGGGAGTTTTTCCTGATGTTCAGTCAAAATCTGACTACCTGCAACTTGAGCCTATTATGCTGTGTCCTGCACTCTAGCACGACCAAGAACAGATCCTGGCCCTCCTCTGTATGACAACCTTTCAAGTACTTGAAGAGTGCTATCATATCTCCCCTCAGCCTTCTCTTCTCAAGGCTAAACATGCCCAGTTCTCTCCTCATAGGGCTTTGTTTCCAGTTCCCTGATCATCCTTGTTGCCCTCCTGTGAACCTGTTCCAGTTTGTCTGCATCTTAGGAAAGACATTTTCTGAGATATAAAGCATGAGATATAAAACAATTCCTTATGGTGAGAGGTACAATTAGGAGTTTCCACACAAGAACCTGAAAAGAAATCAGGTTATTGTGTAAACTCTTCTTTGAGAGCCCTCTAGTGGAAATTTCTTTTATATGTGTTTATTTTTAAAAGGCAATTGGCTGAACCAGTTGTGTGTGCAAAATAACCCGCTTTACTCTATGGCAGAGATGGACAACAATTGCCCTTCCAGAGATTGTTGGACTCCAATTCCCATCAGCCCCAGCCAGCATGGCTAATTGCCAGGGATGATGAAGATTGTAGTCCAACAACACTGGAGGGCTATAGGTCTTTGGTGACTTCCACCAGCAGACACTAGCAACTCTATTCTTTCAACACTTTCAATATGAAATAAACTTATTGGTGTATTCAGCTCAATCTGTTACAAAAGGTTACTTGGGAAAAAAGTGTTCTTAATCTTTAGGACACTCCAGCTACACACTTACTCCTAAACATACTTACTAGTGAGCAACCCCCCTGAACACAGTGGGACTTATTTTGGCTGCAATCCAAGGCACTTGCGACTACTCACATAGGACTGGGCTGTCAGTTTAGCAATGAAGACAGCCTAAAGAATATATAGGAAGACTAGTAGGGTCTAAATAATGTACTATCTTTAACACATACATACCTCTTCTCTCTCTCTCTCTCGCTCTCTCTCTCACACACACACATACACACACACACACACTCCTGAGACATGGAAATCAGAAACAGCCAATTAAGCCAAATTATTTTGTCGGAAATTGTCAGAAATCATCAGAAATTAACCTGAACATAAAATCTGTGAAAAGTTCCTCTCTTGCCTGAAACACTCAAATGGAAAATAGTCCAAAACCCTTACAACACAGGTTGTTAACACACCTAATACAAACCTGACAATTTAATATCACCTCCTCAAGAAAGCAAAAATAGCTCTTATCTTGTTTATTTGCCCTCTATGGGGTTCTGCTGAACAGTAGTTCTAACACAGGGGGATCCCCTGCTCTGGCTAGGAGGCAGAGTTATTACAATTCTGACAGGACAAGGCTAAAAGCTGCCCCATCCTGTCATCTCCAATTGATTACTTCTGGCAGCTGGATCCATAAATTACCCCATAGCAAATTAAGTACAAACTGGCTCTTCTTTACGATTCGCAATACATCCTCCCAACACGTTCAATAGTTATTAAACTAAACCAAAGGAGGGATAGACTATTATCCTGCTGGGAGGAAGGGTGGGATATAAATCAAATAATAAATAAAAATAAATAAACCAGGAAGATGTACAGAGTGAATATTCACAACAACAGACCCAGTTTTACTGCCTCCCTAACCATTCAAGGCAACAACAAAAAATGGCTAGCATCCAAACCAGGAAAAAGAAGGAGGGGCCAAAGCCAAGATGCTGGAAAAATAAAAACTGATTGTATTGTAAGCCCAATGCATTTCAGCCTGTTAATTTCTATTTTTCCAGCATCTTGGCTTTGGCCCCTCCTTCTTTTTCCCTAACCATTCAACCAACCAACCAGAGGAGGAAGCTGACAGTAGTTAATTCCTAAACAAAATAGTGCCAAAAATCAGACAGGCCATCCTGCAAGCCTTACATTCTGATAGTCCTCTGGTCCTCTTCTGCCCCACCCCAAAAAGTCTACAGAGTATACCTTCCCACATAAAAACATCCCTATTTTCACACTAGACAGCCAGTGTGGTGTAGTGGTTAGAGTGTTGGACTAGGACCTGGGAGACCAGAGTTCAAATCCCCACTCAGCCATGAAGCTTGCTGGGTGACCTTGGGCTAGTCTCAGTCTCTCAGCCTAACCCACATCACACGGTTGTTGTGAGGATAATATGGAGAGGGAAGAGAACCATGTATAACAGCTTGAGCTCCTTGAAGGAAAAGTGGGATATAAATGTAATGACAGATAGATACTAAATAACCTTCCAAAGGACCGGCCCTGTCAATGGGTCAAGCAAGACAGATGTCTAAGGCTGCTTTTTGGGGATGTCATGTAAGGGCAGAAATTATTAGCCATTTAATATATTATTATTAGTATTAAGTATTAGTATATTTTAACACCAGGGAGAGGCACTTGTAGGATTTTCTGTCTCAAGTATCAAACTAATTTGGGTACTATGTGCCTTGACCTAGCCAGAATTGGGGATTTGCTATTCTGCCTCAACCAGCAAAATGCATTGGGCTGGCCCTGCCCACATACACACAGCCTTACATTTTCCTGAAGTGTCTTCTCTAATGTTGTATGCTGTAATTTGCAATAACAACCTGTCTAGTAGCTTGTGCATACGAGGCAGCCATCTGAAGGAATTTAGACTGCTGAAACCTTGTGGCTGTGGACAGAGTTTCTGTCTACACACTTCCATGAGAAGCTGACTTGGGAAATCTGCCTTTGAACAAATCAGTGCCATATTTAGCTCCTCTAAGCATCAGCATATACAATTTGCCACAATTAAAAAGCAGGTGAGCTGAGAGGGGGGGTGCTTTCAGAACAAATTGTAGAGTCAGCAGGCCACAGGCTGCACCTGGGGTAGCCAATGTGGTACCCTCTAGATGCTGCGGGACTTCAGCTCAAATCATCATTGATCATGGTAGCTGGGGCTGAAGGGAGTTGGAGTCCAGCAACACCACGTTGGCTACACTATAAAACAAAGGTTGATGATCATTAGCCAATGAAAGCAGTGGGGGAGGATTCCTTTATGACATCATATATAAGTTCATCAAAACCCTTGGGCAAGAGTAACATCTCTCCTTAGTTTGGAGGTGGTCACTAAATAGTCTTAGGCAAAGTCACTCTTTCTCCAATTGTATAGTGCAACTCTGCAAAATATTGGAACAGTAGTCATCCCACACAGCTTTTGGAGAGCCACAAAGGTTGTTAACTGGGGAGAAGATTCAGGACTGGTCCATTCTGTTAGCTGTTGGGATTACTGTGGCTCACAGGGAAAGTTTGAATTGGTCTCCATCTGTGACCACCTGATGCTTTTATCTCCTAACCCTTGCTGGAACCAGCCATAAGAACAGAATCCACCTGGGACCTGGCACAGCGAAGGGGCACTTTTTTTCCGGCTCTCCCACCGTCATCCTCCATCCTGACCAGTGTGAGTGCCAGGGCTGTGGGTGTGGCCCTAGCTGCCCTGCTGTTTATTTATTTATTATTTTATTTATATCCCACCCTTCCTCCCAGTAGGAGCCCTGCTGGCCAGGGGTCTGGATTACACCCTAATTACTTTGGCTCTCCTACTATGACAAGGAGGAATAGTGAATAGAATGCTCCAGGTGAAGAGGAGGAGGTAGCCTGATGGGAAGGTGGGTTACTTACTGGACACTGCAGGTGAACTGGACTGGGATGCACACATGCTCTGCATGAATCTGTCTGGGCTGTTGTGGGAAAGAAGGGATCGGGAAGCTCATCATTTAGATGAAGAGGAGTAACAGCTGCTAGTTCTGTTTTGAATATTTATGCACTGCATTGGTATTGTTATCATAGAGAGTTTAATATAATTTTGATCTATATAATGATATTAGCTATGTTAACATTTGAGTATTGATATTATCCTATGGGTATAAAATGCTATGCATTTTTTAAAAATCAAATTCACTGATGTTTATGAATTGTTTATTGAATGAATTGTTTCTACAAGGTGATATCCAACTGATATTCAGAGAAGACCCACTGAAATCAATGGACAAGTTTATTGATTTCAGTGGGTCGACTCAGAATATGATTAATGTTTATATATTTCTTTATTTATTATTTTATTTATATCCTGCCCTTCCTCCCAGTAGGAGCCCAAGGCAGCATGTTGGATATCACTCAATGTCTTGATACATTGCAGATATCTTATTTATTGTAGGTATCTTATCTTTTATGTATTGCAAACTGCTTCAAGTTTGTGTGGACACAGCATACAAATCTTCTATAATAAAGAACAATATGTACATACAAAGGAATTTTATCAAACAACAGAGTCAGTTTATTCATTCTAGAAACTAGCATATCTGCAAAATCTTTCATTAAAATGTATCCAACTGTATATTAAAACCAGGGCTCTTTGCTCTTGCAACTGCCACAGGGGAACTACAGAGTATAAGATGTACACTCTACAATTTCCAACCTCTGATAGTTTAAACAAGTCTTTTTCTGATTTACAGTTCAGATTTATAGGGATGGCAATTTCTAGAACCAGAAAATTGATATCATTGCTCATTCGATTACTTTTACTTATTTATTCTAAAATTTGTATCCCACCATCTTGCAAGGCATTTTTAAAAGTAATAGTTGTGTGTCCAAATGGACATCCAGTACTAGCTTTTGGATACCCAATGGATACAAATGGACACACAAAATTTAATCAGTGAACCAAGAACACAAATTCAGATTGACTGAAACACCAACTAGAGATATGAAATTTTAGTGAAAATGAATATAAATAGTAGAACATAGGGGCACATCACACAATAATTCTTAGGATTATTACAAACCACCAGTCTTTCTGGAAAAAAAAAACTTCTTGTGTAAATGCACTTGCAAGGCTGTATTCACTTGTGTGTGTGTGTCATTTCAATGAAAACATGGACACCCAGTAACAATTCTTTTAAAAATGCCCTGCCATCTTGTGTAAGGTAGCAAAAAGATCATATAATAAAACAATGATTAAACACACATACAAATAAAAATACAAGCTAAGGCAGAACAAAAACAGCAGTTCAGAGGGCCCCAAATGTCCTCTTTTGTCTACACCAGCCTCCCCAGCCTGGTGCCCTCCAGATTTTTTGGACTACAGCTTCCATCAGCCCAGCTAGCATGCCCAATGGACAGGGGTGTTGGGAGCTCTGTCCAAACATCGGGAAAGCTGGTCTACACATATGAAATAAGATTATCCCAACAGCCAGAAAAAAGAAGGGCGAGGGCAATGTCAGGATGAAAGTCATAAAGCCTCTCCTGAGTGAACCATCCACATGGCTCTACAAAGCTTGGGTTGACCTCCCATTATTGCAACATTTTGCAGGATTTCAATAATATAACTGGAACTCACCTAGTTTAAAAATGTATCCCTCCCCTCTCCCCCATCCTTTAGTTTATCCAGTATTTAAGTTATGCTTTGGGTATCTCAGGGTTTATGACTCATCATAAGGTCCTTGAAGTTCAAAGAGGTGCACAGGACACATCAAAATCCACCACTAAAATTAGATGGAAAATTCTGTGCACTCTACCTCCCACTCTAATCATTGGGTTCATGTGGCTCCCTGAAATTCTATGTTGCATCTTTGCCCGTCTCTAGCTAAAGTACAGCAAAAGCTGTAACATCTCCTGACTGACCTGCTGAGAAATACAATTTTACAAATGTGCTTTCTGAGTACTGTACACTAAAACACATTCACACACACCTTTGCATCTAGTAATGCTTCAGATCAGCCTTTCCCAACCTTTGGGTCCCCAGATGTTGCTGGATTATGACTCCCATCAGCCCCAGCCAGCATGGCCAATGAACAATGAGAACTATATTCCAGCAACATCTAGGGATCCAAAGGTTGGGAAAGACTGCTTCAGATACATTCTCAGCAGGAAAATCTGCGTACTATTCCTCTTTGATAAGCAATGCAATCTAGTGGTCAGTAGAGTCTCTTGCAACTGGGCCACCAATGTGCATTTCCAACTGGACTCTGATGACTATGAAAGACAAGCTGCCTTTGCATTTGAAGTTAGACACCACCTATCCATTCTAAAGGGTCAAACTACACATTATTTTCCCAAAGTTTTACTTTAAAACAGTGGGGCAAGGAGAGAGGGAGAGGAAGTCCAAACTGGATTACAGCAGCAGCGCTGACATAAAAGGTATTCAACCCTCTCCCCACCACTGTTTTTCTTATCTGAACTGCTATCAGAGCTCAGCCGGGAACCAAAAGCCAGGAGCTGAGCTTGGCGATCCAAGTTGAGGGATGAAGCCAGAAGTCAAAACTGAAGGACAAACTAGGAGGCAGGACTGAAGGACATCACAAAAATGAGGACTGAAGAACAACTAAAGGCTACAATAACACCCCAAAACTCAGGAAGACCGTGATGCTTAGGCAAGGCTCAACTGAAGCAGGAAGCCTGCTTATACGTCTTTCTGTCCAGAAAGACCCATTGGGCAGCCAGTCCAGGTCCTGAAGGCAGGGCCTCAGTAAATGATGAAGTCTACAATTCGGTGGCTTAGGGTAGCTGCACATAGATCCCAAGATTATTGGTCTGAATCCCCACAAAGTTACTATTAACCCTGCATCAGAAAAAAACACTCCATACTTATGATTTAATTTTTTTCAAGCTGATAGCACTTTAACAGTTAATAACAGTTAATAAAATCAGAAACATACAACTAAAATAGACCTCAAAGAAGGCTTATAGATTTATAATGCTATTTCACTCATTTTGTCTGCTTTCTAACATATCTCAGTCAAGTAAAATAAAATAGACCAAAAAAAAAATCAAAACCAATTTGAGATTGCAGCAGGTAGTAATTGTCTTGACAATATTGTATAAAGGGAGACCAATTTCCCCACAAGTTGTTCCCATAATCACTTGATGCGCTTGCTGTTAAACAGGATGTTATTTTTGCTATTACAGCAAAGTCTCATCCTTTGTTAAACCACTCTTTCCGATAAGGTGGTACTATAATTTTCTGTTTTAGGGCAAATATAATTTGTGCAGCTGTTAACATATAAGAGGTAAAGTTCTTTATGTTTCTTCTTTATAGGAGGTGCTATATAATTCAACAAGATCAACACAAGATCCCATACCTGTGATTTTAAGTAAAAAAAAAATAAAAAAGGAAGACCCAATCACCAAAACTCCTGTACTTAAGTATAGCTTGACTCTTAGATTATATCTACTGAGGTCACAATCAGTATCAGGACGATTTCATGCAAAATCCCAAGTGGAAGCTAATTCAAAAGATAAAGGCACATTTTACGGCTCCTTCTGTGCTGGGGTGGACAAAACATACAGGGAGAGAGGCAGGTAGACGATGGAGGCTAGAGAAAGACTTAAGAAACATATCTAAAGCAGGACATTACCAAAATGTAGATTGTACTGTGCTGCAATATATGATGATCTTACATGAGCATAAATTATTACATGCATATATGCAGGGAAGCGAACAGTAGCGTCTCTCCAGTACATGTGCACCCTACGTTACAGGTGTGTAGAATATGTAAAACTTGTTAGCTCCTGCACTGATATCCATAACGTTACAGTACAACGTCAACAGGTGTGGCAACATACGACATAACAGCCACAGACAAAGATTGTTTGGGGGCAGGTTTTCATTTTTAGGAGTTTGCATTTAGTCTGGTTTTGTTAGATATTATGATATAAATGTACTGTATTCTAAATTTTCATAGTAGACTTTATACAAAGAAACTTGATAGGTGTTAATGGTTTAGCATGAGTTTATAAGAATATATTTCACTCTAGTTACATTATTTGTACATTTATAGCACTCATGATAAAGGAATTTTTCCAAACTGCATTGGTCTCATAATAAATAATACTTTTTAACACCTGAAGTTTCATCTCCCCCCCCTTTTTTTTTTTGCCAGGCAATCGTGCCTCAGATTAATTCTGGTCTCATGGAGGGGGGAATTAATACTGTGTCAGCTTAACATGGTCAAGGAATTTTACTTCCGACAAGCAATGATAGTTTATCCCACTGCAGACCAGGGTAATAAACAGAACACACAGCCCGCATACCCCTTCTTCTGATTCGAAGAGGCAGAGGACAATTATGCTATTTTCACCACCTGTGTAAACATGTCTCAAAGGGGAAAGACAAAGGATGGATCCCAAATGTGATCTCAGAAAGCATCACATGAATGCAATGCAGTGAGAAGCTGAAGTCTACCCCGCCTATGCGTTACAGAATAATAAAAACCTGTATTTGATCATTCAAAAGCAGAACCGTCTGTGGAGCAGCAGTATTTTATTTTATTTTATTTATTTGTTCATATACATACATACATAATATTTATATAGTATTTATATATCTATATCTATCTATCTATATGTGTGTGTGTGTGTGTGATTCTGTTGAAGCTTGTTTAAGAATATTACATGTTTGCAAATGTAAGTGCCAGTAACAGCCCAGGGCAGCATCTAATGGAACAAGAGCCAGGTACAGGAATAAGGGGAATGGGAAAAAGAAACTCCTTTTAAAAATGATCAGGCACTTACATTTTCAAATATGTAATATTTTTAAACAAGCTTCAACAGAATCACAGAAGGGGCAAAGGGCCATGCCTTCCACCCCCTTCACAACATACATGAAGATGGGGGAGGGGGTTGCAACTTACCCGACTTCTCAAACCATGTGCCATTACTGACAATGCTGCAGTCGACATCTGTTTCAAACTACATGCCATCCATAACTGCATTTCACGTGACCCAAACATCCGTCTTCCCTTGGCCTCAATCTACAATGCTCAAATTATTCCACGACTGAACTAAGTGTGCCAAATATGTAGCACTGTAAAAGGTGAAGGGTGCTGAGTTGTTAGGAGATTCAGATTTCCTTGACAGAGTTCCAGTGGCCAGAGTGGTTCAATAGTCAGCCCCTCTTCCCAGAGGATTCTGCTGATTGCAGGTCTCTGAGGGGAATAAGGCGTCTCCCAGCAACTCTCAACACCCTTCACAAACTGCACTTCCCAGGATTCTTTGGGGGAAACCATGAGTGTTTAAAGTGGAATAAATATCTGGTGTGCATGTGGCCAGGGACAGCTTTGGTTTAAATTTGGGTGGGAGACTACAGGTATCTGCTGAAGAATAAAAATGTGGGGAAACCCCCCAAAAAACAGTGATACTGTCCGTCCACCCAATCTCCTCACTCTCCCCTCCCAACTTCCTCCCCTCTCTCTCCCTCCCCTACTTTCCCCTCCCCCAGATCAGTTTCACTTATTCTAAGCATGATTCCACACAAGTAAATCCCATTGAACTCAATAAGCAAATGATCAAACCTGCCCTCCCCATCTCCCCTCCGCTTTTTCTTTCCTCCCCTCTCCTCTCTTCCTCCTCCCCTCCCCCTTGCCCCTCTTCCTCTCTTCGCCACACTATCCCCCTCCCTCCTTCCCCTCCTCCCTGCCCCTTCCCCAGATCAGTTTCACCTATCCTGATTGCATGGGAGTAAATCCCATTGAACTCAATAAGCATGTAAATGATCGATCCATTCTCAGCAAACTTGCACAAGATCCCATTTCTTACCTCCCAACACACACACACACAAAATGTAATTCTTCATCTTAGGAGATGCACTCCTGATTGTAGGTGTTGCCACCACTCACCATATGCTCAGAGGCACATGTTACCAAATTCTTCCAAGCTACACAGGAAGTGGATTGGACTGTGAAAGACCAACCCAAACTGTGTCTGTCTTTTTACAAATTTGTAGGGCAGTACAATATCTCAGAGAGGAGGTCAGGTCTCATGCTCCCCTGGTGCATTTGCTATAGCTACCCAATTTCCCTGCTTTTTAAAGTTTGATAGAAATATCTGTTGGCTATAGGTACATTCTTAAACCACAAGAGGTTTTTTTTTTGCTAGTGAATAATTATTGGGGAAGGGCTGTAGCTCAGTGGTTGAGAATCTGCTTTGCATGCAGGTCTTAGGTACAATCACTGGCATCTCCAGGTAGGACTAGGGGAGACCGTGTCTGAAATCCTGGAGGGCTGCTGTCAGCCAGTATAGACAATACTAAGCTAGATGAACCAATGGTCTGACTTGGTATAAGGCATCTTCCTATGTTCCTAATCCTGTACTTGAACTAAAAGGCACCATGTGGCCATTTCTTTGAAAGCCAAAGAAATCACCCATATTCCTGCACAGATCTGATTCTGAGCCTCCCGCCCAGTATCAGAAAATTGTGCCTGGAGTTGCAGATAGATTTGCTATTTTCCCAACCAGGTTACTCTGGGAAATTACAAGTGCCAACGAG
Source organism: Rhineura floridana (assembly GCF_030035675.1). Classification (NCBI taxonomy): domain Eukaryota; kingdom Metazoa; phylum Chordata; class Lepidosauria; order Squamata; family Rhineuridae; genus Rhineura; species Rhineura floridana. The sequence goes on along the minus strand of NC_084483.1, from coordinate 12,486,127 downwards.
AGTAATTAACAGTGGAGATCCGTTACCTGTGTCAGCTGCTGTGGATGCTGGTGAAACAAATGTGTCCATAGGACTGAGCATCTCATCACTTCTCTGAGTTCTGGCATTCAGCAGAAAGCTGTCTGCAGTGATGACACATGGTATGTCCAGCGAGCTGCTTTCTCCAGACTGGCAGCTCGAGGCCGCCTCGCTCCCTTCCATGACAGCCCCACTGAAACAAAGGCAAAGATTTATTTCCCTTTTTAAACGTATTTTCACAATTCGTAACCTATCCTTTCACTTCATCCGTAAAGTTCTCAGGATGGCTGCCATCACTAGTTACAAACAAACTGAATCAAAAACAATATAGCAATTAAGAACAACCAAGAGAGGCATTAATGTCACTGAGTAACATTTTTCTTCTACAGTGCCAGTACCATGAAACCAAATATAGCAAAGTATACAGGGCATGGGGGGAAATATTTCACATGCTAAAATCCTGGAAAACCTTGAATATGGTTTCCAGAAGTGAACCTCCACTCCCAGTGTGCTTAACAATAAAACTATGATGTGCGCCACAATTGCTAAAAATGAAGTAGGGACCACTCCACAATTTATTTCTTAAATCTTATGGCAGGACTAGCCAATGTAAAGTCCTCCGTCGTCGTCGTTGTATCCTGCCCTTCCTCCCAGTAGGAGCCCAGATGTTGTTGGACTACAACTTCCATCAGCCCCAGACAACATGACCTATGGTCAGGGATGATGGGAGCTGAAGTCCAACAACATCTAGAGGACACCACATTGACTATCCACGTCTTAGGGTTTAATGATCTGCCTTAGAGCATGTGGGGTTGGTAATATCATGGGTTTATCCCCCCAACCGGTGGGAATTTACCTCTCACATAGTCAATGTTTGGAATAAACAAAGCCCCACACACCTCACTGTCCCCATGCAGCTCAAAGGGATTGGTTTTCGGCCCAAATTCAAATGCTTTTTTAAACTGCTCATATGTGGGTGACAGATGTGCAAGCCATAGCCCTGTCAGCATATCAAACACGTATAGCAGCTGAAAATGAAATGTGTTCATCTCACCTCTATAGTTAGAGATTAAAATGCACCATAAACTTTCTCAGCTCTACTACCCAAGATTGTTTCAACTGGAGGAGCCGGGGATTGAACCTGAGAGACTTCGAGCATTATTTAATTTATTTATTTGCGCTTATATACCGCTTTTGTTACCTTAAAGCCATTACCGCATGACAAATTACAAATCAAATCACAATTAACATTAATATCAGCAAATGTCAATATCAGTAATAAAACCACAATATAAAACCATAATATATCAACAATATCAATAATAAAACCACAAAATCAATGCTCCAAAACAATCTAACCATAACCACCAAGAATGTATAGGCCTTATAGGTCCCTCCCAACTCTCCTATTATTCTCTGAACTAGAGAAAACAGGTAAATTTACATCAAACAGTGGACTCCCAACAACAACAAGGCTGACGCCAGCTAGGGCTCCAGAAGGCATGCAAAAGCAATTGCTCTACCACTGAACTATGGCCCCTGTCTGAATATGCCTCAGTTTCTGGAGCTATCATGAGCATCTTCTTAAAAGTAAGCAAAACACAAACGCCTGCAAAATTTGGGTCTCAAATACATCACTTTTGACATTTGATAGCTTCAGGGAAGTTGGGATACCCACAAAAAAGAAGAGATTGTGTAGCAATCCACTCTACCCATTAGAAAACAGAAAGGGCAAATACCTCAAAACAACCCTGTTCACAACAAGACCCTGATACGCAACCTTAAGCATAGTTTCCTGGATGAAAACCCCAATGAACTCAGCAGGACTTCCAATTCTGAGCGTGTTTAGGACTGTAAAACAGTGCCTCAGTTGCAAATAGGGAGATATATTGCGCGCACACTATGAGCTTGTTCACATGGAAACGCCACCTCAAAATATTTTAATTTGGAATTGTTTAAAATACAAAGACTGTTTTTTTCTGGTGGGTGAATTCTGTCTAAGTTATGTTCTGGAAACAAGCTGTTCACTAAGACATTCATGGGCAGCAATGAAGTATTATTTCCTTCGAGGGGAGGAAGCATGCACTGGAAACTTATACCGCCTTAGTGATATTTAGAGGCTCGGCCATGCAGCATATAATGCCATCCATGGCCTCAGAAACAATCCTGACATCATAATTGAAGAGGCCAACAAAAAAGGAGCTAACTACGAAGGAGGAGTTGGACTACACAGGAGAAGCTGAGAGGCAACTCCCCAATACCACATTTTACAGCAGGTGTGGGCCCTCAAGATGTTGCTGGACTATAGTTCCCATCATTCCTGACCATTGGCCATGCTTGCTGGGGCTGATGGGAGTTGTAGTTCAGCAACATCAGGAGGGCCAAAGATTCCCCACACCTAGGACCGAAACCTATTCACAGACCCCACTAAGAAATACCTGAAGGAGTTACATAACTGAATGAAAGAATTTCCTACAAATGTGCAGGACCAAATCTACATAGACACACCCAAGGATCGTCAAACAGGGATCTGCTATCCTTTCAGACCATCTCTTCTTATATGAATCTGCCCAGTTATCAGACATGCTGCTCCATGTGCTCCCTCTGGCAGAAGTGTGGAGGGTGGCTACAAAAGGAGTGGCTCCCCAACTATGGAATACTCTCCCAAGAAGGTCCACCTGGGGCTGACACAGCTATCTTTTTGGAGCCAGGCTCTACTCCCAGGCATTGTAATTGTCAAATGATTGTCAGGACTTCAATGTGCTGCGCATGCTGCCACACAAACCCTGATGATTAGATGCTGGATTACGACCTGGGAGACCAGGGTTCGAATCCTCACACAGCCATGAAGCTCACTGGATGACCTTGGGCCAATCACTGCCTCTCAGCCTCAGAGGGAGGCAATGGTAAACCCCCTCTGAATACCGCTTACCATGAAAACCCTATTATTATTATTATTATTATTATTATTATTATTATTATTATTATTATATCCCATCCTTCCTCCCAGCAGGAGCCCAGGGCAGCAAACAAAAGCACTAAAAACATTAAAACATCATAAAAACAAACTTTAAAACAAAACATCTTCAAAAATGTTACTTAAAGAAAAGCTATGAAAACATCTTCTAAGATTAAAAACATTTTTAAAAAGAAAGTTTAAGAACATATTAAAAAGCTATTCCAACAGAGATGCAGACTGGGATAGGTCTCAACTTAAAAGGCTTGTTGAAAGAGGAAAGTCTTCAATAGGCGCCAAAAAGATAACAGAGATGGCGCGTGTCTAATATTTAAGGAGAGGGAATTCCACAGGGTAGGTGCCGTCCGTTTCCTATGTTGTGCAGAACGGACCTCCTGATAAGATGGTATCTGCAGGAGGCCCTCACCTGCAGAGTGATCAACTGGGTATATAAGGGATAAGATCATATTTCATGTATCCTGGTCCCAAACTGTATAGGGCTTTGTACTCCAAAACTAGAACCTTGAACTTGGCCCTATTCATAGGGTTGCCATAAGTCGGAATTGACTTGAAGGTAGTACATTTCCATTTTACATGTGTTAATTAGCATACCAATGCCAAGATGTTGATGTTACCACCACCCTGGCTTGTTAACTGCTGTCAGCTATTTTGGTTTCAAATAATTGTTACTAATGTTCATTTTGTGCATTGCACTTCTTTCTGAAATCACTCCTTTCCTGCCCCCATGGCACAACCATGTGTACAAGCCAAGTCAGAATTACGCTTCATACATCTGATGAAGTGGACTAAGGTCCACAAAACTTTATGCCGTACTAAACTTGCTAGTCTTTAAAGTACTGCAAGACGCTTTGTTGTTAGACTAACACAACTATTTTTCTGGAATTCGTAGTATCTATTTAATTACAAACATACAAGCAGAACATTTTGGAGAACAGACAGACACTTCAGGTGGATAGAACAACACCTCATCCTGCATCAGGTTCCCAAAGAGAGCAACTGCCCTCCACTACCCAGTGCTTTATCTTTGGCCAATTCACAGCTCCCTGCCTACTCTCTTTGCCCCAGTTCAAACTGCAAAAACTTATTCTAGTCATCTCACTTTTCCCAAAAAGATGTTCCAAAGGCTTGAGATATCAAAGCCCATTAAAAACCATTTCTTAACACTCCTGATTGCCCATCAAGTTGAGCAGGCAAAACCATTGCAAAACCATTCATGCTAATTGAGAACCAAGTTCATAACACTCAGAATAAGTGTGGGAGGTGCTCAGAATAATTGCTTTACATAAAGATAAAAAAAAGTGGATTCTCTATTCCCAGGGAGTGCCACTTCATACAGAGCATTTTCTATATGTGGGAAGGGGAACATGTGGCCCTCCAGATGTTGTTGGACTCAACCTTCCACCAGCCCCGGCCACCATGGCCAATGATCAAAGATGAAGGGAGCTGTAGTCCAATAACATCTGGAGGTATGCTGGTTCCCCACCCATTATACATGATGAGCAATGTCAAAGTAGAAAAAGACTGTATGCTGCAGTGTTAAGTGTGATGCAAGTGTTTTCTTCAGTGGAGGCACAAGGATCATACAACTGGGTCTTGGGAATCATATTGCTGATACTGGTGACAACGTGTCACAAAAAGTGTGAGAGGACTGCCTCATAGTTTGAACGCTGGGAATGATAGATGGACACAAATTATGTTTCCTTGGCAGATCTCCTTAAGAGTGTGGGGGAAATGGCCTGAAGAATAAAAAAAAGTACTGTGTCTTGGGTGTCATTTTTCGTATTTCGTAATTGTGTACGTCACCCTAGTGTTTGAGAAGAAACAGACATGCAGGGTTACAATGCCAATGGCATACAATTTGGTCAGAGAGGACTGCAGTGGAGAGCCCTGTTTTTGGCACACTGCTGTTCTCAAGCAAGTGAAATAAGCAATTGGTTTAGAGAAAGTATGAAAATTTGCATGCAGTTTTGGACTTCCAACTACGTGCTACTGTGACAAGTCGTCCCAATGCTGTCAGATCCATTCCATAGCTACAAAGAAAAATTATATCTGTCTTTTCTATTGGCATTAGTTTTGTCAAACTTGTGCCTTTGGTGTGAACAAGTTCTCCCCCTCCCTGAATGCTATTGAACTTGCCCTTTGTATCGTACTTGCCAGTTAACTCAGCAATATCAGTTTTCTGATTGGAACAATATCAGTTTACTTGCCCTAGAGAACAGAGGCAAGATTAAAATTCTCATAGGAACAACACTGATGAGAGAAAATAGGGCAAGGGAAAGCAAGTCTTTGCCTTAAGTGGAATGTCTGGTGACCAGGTAGGGACCATAGCCAGAGCTTGGAAAAGTTACTTTTTTGAACTACAACTCCTATCAGCCCAATCCAGTGGCCATGCTGGCTGGGGCTGATGGGAGCTGTAGTTTTAAAAAAGTAACTTTTCCAAGCTCTGCATAGCACAGTGGTAGAACACATACTTTAATGCATAACAGTCCCAGGTTCAGTTCCCAGCTTCTTCAGTCAAAAGGCTCTCAGACAGCAGGGCTGGGAAAGACCTCTCCCTGAGACCCCCTGGGGAGCTGCTGTCATTCAGAACAGGCAAAACCAGGACAGATATACCGATGTTCACAGTCAGTATAAAGCAGCATCATGTGTTCATATGAATGCTCAGGTCTAGAAATTATATTAACGGGTGGTCCGTTTTTTAGACAATCAGCTACAGTAATTTTTCAAGGCTTAAGTATGTCTCTATTTTGCCCAACTCTTGCATTTAGTTCAATTAAACAAAAGCATGTTGTGAACAACTATAAACAAATGTAGTAAACAAATAATCACTGTTTACATCGCATCCACTTGCCTTTTTCAGCTGCTCTAAAAAGAGTTCTGGCCAGCCAAAGTTAAGTGGCACGTGAATCAGAAGAAGCATGGACAGAAAATGGTCATAAAGCTGACCAGGGATTAGTTGCAAAACCTTAGCTGGAGTTAATGTTTTGAAGGGCTCTCATTTCACCCACATTGAAGTTGTGAAGATTGCTCTGACATTTCAACAGTTCTTCTGGGCAGCTGCCAAAGACAAACAAGCTAGCCGCGTGCTCTGACCAACACCTGTCATGCAAATACCCCTTCTAAGAAATCTGGTCATGCTCTTTGGAATGAAATAAACAGACTGGGTAAAACTTGACTGTCATGACGCCAGATACAGCGTGACCTTTCCAAAGCATGAGCATGTTTCAAGTCCACATATCACTAGTGCTTATCAGTTCTAGGATAAAGAAGATCGTCATCTTCTGGAAGACATCAGCAATGTACTGCCACAGGCTTTGTAAAGAAGATAACAGTCCAATGAAGTGGATTTCCACAGTTCCAGACTCCTGCTCAAGTGATGCAGACTCACAGCAGGTTAATATTGCAGGGGTAGAAGATGTGAAGGCCCAGAAAAAAAAACTGGAAAAAATCCGGAGGAAGAACTTTTTTCTCCCCCCCCCAATTTTTCTGAAAAAAAGGGAAAACCCAGAAAACCAATAAAGATGTTTCCCCCCAATTTTCTGGTTACCCCCCTTTTGTATTTCATTCTTAAACAGAAATGGCTAATACATCTGATCAGCCACCATATGAACCCTACAAAAAAACCAGAACTGCATTGTGGCTATAAATATATACATGGTGGGATGGGGCTAGTTGTATGATGTCTTGGACCCTCATAATTATTCCCCCCCCCAAATTATTGTGTGATAAGAAGAGTAGAATAAAGTAAGGTTATGTATACACTAATGAAAATTTGATGGCTCTCTCTAGACCAGCCTTTCCCAACCAGTATGCCTCCAGATGTTGTTGGACCACAACTCCCATCTTCCTGACCATTGGCAATGCTGCCTGAGGCTGATGGGAGTTGTGGTCCAACAACATCTGGAGGCACACTGGTTGGGAAAGGCTGCTCTAGACTAATCCACACTAGCACTTCTGGAGGGTGTGACCATTAGTGTCACGAGGCCACAGTATTCTTCTCAGAAAAGATTTCTTTCCTTCAGTCATGGAAAGCTGAACACAGACTACATAAAACATTTATTGAACATGTATCTGAAACTTCTAGCCCATTGGCAATCAAAAGATGCACAGACTTTAAAAGTCTGCATGTATAGCCTCCTCTTGACACCTATGAGTTGTCATGGCTTTGGGTAGTTTGAAGAACAAGCACAGAAAATGACTTCTACTTCCACTGTCATTAAAAGGTGTCCCCGCACTTGTAGTGTGAGTCGTTTCCGACTCTTAGGGTGATGTCTTGCAACATTTACTAAGCAGACCGTATATATGGGGTGGGATTGCCAGTTCCTTCCCCAGCCTTTCTTTACCCCTCAGCATATGCCGGGTACTCATTTTACCGACCACGGATGGATGGAACGCTGAGTGGACCTCAACCCCTTTTACCGGAGATTCGACTTCCTCCTTCCATTGGAATCGAACTCCGGCCGTGAGCAGAGCTTCGGCTGTGTTACCGCCCCTTACCTTTCTGTGCCACGGAGAGCATAAATATGTTCTGTATGATTGGTTGGAATTAAAACAGGGACAGTTTTCAAAACCCTTGGAAGCCCTGTGACATGGCAAGCCAGTGACACCTATGGACATTCCTCCTAACACAAATCTGTCAGGGGAGAGAACAGGGCTGCACTGGGCTTGGGGGGTTCTGTAAGCTAACAGTGTCTGGGCATGCAGGGGTGTCTTTCCGAGGGCATTGGATTTGCTGGTGCAGTGTTTAAAACATTTGCTCCCACCTAAGTTCAACCGGAATTATTTGTAAATAAACTTATATCTGGTTTCTTTTCAAAAGCTGCACCCCTGGAACTTTTTGCCACTGGAGAATGTGGGGTGAATGTGTAACAATATTATTGCAATGGCTTCTCAGTTTGCTGAACAATTCAGACTGCTAGGTGCAAGCTCACATGATGGAATAAATGCTCTTCCATCAACAACTAAAATAGAAAACTAGATATAAGGGAGAAAAGGTTGTAGGAGTATGCCAGCCTGCTCTCTGATAGGTAACCTTTCTATGCACATTGAATGTTTTTGCCCAGAGGAGGATTCCAGCATGTGAGGGGCACAAAATGGCCACCTCATCGAAAACGGATCCAATGGGGTCCATAGTGCTAAGTGTGACTCAGTATCTGTCACCAACAGCAGACTGGAAGGGAGAAAGACGGTTAGGAAGGAAAGCCCCGCCCCACCACATTTGACAGAAAAAAAGCAGCCCAAGGAGAAATGGTTAAAAACCACAGAATAAAAAAAAAACTGGCTCCGCCAACAGAGCCTTAGCAACACGCCTCCAGGCAAGCCTCTTCTGTCAGATCTTCTAGCAGGCAAAAATAAAATTCTTTCCAACGGATACCAATGAAGTAGGTCAGGCTCTCCCCACCACACAGAGACACGTGTTCCAGACTATGCGATCAGAGTCCAACTACGCTGAGAAATTCCAGACGGATTTCAGACTAGCCTAAAAACAAAAGCAACAGGCGGGCGACTCTACCCTATCCTGAGGTATTATTACATTTGCCTAGGAGGATCTGCTAGGCTAGAGACTACTGCATCTCCTTTCCATTGGCCCCCAAGCGCGTTCCCTCCTCCCGCCGCACAGCCTTGAGATGTGTTTGTAGATAACCCCCGTTAGAGCCTCTTCTACTTACATACGGACTGAACCGCTCCAGACACGCAGTCAAAAAATCGGAGGACAGAAAGCGTTATAGCCGAGGCTTTGCACGCAAAGACTAAACGTTGGGCTATAGCCTATTTGCCTGCAGACCGGATTTCCTGGTTGCTTTGAGGCTTTAGCTTTTTCCTCGTTAGAGTGGCGGTAGCTACTCGTATAGGAGATCATGGAGAAATTGTTTTATTGGTTTTTTTATTCCGGATGTTTCATGGGAAGCGATTCATAAATGAATGGAAAAATCCAGATTTTTACCGCTGCAGGAACTTGGCAGCAACTTCTTTCTCTCTCTCTCTCTTTCTCACACACACACACACAAGCAGAATAGAAGCAGAAGACAGAAATGTGTTCCACCCCCGATTTTCTTGTGTGGGGAAAAAAAGTAACTTTCAGGTTGTTGGGTTTTTTAATGTAAAAAAAAAAAAAATCACAGCAAACGTTTCCTCGGCTAGGAAAGGAGGAGGAAAATGACCCAATATTCTAAACCCCGTGCTTCCAATTTGCGTGAGTGGGGATAAAGCAAAGGACGTCATCGCGGCCATCTTTGTTGAGGGCACGAAGAAAAGGAGGTGAATTAGGGACGCGGTAGCCGTGAATTTGTCCGTGGTCTCAACTGTTAGTATAGGAAGAACTTGAAGGATAATCTTTGAGGGAAACCGTTACGACCTAGAGTGGAATTCGATGAGAAAATCCACACAGAGTCCATACAATTAGGAAATAATTGGAGACAGCAAAAGTTACAGAAAAACAAAAGCGCGTATAATTGGCGACCTATATACTCAGAAGTAAGTTTTAATGCATTCAGTACGGCTTTCCTCTTTCTCGGGAAAATGTGCGTCGGACTGCAGAAACAAGCAAGGGTGTAGTCGTCCAGGGTACTGAGGGGTCTTAGATCCCTTACTTTTTGGGGAGCAGGGTCCCAATGTCTCCAGCATCCTACCAGTCTTATCAGCAACAACGTGTTGGCCACTGAGAAGAGTCTTCTAAAACGCTTCCTTGTCCTTTCCTGCTGATAGGAGCCAATCAGACTGAAAGGTGAGACAGCCACTGAGAAGACTCTTCTCAGTAGGGGTCACTCCCCCCTCTCATGCTTATTGGCTCCTGGGAACGTGTTGTTGTGGGAGAAGGCATTAACAAGGATCTCATTCTCAACCTAGCAGCAAAAGGGGAGGGGGGCAGGGGTGTGGCTGGGACTATCAAGAAGGGATCCTGCACTTCTGAATTTGCTACTAAGGAACTGTAATAGAGTAAATGGCATATAAAGGGCATGTCGTGTCAGTGTGTGCATACAAAGAAAGAATGGTCGTAGTCTGATATAATTATGCTTCCAATCACACACAACGCTAGGAAAATACTGTTCAGGCTGCTGGAGCACAGGCAGACAGGACTCTCTCCTCCCTTAAATCTTGTCAAAAAAGGATGCCACCAGATCCATCTGTTTTGGGTGGCTTGGTGATTGCGATGTTGCTCTGAATCAGTACTTTGGGAGGGAGCTGCTGAATTTGTTGGGGGGTTTGCCATGTTTTTGTTATTTATTGTTTTAATTCTAGTTTTATATTTTATGCAGGGGTGTAGTCATCCAGGTCATTAAAAAGTTACTTTTTTGGGAGCAAGGTTTCATCCTCATGTATGAGCATGAAAAGGGAGTGTGTTAGCCACTGAGGAGAGTCCTTGTCCTTTTGTTCTGATTTGAGCCAATCAGAGTAAAAGAAGGTGAATCAGCCACTGAGAAGAATCTTCTCAGTAGCTAACAGAAAGCCTTCTCTTACATGTTGATTGGCTCCTGGGGACTTCTGTTGTAGTGGAGAGTGGGCTCCTGAGAGGACAGGGAGAGTAAGGGAGACAGGGAAAATGGAAAAGGGGGTGTGGCTGTGAAGGGGTGTGATGTGACTATCATGAAGGGACCCTGCACTTCTGAATTTGCCACTACACTACTGATTTTACTGCATTATTATGTAATCTTTGAGCATGGGAAAGGTGGTATATTAAAAAATCTGTAAAACTTTAAATGCCCTGTGTCCATTCAAGGCCAGCTTAAGACATTTTGCTGCCTAAAGTGGAGCAGCAAATGCTGCTTCTCCAAACCCACACCCCCGGTGCATACAGTACTCATGGCCAGTCAAGTTGTTATGCTTCCTGAGGCAGAAAATCTTACAGGTGTCCCCCTCCCACAGCTGTAAAAATACAATAATAATAATAAAATACATCAACAATAAATTAAATAACCAACTATTTGCTGCTTGAATGAAATCCTTTCGCAAGCAGCTGCCTGCAGCAACCACTTTACTCTGCCTAATGGTAGGGCTGTCCCTGGTCCTGTTGCCACTGGAGAACCAACTGGCTGGGATGTGGGGCAGGGCCTTCTCTGTAGTGATGCCTCTAGAAGGCCCAGTTAGCCTTCTCATTATTATCGGCATTCAGACAAGCTGTAGAAGACATTTTTGTTCCATTCCTCATCCCCTGTTGCTCTGTTTCAAAACGTTTTGATTCTGTTTGTTCTGTTTTTAATATTATTATTAAATATTTGATGTTGATTGCTTCAGGCTGCAATCCTATATGCACTAACCTTGAAGATAGCACCATTTAATGGAATGGGACTTACTTCTGAGTTGACATGCATAGGACTGTGTTAAGCTCACAATGCAATACTATGTATGTCTGTGAAGAAGTAAATCTCATTGTGAGCCACCTTGGGAATCAAAGGCAGGATAAAAATATTTTAAATAAATACTACATAAATAGAAGGAAGAACCAATGTGGGATAGAGTTACAAGAAAAAAGGCTGACAAACAGGTTCCAGGAATAATAGCAACAGACAAGCTTGGATAAATATTCCCGGTTGCTAGGTTTCACCATCGTATCAGATATACAAGACAATTTCAGTAGAACAACTTTTTAAGGCTACAAACAGCTAGGATGTTTATAGCATTGGCAATAACAGAGGACAAAGAAAGAGTTATGCTGAGCACTGGGGAGTTTTCCCTGACCACCAGAAGATAGTACTTAACTCCCATCCTTTTAGCTTCTGCTGAAATTTCAATAATTTTTCAGTCATACCTTCACAACTCTAAGGGTTAGGCACATGTGCTGTGGGTGAAGACAAATAGGCATTAAGCTACAAGAGTGAGCCCATCCTTCCCCCAGCCTCATAGGGTTCCTCCCCACCATCCTTCTCTAGCACGGCCAGGAGGAGGAGATTGGAAGCTTTTCCTTCCAGTTTAGATTAACATCCATCTTGCCATATTGAATGAACACAGATGAGGTGCGTTTCATCTTAACTATGGTTACTTGGAATAAGTTAATTTAAAACTATAGATTATGGAGCTGGTTTATTTTCACTGATTATAGTTAAGATTAGACATAGTGGGTTTGGACAACACACTAAACTGTGGTTAATATAAAACAGGAGTAGAAGTTTCTGGTCTCATAGCTGTGCCAAAGGAGGGAAACGGAGGCCAGGATAGGCTCATCCTTGTAACATTAAATCATGGCTTTGCATTACATCCAAATGCAGCCACTGTAAGTGAGACAGAACTAGTTTGAACACACACTCTCTATCCTGAAAGGGGGGGATGCATTGGAATGCTTTGAACATGTATCTAAGCTACCTCTATCAAGCTTTGGAATGTCATTCTGTCTTCACTTAAAGATTCTTAGGATGGTAAATTCTGCTCCACTACCAAGTAATTTCAGGTTTGTACAGTAATCCCACAGATGTATTGAATTCACTATCTGTGAAACATTTAAAATAGAATGTTTAAGCAAATGCTTAAATTAAGCAATAAGCCTGTTGAGATGAAAAGGATACTGCTCCACAGTATATTGACTTTGGGTATGTCATTTCTGTAATCTCATTGAAAAATTTTTTGAAGACTTTTTCTTTAAAAACAATTTTTACTGCTCCTGCTCTAATCTCAACTCAGTATATATCCCTGAGCTGATTAGTCACATCATGTCAATAACTTTCTGATAAAAACCAGTCAGACTAGTATGAGTCCCAAGGATACAGGCCAGAGATATTCAGGCACAAAAGGGTATTGCTTGCGACAAGTACTTCGGGTGTCCAAAGTTGTTTGTTTTTTTAACTTAGTGATTAAATGCTAAATGCCTCTGAAGATGTGCAGAGTTTAGGACCAGCAGAATTACTTTGTGTAGGGACCCTTTTTTCTAGTCTATCTGTGATGTGAAATCTAATACTTTGAAGCAAATTACCTTCAGCCTTCCTGTTTAGGGTAACAGCAGTTCTATAGTACAGGCTTGCAATAATGTGGAGACAGGCTTTTTAACTGGTGGCACTGGTGTTATGTCATGCCCTCCCTGTTGAAATACAAGAGGCCCCAGCTGTATTAGGAGTCTGTCAGCTTATGAAGACACATCTGTTTACACAGGCATTCCTTTGATTTCTTGACCTGAATCTTCAGTCTTTTAATTACTGTGTGGTTTTAATGATGCTGTTTTATTGTGTGTTTTAACAATGGATATTTATGTTTTAATGGTCTTGTGTATCTTGATTTTTTAATATTTTGTAAATAGCTTAGAAGCCTTCTCTGGCATTAAATAATAATATAGATGCTGCACTGGCTATGGGGGTGGCCTGAGACAAGGTCAGGCAATTGCTTGATTGAGGAGGATAGGCCTGGGGTTGCTTTTCAGCATAGCTCTTTCTAGATCATCAAAACACACACACGTCCCACCACGTGTACTCTACAAAATTGGATAGCCTTGGTGTGAAGCCTTTGTGGTGCCAAAATGGGGCAACCATGTGATGCCTTATTGTCATGAGGCTATTAAAATAGCTCAGATATATGCACTAACGTAAAAAAACAGCAGCCTTTGTTTTCTGCCTTTGTGTCCACCAATTCTGGCTACCAGCCAAGAGAGTAATATGCCAGATGAGCTTGTACACATCTGGTTTTGGTGGCAGAATATAGTACTTTTATAGTATAGACATTTGCCCTGTATAAAGATGCCCTGTATAAAGGTACAGATAACCAGTGTGGAAGGTCAGGCTGCCTATCTTCACTGCATTGCCTTCACAAGCACAGAGGTGGAACTGAAGATTCACCTCCCAAATTTCCAGAGGACCTTGAACGCAAGAAAAGCCCTGCTGGATCAGATCAAAGGCCAATCTCATCTTGTTTCCCACAGTGGCGAAACACTAGGAGGCCTACAATCAGGATATGAGAGCAATACTCTTCTTCCACTGTTGTTCCTCAGTGACTGATAATTCAGAAATGTACTGGAGGTAGCTGCTATTATTAATATTAATTTAATTTATTTGTTGTCTAATACAAAATGTCTCTAGACAACTTAGATACACAATTAAAAAACATCAGGTTTACCAGTAAAACAATATCCCCCCATTCAAACATATATAACACAGATACAGAAATAAGCATGATAATCATATTCACTTAAATGTCTAGAAGAAGATATACGTCTAAACCTGGTGCCAAAAGGACATTAATGTGGGCCTCACTGGGAAGAGCATTCCATAGATGGGAGACCACAACCAAAATGGTCCTCTCACTTGCTGCCACCCTTCAAATCTTGAGGGGGCACCCAGGGAAGGGTCACAGATGATGATTCAGGAATGTTGAGAGAGATGTTCCATTAGATACTGGAGTCCTGAGTTATATAGCATAGGTTAAAACCAGTCCTGCTGCATGTTTTTGATGTTGTGACATGCATTGGGACCCTGCCTTGCTTCTCACCCTGAGAGAACACCTAAGTCTTTGCTGGCTTCTCTGCTTGCTGAGCCTCAACAGAGACAGGCGTCCTTTCTAGCAGGTAGGTGGGCATGTATACACTCTCCTATTACCGCAGCTAATAGGCCTCACCCAGTGTCCAGGCTTCTTCTCTCATTGCTTTCCCCTTGCCTGTCCATGGAGGAGCTTTGATAGCTCCTGACGTGGTTGTGGTTGTATGGCCCTTGACCCTGCATTCCCATGGTGCTCTGAAGCAGCCTCAGGCAAGCTTCAGACCGCTTACCCCAGAGAAATGTCTACAGTCGTTTTTACTGTGTCTTCACAGCCAGAGGATTGCCCTACCACCATCCTCGGTCTCAGAGATGAGTCCCCAACAGCCTCTCCATCTTCCTAGACATCGCTGAAGGCAAAGGATACAGAAGCATACAAGGACCCTTAAGGAGCACAGCGGGCTTCCTCAAGGAGGTGGGGCTTAACGCAGAACCAGCTTGCCTGCCTTTATAAGGCCTCAGCCAGCTTCAGCTTCCTGTTGAGATCATCCTTCCACAGCAAACAGTAGGACCTACGTGGAGCTGTCCAGGGTCCTGACTCCTGCCTTGACAACTTACTCTGCTGGGCCCAGTTGGCTTGATCCTACTGGACTTGACTTGCCCACTTCCCCTGATAGTTGTAAGCCTCAGCAGAACAGGATAGTGGTATTGGAGTGCCTACGCTTTGGCGTTGGTGGTGTCATGTTACTTCACCTCCAGCTGGGTTTAGTTCCAGCTGGGTTTGTTGTGTGGGCTGAGGGGTGGAGAAGAGTGGTGTAGCACTTGATATAGCGTTGAGCTCATTGGAGAAAGTCATATCTAAAAGAGTGATTGGCCATGCTGGCTGCAGCTGATGGGAGCTGTAGTCCATAACTCTGGAGGGCACTGTGATGTTCCTGTATTAATGTAAATATGGTAAGTGCTGTTTGTATAGAAGATATATGGTAAGTGGAGTGAAAGAGGAGGGGGGAGTAGATGAGCAGTAGAATGCTGGATGATTGGCTGAGTGTTGGAATGGCTAAGAGTATAAATAGAAGAATGACAGTTGAATCTGGGTGGATGTTGAGTTGGTGGATGTTGAGTTGGTGGATGTGAGAGAAAGAAGGTGTTTGGTAGTGGATGTTAGGAGAGTGTGGAGAAAGAGGGGATTGGAGTTCTAGTTAATAATAAGTCAAGTATCACAGGAATAGATGAAACCATATGCTTATGTACCATTATAAAAGTAATCTTGTTATTTCTGATATTTAATAAATACTATTTTGGTTTACGGAAGGCCTGATCCTTGGCTGGGGTTTTCACAGACCAGAAGGGAGGGCAAGGTAATTACCAAGGCTGAAGGGAAACAATAACGAATGGTGGCAGCGGTGAAGAGGAGAATAATAACATTTCAAGTATCCAGCGCAACCCAGAGTTATATGAGTTATCTACATAGATACAAAGGGGTTGGGAACAGCATAAGCACGGAGTCACAAAAGTAACCAGATAGAGAGAGGCTCAGGCAAAGTCTCTGGGAACATTGCTTATAGGACGTGACTGGTGGTGCTGCCTAGCAGAGGGATCTACTGAGATCTGTGCTAGAGCAGAGAGAGAAACCATAAAAAGGACAGTCCGGACTGGTGGAGTCCCTGGTGGTGCCTAGTGAAAGGTAGTAGCCACAAGCAGGTAGGAACCTGACAGGGAGAGCCAGGGAAGGGCGTCACAGGCACCACATTGGCTACCCCTGCTTATACAATCAGTGATCAAAAGAGAATTGTGTGAAGCTTACCCTCTGATGTTATATGATTAAACATTGTCATAGGTATGAAAATGCTTCTTTATGCTCATTAGATATCTGATTAGGAGAGCTGTGCCTCTTATAGTTCCATCAAATGGCCACTACAGTCCAGGATGGCCATTATGGGAAAACAGCATATGCTTATGAGACCATGTAGAATTGAGGATGTTTATTTGCCATGCTATCTATTTCAAATTGTAGATCTAAGCACTTTAAACATTTGCTAGCTGGAAAGATTGATCAAAATGTGAGTTTTGCTTTCTGACAGCCAAGGAAAATGTAATAGAAGAGGTGCCCTGCTACATTCTCAGCTTTGTGTGTGGTTAATCCTTTTTATACTAAGGCTGCAATCCTAAATGCATTTACAAGGGAGTGAGCCTCAGTGAAATACGGTGGAACTTTCTTCTGCATGCATAAGATTGCACTGCACATATTATACATCACATTCTTGGTTTTCTTTGAAAACATCATTATGTCCTTTGATTAAATAAATCATGAAGATCTGAGCCTCTCAAAGAGCAAAAAGCAATAGATTTTCTCACTCAAAAGAAACAAAGAAGCAACAATCATCTTACTTGGACTTTCAACCCATATCCCCCAATGTCTGATATGGAGGAAAAGCATTTGACCTAAATGAACGTTTTGATAATCAACTTGTACCTGACACCTATGCACTAGTAGGAATATCTGCATAGGTCTCATCCTGTACCAGGAATCCTTTTCCCTTCTATATATTCTATATTCATTGCCCCTTTTTGGAGACAGCAGATCTCTCCCACAAATTTTCTCCATTAGGAACCAAGCACCTCTAAAACAGGAATTCCCAGACCTTTTGGAGCCTGTGAGCACATATTTGGGAAACTGTTGTGGGCACCATCACGAAATGCAGGGTTGGGGAACATGTGGCCATCCAGATGTTGTTGGACTCCAACTCCCCTCAGCCTCAGGCAGTATGCCAATAGTCAGGGATGGTGGGAGCAGGAGTTTAGTAACATCTGAAGGGTCACAGGTTCCCTGACCTTGATAAAATGGCCACCATGGGGGGGGGTCTATTTAATCACAAAATGGCTGGTGTGATAAGTAACTTGCCCAAAATACTGAGTACAAAGAAGAGGTTGATCCTGAGCTGCAAAGGCCAACTGACATAGCTGACCCTGCATATACAACACGGACATATACAACTTCGTATACGAAGGCCCTCCTCCGGGTTCCGACTCATAGGGAAGCCCGGAGAGTGGTGACAAGATCTAGGGCCTTCTCAGTGGTGGCCCCCGAACTATAGAATGGTCTCCCCGAGGAGGTGCGCCTGGTGCCGACACTATCATCTTTTCGGCGCCAGGTTAAAACCTTTCTCTTCTCTGAGGCATTTTAATTCCTGTTAATTGTAAATTATTATATTTTGATTTTAGACTGTACAGTTTTGTGTACAGTTTTGTGTTATTTTTATTGTATTTTTAATGTTCACCGCCCAGAGAGCTGTTGCTAGTCGGGCGGTATATAAGCTTGCTTAATTAAATAAATAAATAAATAAACAAAATACCTATGCACATGCTTGCTTTTGAAAGATCACACCCACTCTCAAACAAACAAAAACTACCTACACCACTTTGCAGATAACACAAAAACCAACCAACCCAGATCTAAAATATCCAACAATATAAATTGTTTAGACCCCTGGGACAGTCAAGTTATTTACTGGTCTTTTGTGTGCCTACTAGCCCCAGGGCAGCACTGTTTCTCTACTGCCAGTATTATGCTGAAAGGTGGACAGCTCCATTCTATTTGCTTGAAGATGCTTTAGGTGTTGCACTATAACTAAAGTTTTCATCTTTTCCTGTGACTCCTGTCTGATCACTACATGCTAGGAAAAGAGGCACACTGAATTTCTGCCAGCCATGAAGTTACTAAGGATGTCAGTTCCAGCATATTTAAAATGTTGCATTGCAGTGTCAATCATACAAGATTTGTCTGTACAATATTTGTTGAGGTTCTTCTCCCCTTGCTCTTCGCTTACATATTAAACAGCAGAAAAGAATGAGCATCCCTCACCAAGGATTAAAACTGGGTGGAGTGGTTTTACTTGGCCAATCCTCTTTGGTCAACAGTCAGCAATATTATCTGCCTGTCTCAGAGTCTATTTGAGCAGGTGGTTTTCAGGACAACCCAACACTGTAGATGTTAACAGTAATTTGTTCAAGTGCTTCCTCTTTCAAACACATTGTGAAATTGGGTCAAGCCAGGAACTGTGAGATCCATCTGCTGTAAAGGGAGCTTATTTCCTGATTGCAAAATGCATACTACACCAGTCATTACTGCCATAGCAAATGGGGCAACTATTTTTACTCTACTTATCAGGGTAAACAAACAACAGGCTCGAACAATTTTTAAAAGAGGTAAGGAGGAGGGAAGGACAAAGAGGAGGCATGCTAGAGCAGAGGGACGGTGGCAGGTCTACGATGGAGGAGGGAGCCGAAGGATGCTAGTAGGTGGGACACCTCTTCCTGCTCCCCCCCATTTTCACACCCAACATATCCGCATGCTAGCCACCCATGTAAATGATACATGGAATAATAATGCTGTGGATTAATGAAATGTAGTTAGGAGACTTCTTGGTTTCTTGTCAGATTGCAACAAATTGTGCTATGTTCTCATTTACAATATACTGGGACTTGTGTACTCTGCACTAAAAAAATCTTAAAATCCTGCACCAATTGAATCCAAATTCTTCACCAAGGAGACCTGAATCCTGCAGTCTCATTATTGATAATGCAAATTAAGGAAAATTGAGCAAGTCTGCTCATTTTACATAATTTATTCTCCAATTTTTATTTTTTTATGTAATATGTTTTGACTGTATATCATTGGGGGGACACCCCTGGAAATTTTATTCTTCACATATCTCTGACTTTGAGATTTCAACAAACTTTGCCCAAACACTCAAAAGTATATATTCACAGCCACAAAAAAGAGCAAGCTTTTCTAAAATGAGAACTGATAGGCAGGAAGAAAGGAAGCTGCCTTATACTGAGTCAGACCGTTGGTCCATCTAGTTCAGTATTGCCTACACTGACTGGCAGCAGCTCTCCGGGGTTTCAGGCAGGAGTCTCTCCCAGCCCTATCTGGACATGCTGGGAATTGAACTTGAGACCTTCTGCATGCAAGGCAGATGCTCTACCATTGAGCTACAGCCCTTCCCGCACAGCACGATATTCTGCAGCTAAATTCTGGGGCCCGTACATTGTTCTAGTTTTGCTATCATGCTACAGAGAATATACAAAGAGACTATTTCAACTGGCATACAGAAAAACCCATCTTTCCAACTATCAAAGCATTTGTCTTTGCGCCAACAATTTGTGTACGCTAAGAAAAGAGAGCTTCAGCTATGGGGCAGGATATAAATGTAATAAATAAATAAATAAATAAATAAATAATTCTCCCTCTCTTATAACACTAGGACTCGTGGTCATCCAATGAAGCTAAATGTTGGAAGATTCAGGATAGACAAAAGAAAGAACTTCTCAACACAGCATACGGAATTCACTCCCACAGGAAGCAGTGATGGCCACCAACTTGGATGGCTTTAAAAGAATATTAGAAAAAATCATGGAGGAAAATGGTGTCAAAGGCTACTAGCCATGATGGCTATGCTTTGCCTCCACATTGAAAGGCAGTATGCTTCTGAATACCAGTTGCTGTAAACCGGGGTGTGTGTGTGAGTGCTCTTGCACTCAGGTCCTGCTTGCGGGTTTCCTTTGGGCATCTGAACAGCCACTGTGTGAACAGGATGCAGGACCAGATGGGCCACTGGCCTGATCCAGCAGTCAGGCTCTTCTCATGTTCTTAAAACAGAATTCGACAAGGCGTCTGTCCATTCCCACTTACCCCTTCCTCTCATTTGAGTAGTTTGTGCTATTTGGCTGGATGACTAATTTGGTTAAGTCAAATTTTCAGTTCAATTTAGTTTGTCTAGTAACTGTAGGAAATGAATAGCGTTACAGAAGCTAAGTTGATTTCAAAGATTAATTCATATAGGTTCATTTCTCCTCAAGGAAGAGGGAGTGACGTGGAGGAAAGCAGGCAGCAGGGTTTAGATCTGCTCAGTCAGCTCATGTTGGCAGGCTGGGAGGGGCCACAATTCCCACAGAATTTTAAACTTCTCAGAGGTTCTGGCTGGTGGAGATGCAGTGTCCTTGAGTGCGGCTGCATGGAGAATATGAAGAAGAATAAAAATAGGTAGGGTGTTTACAGGTAGGGTGACAAGCCCTCAGTCTAATTTCATCATTTGGTGTTAACACGTTTTGGTGTGTGTGTTTTACCAAAGGGGGTGTTTTGATGACCCATGGGGGGCAGGGGGAGCTTTAGCAACCCGTGGGGGGAAAGGGGCAGCTTTGGCAATGGTAGGTGGGGGTGGCAAGCAGAGCATGCAGGAGAAGCAGTCCTTTGTCTGTGTGTGTTGTAGGAGAGTGCAGAAGTAACTAGTCTGTTAAGATTGGTAGGTGAAAGAATAAAGAAACTTAAGGTTTATTACTACGAAGAGGAAAAATCATACATGCTGAAGCAGCCATAAAGCTTGTACTCAGGGAGCCATTACAAAACTAACTGAGAAGAAAAAAGGAAGAGAAAAGAGGAACGGGTGGAACAAAGTCTGTGAAAAACAACAAACACTTTAGAGGAGGAATCAGCAACGGGAAGAATATATTGCCTTTCTGTCTATCCCCCCCCCTCCCCAGTTCAGGTCACTTGTTACATGCGTACATGCTTTACTCCCAACATTTGACTCTCCATACACTGTGGGTCAACTCTTGTTCGCTGGATTGCCCCTCTGAGAATGATTTCCTCTTCCATTTCTGAGGGAGCAACTAGCTCCAACAAGGGCTGGGAATGAACTGAGGCCTCTAGTCCACCTCTCCTGTACACCAGCCTTTTTGTTGGACAACAGCAGACTCTTAAAGGGGCAATATTCTGACTTGAAGAAGGGAACTTCTCCTTTGCTCCGTAGTTTCCCACCGGCACTGTTGGTTCTTTCAGCCCTGGAGAAGGCACCTGAGAAGGTACCAACTTCTGGTTCTATAGGCCCTGCTGCTGTAGGATCCAGTTCAGTGGGATCCTGCCTACCAGCCTCAAATACATTGGGCCTCTGGTCATCAGCATCAGGCTGTAAGCCAGAAACCTGGTCCAGCTTCTCAGTCATTGACAAGCATGGAAGTTTCTAAAAATCTCCATGCTGAGCTTTTAAAAGGAAAAAGTTTCTTAACAACAAAACTGAACATGCCCCAGTGTAGGAGGGTTCTCCAAAGTGGTAAACAGGTTGAGGCCCCTCTAAGCTCAGACCAAAATTAAGTCTCAGTTGTTCGGTATGTGGTCTTTGATGTAGCCTCCATCTTTTACAACTTTAGGCTATCAAGCAAGTTTTGAAAGAACAGGTGAATGAGTCTGGATGTTTGCACATATTACAGCAAAGGTTGTCGCAACATTATCCTGACTTATAAAAAACCACACCACACCTTCTATTGTGGAAATCATATAATGCTTACATATGATGGTAACTTAGGCAGGGATGCAGCTCGCAGACCTGGCGCTGATTAGCTCATTGTAGGTCATCAGATACAGAAGTGTGGACACAGTGCCTCATTCCAGAAGTCAGCAGAATAATCCTGAAGCTTTTGATTGTGGATAACTCTTTGGACTGATTTTCACACAGGAAGCAGCAAGGATCCTCTGCCAGCTATATATTTTACTCACTAAAAAGCTGCAACTTTAAGCCATCACTTGACCTTTCAGAATATATAAAGAGCCCTGATGGATCAGACCACAGACCTATCTAGTCCAGCAATCTGTTCTCACATTGGCCAACCAGATGTCTGTATGAGGCTTAGTTGTACAATGATCCTTGGCAGACTAATGTATACTTATAAGAAAAAAACCAGTTTAGTTGCATGAAATGGGAGGGATGCATAACAGAGCTCCAACTGTGTGCCCTCATTAACATCTTCAAATTAAAATGACTCCTAAGAAAGATTCTCTGAACACCTGCAGCCACACAAAGGGAAATGATCTTTTCCCAAGAGATGTCTGACATGAAAATTGAAGTTGCCAGCACTGATATAACAAGTGAGCTTTCTCTCTCCACTGTGGGATCTTTATACTTACACAGAAAAACAATGCAGTATGAAGTTCAATGTACAGAGTTCAAGGAGTAAATGCTGACAGGCCTCTGATATCCAGGGCTGTGTGTCGTTTCAAGCATCTCTGCCAATGCTGTACAAGAAATCTGACACAGAATTTGGCTGCCTAAGAATAAGAGCTTTGCTTTGCCTTTCATTTCTAATGTTTCTAGTCCTTATGGCTGTGAAAAAAAGTTTGAAGGTATGTAGGATCCCATGAGCCCAGAGCCAGCATCACCACAGTATCTTCTGCAGCCAGAGATATTACATGAAGGCACGACAGAAGCGTGGGCTGGGGCTGAAGGAGACCTCTTGGACATCTGTCTGCAGGATGAGACAAGAGGAATGAGTCTCTGGTTGAGTTGATCTCTTTGCATGGCTTTGGATGCCAGCTACTGTAGACAAAGTTCTAATAAAAAGGCAGTGTTTTCCTGTCTCCTGCTCCCACTCTCCACCCCCCACTGAAAAGCTGTTCCTGATGTTTGCACAGCTTACTAGAACAGCATGGAATGTGGTGCCATGGTGTGGAGGAAGCTACTGCAGAAAGGGAGGACTGGCAAATCAGGGACCCTCCCTTGAGCAAGCAAAAATGCCTTCTGCTTACATAAGGGCACATTTGGATCTAAGCCATAATCTTTTCTGTGTCTTATACCATAATAGTTTTCCATAATGGAAAAGCATTACTTAATAGGATGAGCAGACACTCATATAAATCTGCCTACTGCCATATTAGCACACAAGACAATCAAAATTGTTAAAGCATCAATATGTTAAGACAAAACTCTAAGATATTAAAACTACTCTACAGTGTCCATTTAAGCACATACTAAGAAAACTCCTCCAGATATCAAAGTGTTTAGACGGACGATGGAAATATGTTACTTTTGTATCATCTCAGACCATGTCATACTCAGTGCTATTCTGTGGAGCCAGTTCAGTTTGGCAACTGTTGAATTTGGTCTAGTCCAGCCTTTCCCAACTAGTGGGCCACCAGATGTTGTTGGACCACAATTCCCATCTTTCCTGACCATTGGCAATGCTGGCTGAGGCTGATGGGAGTTGTGGTCCAACAACACCTGGTGGCCCACTAGTTGGGAAAGGCTGGTAGTCTATTCTAGTCAAGTGCAGTGAAATCAAGTGATGAGGAATCAACTTTCTGTAGAACAGCACAGAGACTGAAGTGTGTAATAAAGCATTGCTAAACAAAACAACGGTCTCTGTGAAGATGGTCACATTTTAATTGTTTTTCTCCTTATGCCCACCATACAGAGATGAAATGACATATTATTGCAACCACAGAGTACAATAAGGCACAAGAGTAAATCAGCAGTTAAGACCTCAAGTAAAAAGATGTAAGGTAAAAAGCAAAGCAAGGATACTGACTTGCTAGTCCTCTCTTTCATAACTGAACAAACACCATCTAGCCTGTGCAAAGTCATCCAACCAACACTGAATATCAGATCAAATAAAGGACAGATTTATACAGCAGATATGGGCAACACAAAAAATGAAGTATTAATCAACAACTACAGAGTTGGGCTTTGTTTTTTCTCTACTTACTACATTTCACGTAAAGGTCACATAATAAGTTGTTTGGGCAACAGGCACTCCCAGGATTTGTTATGTAACAGTCTCTCAGCAAAAAGAAGAAAAACAACCAGTTTACCCTCTAAACCTTCAGTTATCCATTCCAGATGACTGAAGAGACAGATGGATTGTATTATAAATTCTCCCTTGTAACTATTTATCCGGGTGATTTGGATCAAAATAGCTAACAATATTTGTCTTCCCTCCTGTTTAAAACAGTTCTAAGGTGATATGAGAAAATGCTAGGTTGCCAATCCATAATCTTTACTAAATTTAGAGCCAAATTTGACATAACATACACACATCATCAGCCCGTGAATTATTGTGCTTTTTAAAAAAATTAATCCCTCTCCAGGATTCCTGTCTAGCAGAGCATCAGTTTGGAGGGTTATTATCTTGTATTGGGCACAACAGCCAGACTGAGGACCGTTGGTGTACCAGCTTTCCCATTGCTCAACAGTCTGCCTGCTTGAGCTGACAAGAGATGGTCTCAAATGGAATGCTGAGGAGCTCCAGATTGATTGTTCTGGGGGACCTCAACATCCACACCAATATTACCCTGTCAAGGGTGACTCAGGACTTCATGATTGCCATGGCAACTGTGGGGACTGCCCAATTTGTCATCAGTCCAAGAAAGGTGGCAGGTCACACTCTTGACTTGATGTTTGCTCCTGAGCAGGAAGATGGTGTTCTGAATGGGGGAGTTTTCTTTGACTCACTTGTCATGGTTAGAAAATGTTCCTGGTGAGAGTTTGATGACTTCTTCCCTGCAGGTATGGTGGACCTATTAAAATGGTCCACTGCTGGGGGTTGGATGAAATTTGAGAGATTCCAGAGAGCCCTTTGGGAGTTCCAGTTGACTTGCTGGTGTTCCTGCTGAAGCCCCAGTCTGGGGATGGGAACTTGTGGCCCTCCAGATGTTACTGGACTACAACTGTCATCATCCTGACCATTGGCCATGCTGGCTGATCCTGATGGGAGTTGGAGTCAAAAAACATCTACAGGGCCACACGTTCTCCATCCCTGCCCTAGTTGTTCTGCGGGATACTGAGATGAATGAGGCTCTTGACTGGGACTAGTCAGTGGAAACATTTTGCCAGTATTGAAATAACTTCACAGGCTTCCAGGCCATTTCTGAGAACAATTCAAAGTGCTGGTGCTTGCCCTTAAAGCCCTGAAGGCTACAAAAATGGCATGCATAGGGTGGAGGGGAAACATAAGGTGAATCCTGCTGAATCAGACCAAAGGCCTATCTAGCATCCTGCTCTGTGGTTAACCAGATGCCAGTGGTTGTGCATGAGCACAACTGGGCTCTCTGGTATTGCTCCCCAGTGACTGATACTTCCCCAGCAACCAGTATGGTATCTCTGATCCTGGAGGTAGCATACAGCCAAGATGTCTAGGAGTCATTAATAGCTTTATCCTCCATGAATTTGTTTGATCTCTTTTAGAGCCATTTAAGTAAAATCATGATCTAAGTAATGTCACAACCAGTATTCAGCAAGTGCTTGTGACACTTCCACAACCACACACATACCACTCACAATCTTAGGGTAGAGAGACACGCTTACTGTTCTGCTGGTTCCAGTGCGTCTCCACCTCCCTTTTCTGAAAACATGGCATATAACACTAGTCAAACCCCTTTTTACTCTAAAACCTGGCTGGATGAGCTAGAGTGCATTTTTTTTTGTTTCAGCTTCAAACAGATTTCACACGTGATCCGCAGATCAACCTGTTGCCCCTCCAGATGAGGCCAAGGGAAACGCTTTGCTATAAGCTACTAATGTGCCCACAGCCTTAGTAGAGAAGTTAAGTGATGGTGCTGTTATCACATTTTCTCAGCAACAAAATAAGTGTCTTGTGTGCTGAGTAAATGTTATTTCCCCAATATAGACATGCTAATGATGAAAGAGTTCTGGATTTCTTGAAACACCTCCCTACTTTCTGTGTATTTTTCAATAAAAAAACAAAAAAACCTTCAAAAGCCTGAATTTTCCCAGCAACAAAATATTGTGGTCTGAGTGCTGGCAAACTGTGATATCCCATGCGTGGATCCCTGCAACAGATGAGTTACAATTGTTCTCCTGTTCCCACCAGTCCACTTCAAAACACAATTATCTGCAAGATGTTTCCTGGGAAGTGATTCATAAGTAAAATAAATAAATAAATCCTCTGCCACTTCCCTACCAAGTCTCATTTTATGAGCTGCTGCAATCCATGAAGTAGACCTGACAAACCACAACACCAGAGGAAGTTGCCATAGTATGAGTGGGCAGCTGTTCTGCAAGGTGTTTTTCAATGTCACTCACTATACTGCATCATTACTACTGTGTCAACATGGATCTCAGTGGAATTTAGAGTGGAGCAACCAAAGCTAAAAAAAAAGCAGAGCTTTTAAAATGCCACTATACTGGAAAGCTGCAAACATTTGGTGAATATTTGAATACTCCCATAAATTTTGAATTATTCATCCCTCTTGATTTTGCTTTGGATTCTTGGTTACAAATAACATTAAAACTTTTTTGTTTTCACTGTGCTACAGGTATCCATACATAACTTACAAATATGGGATGGATAGCCCAATATCTGAAATCCCACTATTACTCTGATTATCACTTTCTAACTCCTTTTTTCTTTTATTTTCAAGCAATAATATGTCCATAGAGGCAGGGTTTATAAATAGCTTCAACACTTTTGTTAAACAAAGGCCAGATTAAAAACTCCTACAGTGGATATTATAAGGTGTTTTTTTGTTTGCACCACTAACTTAATTAGTCAAGAACTATGCAAAAGCCAAAACATGACCATTTTTATTTTCAGCCTAAGTTGCACAGAGCACATGGCAAAAGACAAAAACATTTGAATCTTTTGACACAAACAATAAATTGTGAATTTGTGCTCTCACTCTCAACCCACATTAGGAAGGTTTGTGGTGGTGGGTAATCCCAGTCTGAGCTTGTGAGAAACACTTTGGACAATCCATTAATCATATGCACGGTGAAACCGGTCTGAAATAAGGAAGCTGGCCATTTACAGAACGATAGTGTGAATTGGTTCTAAAGTAATGTAATGTAATGCAACATAATGTAATGACATGACAAGTACCAATGTTCTTAAAGTCAACAAGAACCTTGAATAACTAAAGCAAAATTAACTAACTGGGAAGAGAGGTAAAAACATTAAAATCATACCTCATCAACTTTGTGTTGCAAGGAATCTTACATGAATCTTATTTCCTAATCATATTAAACATTGCTTAGAAGAATTTATGAAACACAGCAATATTTTCTTTACGTCTGTCCTTTTGTCTGGCTCCTCTAGCTAGCTGGGGAAAGTCCCAGTGTTCAAATTCTGAATTTACTGCTGGACATTTATAGAGCACCACGTAGGCAAGAGCAAGCTCCCACAAGCTCCCAAGGATATCAGTGAGCAACTTTCTCACCCAGGACATGAATGTCAAAGGTCAATTCAAATCTTGTCATGAAGTCTGCCTCCACCACTCTCTGTGTCAATATTAGCTAGTTATGGATCTTTCCTTTTTCAATATACCTAGATTCAATCACCCACGCTTTTCCCCAGTCGTTTCCAGCTACCATCAGCTACATACCAAGTTGCCCTGCTCTGCTTATGACTTCCTGGACAGGCTGCACAGTTCCACACTAACACCAGCACTCCCATTAGCAATTTTAGGTTCTTAGCAGTCTTCTAGTAAGTACTAAAATGCTGAGTCCATAAATACTCAGATTTATGAACCAGCCATAAACCCCAAACACAACACAATAATTCATTGCCAATCACAATTTCAAACTTTTCAATTAATGCTTTCTTTTAGTGGAGACCCCGTAAGCTTCCATTCCACTTTAGTGCTGAGTCTGACGTGGTCTGTGGTTTAAAATGCTCAAATGCCTCTAAGCAGTCCCTTGTTTTGCAGCCAGGTCTTCCCCAAATATGGGAATATCCCATACTAGACTATCCCATTTTAAATTCAGTCTTAATAGCTCTTTTATTCTTGCTCATGAACACTCCTTTTTTATACCATGGGTCTAGCACTGTCATTGAGTATGCAAATAAAAGACCTTTTGTGGTTTCACTAGTGCACCCTAAATTGGAAGGGGTGAGATATGCAGATTATTATTATTATTAATTGCATTAACTATTTGGTTTAACTATAGACGAAAACTAGCTTGAAGAATCTATACCCATTTACAATTGTAATTTTCTGGCCTGGCTTGTCCAAACAGTGCCTCCTGTCCTGATTACAAAGGGATCAAGTTTAAAGAGACGTGCAGTGCCAAAACTAGCAAAAAGAAAGGACACCCTGCAGAAGAGACTGCTTGCAGCCTTGTTCAGATTGCCCAGCTGAAGTTTAGCTAAGGTCATCTGCCTCCTCCTGGCTGGGGTGAGGCAGTCTGCGATAAACACAGAGGAGAATGCGTACTATCCTAGCAGCTGGATTTATAGCAAGAGGGCCAAAACATCACTTACACTTGCATTGGATTAGATAGCTGCAGGAAAACATCCCTGCCAGCAATGTCTGAAAAACTGCCAGTTGATCACTTCTGACTCTTTTTTGTAAATAAACATATTGCTAATCATTCTGATTTTGGAATGTGTTACCATGCAATATTTCTCTACAGCTTCTCATACGGATGCAAATGGTATCACTGCTTTAGGTCCATGCAGAAACTGGAAGCTGCCCTGTGCCAGTCAGTGTGACACATTTATTACTGTGAAATGGCTTTGAGATGCTTCATAGGAAGCAATTCATTAGTATTATTATTAACAACAACAACATACTGTGCAGCTCTGCCAGCTCAGCAGCATTAGGTCTATGTCTTAAGTTGGTGAAGAAAATATAAGTCTACCAAAACAAACCCCCAACCAATCAATCCAAACCACTATATCCAATGCATAGCCACAAAGAACAAACACCCTGTAACTAGGCAAGCTGTGGTGAAATAGCAGTGAAGCTGGTTGGCAGCTTTGTATGTTTTTGCAGTTTAATATCAAAGATCAGAGATGGGGAACCTCAGCCTGAGGGCCATATTCCTTTTGGGCAGAGGACCACATTCCAATGGTGGGCAGGGCCAGATCAACAAATGTAAAATATACCTTGGTACTGTAGGCTAGTTTCTTTGCGCACACACACACCCTCTCTATCCTCCATCCAGACAAGCAAGAGGCATTATCAGAGTTCAAAGATACATTCCAGCAAGTCAAAAACGCTTGGGGTAGAGCCAGTAAGGGGCATGGCCTGCTGAAGGTTCTGAAGGCTAGACAGAGAGACCTGGAAGCTCCACTTCTGTCCCAGATGAACCTATTTATTCATTTAATAATCTGTATCCCACCTCTTGTGGCTTGCACACACAACAGAAACGCTAAAATCTCTTTGCCAACCCCAGCTACTGAAATATGACCTTGTGCCCCTGCCGAACAGGTAAGAGCATAATAGTAGGCACCCCAATAAATAGCTGGTCTCTTCAGGCTTTCTAGGGACACTTCCGATTCTTTGGGGCCTTGGCCACTTATGTATAGCCCACCCTAATCTCCTTCCCCTCACCCATCCTTTCTCTGCTCTTATCTTCTGTGGGGACATAATTAAGAGTCCTGCTTAGGGTTGCCATGTCCTATCTGGAAACATTGTCCACAGATGAATGAGGGCCACTGCTGTTGCACCTTCTGTCACAGAGGCAGGTGAGGCTAGTTTGTCAAGGAACAGGAGGAGGAATGTAGTGGGAGGTTCAGGGGCTGTAGCTTCACTCTGATACATATGCATACCACCTCCAGGTAAGAATCTAGCAGCCCCATTTGGCTGGTTAGATGCTTTTGGGCAAAGGATTGGCCACACGGCCTCAGTTACCTTTCAGCTCTGTAAATGATTCTATGAAATTAAAACAAGAAAGAGTTCCATGGTAGCACTTCAACGTGCACTCAAAGATGATCACATTTATTAGGGCATAAGCTTTTGTGACCTAGAGTCCACTTCATCAGATGCTGATGAATGTTAATAAAATGATGAAGTTGGTGTAGAGATAATATAAAAGGTTTTCAAGATGGGTCAGGAATTTTGTGTGCTGTTTTCTTTATAACGAAAGACCATGTGCTCACCAGCTGGAACATTAAACTAAGTATGTATGAATTTTGCTGTTTGCTTGGTGAACATTTTGGCTTTTATTGTTCCATTTTTCAAATGTTTGTAACTTTCTGCTTCCCTTAATAAATAAATCAATCTTTCCCTTCCACTTTTCATGCCTAAAGTTTGTGTCTAAAGCAGTCTAATTCTGCTATCTAGCCCTTGTGCCCATTCACAGCTGTTTGGATTTTGGAAAACTTCCATAGCTAAAGAGGAATTTCCTTCTACTT
Source organism: Rhineura floridana (assembly GCF_030035675.1). NCBI lineage: Eukaryota > Metazoa > Chordata > Lepidosauria > Squamata > Rhineuridae > Rhineura > Rhineura floridana. The sequence continues at coordinate 12,455,818 of NC_084483.1, read as the reverse complement.
GTGTGTGAATGTCCAACAAGTATTTGGGGATGGAATTTTCTGAAAACCTCAATGTCAGACTTACTCACATGGATTTTTCCTAATTCCCATTTCACTCCTTAATCTTGGTAAGTTGAAGTCCCCCCCCCAATTTCTGATTCTGCTTAAAATACAAGCAATTCTTGCATATTTTATGCATTAATATAACACATATACAGGTTTCCTAAAGTAAGTAACAGATAAACAGATACATACAACATTCATATAAATATATAAAATGTGTGTATTAATATAAAATTATGCTGTAGAAATATAGTACAACATGGGGACTGATTCTGCTATACAAATTATATGTAAAATATACACTACTTTTTTACATATAATTTTGTGTATAATTTTTGCATATAATTAGTTCAGGCTTTTAAAAAAACCTAGCAATTAACGGCTCACTGCAAGAGCTTGCTCAGATTGGAACCAACAAAATCCATGAATAAATCTATTTAAAACAGACCCCTCCTCCAACCCTATTTCAGATTCAATTCCACTTTTTCAAAAGCAGCTTGTTCAAGCACTTTGCAGCATAGAAAAATGATTAAAAGTCAGGGTAACTTTTAGGCAGCACATTATTCTTGTTTTTCAAGGAGTGATAATTGGATGATGCCAACACCCATCATTTCAGATTTAAAATCCTTTTTAAAGTGAAATACAATTTAATTAATTTTCCACAGCACTCATAATTATATCCTGTGTCTCATTTGACATTCAATTAACATCACTACTAAGATGGCCTGTCAAAGCTGCAGATCATATTCCAGAGCCAGGCATAAACTTCTAAAACACTTGGGGGGGGGAGGGGGTCTCAACCACAAAAGGGCTAAGTTAGATCTCTTGTCCAACTAGCCTAATATACTTCCTCTTAAAACAGGCAGCACCAGATGGTTATGAGGGAACAACTATCTATTGCTCAGGTAGCCAGAGCTTGGAAGATTACTTTTAAAAAGGAATAAATTACAATTACTGTTACATAGGCCTAAAAAGGAATAAATTACCATTGCAATTACAATTGCTCTGAAAGGAATTGATTACTGTTATTCAAAAGTAATCACTAAAATACACTTGTTACTTAAAAAAAAAACCTAGAGTGCCTACAAGGTGCTGGCCTTGCCTGCTACTCACCTAAGTCGCCTAGAACAACATTAAAATTAACACAGAGAGAGAGATAGTAGAATAATTCTTTCTATCTATAAGATAGTGGTGGTCTCTCCGCTTAAGGGCGCAGGAAGGGAGGCAGAGGCCACTACTCAGATGTTTGCATGTCAGACCAAGTGCAACCCCCCCACACACACACTCTCTCTCAGCCAGCAAGCATAATCTCTCTCACTTAACCACCTCCAGGACCCTGCCCTGCCACCAACTAAGGGACATCCACCCAAGCAAACATTTTCCCAAGATGCAAAAATTTTAAAACACTGCAAATGCAGCAAAATAGCAAAGGAGGGTGGCGGAGGTCACTTTGCGTACCAAGTGCAAACACAGCACACACACACACACGCACATTATATTTCACTTCCACAGTTCTATTTGGTTTAAATGAAATAGAAACAGTTTAGTAGTTCTATTTCTTAGCAAAGTATATATTTTGCAAAAGCAGAATTACCCAGCCCACCTTCCCCTCATACAGAGTTGATGAATAAAAGAACAACAGAGAAAGTCTTCTTTGGTAAAAAGTATTAAGAATGTTTACTCACAATCTTTCATATGTTCAGGAAAACATAGGCTCTAGCTTGGAGAGAAAAGATAGAAGTAGGTAGTAGATTTAGTCCATTATTGGGATCATCTGGGAGAGAAGCCTGTGGATGCTTCTCCTGTGGCTTAATGGAGAATTATGCTAATAAGAGAACAACATCTCTTAACAAAGAAGCAGCATCGAAGAAGGGAATTAACACCTTTAAGTAGGAAATTACATCACAGTAAACAAGCATAGAGGTGTCCCCAAATTCTGGCTAGAGCATCTTCCTATTAAAGGCATGCAAGCTTGCTTATCCCAACATACAGTTCTTTATCTCTATTCTGCTGCTGCCTCCTCCTCCTTTATCCATGTTCTTGCCCTCTGGCTCCTTTCTCCCCCCACTCCATTCTTCTCCACTACTGCCCATTTTTAAAAACAATTGTTTTTCTCCACTCCACCCCAGTCTCGCTCTCCACCTCCTCCCTCATCGCCTCCTACCTACCCATAGAGCGCAAAGGAAGAGCGACACTGCACAGAAGCCCAGTTTGAGGCACATGATTTTCATCTACAAATCAGAGAAGCAGAAGACTTCCCCTGCTCTCCCCGCCCCAAGTAATACTGGAAACATTACAGTTACTCCTCAAAAGTAATAAAATTACTCCTTCTTCTGTTACAATCAAAATGTAAAGGAATTACCCACTCATTCCTCAAAAAAGTAATGAATTACAAGTAATTCATTTTTTTGTAACTAATTACTTCCAAGCTCTGCAGGCAGCTATGGCAGCTCTCCAATTCAATGTCTGTTATCCTCTTATATAGTAGAATAATCCAGCTCTTTAGTTACCAGGCCATTCAAGACTTGGTTCTGCTTGAATGAACGAATGAATATTTATTTGTACCCCGCCCTTTTTCCAATCTGGAACTCAGGGTGGCTTACAAATAAAACTACATGTAGTTAAAAGCATACAAAAACATACAATTAAAATATAATTAAACTATACACAACCTTAAAACCATGAAACAGGCACTTAAAATACTAAAAAACAATTTAAAATAATACAAATAATAGCATAAAACAATAAAACAAACCTTGTAGAGCCCAATCCTAAACACCTTCTATTCCAAAAGCCTATCGGAATAAAAAAGTCTTTACTTGCCGACAGAAGGATGGCAAGGAGGGGGCCATTCGTGCTTCCCTAGGAAGGGAGTTCCAGAACCTAGGAGCAGCCACCGAGAAGGCCCTATCTCGCGTCCCCACCAATTGCGCTTGCGAAGGTGTTGGGACTGAGAGAAGGGCCTCTCCTCAAGATCTCAGGGCCTGGGCAGGCTCATATAGGGAGATACGGTCTGACAAATTGCCTGGACCTAGGCCGTATAGGGCTTTATAGGTCAAAACCAGCACTTTGAATTGTGACCGGAAACAGACTGGCAGCCAGTGGAGCTGTTGTAACAAGGGAGTTGTATGGTCCCTGTAACCAGCCCCAGTTAACACTCTGGCTGCAGCTCTTTGTACCAGTTTACGTTTCCAAACAGTCTTCAAAGGCATAAGAACATAAGAACATAAGAAGAGCCTGCTGGATCAAGCCAGTGGCCCATCTAGTCCAGCATCCTGTTCTCACAGTGGCCAACCAGGTGGCAGCCCCACGTAGAGCGTGTTACAGTAATCTAAACGGGATGTAACTAAGGCATGCATCACCATAGTCAAATCAGGCATTTCCAGGTACGGGCGCAGCTGGCACATCAGTCTTAACTGGGCAAAAGCACTCCTGGCCACAGCCAAGACCTGGGCCTCCAAGTTCAGAGCTGAGTCCAGGAGCACACCCAAACTGCGAACCTGTGTCTTCACGGGGAGTGTAACCCTATCCAGCACAGGCTGAATGCTTGAGACACTTCACTTTGTAGTGCAGACATCTCTTGGTCCTGCCTATAGTTTTGCAGTAAATATATACACACACTTTTACCCCCGGTTAAGGGCGTGTTTAATCTCAAGTGTCATGGACAGGTATTTTTAATTCATTTACTCTTTAGTGTTTCAAAGATCATGCGGTTTGGCATGCAACATATATATTGTGATGGTATATTTTATTCCACAAAAATCATTAGGGGTGATATCAAACATTGGCCAAACTAGACCCATTGAGTCACTGGACTTAACTGACTTAAATCTATTTCAATGGGTTTTCTCTGAGTATTACTAACATTGGATATCATCCTAGATTTGTATAGCTGGCCTAGAAGGAGTTATATAAGCAAATGAGTACTGTATAGAGAGAGACTGAAGAAGCTTGTTCACACAGATGAGAATGGAGATAGCCACTAGATATCTTTGTTATCATTTCTGGAACTATGCAAAAAGAAATGTCCTTGATTCAGCTACAATATATACTATTATTTGTCAAGATCCTGTTTGAAGTCAATACTTCACTGAAGGCTACTGTTACTATGCAGCTCAGTGTGTTGTTATAACATACACTTTGTTAAGTTACAGTAGGGCCCCGCTTATATGGCGAGTTAGGGACCAGGCCTCCACCATAAAGCAGAAATCGCCGTAAAGCGGAACCCATTGACTACAATGGGTTGCGTCGCATGAAACCGACACCAAAATGCCGCAAAATGCCGCAAAAGCACAAAATCGGCTTTAAAACAGGGAATTTCCCCTAATTGAAAGCCGCCGCATCAGCGGAACGCTGGAAAATAGAATGCCGTAAAGCGGGGCCCTACTGTACATGCATTTCAAACAGGGCCTCTGAAAACAATATCTGCAATCCTAACCTCTTCCAACCTGCAAGGTTTGCATTTTAAATGCTGAATAAATAGATCTAGCTAGTATGTCAACATTCAACCAAATGCACCATTCAAAGCTCAATGTTAGCATAAAGTGGATTTGAAATATATTTTTACAATATAACAAAGCTGAAGAAAGACATCCTGAATCTGTGAACAAGTGCTGGACATGGTTTAATTCACATTCCTAACCACCATTTAATTGACATGGAAACAAATATATTTCTTCCTCCTCTTGCCCAGGTAGATAAAAACCATGGAAACACTTTCTCATATTTATAGCACAAAGCAAGGAAAAGCATCAGTGTGACTCAAATAAGTTATTTTAATTTTCTTCTTTGTTTCCTAGTCAGGACATGTTTTGTCATGCTCTTCCCTTTCTTGAAACTTATTATTTTTCAAGGATTGCCAGTTTTTTAAAGGATTATGTAACATCCATGATAAGGCACATCATAAAACTGAAATAAAAATTGTAACACTAATAGTGATCTTACTTCTGCATGCATGTATCCAAGGTTGCACAAGCCATGGTAATAAAGAAAAAACCACTGTGGGGCAACACATTCCTAACTTTCTCTTCCAAACGTATCCTGTTTTGGAAACATGCATAACCACTTGGCTTACAACTGGGACTTTCCTGGCAGCCAAGTCTAAAGACAAGGGAAATGGCTAGGCTAGGCTGATGGAGAGGTAGGCACCCTGCCAGGCTGGGGAACCTATGATTCTCCAGAAGCTGATGGACTACAATTCACATCAACCCTGCCAGCATGGCCAACAGTCAGAGATTATTATTATTATTTATTAACATTTATTACCCGTCCTTCACTGAAAGATCTCAGGGCGGGTTGCAACAATTTTAAAATACACCATGCTGGGAGCTCTAGTCCAACAACACTTGGTGGACCACAGCTTCCCCAGCCCTGGTCTACATAGAAACACAGAACATAGAAAGCTGCCTTACATTGAGTCAAAACATTGGTCCATCTAGCTCAGTATTGTCTATACTGACTGGCAGTAACTCTTCAGGGTTTTGAGCAAGAGTCTTATATGGAGATGCCGGGAATGGAACCCGGCACCTTCTGCATGAGCAGATGTTCTACCACTAAGCCACAGCCCTCCAAGCAAAGCCCTTGAAGATGATCATGCTCTCCACAAAGATTATCTGCCCTTGCATGATAATCTTGGTGGGAGAGGGTATGATTCTGTGCACTTGGTGCTTGGGTAGGGTGGGAGAAGGCACTCTGCTGCCTTCTGTCTGTAAGTCTAAATGGAGTGCTGTGATGGTCACAAATCTGGTTCACTTTTACTGTTTTTAGTAAGTTACTTACTTATTTAAAACTGAAATAGGAACATAGGAAGCTAACTTATACCGAGTAGATCATTGGTCCATTTATCCAGATATTCTCTACACTGGCTGGCAGTGCTCTTCAGGGTTTCAGACAGGGCCCTTTACCAGGAGTTGCCAGGGACTGAACCAAATACGACTTTCTGCATGTAGATTAGCATTGAGTAATGGTCCTGCCCATAATACAATTAATGGCTTTCTTGTTATTGTTTTATTGTGTTTGTAAGATGGGGGAAACAGGTTCAAAAGGCGACATATAAATTCTTACCTAAATATAAATAAACACAGAGAAAAAATAACACAGAGAGATAATAGGTTGCAGTGCAGTTAGGCAGATCCACTCGAAGATGAAGTTGCACTGAAACCATAGTGACTAGGGAGTAAATGTATATTGTGCAAGTCATCCTACCATAATGAACTGTTAATAAACTCTAATGCGCCATGATTTCTCTGCAAACTTGCAGAAGAACTATTCACTTCAAATATGAAATTCCTTCAAATATGTTACTTTCAAAAGCCAAGATTACTGTTTGCTTTTTTCTGATGAAGCATTGAACGCCTGTATGGTGTCAACACTTATGTCAAAGTTGAGTATGAATTTTCACACACAGCTATAAATGCACCAAAGGTGAGTCCTGCAGCATACAAAAGGTACATGTGTGGAAAGGCTTCCTTGTACAGGTACAATGTGTTAGTAAGCTCGTGAACTGGGAGTTCGGTTCTCCTGAGGCCCCTGCTTCTCAGAATTAACCACCCTAGTCTCCTTTGCCATACCGGGAAAGCAATTCAGAGAAGTTTCACTTGAAAAATTAAATTAATACCTATAATCATTTTTAGAAGGAAATACTTAACAGCACGTCACATAGGAACTATACGTCTCTCTGAACTACTGGTGCTAGAATTAACTGTTCAAGCACCCAATCTCTGTTCTACAGAAAGGCCCTGGGCCAGCCAGCTAACACTACTTCTGACAGCTCTACCAGCAAATCTCACACACCTAGTACATAAGTTCACATGAGAAAAGATAAACCATTTTGAAATAGAACCAGCTTGAAAGGATTGACAGGATATATTTTTCAACTTTTTAAACAAACTAGGGATGAAATGCCCCCCAGACACACACACGCACAATATTCCAGCTCCTATTGCCTGGGCTAAGTTAGTAAGATCTCATTAGGTTTCTTGCATCAAGAAGAGCCAGCTCACTCATCTATTTTCTTCTTCTCAGGTCCTGCCCTGGACTAGGCTAGACTGCTGCAAAGTCTAGCCCCAAAAGCCCAAACATCCACCAGGTGCAATAATAACACTCAGCACCTACAGAGGCTAGCTGAGCACTACAGGGGAGGGGGAGATGCTCTGCAGTGCATCACAATACTGTCCTTCCTGCTTTGCCTTCCTCCAATTGCATACCCTTAGGTTTGCCAATTCTCTTCCCCCATCCTTCAAGATTTGCGTTCCCTTCATTCACAGGTTTAACTCTTATTATATTTGTTGTGTTCGCATTCCCTTGGTAACTTTGCCCTGCCCCTCTAAGGGAAAAGCTTAGGGGTGGTGAGAGGCCAGGCCTTAAGGGAGGAATGTTTCCTGAGTGAGTAGTGGAGGCCAGCAACAGGTCAGAACCAGAAAACCTATGAGACTGAGCCCCAGGAAGCAGAAAGAAGCTCTGTCAGAAGTAGGGTGGACAGAAGCATCCCAAACCCTAAGATTTCACAGGCAGGCCCTAGTGATGTCATGGGGTGGGTTCAGTTGTCTAGTATTGTAGACTTAGAGTAAAGTAACTACATGCTCTTTTATCTGTGAGGGGGTAAATATTTTGTCTGTTTGGGGGGGGGGAAATTCTAAGCTTTGTCAGTTTTGTAATGTGAAATAGGTATTTAGTGGTGCCCACACTACTACTAGTGGTTTATGAATTAACACCACAACACATGCAGACTGGCCAGCTTCTACCGTGCCCTTTACCAGAAACTAGGCTTCCCCCTTGTTCCTTATTTCAAAAGATGGCTCCTTATTTTGTGTTAAAACATATGTTTCTTTAAAACAAGTGCTTCTCTTCAAGTTAATGGAAATTTAATAAGTTACAAGGGCAGAATTTATTTTAATTTTTGGAAACACAAACTGCCACATTTTCTTAATCTCACAATATTCAGATGCCCTCTCCCCCACAAACAATAATAATAATATAATACTAAAATTTTATTTGTGAGTCGCCTATCTGGCCGAATTAACGGCCACTCTAGGCGACGTACAATTACACAGTAAAATACAATAAAAATACAATAAAAGCCAATGAGGACCAAGCAATAATAATACCAATATTAAACGCTAACCCACCCCAGAGGTCCCGTAGGCCTGCCTGAACAGCCAGGTCTTTAAGGCTGATGAAGGGTTTGTGGGGTTCCATGGACTAGCCCTACCTCCCATGGCAGATGTCTGGTGTTGAGCTTGTGAGAATGGACTGTAGTTATTTTTTGTAGGTAGAGATCCTCAATATGAGGGAGAACCACGGGCCAATCAGGCTCCCTCCTGACATTGAGGATTATCAGAGCTTGGAAAAGTTACTTTTTTGAATTACAACTCCCATCAGCCCAATCCAGTGCCCATGCTGGCTGGGGCTGATGGGAGTTGTAGTTCTAAAAAAGTAACTTTTCCAAGCTCTGGATTATTTGAACCTATGTTGGTGGCTTGCACATGAGTGTATGTGTATGATCATCTGGACACACACACCAGACACAAGTGTTAAATAGTTTGGAACTGTTCAGGTCTACCAGGAATCTCTCCCTTTCCCCCATTTCTTTGTTTTTGTTTGGTTTAAGATCCATCCTGAAAAGGAGTTCTATGAAACTCAACAGCTAGCTCATTTCCTTGTTTTCTCTTCCTGTCTTTCCTCATGCATTGTCCAGGAGCGCAGCTGCAGTAACACAGTGGTATATTCTGACTTGCAGGTGCACTTTATGACAGCCCCACTGTCATGCCCCTGTAGCTGTGCCCCCTTCTAAGGCAGTGAGCCCCTCCAGACCTCTTTTTTATTGTGCATTCAGGATGATTTGTGCTCATGATGCTATTGGGGTGGTCACATGTGATCCTACTTTCAGTACTGTTTGTACCTGCAAATTTCAGGGCGCTCACACTGCTTCATTTCCAGACAGTGCATACCCTGTGTCTTCCTGCTGAAATCCAGTAACTTTTTCTACCATCAATGTTCTGATTTATTTTTGTACCCCTATTGCCCCTCCAGACAGCAATATTAATGTGGAAGCACTGAGGAAACATTGCAGAACAAATTAAAGCAGAATAAATCCACTGCTAATGCACTATTATTGTGTTAAGGTTCATGTTGCAGAATTCACCCACAATAAAACACCAGTTTGGAGGGGCCCAAAATAACAAAAGTGACTTGTTTTAAACCAATGCAGACATTGCCAGTTTCTTTACTAAGCTAGTTTCTGTCTCCACCCTCTATCCTCGCTTTGTTTAACTTTCTGTCCGATGAAGAATTCAGGTGGACTCAACAGATTGTTCACTAGTTTGTGACATTTTTGTGGTAAGAGGATTTTGAAAAGTTTCAAAAGTGGCAGTTTAACCCTAGCCCTAAACTATACAGTACTGTACATGCGAATATAATCTACCTCTTCCTCTCCTTGGCGGGTTTCTCTCCGAGAAAAGCTTGGGCTTGCAGAGGACTGGCGAATAACACCCCACCAGCGCCCCTGCTGTAAAATAACAGGCGGCGTTTCGTCCCTGCCCCTCCCTGATCTGCATCCCCTACACCAAAACATCGACGGCTCTTGCGGTACCTGAAAGCCTAACACATTTATTATGGCAGAACCTTTCGTGGCCTAGAGAAGTGGACACTAGCCCTTCAAAGGCTTCTGTCGCAATAAATATGTTCGGTTTTAAGGCCCCGCATCATAACATTAAAAAGAAAAAGGTCCGATCTTTTGGGGAAGCGGGTCTGTGGCGGAAGAACTGCCGAAAAGCTATAAATCCGCAGCCTACAAGCGCTGCTCGTTGCTTTTTCCCATACTCGCAGGTCCTCCTTCCCTTCCTTTCCATGTCACTCTGCTCTCTCCTCGCCCCGCCCACTCCCAAGGCTCCGTCCCTTTCAGCCTTCCCAAGGCCACGCTTTCTAGGAAAGCCGCCGCATCCCCTTGTTGTTCTCCCTCCACGACACCCTCTCTTTCTCCGCCGGCCTCTTTTCCCTCGGTCTCCCTCCCTCCCGCCATCTCACGGCCCGCTTTCTGATTGGCCGCGTCTGTCACGTGCTCCTGGTACCCACTTAGTTTTCCTTTCTCTCCGCCCGGCGGCGGCGGCGGCGGCTGGTGCCGGGGCGGCTGTAACCGGTTTGGGGCAGGGAGAGGCTTAGTCGTCAGCACACAGTGCACCGGGGTTTCTGGCTCGTCACCTCCGTCGTTATTCTCCTCGAGCCCGAGGTTGACCGAGAGGAAGCTGCTGGAGGTGGGAAGAGGGAGCGCGGATCGGCACCACCGCCGTCATCATAACCCTTATAATCCGCCCATCCTCTGAAGCCCTCACAGTGCCGCTCCTTGGGCAGGTTAGTCACAAAACCAGGGCTGGGGTCAGGAAAGGGGGAGGTTGTTGGGTGGGGGGGACACCGGCGGTAGGCGGAGGGGCGAGATAGCCGGTGAAAAAGGGGGCCCTTTGTGTGCCTGTTTAGCGGCTGGTGTGTCCTCTGTTCGCAGTCGTGAGAGATGCTCTCCCTTCTCCCCATCCACCTCCCCACGCCCTCCTTGCTCTAGCGCTGCTTTGTGTTCATTTAATCACTGCTACCCCCCACCCCATCCCGGGCAAATTGCTAACGGTAAGATTCGAACCTCTTCCTTAATCCTCATCAAACAGGGTGGGGGGCCTTGGCAGCTGCTGTACCGAAAATCAGTAACATTACAGCAATGTGGTTTTGGGAGGGCTGAATAGGCTGTGTGAAAGTGACCCCGTATATGTGTGTGTGTTGATGTCTGGTTGTAGTACACAGTGCCGAGTGTTTCTTGACACCAGGAACTGCCCTGTTACATAGGGGTACAGGTAACTTCCTTCTACTGAGTCTGGGACCGTCTGAACTCAGTCTTGTCTACACTGAGTGGCACTATCTTACCAGGGGTCTTGCCCCTGTTTGCTATGGAGATTATGGCGTTTGAACCTGAGATGTTCTGCATACTCCACATATGCTCTGCTGCTGCATTATGACCTCTGTTCCCAATAAAATGGCCATTTTGTTACGTTTTTATTGTTTGTTTCTTCAAGAAGGTCAGGATGATGATTCCTCATCTTCTATTCACAATAATAATAAGCAATAATAAATTAATTTTTGTTGTCTGCTTCTCACCCAGAATTCAGGTCCCAAGGCGGATTACATATATTTAAAAATACAAACTATTTTTGTAAGGTGGTTTAGGTTGAGAAATGGTGACTGGGCCCAAGGTCACCTATGAAATGAGCATCATGGTGGGGGTTTAAACCTGAGTCTCCTTTACCAATCTCTGTCCACAATGTCAGTAGTCTTCAGCTTTATTGGATCCAAGAACCTCCTTTAATAACAGTCTGAGAAGGGACCTGGCTTAAGCCATGTACTGAATGTGCCCATCTTTCTCTCTGTAGGATGACCAGATGCAAAGGAGGACAGAAGTCCCCTGCAATTTTTACAGCTATGCAAATGAGAAAATTTCAGCAGGTGCACTTTCCTGTGCAGACTGGAAATATGTACCTGTTGAAAGCATCTCTGCTACATGACAGTCAGAGGTTCAAAGTTCTGGCCTTCTTTGCATCTTGCAAATCTTCCTTCCTGTTATAAAAAAAGAAGGTAAACAGAAAATGATGCCATTTCTCTTTGCAACTAAATAAAGAGAATACAGAATCAATGTTGTGTATGGCACTGGTCTTCAGCTGAATCTGGAGACAGCAGTTCTACTTGTCAAAGTTCAGAGAAGATCAAAGTTCAGTGAAAGAAGCATGTTCTGTATTGGGATGTTTTTTCTGTTCTGTATTGGGATGTTTTTTCTTTCTCTCCCTTGTCACCTCAGTGTGCATAGAGCTTTACAGGGAACAAAGTGCCCCTTCCCTTCCACTTATAAACCCTTCAGGCTTTTAAAGACTGTCTCCCCTTGTTCAAGATTTTATCTCTCTAGGGTTTTTTTGGGGGGGGGGGCTAACCTGTTTTTGCACACTGAACCACTTCAGGCTGAAGGTAGGAATGCATGTGACTGAACACTTTTCCGTGTTAGAAGAATTCCCTGCACATTAAAAGAAATCTTCTGGTATGTGAAGAAGAAGGCTAGGTCCTGACAGGACAGCTTTCTGTGTGGAAGGAATTATTTTGGTATGTGCGAGTATTCTATCATGTGAGTTCCTGCATGAAGTTGTACAGACTAGACCAGGCACAGATTGACCACCTCGTTGAGGCTGCTAGTCTGCTTCTTTCTTAGTGGTTTTTGGGGTGTTATGCAACAGGCCCTTTTTATTTCACCTCTGCAGAGTCTGATGGGACAGGTACTGGGTTGCTTCATAATAATCATGGTTGATCTGGCCAGTAGTCTGCACTATGGAGAAGGAAGTAGAAAGAGGTATAGATGTTGGTTTGGCTTTCTTGTCCTTGTCTGCCCCTGTGTGGCAGAGTATGTGGGAAAGATGCCATACTTTCATGAGAAGCTGTCATGGAGCTGGGAGGAAGCTTGCCAGAGAGAAGGGCTCTAGTGAAAGGTTTTTAATTATTATGCTTGCTGTTGGTCATAGGCACCTAAGCTGGGCAGGGGTAAAACGTGTTGAAGGTCTTCGTACATTATGTAATGGCTGTTATGATAAAAAGTATCTTGTGTTGCTGGTGCCAGCTGATATGGAACAGCTGTCCATCTAGGGAGGAATGTGACTGTATTAAATATCATTAAGCTGGTTGCAGCATGGATGACATATTTTGAGTCTTTTTCAAAAAGTTCTTCAGAAGACAAGGATTGGAAGACTAGCAATCCATAAAGTGGGATGTTGCAGGTGCCTTCTCTGTACCTACTTTGTGTAGGTATGCAAGTTTTTTTGTTTAAAAAAAACTGATAATGCACACAAAATCTAGATGTACAATTGTGTTTATTTATTGCTCTTGTGAGCAGATGCCATTGTAAACTTGGGTTAATTACTCTGTTGAACAGTAGACAGGCTTAACTGTGATTCTGTTTTCCTTTATTCGCACTTCAATCTAATTTCTTTTAAACAGGATTAATCACATTGGCTCAGGATTGCGGAGTTTGAACATAAGCTTCCATGTAGCCTGCATATTTCTTCTGTTTAAAAGTAGAAACATAAAATGCAGTTGTAAATCAAACATTTTGTAGCTGGCAGAGCAAGCATACCGTTCATTTGAAGATTGTTTTGAGGGACTAGTATATTGACTTTCACTAGTAGCAATACCAATTCCTGTTAATTCTTGAGGCGTTTGAAACCTTTTTCTGGAGGTTTGCAGTGCAGTTTAAAAGCTACCAGAGAGACTTGAGTACAACTCAGAGTTTCTGATTTGTGTCCCTTAACCTCATCTTGGAAGAACTGAACAAGGATTTTCTCTCATGCTCTGACATAAGCAAATTTGTAATCAGCTACTTTATCTCTTCAAAATAAATGGAATGCTTGCAGTGCAATAATAAATAAGCACGCTAGACAGTAATTGGGTTGAAGTACATTGTGACACAAGTTAATTATTTTTCAGCTCCAAATGTACAACTGGAGGTCCCCAGGGAGGGCACATAAATTGAATCACCAATGCTTTTTAGTCTGGTTCCTACCATAGACCCTGATCCAAGGAATGACCTGTCCACCTGTGCCATTATGTAGCATTGGCAAAAGAGCTCTTTAGACCCCTCTCCTGTGTTGTGAGAAGAAGCTTTGCCAGAGCCCTCCCTTTATTGAACATCTCAACTGTTCACTTCTGCAAGTAAGTTGATATGGCAAATAGTAGAGAGCTGCTGAGCAGGGCCAGCACCAGGCATGTCTGGGCCTGCGGCGCCATAGCCTACCCCCTCCATACAAGTGGTGCAGGGCTAATAAACCCACCCACACAGCCCACCTTCGCTTATCATCCCTGCAAATGGCATATGCACTGTGCGCACATGCCTGCCCTCAGCCAAGATGGTGTCAGGGGCGTCAGTCCCTTAGGGAAGCCTCTGCTGCCATCTTAGTTGACGGCAGATGAGAGAGGTAGGTGGGGTGTTCGTGAGGACTTATTGAAGCCCGCACTGACTGTATGGGGGGGGGGAGGTACCTGGGAGCTTCTGATCCATGGCCGGGTCGGGAGCCGATGCTGCTACGGATCGTAGAATGGGAGCGCTACCCTTCCAACCTATGGAGGGGCCCCTCTGGGCTACAGGGACCCCCAGCCAGGGCCCGACCTGGCTGCTCCCTGGTGCTGGCCCCGCTGCTGAGGTACCAATATGAAAGTCTTTGTACTTACCTAAAACATTGACAGCTCCTCACACTGGGGGAAGAAGGAGCTAGAGCCCTTTGACTGTCTCTCTGCTCTTCTGAGACGATTCAGTGGATGGAGCAAGTATTGCTGATCCTTCAGCTCTTGTACAGTTCAGAATATGACCCCTGTTGAAAAACAGTTTCTGACCAGGGAATTAAAGCATCAGATGAATTTACTTCTAAATTCAGTCTGGATGAAAAACCAACATCACATCAGTGCACTAATATCTGGAGCGGATTTGGGGGTGTGAGGGGTGGTAAGCAGTGAAGTCCTATTGGTGAGTGGAGATACATTCTTCTCACACACAGACACCAATGGATTTCACCTTTAGGTAATACTCTCCCAGCTATGGGGCTTAAGATCTCATACTAATAAGTATGTATTCCTTAAAGCTTTTCACTTACCACTTTTACTTTGTTGTTGTTGTGGTATGCAATCCAGCACTTCATTCTTACAGAGTTTTATGTGGAAGAAACAGAAAAGCTTTATTTCAGTTAATTAGCATTCAGCATTGATGCCATGTGTTTCTTCTTCCTGAACTTGAGTAGGCTGTGATGCTGCAATGCAGCACTGGAAATGCAGATATTCTCTGTGATGTTTTTTTCTATGGAAGAAAGTTATCTTGTCAATCATTCTGGCTATTGGTTGGGAGAGAAATTGGAGGCCACTATCACAAATCCTATAGATTCCTTGGCTGACTTAGTAAAGAGCATCTGTACATAGAAATTACGTAATGGGTACCAGTTTCACTTTAAACACAGAGTAAAGTCACAGCTTACACTTTAAAGAACATGATAAGCAAAAACAGATTTTAATCCGCTTCATCCCCCACACAAAGCCAGTTCTTCAGTGTGTCTGCATTTCAGTATATTTTTGTCAAAGATGTAACTGCAGAAGCACAGAGCATACTCATTTTTAATTGCCTGGGCATTGTAGACTTTTTAGAACTGGAGGGGTTTTTGCGTGTGCGGCTGTTCTTTTACTTAGATTTTGTTTTTAGTCTTGTCACCCACTCAGAAGTTTTCTTCTCTGAAAATCAAGTTATGAAACATTATAATAAAATGGACGGTGATGTTGTGAAGTCTCCTAGGCCCAGTTGTTTCTTTTTCTCTCTTCATCCATATTCAGCAGCTGTTGCTTCTCCCTGTTTAATTACTATCCCTAGAGACTCCTGCCACTGTTCTCTGCTCTCTCTACCTGCCAACCATATGCTCAGAGGCACATGTTACCAAACTCTTCCAAGCTACACAGGAAAGTGTGAAAGACCAACCCAAATGGTGTTTGCGTTTTGACCAATTTGTAGGGCAGTCCAATATCTCTGAGAGGAGGTCAGGTCTCCTGCTCCCCTGGTGCATTCACTATAGCTGTCCAATTTCCCTGCTTGTTAAAGTTGGATAGAAATAGCTGTGGGCTATAGGTACGTTCTTAAACCGCAAGGTTTTTTGCCTAATAGTGAATTATGTATTAGAAGTGTTGCCAGAGGGACTGCAGGGTTTTATTGGCTAGCCCCTATGCATTCCATAGGCACATCAGTCTTCAGTTTGGCAGCTGAGTGAAGGGGTCCTATGTAGGTACTGACATAAGTGCTCTATCAATCAAGGGAGGATCCTAGATGACCCAGAAGCCCTTGATATGACTGCCAAACTTACAGCTGATGCAGCATGTGGATGTTATGGGAGGGGCTAGCCCACCTTGCTCTGCAACTCCCTGATATGTACTTTCATTGCATGAACACTCCCCCCCCGATTCTGTTAGATAGCATTCTTATTTTACTAATCTTTCGCTGTAGAACTGTTTTGAATCTGCCCCTTCTGTATATTGCTTAGAACTCAAGAAATCAATGTTTTCTTTCTGCTCAGTGCACGTAGCTAACAATGTGGTAAAGTGGGTGGTGGCATCTCAACTCCAGACAGTTTTCAGTGATGCTCATTACATAGATCCATTTCAGTCTGGTATCTGGCCAAGTTTTGGAACAGAAACAAACAGAAACAGCCTTAGTTGCCCTGGTAGATGACTTGTGCTTGGAGATAAACAGGGAGAATGCTATCCTGTCGAGTCTCTTGACTCGCTTAGTAACTTTTGATACCATTAACCATGGTATCCTTCTACATCCCCAGAATAAGGCTTGAAGGGAGGAAAGTGTTAGTTGTTTCTGCAGGGATGTTCTCAGAAAGTGATGCTGAGAGAGTATTGTTACATTCTATGGCCTTTGGCATATGGGGTGCCTCAAGGTCCCAATGTTGTCCCTCATTCTCATTAACGTCTTCATGAAACTGCTGGAAGGGGTGAGCTGGAAGTATGAGTTGAAGCTCCATCAATATTCTGATGATAGTCTGTGCTACTTCACATTTCCAACTGCTAATCCCAGAGTGGAAATCCTAATCTAGTGTCTGGGGACAGTTCTGACATGGGTAAAAATGAGCAAGTTGAAACTTAATTCACACACGGCAGAGTACTGTTGGTTGGAATTCTTCTAATCTGGTTGAAGGTATTCATCCTTTTCTGGATGCGGTTGTCCTGTCCTTGAAGAACCAAGTATGCAGCTTGGGTGTTCCTCTGGACCGTTGCATATGCAGGTAGTGTCAGTGGCCAGGAGTGCCCTTCTGCTAGCTTCAGTTGGTTTGCCAACTGTAACCCTATATGGAAAAGGCAGGCCTGACCTCAGTGATTCTTGTTATAACCAAGCTGAACTACTGCAGTGTGCTTTGCACCATTCTGCCTTTAAAAAAACCTGTTTGGAAATTAAAACTGGTCCAGAATGCAGCTACCAGAACACTGGTACGACCAAGCAGTCACCTCGTATTATGCTGATCCCACATCAACTATACACTGGCTCCTGTGTACTTCTCAGGCTTTTTTTAATGTGCCGGTACTGATGTTTTTAAAGCTGTAAACTGCTAATACCAACAAAACTGAAGGACTCCTTATTTAGTTAGTAGCAAAATTATAAAGACGAGGGACAAGGCCTTTTCAGTGGTAGAGCTCCTTCTACAGGGAAATCTGTTGTGCCCATACTCTACTGTCCGTAGATGTGCAGTAAAGACATTTTTATTCTGTGACTTATTTATTTATTAGATTTATATCCCACCCTTTCTGCCAGTAGTTGCCCAGGGCAGATTCAGACTTTTTTGGTCTGAATCATTCTTACCATCTCCATTCTGACTTCTAGATGCTGTTTAAAAGGTTTTCTGTTGCTGTATTCTCTGATTCTTTTCATGGTCCTTTACTATAAGTTTTACTTGTATTGTAAGCAACCGTATAAAGATTTTTTTATCTTTAAAGTCTGGATGTAAATTGGGTGGGGAACTTCAGGCCTGGAGGCCAAATGCAGCCCTCCAGGCCTCTCTGTCTGTCCCTTGGAAGTCTTCCCAAGCCATACCCCTCACTGAGTCACACCCTAGATGTTTTTGCCTGTCTAGAATGTGTCTTGGAACTCTGATAATACCTCTTGCTTGTGTAGATGGAGGACAGTGCATGGTGTAGAAACTACCCTACAGTACAAAGGTAAAATTGACATTCATTGCCCTGCTCACATTTGCCTCTGGTCCCACTCACCACTGACATGTGGCCCTTGGAAGGTTGCCCAGAAAGGAATGTGACCCTCAGGCTTAAAAAGATTCCCCACCCCTGGTATAAATGAATACAGTAGAATAAATTCATGAAATGTTAAGATGTGTACAAAAGTGTACTGCTCCTAAAATGATGCTTTTTCCTTCCTTCCTCAATAGAGTACAGCAGCTGTTGAACAACATTCACAAGTATGGCACCTTGTCGCATTACCTTTGAAATCAGAGGAATATCGCCACCAGGTAAAAAACACTTGTCTGGTATTGCAGACTTAGAGTAAAAGTAACTACATGTTATAGACAAAAGTTGTGATGGAGATGTATGGCAAACTACATTTCCATTGCTTTGCATGGACAGACTTTTACATATAGAAGACCTTCATAGAGGTAATGCTGTATATTGAGAAAGTTGATGAGCATATTTTTAATGAGCCAGATGGAATTCCCCCCCCAGTTCCACTGTATTCCCAAATATTGGGAATGACCTGTCAACTATTTTGATGGATAGGTCAGATTCATGAGTGAAATCTATCCCAGAGCCTCTGTGGCTGTGCTGCCCACTGGCTCTGCAGCATACCAACTTTCATCCTTGTGCTGTCCCTTTTATGCTTATAGACCCTTCTGTTCCTGGGCCCAATGTCTGTCTCTTTCTACCCAAACTAAACATCTACTTGCCTCACAGAATATGTGTTGTCAGTTTTTTCCCAGTTCCACTGTATTCCCAAATATAGGGAATACACCCCACCCAAAGCATTTGTAAGGTAACTTGACAAACATTCTATGATGTAATGGAATGCAGAGCTAGTGGCTAGGGAGCCTCTAAGATGAGACTGTTTTTTTTTCTATAATGTGTATACTTTTCAATGGAGCACTGATTTGCTGAAAAACTGTGTAATCCTATACTTGTCTGCTCAGAAATAAGTCAAATTAAGTTAAATGGGACTTACCCCCGATACATGTGCATAGGATTACAGCCTAAATGTCTAAATCAATATTTTCCCCTCTGCATTGGATTCTGCTATCTTGCAGTTATTAAGATGAAGTTGCTCGATTTAGTTTTGATCATTGATTTTGATATAAAATTTCTTGGTCACCTTTCCTAAAAATACTGCAAGGCAGCACATACCATGTTTAAAAATTAAAAAGCCACAAATTGACAAATGTTTTTAAAAGGGCTGAGATAGCAAATCTGCTGGGAAAAGACTCAAGATGGTCACTTAATGTTTTCCTAGTCCTGCCTTTGGATTCTCCCTCCCTCCTCATTCTGTCATAAGAATTAAGTCAGGGTTCCCCATACCTTTTAAAAAATAATACTTTTTATTAAGTATTTTAAGCAATACAGTGTCCTGAAAGTTCCCTTCTGGCTTGCAGAAGGATTACAAACTCCCCAGTGGCCCTCCCTGGCTTGTCACCCCCGTGTGGGAGGGCAGGCAGTCAGGGGTGGTGGCAACCTCATCTTCAAGGCTTGGAAACTTGAGCCAAGCATCCACTGCAGTCAGGAAGCAGGGGAAATGTTATTCCCAAAGCCTCTAGCATGAAGGATTGAGCTCCCCAGCATTGATGGGCATTCTGTGATTGTTTAGGAAAGAAGAAGCTGCTTCTACAAGCCTTCTCTATTGCCACTTTTCTCTCCTTCCCTGCCCCTCCCGCTCTGCTCCCCATTTTAAAGATAACTTTTTGGGAAAGAGATGAACAGAAAGGAAGACTAATGCCAAGTGGCCCCTTTATGAGCCAAGTAGCTGTGACTTTCAGAGCTTGTTTGGGTTTGGCTTGTAATAAGCTTGGGCTTTCCGACATGTATTCATATTTATTTATTTTATTTATTTATTAAATTTATATCCCACCTTTCCTCCTAGAAGGAGCCCAGGGCAGCAAGTGCACATACCCATTTTAAACTAAAGTACCATTGTTTTTTCAGCCGACTTATATTCTATTTCTCTTCAGATATTCTCTTTATACCTACTTGGTCCTCTTCACACTCCTACGTCTGTGGCTTTCCTTTCCCTCAGTTTTAGCCTCTCTTCACATCTCCATCCTCCACTGCAGAGCTCTTCTCATTCCTGGAACCAGGGTGATGTTTTTCTGCCAGCTAAACTGATCTTGCATTCCTCTCATAGCAACTCTACTGTCCATACATTGCTCTCTTAGCACTTTCCTGTTCAAGTCAGCTACTGATCATTTTACCTCACCAGGTGACATGTTCAGAAATATTACATAATGTCCCAAACTCAGCCAGCAGCAGGCAGGTTGTTGGAGTCTCAGATAATGTTTGATGGACTATTTTTAGCTGAGTACACATGACCTATATAAATGTATAATAACATACTGTATTTATTATTTATATTATATATTTAATGTATTGTGCATATGTTCCTACAAGGCGCGTGAAGAGGTTGTACACAGCTTTGGGATATCGGTTCATCTCTTTTTCTCTCTCTCCTCCAACCCAAATGGATCCATACAGTTGTATGTCTATATCAAGCAGTGCATTGTTTCCCTGCAGTAATAAATGCTTAAGGTTGCCACTTTCTAGGTTCAGAATACAAACTACCTGTTTCATCTTTTGCAACAAATGCTTTGTTACTGTAGAAAAGCCTGTTTTAGTGAAAAATGCTATAACTAATTAGTAGTTAACCTTTAAACATTTCTTTGGGGAGGTATCTGCTAACAGAAGGTTACAAGCGCAAGATCTGTTTCCAGATGGTTTTGTGCCCCGTTTTTATTGAACAGCATGCTGGGCTATATGAGCAAGAGAAAGCAGAATTGCGTGCATCAGTCACTGTGTGAACAGAACTGCTTTCATTGGCACAATGAAGCTTCCCCTCCCACTCCTCCCCCTGCAGGTCATCTGCATCCCCTCAGATCTCTTCCAGAAAGCTGGGAGAACCCCCAGAGCAGATCATGGAAGGAGAGTGAGGGGATGTTCATGGCAAGAATGGAAGTTCCACTCACACAGTAACTTAATTAGATACAACTCTTAGAGATCTCCCTTCGGTGTGCCTTGCCTTATGTAGGCTTGGACAGGCACATACGGTCTTCCTGCTGCCCGTGCTATTTTTATACAGTGCTTTGAGCATTTTTATGGAAATGCAATTTCGAAGTTGTATAATTTTGAGCCTACGCTTGTTCTTAGGTGGACCTGATACATTACAGAATACTGGAAAAAGTGTATTGGCAAAGCTCTTATTAATATTTTAAAGCTTTATTGTATGCTTCTAACATATATTTTTCTTTGTAGGAGAGGTTCTGGCAATATGTGGAAGCTGTACCTCTCTGGGAAATTGGAATCCCCAATGTGCAGTAATCCTTCAGCCAGAGGAAGAGGCTGGTGATGTGTAAGTTTCTCTCAGTAGTATATACAAAAACTTGTAGATTTACATGCAGGTTTGGTAATGCCAATTATGCAGTCCAAGCACTGCTTGTTCTTTGCCTCAGCATTGGAACACCTCATTTTAGAAGGCAAATGACACTTGAGGTTAGTTATTGCTTGCTGGCTTGGTGTGCACTTGAATCCTGCTTAAGCACTTGCATCGCTCATGTTTGTCTTCAGTGTGCCTGCTAAGTCCTTGCAGGGGAATGGTCTCCCCACATAACACAGTTGAATGGCCAGCAAGGTCCCCCCCCCCGATGCTGCTGGACTACAACCTCCGCTGGCTGGGGCACAGTGAACTCTGCACATGCAGTAGATGTCTTGTTTCCTCTTGCTGTTTGAAAGGGTGTCTGGGGGGCCTCATCTGATATAATAATAGGAGCTGAAGGATAAACTTCTGAAAACAATCATGTCAGTGGCTCCACCTGATTGCCTTTTTCGAATACATCTAACAACTGAATTCTTCTAGATTCTGGATACAGAACGCTTATTGTTCATTTTCCATGTAAGATTTCCATGTAGAGCTTTTGGGTGCTTTTAAAAAGTATACCAGTGTTAGATCAGAAATGGCCCTTTGGAACAGAACAGGGAAGACAATGTTAGAAGTCTCACTGTGTGTACATGTGTGAATTTTAAATGTGTCATTGTTTTGCAGTCATCCTATATATTTTCAAAAAAATTTTTTTTGCAGTCTGCTATGGAGAGCTACAGTTGACCTTCCAAGAGGACATGATATTGAATATCGATATTTTCAAGGGAGTTTTTTAGAACCCCAGGTACGTACACCTAGATAAACCCCAATATAACTTGTTGACTAATGCTGAAGGGTAAGGTTCCATGGTATTTAATTGTTGTAAACCGCCCAGAGAGCTTTGGCTGTGGGGCGGTATACAAATATAATAAATAACAATAATAGTAATAGTAATAGTAATAATGATGATGATGGTATGGCATTTGGGAATAGTCTACAATATAGCTGGCTGTTCTGCTTTTGTTCAGTTCTCCTGTTTTTAGTTTCAGTAAAAATTTCCTACACAGCAGTTGTATAAGACAGAGTGAAACCTTTGTGCAGAGAGCACCTTTATGTAACTTTCTGTACATAACTGGCCACCTACAGTTGGCCGTTGCTTTCCAGCATGTATATGCTGATCAAAATACACATGTAAACTGATGCATGCAGTGATGTACACATATCATGCTTTTCCTGCCTAGGTGCTTTCTATGTAGGAAAGATGTAATGTATGAAGAATACCAAGCTTTAAACACTACAAAAAGTCTAACAGCAGAAAATAGCTAGATGTGTAGGCATGTATCTTGTTTCAGTGGTTTTGCAGTACGCACTTGAAACTGGTGAGGACTTGTGGAATCATAAGTGAGAACTCTTGCCAAAGTTAGTTTTAATACCTTTCTGTCTGCACCTTTGTAATTTTGTTAAATGTCTTTGTAATTTTGTTAAATGTCTGATGTATGGAAGAGAACACAACTCTACAACCTAGTGTTTAAAAAAGTCTTATGTAGTAAATCAGGTTCCTTTGTAATACATGCAAACTTCACAGCATGTATTGGTGAGTTTGTTTCCCTTGAGTAGGTGCTCTGTATGAAGCAGAGGCTTCTATGGTAAGTATGACTTTTATGCAAGAGCAGAGTAGAGTCATATGTAAAGAGCCCATACTGATGGCCATTGTGAGCCTAGCTATGAGCAAAAGTGTGCATTTTATTTCAGGGCAGTGATTCTGTAGTGAAGAACACATATTCTTCACTATCGTTCTTATGTGTGGATTTAATATAGTGAAGCTGAAAGCAGGAATGATACTAAAAATGGAAAGCAGAGTGCAGTGATTGACTACAACATATAAATATAACATTAAATGCACCTGTGTGTTGAATTAGTAATCACAGGTCAGCACTTTCATTAATTCGCTCTTTGTGTTGCATTTTTCTTTTTGTAGCAGTTTCACTTAGCCCCAATTGGTTTTAGTGACTGGAATGTGTCATTAAGTCCTTAGTATTTTATTATAAGTTGGGAAACTGCCTACATTTAAACTTGAGTTAAGAGCCAAATGAGGGTTTTTATATGCAGAAATGAACTAAGCAGTGCAACAGATTATCTAGCTTCAAGTCCACTGTTATCTAACACAGGATTGCATGGAAGGAAGTTCCATAATGCTCAGTTAAAGCACTTAGGTGAGTTAACAGGTTCACTCATTTTTGAGACTTTTAAACATGAGAGTGCTGTATATCTAATTTTTTGCTGACTGATGTGAATAACATCTTAGGTGGTGAAACACAAATTTAGTTGTTGATGGGGGTGCATTTCACGATATTTTAATAATTTCCTAGCCCATGGTCAAAAATATCTTCAAAAATGGAATATGTAAATGTAAACTTAGGCTTGATTCATAATTTGCATAGTGCAAGTGCCATTTTTCTGTTACTTGAGTAACATGTGAATCTGCATAATTACAAACATTTGGGATATTGACACGATCTTCCTTTGAATATGTTTGGAAGGAGACAGGATTATGCTCTGTGACACTGTTATAACTCCTCATTAAGTTGTCTTGATGAAGTTGTTCTTCAACTTTCAGCACATGTTGTTGGACTACAACTCCCATTGTCTCTGACCATTAACTAAGCTGGCTGGGTTTTATAGAAATGTAGTCCAGCAGCATCTGGGGACCCAAGATTGAAGAAAGTGATCTAGGTAGCTTAAAAGAGGGGAGATAGTAATTCACTCTCAGCAGCTCCCTTTGATGTTTTAGAGGAAAAACAGCATTAAGAGAGACCATGGACAGAATACAAATAACTAGCAGCTTCCTGGCTTTCTAAGAAATCAATTTTCTTTTATTATGACACTTCCCTTTTAAAAAAAGCAATGTTTCCCCTATACCTAAACCAATATTTTATCTTGATTTACCTGTGAATTGTGGGTTGGGGGGGCACTTTCCCTTCCTTAGGAAAGTTATTTGTCCCTGATAATTTAGAAGTTTGCTTACAATTGTTGATAATCCGTTTTTAGAAATGTCTTAAGATACTCCTCAGCTAGCAGCCATAAATACTCACTAGAAGAATTAAATCTTTCTAGTCAGAAACTGCTTGCACATCTTTTTCAAATGATTGTCATTTGGGATGTACATGCCATTGCTCCTGCTTTTGTTGCTGAACAGCAAAATGTTCACAAATGATAATACTGAATTATCAGTTAAGTTCATCTTGAATTTTCAAATGATTTATTTTATTTGGTATATGTTGTATGACCATGGATGCAGTTGTACAAGCATTTAACTTAATAAAATGCATGTGTGCAGTGTTTAATGATGCAATGGGTCAACATAATCTATATATTTTGAACTTGTAAACCCTTGGCAGATGTTGTGTGTGAGAGACTCGATTATTCCAATGTCTGAAATGAGAATAAATGGTCATGGGTCTTTGTGAATTGTAATGTGCTCTTGATTTTAAAATACTTATTTGTTAAATGGATTTTTAATCCAAAGCGTAGGAGGGTCAACTCTACACTTAACTAATGGCAATAGCTATAGGTGACAGCACAGTCCTCTTTCACCATTAGTCCCACTTTTTTCATTGGGGTTTACTCTCTAGAACTAAGTTCCTAAATAAAAATGTGCAAGTGCAAGATTCTTGGGAAAGTTTGGTGAATGAATATATTTGGATAGGAGGAACCAAGAATGCTTAAAAACTGGTAATACGCACAGCTTGTTTGCAGTCCACCTGGACCCTGAGCAGTTTCCTTTTTTTAGGATGGCTTTTATGCAAATTACCTCTATTCTTGGACACTTCAGTATGTATTCAGACATGGACATATGAAGGAGCTTCACAACTGTTTTCAAAGGGACATGGGGTTAACTTTTGAATGCCAGCTAAAAATTGCATCATTTGGAAATAAGCATAGTGTGATGAGCTTCTGATGTCACACTTCCCTCCCCCAGCCTGTGGTTACTTCAGCAATGGGGAACCTCTGGCCCATGGGCTTCATTAGGTCCACCAGCCCTCCCCATTTGGCTTGTGAGGCCATTTTGGCCAAGCCACACCCACCTGTACTACCCCTGATGTAATATATGTATGGCGCAGGTGAAACCATGGCTCATTTGAAAGGGGGTTTGCAGCAGAGCTTGGAAAAGTTACTTTTTTTGAACTACAACTCCCATCAGCCCCAGCCAGCATGGCCACTGGATTGGGCTGATGGGAGCTGTAGTTCAAAAAAGTAACTTTTCCAAGCTCTGGTTTGCAGGTACTGCCAATCAACTGATTGATGGCAGCTGCAACGTGTTGTACCTTCATAAGACCCCATGGTCAACTGAGAACTTTCAAAATGACAAAGGAACACACGCTGTTGACTTTTACATAGAAATCTCAGCAGAAAACAAGCATGATCAGACTAAAAGATACACATGCTGGATTTTGCCTGCTTAGTTCTCTGCCCTGTTTCTCTTTTTCGAGTTCTACACATTCTATCTCTGCATAACCAAGAATATTCCAAAACACCCAAGGACGTACTAAAAAAAATTAAAGCTTTGTTATTAGCATGCAATTTGGCCTCTTGTTTTTGATGTGCCTAAAGCAATGGGTTGGATCCAAACAGCTGCTAAAACTGTTCCCCAAACAGCTGCGCAGGAGTCCATTCAGTGCTCTACTACACAGGTTCTAATGCCGTTCTTATGAAATGTTGTGCATAGAAGCAGGGAAATTTCTTTTGTTTAGTACTGTAGCACAAAGTGTAAAGCACCCCTTCTTTCAGTAAAAGACCTTTTCCATATATGAAAGGATGCATTTGGGCCCCCATCATTTCCAGTGTTGTTCAGTGGTAGGGGTTCTTGGGTTTGCATATGAGTGCAGAAGACCAGGGCCTCTGGTAAGCTGTACAGGCTTTGTGTTCTGTGTCATATGCTTTTTAATAACTTGCTGTAAATATGCTGCCATACCAAAATACGCTTATTAACCTGTATGACTTTTGCAGTTGTTCCAAAAATTATGATGTTCAGCACTTGACTGTTCTTAACTTGGTAAAGCAAGCTAGAATCTTTTTTTTGGTCAGAATTTGTAACAGATTAAGCCCAATTTACATACAAACTGGATCTGTGGAGTGAGATACACACATGCGATTGTATCCGGAGGCCTGGATCTTGATTTTTGCATGTTCAGCCAAGCCTCCAAACAGGACTGACACATGCAGGCACTGTTCAGAGGTTAGGCTGAATGTATAGATGACGGTAAGGTGTGGGATGGCAGAGGTAGGGTAAGGGGCTGGCATCCTAATCCCACCCTCACTGCATTGTAGGGTGCTATGTCATTTGGAAAGGGGTTTTGTCATAAGATGACCAGATGCATTTTAACAGCATCAGTGGTTATGACATGATGTGAATTAAGCTTAATCTTTGGACTTCAAAGGGTGTATCAGTAAACTAAGCTCACAAAGGATTGTAAATGGCATCACTGGTAAAAATTGGATTTAAGAAAATTATTGCAGACATTTAACTTTTAAATTACAGAATACCGATGGTCCATGCCAAGTCATAATTCACAAGTGGGAGACTCATCTACCACCACGATCAATAACCCCTTTAGGTATGGGCACCAACTGCATCTGTTTTGAGGCATATGCATAAGATTACTAATATGTTACAAAATGGTTTATTGGGATTGATAATATTTTGTAGGGTTAAGATTAACACCACTGCTACAAAGGCATCACCTTTTAGCGTAACCTGAGGATTGCTCTATTTTTTTTAAAAAAATGCTTTACTTATATTTGTGAACAAAATAAAATGGATTTGAAGAGTTAATTCTATTTGTGCCTTCATCTTTTGGGGGGTCCACATATTTTGGCTGTGCAGTGTGGGGGGGCTGCCTCTTAACTTTACATTGGGCTTTGGATGAATTTTCTTCCAAGCTCAAAACTGGGGAAAATATGCAGGGATCATACCAGTTGATGTGCTGCACTTTGAAGATGTTCTTCACTGGTGCTTGTCACGTTCACCAGACAGAGGAGGAATATGTGAACCCCTCAAGTCTTCCCTTCAAAAAAAGAGACAGAACATTTTCAAATAAGCATTATTGACAATAATTACGCATTGAGAATGAACATTCATTATTAGGGGTTTTTTTTGTTTTTACAGACTATGCCTCTGTAGTGGAAACTATAAATTGACCGTTGTTCACATTAAATCAAAGTTTGAGTACCAGTTCTTTTTAAGAGAGATTATTTTTGCCTTGGAGGCCAGGCATCCCTTTTCTAAAACATTATACTAAATATATTCATGAATACAGCAGGACAAAGTAAATATAGGATAAACGTGGGATATATCTTTCTGCTAATTTGGGTGAATGTGGTTTTAAAACCCAAGGTGGTTTTATAAAGTGATTGAAGTTACTTGCTATCTGTTTTCTCTGGAACATTCGAACCAAAATAAATGGAAACGTGTCCACCTAAATACATTTTTGGAAGTAAATTCCATACTCTTCACATATGGACTTCAAATGAATGAATTTAGGATGTCATTCTAAGGCTATAATCCGTTGCACACGTTCCTAGGAGTAAGTCTGATTGAACCTAGTAGGACTTAATTCTCAGGAGATGTGCATAGCATTGCACTGCATATCTTGTTTTCTTGCTTTCTAATTGCTAGAAAGCAATCGTGCATGTCATAAGTACGTTTCTGCTTACTAATTCATTTTTTAGTTAAGAATAGTCAGAGTCGTGGCCCTCAGTGATCATCCAGCTTTTCTAGCAAACTGCTAGTCTAGATTCCATCCTCACTGCATAGATGACACCTTAAATTCAGGTAGACCCTTCATTTTTGTTTAAGTAATGTGTTAAATGGCCCTCAGTTGCCTCTAAACATAAAGTATGAAATGGCACTGTCAGATGTATCTTCTGGTGTCAGTGTCTGGGTACCCCTGATTTTCAATAAGACTTGGCTCGTTTACAGTGCAGTCCTATTGGGATTACAGCCTTAGGCAACTTAAGACCCAATAACCACATCACTTTGGAAACTTTGCCAGTGACTGTTGTTCTCCAGCAAACATTTGACTTCTTGAGTAGTCCCTCTGATCTTGGAGGGGATTAATTGCACAAGTGTTTGAGGTTTTCACAAGATTATTCCAAACGGAGCATTTCTGTAATACTAGAAGAAAACTTGTCCTTTTGCTGCATGTGAAAGGTCAGACCAGTTAATAATAATAAATAACACTTGAAACTGAAAGGGGGAAAACTAACCTTTTGATATTAGAACTTTACATTTCATCAACTTTAAACTCTGCATAGTTCTGTTTATTGAGGAGTTTTCAATTTTTACATTTCTGTAGCATGGAAAGAAGGTGAAAGTTTGAATGTTGTTTCAAGAAAGGGGGGGAAGGAGAATAAGCATTTTTAATTGTAATTAACTCAAAAAGATTTATATCTAAATTATAACATTCTTGGTTACTTCACAGATTTATAGTCTTATCACATTAGTAACATAGCATTATCCTCCTAGCGTAACAGCATTTTGGCATTATATACAGTACTGTCAGATAATGCGACGTCCTTTTTCCAGTTCAGTCTGAAGAAAATACATCTTGCTAAGTTTATCTGAAGATATTGTTAGCAAGAAAACAAAGCTTAGAGGTATCTTGTGGGTTGCAATAAACATGCTTATTCTTTTTATATGTTTTACTTTGTAGCTGTTAGAAATAAAGTGTGAAAGTAGAACTGTTAACTGACAGGAAAGTCCTCTATGTGCTTGCTCAGATGTAAGTCCTATTAAGTTCAATAGGACTTATTCCCAAGTAAGTGTGTGTAGGATTGCAGCCTAAACTAGCAGTTAGTTGGTAGCCTGTGACTGTGAACAAGTTCTCATTGTGTGTCCCTTCATTTTAGAGGACATTTCCATTGATGATGGGCACTTTGGAATCTTTGGTAAGTAGCTGATCAGTCATTAGCTCTAGAATAGTCTTGTACGATGTAAAAATACATTTGTGTTAAGAATCAAATTTATTTTGGTCCATGACCGGCAAAAGTACCACAGTACAAAAGAATATAGCAAAAGTGACAGCAAAATGTTAAAAGGGAAACAAAAAAATAAGGGTTAAAATTTAAATCAAGGTCACCGAGGTTAAGACAGTTAAAAGTTACGACAGCGCTAAAAGTTGATTACAAAGAGCTCGTTAATTCCTTCCTGCGGGCCATGGCCGCAACACAAAATGAAGCAACCTTCGTGGTAATCCGGGGATCCAAGTCTGCCAATAGGCGCTGCAAGAGAACCGAACCCGGGTGAAAATCATCCAAAACTGGGTAAATAAATTTACGGCGAAAGTCCGAGTATAAACGGCAGTACAGCAATATGTGCCGTATGGACTCCACCTTCTCAGCTCCGCAAGGGCAATCCGTTCGGAGAGGGGAACACCCTTATACCTACCCTCCAAGAGTGCTGAGGGAAAGACATCAAATCTTGCTAAAGCAAATGCTCTCCTATATTTGAAATTGAGCAAGTTTGAAATATAATTAACGGGGACAAAGGGTTTCACATTAACAGAGAGAATATGCAGCGGCCAGGCATATTTGTGTTAAGATGACTTGTTTGATGAAACATTAATTTGAAATACCTATTAAGGATGTATGGTTATCATTTTAAGGTGTCACAAACTAAGACTGGCTGAGCAAGCACAACATCATAAAGTTGTTATGCTTCCATGAAACTAGTTTGGGTAGTCACTGTCTCTCAGCCCAACCTACATCACAGGGTTGTTATAAGGATAAAATAAGGAGGCAAAGAACCATGTATTCCACCTTGAGCTCCATGGAGGAAAGGTGGGATATAAATGTAGGTTACAGATTCATGTGAATGAACGTGCTCATGCTATGGCAGCCTTTCCCAACCAGTGTGCCTCCAGATGTTGTTGGACCACAACTCCCATTTTTCCTGACCATTGGCAATGCTGGCTGAGGCTGAAGGGAGTTGTGGTCCAACAACACCTGGAGGCACACTGGTTGGGAAAGGCTGTGCTATGGTTTAGAGAACATCAGGTTGCTGGGCATGCAATTGAACTGGTCTTCTGAGACATACAGGTTACTTGTTTTTAAATGGTGCTGCCAATGATACCAGGAATGGGGCTTTTTATTTATTTAAAAAACTTGCATCCTGCCTAATTTCCCAAAGGTACTTGGGGTGCCTAACACATCCAAACTTCACACACTATTAAAATGTAGCATAATGCCCATTCCAAGACCAACTCAGAAATCCAAATTAAACCACTATAATAATTTCAGAAGTGCCATCAAAACTTGTCAGACATAAGCTTGCTCTCAGGCTCTGAACAAGAATAAAGCTGCCTTTTGTATAACTTTTCTCAGTGGTAGCCCCACACCTTTTGGAGCTCCCTTCCCAGGGAGATATGTATGGCCCAATCATTGCTGGTCTTAAAAAAAAAAGAAGAAGATTCTGAAGATGCTTTTATTCAGGTCTGTTTGGATCAGAGCTTGGAAAAGTTACTTTTTTGAACTACAACTCCCATCAGCCCAATCCAGTGGCCATGCTGGCTGGGGCTGATGGGAGTTGTAGTTCAAAAAAGTAACTTTTCCAAGCTCTGGTTTGGATGTACTGTACTTGAAAAAATCTTTAGCTGCTAGTGGTGGTTTCTGTTTTTGTATTGTTTTCATGTGCGTTGCACTGCTCTTCAACCTTGGGTCCCCAGATGTTGTTGGAGGACAAGTCCCATCATCCTTGTCCATTGACTAAACTGGCTGGGGCTGGTGGGAGTTGTAGTCTGACAATATCTGGGGACTGAAGGTTGAAGAACAATGTGTTAGAGCTTTGTAAGCTGCCTTGTGAAGAAACAGTGCCCAGAAACATGGATTAAAATATTTTAAATAAACAATAATACATTTCCTCCCCTCCTGGAGAGTCTGGTGTATGTGTTCAGGGTTGTTGGGGGGGGCATTTGGGGGGCATTTCACACAGTGAGAGGGTTTACGTGTAATGCTAGCGTTACATGCACCAGCCTGTCTGAGCCCAAGAAAAGTCTCTGATTCGAGCATTCCTTTCTCTTCCTTTCACTTGGCCAGGAGGAGGTAGAATCCAGGATTTGCTTTTGCTGGTTCCTGATTTGTTATGTGCAAACCAGAAATAAATTCTAGTTTGTTAAACAAGCTAGCTTTATAACCCATGGTGTGAAGTTGGCTTTTTTTGAAATTATCTAGACTTTATTTTAAACCATTTCTCCTGGCTCAGACATAATGACAATTGTTCCACGTTGTTTGTATCGCAAACCTCTGTACCTGTAATATGGAAAACTAGCTTCAGCAACAGCAGCAAGCATGTGATGGCACCTCCCTTTTGGAAACAGAGATGCTAAGAAGTGGTGACCGTGTCTAAGAAGATTTTGGTGACATTCTGGGTTGTGGCAAGATGATTTTATAATGCTGTAACTACTATATCTTTCCTTTGTCAGATGATGTGGAAAGTACTGATTCTGGATGGCTGACGTGTCAGACAGAAATAAGACTGCGCCTGCACTTTTCTGAAAAACCTCCTGTATCTATAACTAAGAGAAAATTTAAAAAATCCAGGTTTAGGTATGGTTACACTAATCATAATTTGCCATTTTTTGTTAAATCTAAATCCCATCTTTAATGATCTTCTAGACAGTGGGAAACATTTTCTTGACTTTCCTGGTGGGCAGTGGTTTTCATCAGGGCTGTGGAGTCGTGGAGTCAGAGTCGGGAGCAATTTTGGGTGGAGTCGGGAGTCGGGAGCAATTTTGGGTGGAGTCGGAGTCAGTAGAAATGTACTGACTCTGACTTCCAAATAAATTTTGATTGACAAGAAGCAATTTTGGGTGGAGTCGGAGTCGGACAGTAGAAAAATAGAGGAGTAGGAGTCGAAGGTTTGGCGTACCGACTCCACAGCCCTGGTTTTCATTTCTTTCTGGTTGTGTGTTGAGGTAGATCTAGTAGTATTGATATGCTAATCTATATTAGTGTAGTTTTGAAGAGGTTGAGTTCCCTCCCCAGTCTGTTTTCTAAAGACCTTAGAAACTGAAAATCCTTTTTCTCCAAAGTAACCACTGGTTCATTTGTTACGTCTCAATCTTTTAATACTGAGTATCTTCTTTTGGGAGCCTAAAAATAAGAAATGTAGCATTTAGGTCTATTGTGAAGCTTGCTCTTACAATTTCTTCCTTGACCCCCACCCTCCCAAACACTTGAATACTTGAATACCTGGAGTCCTTAAGTAGACTCTGAAATATCTGTCACCATTGTAGTTACTTGCTTATTGTTTTGTAGAGAAAGAGTGTTA
The DNA here is from genome assembly GCF_030035675.1 of Rhineura floridana. Lineage (NCBI taxonomy): Eukaryota > Metazoa > Chordata > Lepidosauria > Squamata > Rhineuridae > Rhineura > Rhineura floridana. The sequence goes on along the minus strand of NC_084483.1, from coordinate 12,423,290 downwards.
GGAGATTGCATCCAGTTAAGCGTACTGTAATGGAGAATTGGGGTTGCAGCCCTGAAGTTGGCATAAATTTGATCTCAGTGGGGTGATGCCTGTGTACTACACAGTTGCAGTTCACTTCATATTGAGTTTTAGACTGATCAGTCCTGTTTCCCTGTTTGAGGCATATGTGTTTAAAAGCTGCCATTGTTGCACATCCATTAAAATCTGGAGTTCTCTGACTAGGGCTAGATGTACTTGTGACTTTTGCTGCTTGGAGTTCCCCCTTTGTTCACCTGCAGGAATTCCTTTTTGACACTTTTTTGCTTGGATGCTTGAGAACGATACATACCACCTGCAGTTCCATAGTGGACTGAAATGCATGAGTTTGTATATTCACATATATAGTTAAGCTTATCAGTATCTATGGATTTCTGATGTTAGCTGCAGTGGTCATGGGTTTTGGAGGAGGTAGGACCACATACGCCACCTTGAACTCCTTGGAGGAAAGCCAAGATGTTAAACAAGTAATAAATTACTGCTTAAAACAAAGGATGTGGAAAGAAAGCTAGTGTTTATCATCTGTGGGCCTAGCATGTATAGGATAATGCTCTGAGTTCTTTGTGTTGCTAAAAGCATAATGCATCAATTAGATCCCCTGATTCCACATTCTGTGGCTACTGCTGTCACTGAAGGTTTGTGACATAATGTGCCATCAGTTGTGCTTTTTCCTTACTGTTCAGGGTGAAACTCACCCTTGAAGGCTTGGAGGAGGAGGGTGAAGATGATGAGGATGACAGACTAACGCCAACACTTCATCAAAAAATGGCAAACACGTTGGAGATCTCAGTAATAAGTGATACTGAATTCAAATCTCGACATTCTCAGCCAGAATGTGGTTATGGTCTGCAGCCTGACAGATGGACAGAATATACTATACAGACCATGGAACCAGACAATTTGGAATTAATCTTTGACTTTTTTGAGGTGAGAGTTTAGCTATGCAAGAAAGCATTTTATCTGTTTGATATCAGCATCTAGATGGCTTTTCATGCATCTGCCCTTACAACATGGTTGACAGAGGTGAAGGGGAAGGGAAGTCACAGAAAATGAGGAATATGTTTAGATCTCTTGGCACTATCAAATGTATTGAGCTTATGCAATTCATCCACTACTACTTTACCCTACTGACTAACTGATAACCTGGTTTTGACCTTTAAAGCCCTATACGGCCCAGGTCCAGGCTATTTGTCAGACCGTATCTCCCTATACGAGCCTGACCCCGGGCCCTGAGATCTTCAGGAGAGGCCCTTCTCTCAGTCCCAACACCTTCGCAAGCGCGATTGGTGGGGACGCGAGATAGGGCCTTCTCGGTGGCTGCTCCTAGGTTCTGGAACTCCCTTCCTAGGGAGGCACGAATGGCCCCCTCCTTGCCATCCTTCCGTCGGCATGTAAAGACTTTTTTATTCCGACAGGCTTTTGGGATAGAAGGTGTTTAGGATTGGGCTCTCCAAGGTTTGTTTTATTGTTTTATATTATATCTGTATTATTTTAAATTGTTTTTAGATTTTTTTAAAGTGCCTTTTATGGTTTTAAGGTTGTGCATAGTTTAATTGTATTTTAATTGTATGTTTTTCTATGTTTTTAACTACATGTAGTTTTATTTGTAAGCCGCCCTGAGTTCCAGATTGGAAAAAGGGCGGGATAAAAATAAAGTTTCAATTCAATTCAATTCAATAACCAGTAAAACTGATTGGATTGTATTCAGTGATTGCATGAGCGGAAAGCAGCTCATGGAACCAGACTTTTCCTTCCTCTTCTCCCTTCTGCAGCCCCTGTACCCCTGAAAAGTATTCCGGGGGGGGGCTGCTGATCACTGGGCTGAGCTGCAATGGAGCTGCACTTGTAAAAATCCTTTGCCCAGTTTTGGCCAATTCCCCATACAACACTCCATACAACACAGCTTACAGTGTTCAGTAGCCCCTGATGCCCTGGAGAAGCTTCTTTTTTTGGGGGGGGTGCAAGGAGCTGCAGGAGGGAGAAGAGGTACGGAAGGAAAAGTTGTGCGAGATGCTTTCTGCTTGCACAGCCATTGTATCATGAATGCAACCCAGGATCGAAGAGGGAAAAGCACAGAGACCAAGGCAACAGTGCCAGTTTCCAGAAGAAATGATTAATTTCTTCTGTTCAAGACTTCTTAATCATGCAACACATTTACCCATGTTCTGCCGGGACACAGTTACCAAAGATCATTGCTCTGTCTAACTAGATGACCAGTCTAGTAGCACAGAGGGGTGGAGTGGAGCAATTGTAGAAGCATCAAACTACTTCTTGGGGTGCTGCAGAGATCTTCACTCAAAAGTGGCTCTGCCCCCAAAGTCCTTATAGTCTGCTTAGTTTCTTGCTACGGGCCAAGGGGACTGGTGTGTTGATTGCAGACATCCTTTAATTGCAAAGGCCATGATCTCTGGCCGTATCAGGGTGCCTCTAGGCAAAATGGGCACATCTGTCCAAGGACTATTGTTTTCCTTTAATCTGACGTTTTGCTTAAAGCAAAGTCCTGTTTATAGGAACCTGTTTTTTTCTTCTTTGGCAACCTTGCAGAGTTCACCTTCCAAGTATCCACTCATTCATTTCATTCACACAATTTATCCTTCTCAATCATAGTATAATAGATTACATTAAAAATAGTAGTATTATAAAAGAGTACCTATGTAAAAGAGTATGGAATACGTTCACAAAATCTTCTGACTCACTTTGTAAAATAATCTGACTTAGGGTGCATGACAGTTGGATACAACTCATTATAAGCTGCCAAGTTCCACATACTCCTATTTCTAGGAATGTAAAAGTGTGGCAAGATAGGTTCTGTGTGAGCTGTAGGTGAAAAAACCTTGAGTTTAAAAATGAACTTAATTTAAACAAACAAAAAATGCATTCCCCAGTGCTTTGCTCTTTATCAGGATATGTGAAGCAAGACTTGTGTTCAGAAAAATACTTGTTTCAATTGTTTTCATAAGCACAGTTGTTAAAATTAATTATGTAAACATTGTTGCATTTTTAGGAAGATCTTAGTGAAGCAGTGATTCAAGGCGATGCACTTCCAGGGCATGTGGGCTCTGCATGTCTGTTGTCCTCCACTATTGCAGAATCGGGAAAGAGCTCTGGTATTCTCACTCTTCCTATTATGAGCAGAATTTCACGAAAAACAATTGGAAAAGTTAGAGGTATGCTTAATATAGTGGCAATGCAAGCTAAGTATGTTTCCTTTTTTGCCTTTAAAAGTATTAATGCAAGGAATTTGAGAAAACCTGTATATTCAGCCAGTATTAGAGGTTTAAGATTGTAAAGGATATATTTTAAATGAATGGATTTGTTCTCCACTAGGTACTTTGAGTGCATTCCAGTAAATTTTAAGTAATGTTTCTTTGCAACAAGTGAGGAGAGAACTGTTTTCATTGGATAAAAATAATTTCACAAGCAAGTGACATTCACTTTCTCTTTGTAGTTGACTACATGATTATTAAGCCAATTCAAGGATATTTCTGTGATATGCAAGGTTCATATGCCAAATACTGGAGATCCAGAACAGGACTCGATGTTGGGCATAGGGGTGCAGGAAACTCTACAACCACCACTAAGTAAGTTTGCATAATTGAATTAATTTTGGACCCTATGAATCCCAAGCAGACATCTCATGGAATGAGGTTTTCTCCGTGGTGCAGCCTTGGAGTATCAAGGCACTATTAAATCCAAGACCCTGCATATACAATACAACTCAAAATAAGAGGGGCTCTATCAGTGAAATGGTTTGTGTCTTCACCCCAAATGTGTGTTCCTAGGATGCAGGGGTCAGCATTCTGCAGAATGTTGTTCTCCCTAAGTGTTCATAAGATTTTTTTAGCTTACCACCCTCATTCTGGCCATGATCCAAACATGCTACATTTACCCATACGTAAGACTGGTATACACATCCCTTTGGTTGCTGTAGCTGTGTTAAAGAGCACATTCCAGCTGGCAGCAGCTCTCCATAGTTTCAGATACATATTTTTTCTAGCTCTTGCTACCTAAGATGCTTTTAAGAAGTGGCACTGGATATTGAACCTGGAGCCTTTTGGCATACCAAAAATGAGATCTGCCACTGAGCTATGGCCCCTTGCCTTGTCTGCATATATATGTATCTGCCATGGATTGTGGTTGTTGCTTTCATTGTAGACCACTGTAGTATTTTATGTGTGGAGTTGTACAGGTTTTTAGTTAGAAGTTCAGGAAGGGAAGAAGAAACACTGGAAGAGAAACAGATTGATAATCTTGACATGTTAGATTAGGGCACTGCATGTGCCAAATAAAACTTTCTTGTCCTCTGTTTTTATAACGATGGACAAACTACCACAATGATCAAAAGGGCAAGTTCCAGACCTTGAACTTCTCCCGTACAGACGATGAAATGCGCCAATCCAATGTTACAGCAACAAAATACTAATAGCAGGGTTCCCCCTTTAAAGATTTTTTTTCTTGAGATCAGTTAATGTTCATATTCCTGATGATGGCTAATTGTTAATCTGTTACATCTCCCTGGCAATAGCAATTTGGGGTCTGAACATTGTAATTATGACTCATTTATCTGATATTGCATCTAATTTATTGATTACAAATGGATTTTGAGATATTTCTAGAAAGATTGGAAAACATCTTTGTAGTATTCTACACACAAAATTTTGATCTTGGGTTATATTGGTGTGAAGGCTTGTTACTTTGAATTGCAAATAAATAGTTGATGCTTGTCTGATTGATTTCATACACAAAAGGAAACCACTTGTAAATTGCTTTTTTTTTAAAGGAATTTGCCACCCTGGGCTCCTTCAGGAAGGACGACTGGGATATACGTTTAATTAATTAAATAAATAAATAGTAAACTAAAACCTTTCACCCTTTTTTGTCCCCAGACTTGCTAAACTTCGAGAAAATACTGTTGCTTCTTTGAAAAATGCTGCTAGACATGTAAGCCTGTGGTGGTTTTTTTAATTTCTTTTTTGCATGTTAACACCTGTGCCAACAATAAGAAAATCTGAACCATGTAGAAGAGACATAATCCTGTACTCATATTGGGGAACTTGTAATTCTTACTATAGGAAACTACTGCTGGAAGTTTGTGTGGGGCCTAGATTGCTGGATTTGTATAACAATTGGAGTCTGTATTAGGAAGGGGAAATCTCAGAGATGCTCTATTCTAAAAACCTTTGTTATGGTTTTATCAAAGCTTTAACTTCAGAATCTGTTCCGAGTAGTTATTTAAAGTGTTGTGCCAAGTTAACTTTTCTATTACGATTGTATTGTGGCACTAACTATGAAGTACAAGCTTTGCAGCGTGGTGCTACAGAAATGTTATGAAACCTTCATTGTTAAATATATTTATCTAACCGTACAAATGTTAAAATCCGCATGCCGTCGTCTTCTCTACCCTTTCTTCTGACTTAGGGGGCAGCCTTCGTAGAATTTGATGTACACCTTTCCCGGGATCAGATCCCCATCATATATCACGATCTCACTTGCTGCATTGCAATGAAAAAGGTATAAAAATGTACAGTTTGCATTTCTTGGCTAACGTTTTTGGGGTGGTCAAGACTAGCATTACTGGTAACATAATGGAAGTAACTAGTTCTCTTTGCTGTTTTACAATATTCAATCCTGACTTGAGGTTCATCCAGGTGAGGTGCAAAACACCTTCTTGTCCATGCAATGATTCACAGACTTGTGTGTACTGCTGACTAGATGTCTGGTATTTCTGAACACATTTTTATCTGCCTAGAACTACAGGGTTGAATTAATTTAAGATATTTTTTCTGCTCACTCTGAGAGGATAAAAGGTAAAGTTGCTTTTAATTGAGAGTGGTGGCTTTCATATTATATTCCGTCAAGGAACAGTCCAAATCTAAAGGCAGTTTATTTGGTGGAAATGTTCATGTAATTTTTTTAGCCATCATTATTCAAGCAATGTATCAACATTACAATACTTGGCTTGAGTGAATTAAAATGGACGGGAATGGGACATTTTCAGTCAGGCAACTACAAATATTTTAGGCAGGAAATGAGAAATTAAGAAGAAATTGGGTTGCTTTAATAGTGAGAAGTGATGTAGCAAGAGCAATTAGGAGCTACAACGCAAGGTCTGAGTGAGTGATATCAATGAGATTTAATGGGAAACCTGTTAGTATAACCATCATCCAAGTTTATGCTCCAACGGCAAACTCAAGAAGAGAAATTGGAAAGATTTTACACAGAAGTACAGGAAGAAATAGATCACACACCGAAACAAGATGTTCTGATAATCATAGGGGGCTGGAATGCAAAAGTAGGGAACAGAGAAGAACTAGGAATTGTGAGGAAATTGAGCTTAGGAGATAGAAATGAAGCAAGAGAAAGACTTATTGAATTCTGTGAAGACAATAATTTGTTTCTTGCAAACACATTTTTTGAGCAACCGAAAAGACGACTATACACATGGACATCACCAAATGGTCAATATAGGAATCAAATTGATTATATAATTGGTAGCAGAAGATGGAGAACTTCCATACTTTCTGTGAAAACAAGACCAGGAGCAAACTGCAGTACAGATCATGAACTGGTAATATCGAAAATCAGAGTAAAGCTAAAGAAGAACAAATAATGCCAAAATACTATTTAAATAACACCCCAGAAGAATATAAATATCAAATAAGGAACAGACTTGAGGCTTTAAACTTAGTTAACAGAGAACCAGAAGAACTATGGAGTGAAGTCAGAGACATTATCAGGGAAGAATGCAATAAGACAATACCTCTAGTTAAAAAGAGAGAAAGACTTCAATGGATGACTGAAGAAACTCTTAAAATGGTTAAAGAGAGAAGGAAAGCAAAACCAAAAGGAGATAGAAACACGGTTAGAACCCTAAATGCAACTATACAGTGACTAGTACGTTATTGTATAAATATAGTTACTGTATAAAAATAGAAAACAAAAAGGGTAGAGCAAGAGTTCTATTCCAAAAGATTAGAGAAATTAAAGGGAAATTTAAACCAAGAGTAGGGATTTTGAATAATCAACAGGGGAGCACACTGACTGACCGAGATAAATATAAAAGGAAGATGGAAGCAATACACTGAAGAACTCTATATAAGACATGCAAGAGCAAGAATGACAGATTCATTCACGGAGGAACCATATGATGAAGAACCAGAAATTTTAGAATGTGTGGTGAAAGCTGCTCTTACAATACTTGGAAGAAACAAATCACCAGGAACAGATGGCATACCAATAGAGTTGCTACAAGCTACTGAGACTAAATCTGTCCAAATTTTGACAAAAAAATTGTCAACAAATATGGAGACAGACTGGAAGTATTCAATATACATCCCAGTTCAAAAGAAAGGGGATCCCAGGGAATGCAGTAATTATTGAAGTATTGCCTTAATAGCTCATGCAAGTAAAGTAATGCTCCAGATTCTACAACAAACGCTCTTACCATATATGGAGCAAGAAATGCCAGATGTCCATGCTGGATTTAGAAAGGGAAGAGGGCACTAGAGATCATATTGCAAACATATGTTGGATAATGGAACAGACCAAGGAATTTCAGAAGGAAATCACAATGTGCTTTATAGATTACAGCAAAGCCTTTGACTGTGTACGTCATTTTTTATTTATTATTTGATATATCCCACCCTTCCTCCCAGCAGGAGCCCAGGGCGGCAAACAGAAGCGCTAAAAACACTTTAAAACATCATAAAAACAGACCTTAAAATACATTAAAACAAAATGTTAAAAACATTTTTTTTTAAATGGAAGACCATTTAAATGGAAGACCAAACAAGGGATGGATTTATTTCGTAAAGGAAGCCGCAGACCTGAACTTACAAGATCTGAACAGGGTGGTTCATGACAGATTCTGTTGGAGGTCGCTGATTCATAGGGTCACCATAAGTCATAATCGACTAGAAGGCATATAACAACAGCAACAACAATTCAAGTAATGCACCTGATTTGAAACAGGAAACCAAGAAAAATGTATGGTTTTCTGAAATAGGCTGGGGGCTAGCTAGTTTGCATATGAAGACACTGTCCACATTCAGACATCCTAGTTTAGCAAGACATGAACAAGCTGGAATGAGCAGTAGCAAATTCCTGGCTCCTCTGCTCCCTCTCACCTCTCTTGTCGCATGGCTAGAAGGAGGTTTTCAGAAATGTTCACTTTTGCTTAACTGTGGTTTATTATTTCATCTGAACTGACAAATGATGTTCAGTATGAACTATGGTTTATTTCATACAATCATTCAAGACAGGGACCACCCAAGGCCAACCTAGGCTCTTTTACATCACACTTCACTGTGGTTTAGTATGATGTCCAAATGTGGCGGCTGTTCCTGTCCCAGTCAGTCATGATGTTTATTCCAATATTTTGACAACTTCTAAACAAAGGAAACTTGGAATATTTTTATTCAAACACTGTTGATTTGGGTTATTAATTTTTAGTTTTCTAGCTTGTTTGCTGAGTTGTATGTAATGGATCAAGGAGCTTTAAAAGTAATGAAGCCTATTGCCAGAACTCCTAAAGTAATCTAGAATACAGATAGGTATTTACGTGACAACAAATATTGCAGTAGTATGAGCTTCATGATGAGGCAGCATGGCTAGAAAGGGGTTGCAGGGCTGTGGATTTAGTCCTGCCCCTGATGTCACCTTTCCTCTCCGTGAAGGCTCTGAGCATAACTTAGAACCCTGATCTTCCCCAGAGTCCTAAAACAAGTGGGGAGACTCCACAGGTAGAAAAGGCTCCCTGCTTTTGAAGTTACCCTTCAACATGCAAAGGTGTGAGAGGAGCTGCATAATCTCAGGGCAGCATTAAACATGTGGCCCCGCAGCACCTTTGTATCCATGTTGCCCCCTGAGTAACGCATGAAAAGAGCTAATATTTCATATGTGTCTAGCATACACATAAAAGCATGCAGTGTCCTTCAAGATCTTGCTGTTTCTAAAAAATGATATTGCCTCTGCTTGCCACTCACAGGATTAAGGTCAAAGTCCTTTTTGTAGTGACGCAAACTATGGGCCCTGATTCAACTATGGGCTTCCCAGTTATTGTGCTCAAGAGTATTTACGCAGGAGACTGGAAGCCTTCCCTGCTCTGTCTGACGTTTGTGTATTGATGGTGTGAGAGGTTTTACTCACACAAACCCTCATGCCATCAAACTGTGAAGGGGGAAAGAACAAAATTCCATGGACTGTTATACTGGGTGAACAGGCTAGTTGCAGGATGCAGTGGCCTGTTGCGCCTCTGCTACAACAGATCTCTGCATGGAAACCTCTATGTAGAAATGGTTCTAAGGGAGGGGGGATAGAATGATTAATTGTCCTTGTATTTACTTACAGTTCAGTCCTAGAAATGTTAACTCAGAAGTCCTGTTATAGCCAATGAGTCTTACTCCCTTGTTGTCAGACTGCAGTGTTAGTAGCTTTCTAATCTTTTTTCCTTTTTTCTTAAAAGAAAGATGAATCTGAGCCGTTGGAACTGTTTGAAATTCCCGTTAAAGAGCTCACATTTGCCCAACTACAGCTATTAAAGGTATTGCACTAGACTGGCCTATACTGCATTTTTAACTGTTTTGTTTTATAATTCCAATGGCTGTTTTCCTTTAACATTTCTATCCTGCCCAACATAGGCCATCAAGGCAACACATTAATTTAAACAAATGCATAAAACACACAACTACTAGAACTGAATTAATTACCACAGTTAATAACGGTAGTGTAAAATCACAAAAATAGCAGCAGCTTACTGCTTACTGGGTCTGCCTGATCTGACTGCTGGAGAAACAAATTTTAAAGGACTTCCTGAAAGCCTAAATGGACTGAAGCTGGCATGCCTCCTTCTGGAAGGGGGGTTGACAAGATTGGTGCCAGTACAGGAAGGGCCCTGCTTCTAGTGTGTGTGTACATGCACACACAAAGCAGGGCCTCTCCAGGTGATAGCAATATACACAGAGGGAGTTAAGTATCCCAGGCAAGAACCAGTGTCTTGAGCCCAGAAAATTACTACTAAGCAGTGAAGCCCATTCAAGGTATGTGTAATGAATTCCCTTTGACTTTTTTCAACCAGTAGTTGGACAGTAGTATTTTCAGGCTGCAGTTTTCTGTTTGGTTCTAAGAATAGGCCTGTGAAAGCACATCACTGTAATTAAATCAGGAAGTGACAAATGCATGTATTCCAGACAGCTTTGTTATCCAGAACAGGACATTGTTATAGGAACAACGCTCAGCATTTAGAAATGTTACTACTTCCATGTGAGGGTTAATAATAATAATAATAATAAATAATAAATTTAATTTCTTCGTCGCCTATCTGGCCAATGGCCACTCTAGGCGACTTACAAAATTATTAAAATACAATTAATAAAATACAGTAATACAATAAAAACAATAGATCTACAACAACAATATTAAAACTGGGTAGGAGGCATTACAATTATATCGATTAACCCTCCCCGGATACCCCGAAGGCCTGCTGAAAAAGCCAGGTCTTTAAGGCTTTCCGAAATACATTTAGGGAAGAGGCATGTCGGAGATCTTGTGGGAGGGAGTTCCAAAGAGTGGGGGCCGCCACTGAGAATGCCCTCTCTCTTGTACCCGCCAATCTGGCTGTTTTTGTTGGCGGGATTGAGAGAAGGCCCTGTGTGGCCGATCTTGTCGGGCGGCATAATTGGTGGCGTTGAAGGCGCTCCGTGAGATAAACTGGATTACAGAAAGCTCAAACTCAGATTCAACTTGAGTGATTTGAAGCATTGTCTATATTCTCTTTGTTCCAGAGAATGGTCATTGCCCTGGATACTGCCTTTGGAATAGGCTCTCCATATTCTATTTATGCTAAGCGTTAAGGCCTCATAAGAAGAGCCCTCCTGGATCAGAACAAAGATCCATCTAGTCCAGCCTCCCATGGAATTGGGAATCTTATGGAAGGATCAAAACGGTTGCCAATGTATAGACTTGTTTTTTCCAAAATAATATAGATCAGTGGTTCCCAAACTTTTTTCTCCCATGGGCCACTTTAAATTTGCTGAGGGTCATGGTGGACTACTTAAAGATCTTTCTGCCTGTTGTAACAATTGTAATGTGCTTTTCTAAGCGTGGTATGATCTTTAATTGTATTTTTATCGCTTCTTTTATTTCTAATACTGTGTTTTATTGTATTACAAAGAAGCAATAAAAATGCCATTAAAATCAATATGAATATTTAATAGGGACATGCTATAGACCACGTGAATGAAACTCGTGGACCACAGTTTGGGAATCTCTGATATAGATGCATACCAAGTGCTTCTCACAATAGTCTTAACATGACTTAACGCTCCCCCGTTCCAGGCTACTAACCTTCTTATTTGCTGTAAAAATGCTCTAATAAACTTTGTATTAAAGCAGCAGTGTCAAAAGACATGGGGCATATGTTAAACAATTCAGAATAATCCACTCAGTTGTCCTTCCACAGTGGGAATGAGCGGCGTCAGTTCTGTCATCTCTGCTCACCTTTCTCCCTTTCCTGCCAATTCTAAAGCAGAGCTAGAGTCCTGTTTACTAAAGCAGCAACTGGGGAAAATTTGGAACTCCAAATTCCTATTGACAAGGGCTCAAAAGTGTCACAAATTCATACTGTACACTGCATCTCTCAGAAAAAGCTCAACATAACTTGCTGTGGTTAAACTATTGCTTTTGAGGGTGGAAGGGGGGTGCTGCTGGACAAGATTTTCTCAGTCCTTGTAGGCAAAAGAAAAGGTTTTGGTTTTTTAAACTGTTGCTTCTAGAGACCCAGCAGCAAAATCCTGCTTTTCCATTCTCATTGAGCCCTGAAGTGCTGGAACTTCACAACTGGCTGCATCTGAATTTGTCTCTGTACAGCCTATCAAAAAATGGGTATCAGGAATAGTCTGTAGAACTACCTGGATGCCCAAGGTGACCAAATAGGAACAAGCCTTCCTTCTTACTGTAGATTGTACGCATCGTTATTTTGAGGCCAGTGTGCAAGCACAGTTCAGAAAATGACTGGCCCATACTTGAAAGATATTTCCACTTGCTGGCAACCAAAGCTTTTAAAAGTATATCTTTTTTTTCTTCCCTGTAGCTGGTACATGTGACTGCATTGAAATCTAAAGACAGCCAAGGTAAATTGAAGTGTTGAAAATCTTGGTAATTCTTAGCTGTTCTTCGGTTCATAATGAACATACAGGCTAGTTAATATTTCAACAATTATATCTGGTGTTTTTGTAGGATGGAGTGTATCCTTTCATTACTTTGCAAGAGCTTGTGTACACAAGCTTTGTTGAATGAGAACAAAGCTCACACTGTACTTGATTCTCGGATATATCCTACTGTCTGGTAGAGCCTCTTTGAAATCTGTTTTACTGCTAAGCTGACTGCATTGCCACTTGCTCTTATATCTTGAAATCATTATTATAACTATTTATTTCATTTGTTAGTAGCATCATACCCAACGGTCTGTAGGTGACTCACAACAGATTTAAAAACATACAATATGAAACAGATTTTAAACATACAATAACTAAGACAGCACACATCAAGGACCAAAGTCCTGAGTGAAAAGGAAGGTCTTTGCCTGGCTTCTAAAGATGGATAAAGAAGGTGCAGTGTGCCTCCCTGGGGAGAGCATTCTGTAGGCAGGAGGCCACCACTGAAAAGGCCCATTCTTGTATTGCCGTGCTCCAATTAATGTTGGGCTAGTGAAGAAGTGCAAGTGCTTTTAGTGAAGTACTTTTTGTGTACAGTTTTTACAGTATTTTCACTAATAGGCAAAAAAAACCTTGACTTTTAAGAACTTAACGCCAACAGATATTTCTATCAAACTTTAAAAAGCAGGGCAATTGAGCAGCTATAGTGAATGCACCAGGGGAGCAGGAGACCTGACCACCTCTCTGAGATATTGTACTGCCCTACAAATTGGTAAAAATGCAAACACAGTTTAGGTTGGTCTTTCACAGTCCAATCCACTTCCCGTGTAGCTTGGAAGAATTTGGTAACATGTGCCTCTGAGCATATGGTGAGTGGTGGCTACAGCTGCGATCAGGAGTGCATCTCCAAAGATGGAGAATTACATTTTTTGTAATTGACTCGTTTTGTAATTTGGGGAGGAGAAATCCTGTTGCGCGAGCAGAAATCTACTCAAATGATGTTGGATCTCACCCTATGACTTTGGCTTAAGATTTATTTTCAAAGCATCTTTTATATAATTTCCCTACAGAATCATTTAAAGAAGATGAAAATGCTCCTTCTGACATGCAACCATTCCCCTCCCTACAAATAGTAAGTAATAATTTGCTCTACCTAGATATATAAGCTATGAAATAAAATGGCAGTGATAATTAAAGTGGAACCTGAACCTGATTTCTGGGAGAAATCTAGACCTCATCTTATGAAATAAACGTTTAAGAAAGATCAGTTTGATCTTATCAAACACCCTGAAGGCATCCAGGTAAGGTAATGTGCTGGGGACACTGCTATATTCATTTTGTGTACCACACTGAGTACCTGGTGGATAGAATGCACAATACTCCAGTTAGGAATAAAGCCCATCTGGTCAGGAGCAGCAGCGTCGCCAATAAAAGTGTTTAGGTGTTGGACCAAGACTCTGGATAATAATTTTGCATTCACATTGATAAGGGTAATGGGGTGATAAGACCCCACTAGCACTGAATCTCTGCCCAGTTTTCAGAGAACAAAGAATTTAGAAGGCTTCCAAGTGTCCAGTATCACTCCAGTCCTCAAGATAAGCATCAGGGCTTTGGGCTTTCCAGTTCTTCAGCCTTTTTTAGTATCATTAACTTCAGTTTCCGAAAAAGGGCTATACAGAAAATCCCTGTGCTCATTGGACAATGGGCCTATGTCTACTTCAGTGAGGTAATTGTCCTCGGATTGTGCTTCTGGGTTGTCTGAGTACAGGGAGGAGTAAAATTTTTAAATATCTTGCTTATTTCCATGGTCTCATAACGCATTGCTTCACTTTCAGTGCAAATGCCGTGATTAGGTTTCTGGACTTTCTTTGCTTAAGGGCATGGGCAAGAAGTCTCAAGGATTTGTTCCGAAACTTATGGTACCTACTTGCACCTGGGAGAAATGTAACTGTACTCTCGAGTAGCAGGGTGCCTCTCCCTCCAGGGGTTGATAAGGTCATTATATCAGCTAATTCTTGCCCCTGAGAAGAAGTGATCAATCTTTGTCCACTCCTGTCCAGCATATTGTATAAGCATTCATTGATGTCTCTGCCAATAAGAACAGAACCCCTTCTAAGGTCCTCTAGAGCTGATAATATTCTTTGGAAGAATTGTTGGCTGATGTTGGGTGCATAGATCAATCTGAGCATAATGCTGCGACGCCCCCACCCCCTGGGAGCCAACAGCATAGAGGAGTCTACCATCAGCATTGATTAGTGTGTCCTTTATTGACAATAGGCACTTCCGTGTGATCAGAATTGCAACTCCGCTTGATTTAGAGGTGCCTGGGGCATAAAAGTGTTTGCCAATCCATGCTGTTTTCAGCAGGCAATGATTGGACTTCTTCCTTTGTGTTTCTTGGAGTAGAATGATGTCCGGGTGATGCCTTCATAGCGCTGCCTCTATTTGATCTCTCTTAACCACACTGACAAGCCCCTTCACATTCAAGGAAGCTACTTTTAGGTTTGCTGCATTAGCAGTTATAAAACGGCCTGCTAAGGTAACCGCAGGTCCAGGATTGCTCCAGAGTGGGTATATAAGCTGTTCTTAGTGCTTTATTTCTTGTTTGCTGCCCTGGGTTCCTTCTGAGAGGAAAGTCGGCATTCAATTGTAATAAATAGATCAGTAAGTGAGTGAGGTGCTCGCTGTGTAACTGAATAACAGATAGGGGAAAACATTGCCAGAGCGCAATAAAAACTGGAAGGGAAAATCCTAATATGAAGGTATTCAGCGTTGGGCTGAGCATTGTGAGTCCTCATAGGAAGTTGCTTTGGATCATATTGGAAATTGGGGGTCAGTATGTGACTTTCCATGGAGTGCAGAACCTCTCCAATCATGGGGCCTGGCTGCTATGGATATGCAGAACAGTCACCAGCAGTGATCAATGCTGTGAAACTACAAGGATCTGCATCAATAAGCAGTTGCATCAACTTATCTTTCCAGCCTTTCTTCTGGGACCACTGGTTGCTTCATCCAATCCTGATTCCCCACACACACGCACACACACAATGGCATTTGGTCGTTGGCTGGAGGATGAATTCCCAACTCCTGCAGGAGAAGTTCTGCTTGCCTATTGTGGAGGTTTTATCCATGGATTGCACAACTAGCTTAAATGAGAATCCACATTTGTAGGAAAAACCTCTTTCTTTCAATGCAGTGGTGTAAGGTTGGAAGGATCAACATCTTTTAAGTGTCTCAGGACTGATGCACTGGAATATTCCAGTGGTGGTCTTGCCATACTTTAATTCTCTGAAATTACAGAGTGCTTGGAATACAGCCTCTTTGGTGCGGTATTGTTCAAACCGCACAACTGTATCCTGAGGTTAATCATCTGAGTGTGCCCTTGGACCCACCACTCTGTGAGCTCTTTCGGTATCAGCAGGGGTTAAGGGTGTCCCAGGTTGTATATCATTCAGCCATTCCACTAGGAAGGACTGCATATCTCTTCACCCTTCCTCTTTCTCCAGGATCCTCCTAAAGCAGAAAAAGTTGCAGTGCTCCCTATCTGACTGCTTGTCCTGTTTAAGCTCTGTATAGTTTGCCGCCCATTTTGAGGAGTTCAAGTTCTGATTGATTTCTGAGACCCAAAGTAATGGCTTCATTTGCTGTTTTCGCGATATCTGCAGTGGTCATGGAAACAGTCTCTAGTTTAGCCTCCAATGACTATAAGGCTGCTGTCCAGTCTGCTATTGGAGCATGTCACACTTTAAGAACATATTTGTCAGTTTCAGGGGCCCCACCTAGGGAGCTAGTCAATTTTGCACCTTTCCCTGATTTTTATCCACCCTGCGCCATTTTGACAGGTCCCTTGTTGTCTGATAGCTCAGGGCAACCCATGTCAGTTAATTCCTTGCTGTCCATCTGTGGGAACTTTGCTTGCTTCCACTTCCTTCTCTGTGGGTTGGCACTTCTGCCTCTGTGGGTTGGCATCAATCCCTGGTTTAGAATTTTAAAAGTAATAACCAGCACCTTGAATTAAGTCTAGAAACTGGTGTCACAAGGCTGGCTTAAATATCAGGTTTATCCTCACCTTCTAACCCATTGTACTGCACAAGTGTTCCAAGGATGTAGTTTTTGCAAGAGCCATCTAACTGAGGTTTCTGTCAAAAGTGAAACTCAGAATTGTAAAAGGTGACTAGGCTTGGCTCAAGCTAATATGTTTATCTGAAGTTTTTTTTTACTTGTTCTTTTTTTAAGTAGGGGGTACAGAACAGGTGAACACAAATAATGCTGTACACTTCAAAAGCTCCAGCTACTTTTAGATATTTTGAATTTTAGATACTATAACTAGAAGTTGGAGTTCTGTTTCTCCATAGGGCTGTAAACGAGATGGGACTCTGGGTCATGTGATACTCTAGGCCAAATGGCTTCACCGGATCACCCTGGGCTCCTGCAGAGGAGCTGTTTTGCTCATCTGCACTCCTTTTTGCTGCTTGTGGCATGTTGAGCTAAGCCAAGGTTTAGCTTAGCATGCCACCCGTACCAGGGCTCATGGTTAAGCTCTCTCCTCTGGAACCAAGGTTTGTTGTTGGTTTACCACTTGAGATTTCTTTGGGGGTGGCAAACCACGAGTCCAGGTTCATGTGTAACCCTAACACAAACCATGGCTTATTGCCAGGTAGCACAGCAACAGCAAGACTTGCGGAGGGGCAAAGCAGCTGCAGTTTTTGCTGTGGGTACCTGCACGCTTGCTTATTCTTACTAAGTCGTGGTTTGGCTTAGTGTTATGGGAAACAAGGCCAATGTAATGGGAGTCACTGATAAACATAACTGGTATCTGCAGATCTTTGCCTTGTGATCTGGTTGGTTATGTTGAAAGAATGTTGCTGATATGACAGAGAGGGAATCCAGAAAGTGTCTGTGTAGACTGGCCGACTTGTTCTTAACTATATAATCATTGGAATGCTATGTTCTGCACTGCTAAAGTTGTTACCCTTTGCAAGGGAAATCCTATAATCCACTATAATTTAATTGCTGTAGGTTCTCTACAGAATCACTTTGATTTAAAATTTAAAAGGTAATGGTGTCAACTCCTAAATTTAACATGTTAGTACAGTTGTTCTTGACCAGTATTGCTTAATATCTCTATTTAGTTTTGGTTGTTTCAATAAATGCTTTTCCACCCAGGTACTAGAAAGTATTCCTGAAAGTGTTGGGTTTAACATAGAAATTAAATGGATCTGTCAGCAAAGGGTAAGAAACATTATTAACATACATATTAAGCATAGTATCTTGCCTATTTTATTACTAGAATTCTAGAACAGGCTTGTGCTAAATAGTACATTTCTAGTCCTTTTACCTTTTTATACCCTTTTGGTTAAAGCAAATGAACTATCTTTCTAAATTTAGCATAGTTGTCTACCTCTGGAATGTGTGGCTTGCATGTCTAATTCTAAGAAACGATTACTGAAAATGGAGGCACTCTATTGCTTTCATAGAACATTGGAGCTGGAAGGAAGCAGGAAGCCTTCTAGTCCAGCCTGTTGCTGAAAGCAAGGACCACTCAGCAGCCCTCAGAGATTGGTGGAGACAAATCTAATCATAGCAAAGACCAGATATATTGCAGAAAACTGCCAGGAGAACACACAACTAAAGCAAAAGGGCCAGCCCTCATACTGCAGGAGAAGTTTAAAACATTAAAATCAAATCCTACAGGGTGAAATCCAATGGTGTGCATGTGCAAGTGGAATAGGCTTCAGTTTGTGCTCCCCTGCTCCAGTCCCCCCCACGTGCTCCCAAAATCTCCTCTCCAAGGTTGGGGATCCTCTACAACAGGTTACAGGGGGCTGCAGGATGAAGGAGAGCAAGTGGTGAAATCCCATTGCACAACTGGCAGTCTGCTTGCATGACATTGCTAATCTTGCATTTTGTTCTTCACACCAAGTATGAACAGTCCAACACTGAGTATGAACTACCCTAATGCCTCTGTAAACTGAAAATGTTTATTGGCTGTTTATGTCCATACCATGTTAACATTTTAAGCCCCAGAGAAAAAGAGCAATCCCCCAAATAATTATCTGCTACTTTCTCTGCTGAGATGGTGTCTGCTGTTTCGCATTGGTGTGTTAAGTTTTTAAAAATTGCATTTTTGTAACCAACACAACTCTGTTCTTGGCTAACTTGTTAGGCTGTAACACCTTGGCTTACATTTTAAGCATGGACAAAGGAAAGCAATTTTTCTGTACTATACTGACATGGACTAGAACAGAGTAGCTTGTCTTTTGTGTTTAAAAGGTGTAGCTTAATCTTAACCTAAATCAATGGATGTTCATGAACCTTCAAGTTAAATAATTAAAATGTCAGGCTTTTTTTCTTTTTGCAGGATGGTTTATGGGATGGCAACCTTTCAACCTACTTTGACATGAACCTCTATCTAGACATAATTTTGAAAACTGTTTTGGTCAAGGCTGGAAGTAGGAGAATTATATTTTCTTCATTTGATGCAGATGTATGCACAATGTGAGTTGATGGAAATATTTAATATCATTTTTAGAGAGATTTTTAAGTTGGACTATTTTTATATCAATGTTAAAATAATATTCCTTTCTATATATATCAAAATATCAAGGTCATCACACTGCAGTTTGCTTGGCCACAGACAGGTGGCACTGTGAACTAAAATGTGATGGGAAGTGATGTTGCTGGGCGGGTGAGTCACAGAGCGAGTGAGCGAGGCTGGCATGCAGTGAGCAAGTGAGATGGGCAGGTGACCCAGTGGCTGTCCAGCTGAGCGGCTGTGAGACAATGCCTGATGTCACTGTGGGGGATGGGGTACCTGGAGTTGCTATTCCTTGGGTTAGGTGGTGGGGTTGGCATGCAAAATATGCAGAGGCAGCAGTGCCTAGAATTCACACAAGAAGATTCATATTTAACTAAGAAAATGTGAATAATTCTCTTGCATCAGGAGTGGGGAACCTATGGCTCTCCAGATGTTGCTGGACTACAACTTCCATAATCCCTGACTAATGGCCATGCCGGTTGTCGGTGATGGAAGTTGAGTCCAGCAGTGTATGGAGAGCCACATGTTCCCTAGCCCTGTCTTACATCCAGCATTCTTCATTGGCATGTCTCAGTAGTGTGCACATGCAGGTGTTAAGTGGTGTGCAATTCACATGCACGTCTCCAGTCATCACATAAAACCCTGATGCCTCTTCTAGGATCTTTTTACTGTGAATCCTGAACGCACTCAAGAAGTTAGCACCCCGGGGGTTACCAATCAAAAGTAATTTTAGTGTATTAGCATCCCAGACAGCAGCTACTAGATTCCCTCACTATTGCAGGTGCATTATTTAATAAACAACCCAGCTCTCTATTCTCAAATTACAATATTATTTGAACAGCGCCCCCCCAGCGCACACACAAGAGATAAACAGAAGAATCCCATCATTCCACTATTATTCAGTCATGTTATTAGAACTATTAGCAGTGCTCTGCAAAAATGATTTTCAGAATTCCAGGGAATTAAATAAGAGAAACAAAAGCAGGTATGCCTTGATATGAGAATAATGTTAATGGTCTAAACCTCGAATCTGCCCTTATATACTACCAACTAAACCACTCTGGTTTCATAGAACTTTGGGAAAGTTTTCAAGGCAAGAATTTTAAAAAAAAGCTGGCAGGAGACTCTGGTACTGCTAGAGGATGATCTGGAAGTTGGAAGGAAATGGGAATATGATGTCTTTGGATGAAATGGCCAAGAAGGAGGAAATGGCCACAGCAAAGGGGAGGGGAGTAGATCACCCCAAGAAAAAGGCACTTGATAAGGGTTGAAAGCAAAAGTTAAACTGTGGAACAGTGCATAGTATAATTAAACTGTGGAATTAATGCTCCCAGAGGAGACAGTGATGGCTACCAACTTGGATGACTTTAAAAGAGGATTAGATAAATTCATGGAGGATTAGGCTATCAATGGCTATTAGCCACAATGACTATGTTCTTTCTCCACGGTCAGATGCTTCTGAATACCAGTTATTGGAAACTGCAGGAGGGGAGAGGGGTCTTGCACTCAGGTCCTGCTTGCAGGCTTCCCATAGGCATTTGGTTGGCCACTCTGAGCAAACAGGATGCTGGACTAGATGGGCCATAGGCCTGATCCAGCAGGTTCTTCTTATGCTCTTAAGATAGGAGAAGGGGAGAGAGAGTACAGCTTTGGCCAGCTGATGGACTTGCCAAAAAGGAAGGTTGTTTAGTACCTGTCCTTATTTCTGCAAGGCTGGAGTTCAGTGTCCTGGAACAGAAAGTGACAAGAGAAGGGGAGGAGAAGAAAGGGAGGGGAAGTCCACAGGTGGGTTCAGGTGCAGGGAAACATAGTCACTTTGAGATCCAAAAGTTTCCTAGCTGCTAAGACAAAAGGTTTTTGTTTATTTTAATTTTAAGCCCAGTTTGAGCAAAAAAACAAAGATCCTGGCTATCAGGATAATGATTGTGTGACACATGGCTTGCTGGTGTGAGTCTGAGAGTAAACTGCCCTAAAATGCCTGATGATCATGCCTCTTCTTGATATAACAATGGCATAGTGATATTGACAGATGCACCTCTCCTATGCCTTTTATGACCAGAATGAAATCTTACTCAGCTGATATAGGCTACCCAAGTCAAAATTCACTTGATTTCATAACAGTGGGAAGAATAATACTGGAACTGGCATTTCCTTCAAGGTTTCCACCTGTGCTTTTACACCGCTGAAGAGGCAAGCAGCTGTTCAGTTTAAAATGCTGTTTTCTCTTCAACACAGCTGAATTTCATCATTTATGATGAAAGTTTCAAGAAATAATCTCTGCCTACATGTATCACTGTATCATTTGATGTCAGTAGAAGTAAAGAAATGCCATATCTGAACTTGCTGTGTATCACTAGTGAAGTTGTTTAAATATGCAAATAGTCACATTTACTTCCAGTCTACTGTAATACTTTGCCTAGGCTGTTCTAAATGTAGGACTCATGCTTTATGAAAAACAAAATGGAAGATCAGGTGGTGTTCATAACTTGTTTTCACTTTTCTCTGTAACTATCTTCATTTTGCATATTTAATGTGCTACTATTTAACAATGCGACACTATTTAAACTGTTGACTTTAGAATTAATTTACTTGCGTAATAAGTTTAGGGTAGTCTGTCCATGTGAGAATTATCCTGCAGATTGTTTTTCCGTCAAAGCTGTAACTTACTTCTTACTTCTTTCACAGGGTCAGACAAAAACAAAATAAATATCCAATATTATTTCTAACTCAAGGAAAATGTGAAACTTACCCAGAACTCATGGATCTCAGGTGCCGCACAACAGCTATTGCCATGAGTTTTGCGCTGTTTGAAAATCTGCTGGTAAGTCATAAAGTATCTAGATAACTATAAGTGGTAAATACATTCTAAATGAAGACAGGGCATTTTAGCTATATCATCTTGAAAAAATGAAATGGACTGCCTTCAAGTCGATCCCGACTTGTGGTGACCCCATGAATAGGGTTTTCTTATTCGCTACAAATTCTAAGATTGCACTGTAACCTGTTGAAGATAACTGCATTGTATTTTACCATAATTGTATCGTACGTAACACACCTAACAACTTGAAAGATTGATCACTACACTACTAACATCTCAGCTATTACGCTTAAATATTTTCTTTTTCTATTTCAGGGGATCAATGCACACACAGAAGAGTTGCTACACAATCCGTCATTTGTTGAAGAAGCCAAGTCAAGTGGCTTAGTTGTCTTCTGCTGGGGTGATGAGACAAATGAGCCAGAGAACAGGAAGAAGTTGAGGGAATATGGGGTTCATGGTCTGGTATATGACAGGTATAGTAGTTAACTATTGCATACAATCTGCATTGAACTGTGTTCTGATGGCTGCTGAGATACCAGGCGAAGCTTGGAATCAAGTGCTTTTAAAATCTTGACTCATTGAGGCAAATGTACACACACATCTGACCTTTTTTGTATCTTGGTGGTGGTGGTAGTAGATTTTGTGTGTAACATCCAAAGCTTGGCTTAGAACAATATGCATGTTCAGGTTGCCTTGAATTCTTTTTGTAAAAAAGAAAAGAAGTATCAATATACAAAATATTTGTGTATAAAAATGTTTATATACAAAATGTACCTTTTTGTATATTGATACGTCTATGGTGAAACACATATTGAATGCAAAGCTTGCTAATGGGAGCATACACCCTTTTCTCTGTTGATTATTGTAATTTGAATAGCTTGTACATTTTACAGTTGCTCTTATCCACATAATTTACAATTTCTGGTATACTCATATGTGAATGTTCCCCTGTTTTGGCAAACATCTTCCACTTTTCATTAAAATTATCAGTAAAACAGTTTAAAATGTTTTTTGTAAATTGCTTAACATTTTCTGTGATCAAGCAGTATATAAATTTTGTTAAATAAATAAATGGACTGCCTCTTATGAATAACTTTTGCACACAACAATATTTAGATCAGCACTAAATTGCTCAGATAACTAGGCAACATTAAATCTCTCATGAAGAGGGTGCACCTGCTTTTGTGGGTCCACAGTACTGCACGGACATTGAATTTTAAAATGAGCATGAAAGATACATTCCTTAGTCTTTACTAACATTTAGGCATCAACACAAGTAGAGTCATGTGCAGCATGAAAAAATAGCATGGAAGCAAAAGGTAATATGAGTATGTTACACACTACAAATGAAAAAATAATTTTATGGAACAAGTCTTAAATCCAGTGCCTTACCATAGTTATAGGAATCTATGGACTGTGCCAGAAGGAGTCAGGGAGGAGCTAGTTTAGATATTCTGCAATCTGTTGGCACAAAATCTTTCATTTTTATTCTAAACCAGCCTTTCTCTCACTAGATGACATCCTTATAGGCTCAACTAGTCAGGGTGATACTTGCCTGAAAAACACTAGACTGTCCTACTGCTGGGGGTTGGTGGATTCTAAGCCCTGCTGACAAGGACCACTCCTTTAAGTCTAGCTCTAGAAATATTACACAGTAAGGAACTTTAACTTTCCTTCCATAAAGTTCCAGAGGATACCAAAATATTGCAAAACCTTGTGAACTACCCTTTAACCATGATGACCCAGTACACAGGGAAGATTTTAGTGAGAAATTCAGAGAGATTCCTTTTATTAAACAAATAAAGCCCAAATATCAGTGTATTTAAATAAAGGTTATTTGGAAAAGGGAACGCAACCGTCATGCAAAGACTTGCAAGTAAAAATCAGTAAAGTCAATTTTGGCTAAGTTTGTTTTATCTAGCTCAGGGTTTGGTGGCTTTTGAATATACTGTCATACATTTTAGAGACACAACATTTAGAATTTGCCTATCACTCTGCCTGTTAAGTAGAGCTATTAGGAATCTGACTTTTAGTGTATCTTCTGCTTTTTACCAAAGCGTTTATATAAGGTGAAATCATCTTGTTGGGAAACAGCATGTGTCTTTTCTGAAAGGTATTATACATATTTCTTTCCAGTATATTGGTACTCTAAATGTAGTCCTGCAAATAAAGGGTAATGGAGCATTAATATCTGCTTCACTGGTGCTTTTTTGAGGCTCTACATTATTGGCTGAGAGTTTTTAAATCCTGTCACTCTGAGAAGATCCATGGAGAATTCAGTTTGTTCTTAGAAACAATCTTGGCACCGTTTGACATCTGGCAAAATATGTTTTGGGAATGTAAATAGAAAAATAATTTGGTATGAAAAAAATATTCAAGGCGTTAACTTTTAACTCCTCCCTTGGAGAGAGCGAACCAACTTTGGTTATCTTTAACTACAAAGTGAGTAGGTGACCTACCTAGATTAATATTTCCTGTATTTTATTTTTTAAAGTTATTTACAGTGAATGCTTTCAGTTAACCTTTTAAAAATTATTCATGGCTTCCAAATTTATCCTTTTCTATTTTGTTCCTGAAAATTTGCCAGAGTGGTTTCGTTGATAGTTATAAGGACCAATTTGAATTCCCTGGATATCTGAAAACCATCTTTCCAGAGTACTGCTAATAGTTCTGATAACATGATTGAATAATAGTGAAATGATGGGACACTTCTGTGTATCTCTTGTGTGTGCGTTGGGGGGACACTGTTCAAATAATATTGTAATTTGAAAATAGAGCGCTGGGTTGTTTATTAAATAATGCACCTGCTATACTGAGGGAATCTAGTAGCTGTTGTCTGAGATGGCTCTTAAAACATTGGGAGAGATGGTTGCTCCAAACCATATTTCAGATGTATCGCTAATTTTAAAATAAAAACTGAATACTGTTTTATCATTGTTAATTTAACTAGATTTAAACATTGGTCATTTAAAGCATATTTTGCAGTTGGAGGCTGAATAAGCTTTGCCAGGAAACCCTGCTATGTTGCAACAGCTAGGGACTTAATTTCTGATTAAATCCTATCAGAAACCTTTTTGTATGGAAAGCGAGCTGTAAGAAAAAGAATATTTAGTATTTATATATAAATCTAAGAGTATTCAAATCATTTCTCATACATTTATCTTGTAATCCTTACAACAACACCTATAACTACTTGACATATTTCAAGATTTAATTTATTACATGGGCTAACATTGATGTATTCACCCATCATGGAATCAGGAGCCAGAAGCCTAAAGATTATCTTGTATTTCCCCAAGATGACATGCCTGCCACTTTGGCCATAAAGCACAGTTCTAACATTCAGCTTGATTAGACCCATGTGTGCAAGACTGAAAAGAACTGCTACTTAGCAGGATTTTTGCCAGATTCTCAGATTCATTCCGTTGTAAGATTCTACAAGAGGGAAACCCAGGGCTTGTCACACTTCCTGGCACATCAACAGGATGTCAGGCTCAGTGCTAGATGTACATGCCGGTGTTCAGAACCAGCACAAAATGCTATGGAGCTGGCTGGAGGGGTTCAATTTTCGTTCCAGTCCTTGAGGCGGATAGTGGAAAGCTGGCATTCTAGGTCATAAACTCTTTCTGAAATTAGAGCCCTAAGGGTCATGGTTAGCTTTGGGGAAGCAGGAGAATGCAGTTAATGAAGAATTGTAACAGTGCCTTAAGGGAAAATTAAGCAATTGTTGAGAGGAGTAGGCTCTGTAAATAGGAAAGTAACTGGTGCAGTCCCTGATACCTGGATTCCTTTTCCTGTAGACATTCCCCAGATCCTCAGCTTCCCAATGATGTAACAGGTTTGTACTTGCTCACCAGAATACTTTTTTAAATGTATTCAGTAACTCCACATTGGGATCATAATATTTCCCCCTTATCTTTTCAAAACAATTTTTGAATGCTTTGATTTGGAAGCAAGTATGCACTGTTTTCTACAGGCTTTTCATACATTTTAAAATTGAAATTGTTGTATAGCATGGCATGCAACTAGTAAGCAGCGTCTATATCTCGTGTTAATGCATGCATCCTAAAAATTGGATGGATTCATAACATAGTAACTTCTAACACCCAGGAATCACGAAAGCTACTCCATAACTTGTTAGCAGGGTTGTTTCAAAGCTTTCTGTTGGTGACATGCTAGCTGCCAAGTATTCTTCTAGAAATACCACTGTGTGAAATACTTGAACATACAAGCATATAAAAGCTCATTTCAAGTTATGGTGTGTTTGCCTTTGCATTCATTCAAGTCAAGATGACTTTAAGCATTAGCATTAAGCTTTTTTGTGTGTGAAAAATTTAGTTGTGTTGGAGCAAATCAACTCGTATGTATATGAGACCTTGAGAATGACTTTGCTATAGGGTGGATTTGTATTAATTCCTTTTGTTTTTTGTATGTCCATCTTAGGATTTATGACTGGATGCCTGAACAACCAAATATATTCCAGACAGAGCAGCTAGAACGGCTGAGGCAGGAAGTACCGGAGCTAAAAAGCTGCATTTGCCCCACTGTGAGCCATTTTAGTACTATAGGCCTGTGTAAGTGTAGTAGTAGCGCCTTAAAATCAAGAGAGACAGAAAGTTCAAACAGTTTCTAGTGAGCTGCACACAGAAAGGAATGCTGTTTGGTACGCACATCCAATTCTTTCCACTGAACAATGCTAGGTATGCCTCACTGTTCTTGCATCCAAATGAAGCAATAACAAATGGTCCACTGTAGAATATTAGATTATTGCTAGATTGTCTAAGTCATTGCTAAGATGCTTGGTCAGTGCAATTATTGGTTGACTATGTTGTGAACTGACCAGTTAAGATGGAATCTGTGTATTGTAACACAGGCACCTGGTTTCTGAGCAAGCTGAAGTTCAATGGTTGCCTAAATTGCTAGGATCTAAGCTGCCAAATATCACTGTTTAATTGATTTGACTCCAATACTAGTGGAGACGACTGTACTGTATAAGATTATATTTGGCCTGGGGGGAAAGGTACCTCAGTTGTGTGCATTTGCACCGATGCATGCATCTATTCAAACAGGTGTGCCATCACATTGCAAGACTGCAATTATATACTTTCTTTTTTTTCCCGTTGCCTTCAGGTTGCTGCTATCTTGTCTTTATTTTGCCAGATACAATGATGAATGGTGTATTCTGTTTAGCAATCTACAGGGGTATAGTACCCCTCCTCCACTGTTTTGTATCTGAATTTTGCTGAAGCTCAGAATGTTTCAATCAGTATAAGCCAAATTGCCAGTGTCTGACTATAGATTTTTTTTTAAAAAAAGAGTATCATTGTCCTTAAATGTTAAAGGCACAGATGCACAATATAAAAGCCAGTAAGTAAGTACTAAGCATGAAGCTCTTGTATGCAGCAGTCCTTGTGCCCTTGTGGTGCTATATGATGCAAGGGTAGTAAGGGCTGAATAAAAATGCTTAAATCTTTGTTGTCGAAAAAACATAAGCCCTTTATATGCAGATAGAGAAATGAGGTTTTTTTACAATCTCATTCTTTTATTTCTGGCCACTAGCAGATGTATTTAAAAAAAGAATGTTAGATTCAATTTTCAAAATGTAATAGGGTCTCAGTCTTTAACCCCTGTGTATAACTTATTCAGAAATTATGATATATAGTATTTTGTCACATACGTATGTTTGCATGTACTTAAACCCATACCTCTCTACAGTACCAGGTAATTGAAACTCAAGCATCTGTATCTTTTTACTGAAGTGTTAAATGCATAATTAAAATGAATATATATATATTTATTTTCCTTCTATGGCATATCAGCAATTGAAACAGTCACTTGTATAATATGAATCTTGTCACTGCTGTACAAAGCTGATTATATAAAAGTTCAATAAATGCAAGTATATGTACATGGTTTTTGGTCTGTACTTCTGAGCTGTTTCAGGGAGGCAGTTTGTCTTGATTCCTTTGTATTGAACTTCCTTTTGTCCTCTACAAATTGCAGTCTTCAAGTCTCTGGGAATGATCTTATTTTAAAAATAAAACGCATTTTATATCTAAATGTAATCTAGCTCTCCATTTGATTTCTCTCTAATGGTTAGAGTCATGTATATATATATTATTTAGACCATGTCCTAACTGTAGACTTATATTTCTTAAGCATCCATTAATTTAAAATTTCTAAATGGTCTAGTTCTCATACCCTTCATCTCTGTCGTGAATGGGCTCGTTTTTAACATGAATTCTCCAATTACTCGTAATGTCTACACTTAGTCTGAGTCTCTGCTCTCATACTTTGAGGTAATGCTTCCATTCTGGATGGTGCAATCTCTAGGGCTGGCATCCGCTATGTGGTGCCCATGGCTAACAAAACACCCACACACACCTTCCCAGGTGCCCATGTGGTGTGGTGCGCTGCTCTGCTCCCAGCTCCCTTCCTGGGGTCTTATCAAGGCCAGCAGCTCCTGCGTGCCTCGAAGCAACGAGAATGAAGAGGAGGCAGGACATGCACCTCTTCCTTTTGCCTGTCTTCCTGCCGGTAGCATGAACCAGCTAAGTATGTTTACTTTAAGGAAAATTTTCCCTTGCTATTGCTTCCTTGTCACTGGGCTTTTCTCCTCTTCCCCCCCCCAAAGTATCCATTGGGCTTCTTTTCTCATCTTTCCCAACAACAAAACGCTCAGAATGGAGGACAATTTAATGTTCAAATACATTCTTCATGATCAAATTTCTTCCTGTCCTGGTGTGTGTGTGTATCGAAGGGTAAGACAGAGAGAGAAAGGGAGAGATAGGTGTGTATGTGAGGGGGGGGGGAGGGGGGGAGAAAATAAAGGGTTACTTGCCTTCAGAAGCTTGGTGAAATGCTGTCAGTGGACACTTTACTCAGGAGCAAGTCTCTTTGAGTTCAGGGGGCTCACTCCCTAATAAGAGCACGTAGTGTTGCAAGCTTCAAGGCAGTGCAGTGCTGCAAATGTTGTAAGGAACAGAAATCACACTGCCTGCTGAAGCTTTGGTTTTAAAGTTAACAAGGGATTTTTTTTAAAAAAAGCCTTTGGACCACCTTGCTGAGAAAGAAATTAAATTGGGGAAACGAAAGAAATTCATCTTCAATTAATCTGAGGTCATTCTAGGGCAGCCTTTCCCAACTAGTGGGCCACCAGGTGTTGTTGGACCACAACTCCCATCAGCCTCAGCCAGCATTGCCAATGGTCAGGAAAGATGGGAATTGTGGTCCAACAACATGTGGAGGCACACTGGTTGGGAAACACTGTTCTAGGGTAATTATGAATGGAGATAGGAAGCTACCTGACAATCAAAGCATTGGCCCATCTAGCTCAGTACTGTCTACACAGACAGGCAGCACCTCTTAAGAATTTCATACAAGGGACATTCCCAGTCCTATCTGGGGATGTTGGAGACTGAACCTGGAACCTTCTGAATGCAACACAGATGCTCTATCAGAGCTTTGGCCCTTCCCAATGTACTAGTTACATCCCTTCCCAACTGAAGGAGAATTAATTGGGTGCAGAATTCAATGGAGGGTAAGTTAAATGAAGAGGAACTATTTTAGGGGTGTGGGTGTGTTTAAAGCTTTGTCCTGCAGTGTCTGAGGTGGCAGAATTTTTGAGAAGAAAAAGCAGCAAATCTGTTCTTCCAATTCCAAGGTGTGGAATGAACACTTCTCCACACAATAGCACACAAGTGGTTGAAATGTTCATAGTGCTTCATGTACACACTATCTTAATCCTTACACCAACTCTGCAGGGTAGGCCAGTATTATCTTCCTATGTGGGTGGGCTGAAGGGCCTAATCCTCATACACTACTTAGTGACTGGCCACACTCCCAACAGCAGCCATTTTGTAGCGATGCCCAAAAACCCAAATGTGCCCACAAGTCCAAAAAGGTTGAGGCCTCCTGCTTTGGGGCTCTGAAATACCACTAACCACAGTGTGTCATATCCTACGCAGGCAATAATATTACTTGGCATTTATACAATGTTCTTAGTGTTTGAAGCATTTCATTTACATTTGTCTTGTTGCAATCTTGAGATGAGGGTGGAGAACCTGTAGTCCTAGCCCAGCGGTCAAGAATGATGGAGGTTGTAGTCCTGCCATGTTTAGAGGGGCACAGGTTTCCCATTGTTGCTTTAGATCTTTCCTGTATTGTACCCGTAGATCTAAAGGACGCCTAGCAGGTTTGTGGCAGTGAAGAGATTTGAACCAGATACCTCTTGATTCATACCGTGATCTAGCCACTATACACCACGCTACACCAGCTTATTTCATCTGTGCCTTCCATAACTTTATAATGTTTGTGAATGCAACAGTTTTAAGTGACAAAATTAAATAAAATTAGTTTATTGGGGTATCTGATCAACTAGTTGCACTTACAAGAGCTATATCATGATGCCATTGCCTTATTACACAGCAGTTATTGATCATTTTATCTAATACTTTTATAAGGAAAATACTGTACTGCCTTTGTCTTCCATAATTATCCTGTCCCAAGGGATTACTATTCAAGCTTCTATAGATAGGGAAGTGAAGCTCTGAGTAGCCTGATCACATTCATCTGACTAGCTTTCTAGCCTCTAGAGCAGCCTTTCCCAACCAGTGTGCCTCCAGATGTTGTTGGACCACAACTCCCATCAGCCTCAGCCAGCATTGCCAATGGTCAGGAAAGATGGGAGCTGTGGTCCAACAACATCTGGAGGCACACTGGTTGGGAAAGGCTGCTCTAGACAAGGAATGAGGATCCCGTGGTCCTTCAGATGTTGCTGGGCTACAACTCCTATCATCCCTGACCATTGGCCATGCTGGCTGGGGTTGATGGGAGTTGGAGTCGAACACCATCTGGAGGATCATAGATTCCCATTCCTGTTCTAGACCACACTGGCTCCTTTAAAAAAAAAAAAAGCTGTCACCCAGCTGGTTGAACTGAATCTGGGAGCAGCCAGAAAGACTGCTCATGCAGCTTTGCCCCAAGGAAGAAGAATGTTAAAGAAGGCACACTATTCTTGCATTCTTTTTCTTTTTCACAGCTGAGCAGGCATAGCTCCACTGGGTTATTTTATTCCTTTTTAATTTTTATTATTATTCATCCAAGAGATTTAAAAGACAAAACAGGCAATAAATATAAATAACAGTGGAAAAAGTTCAGTTCAATATTTTAAAAAAAGAATTTGCTGAAGTTCTCGTACTCTTATTTCAGAGTTGGATCAGTTTTCTATTTTTCTCCAATTCTTCATTTATTGAGTTACTAAATTCCAACTTCTTATTCATTGCCTTGAAACAGGTGGTGACAAGGCTCCTCTTGAAGCAGCCCTCCCCAGATCCAGAGGTTTTAGAAAACTACTGTCCAGTCTCTAATATTCCCTTCTTGGGCAAGGTGATGGAGAGGGTGGTGGCTGGCCAACTGCAGGTTTGCCTGGAGGAAGCAGATTATCTAAATATTTCCATCTGGCTTCACCTTTGGTCGTTCTGAATGACGACCTCTATTGGGAGTAGGGTTGCCAGGCTCAGGGCCTGAGACTGATCCTGTATCTTTAGGAGAAAAGAAAGTCAGCCATGTGCAAGTGTTCTTGCAACACTGTAATGGGAAAAACCACAAGGTGGAATTCTCCCTTCCCCCTGCACAACTTTTAAACATACAGAAGACCTCTTGTAATTGTTTTATGTATGTTTTTATTTGCTTTTAAATTGTACTGTTTTAACATTTTGTTGTTTGCTGCCCTGGGCTCCTTTGGGAGAAAGGGTGGGATACAAATTTAATAAATAAAACAGAGATGGAGAACTTGGAAACTTACCCCAAGCCTAGAACTCTTCCTTAATCCTTCACACGGAATATATTCTGGAAGAAATCAATTCCCAGCAAAGCCAGCTACCTCTCCTCGAAAGAGAATTTGCCTGTTAAAAGATCAGTTCCTTAAAAGACATTTGATTGCCTGACATTTGGGTTTCCAGCACAGTGTAGCTCCTTAATCCTCCTTTGAGGAATTTCACTTTCCAAACACTGGGGGCAAACTGACATTTTGCCATCATACCAGAGAGTGACCTTTTAAGCAGAACAAACATTTGAGGGTGGGGGGAATCACCTTGGCTTAACAAATAAAAAATGTATTTGGATTGTTTCCATTTGCAGATAAAGTGGCTTAGAGTGAGTTCTGGAATGTTCTGTTCTGACTAGCAACATCCTTCTCAAGAGTTTTATTTTCACACGCTGGAGTCAGCACTGTAGCTGGCAGGGCCTTTAAATTCTTGAGAGCACAAGATGAAGATACAACAAATGGTTTTCAAGGATGTTTGTCTCCGAGAATTTCAAAAGTATCACAACTTCATGCATCAACACAGAGGAGGAGAACTGCCATTTCCTAGTTCTGCCTTGTGGAGGTGGGTGAGATGATATTCCAAGAGTCTCAGAACCCATACACACCTACCTAGGCCTTAAGATTAGTTAATTTCAAGATGCTGGTACTAGTTTAGAAAGCCCTACACAGCTTAGGACCAGGATACCTAAAAGTCTTATCCAGTATAAAATGTACTGCCTTCAAGTCGATTCCGACTTATAGCAACCCTATGAATAGGGTTTTCATAAGGCTGAGAAGCAGTGACTGGCCCAAGGTCACCCAATGAGCTTCATGGCTATGTGGGGATTCGAATCCTGGTCTCCCAGGTCGTAGTCCAACACCTTAACGCACTGTTCTTCAACCTTGGGTCCTCAGATGTTGTTGGACTACAATTCCCATCATCCTCAGCCATCAGATAAGATGGCTGGGGGTGATGGGAGCTGTAGTTTGACGTCTGGGGACCCAAGGTTAAAGAACAGTGCCTTAACCACTACACCACACTGGCTCTCCTATGCCCAACCAATCACTGCACTCTTCAGGAGAGGACATCCTGTACATACCATTTTATCTCTAAGTAGAGTTTTTTATCCCAATTGGTATCTGTATTAGATTTGATATTTTTATATAGGTAATGGTCTTTAATTGTTTTTCTATATGCAATTGTTTTACATGGGGTTTAACTGTATTGTGAAATTGCTTTGAGATGCTTCATAGGGCCTTCCTCTTAAGTATCCCAGTCTGTGTCTGTGTTGGAATTGCTTTTTAAGATGTTTTTAAGCTGTTTTAAAAAAGAAAAGATGCTTTTAAACCTGTTTTGTTTTAATATGTTTTAAAGTCTTTTGTTTTCAAGATGTTTTAAAGTGCTTTTAGTATTTTTGTTTGCAGTCCTGGGCTCCTTCTGGGTGGAAGGCTGGGATATAAATTGTTGTAGTTGTTGAAATAAAATATCATTGGCCAAGGCCCTCCTATGAGTGACCTTGCCAAATAAGGTACAATAGCTGGTCACTACAGCAATGCCTTTTCAGTGGCGACATCCCAATTATAGAATACTCTTCCCAATCAGTCTCATTGGGCATCCACATTATGGTCTTTTTCTGCCAGGTGAAGACCTTCCTGTCACCCCAGGTGTTTTAGTGTTAATATGTTTTTAGTGTAGGGTGGGGAAACCTGTGGCCCTCCTTGGTCAATAGGGACAGCTGGGGGCTATGTGTTACTTCTGTCCTCACATTTACTGAAGAACAACTACCACTGCCATTCTTTAAACCAGGAATGGGAAACCTTTAACCCTCAGATGTTGTTGGACGCCAACTCCCATCAGCCCTGGCCAGCATGGTCAATGGTCAAGAATGATGAGAGTTGTAGTCCAGCAACATCTAGGGGGCCACACAGGTTCCCCATCTCTGTTTTAACCAAACATAGAAAGAATCAAACAAAAGCTACTCTTAAAACTGTTGGCCTCATCTGCACATGGATGAACAGCAGCAGCGGTGGTGGAGTAGGGAAGATGTGTCCAACCCAAGATTGTACTTTGTAGCAAACATCTAAAGCAGGGCTGGGAAACCAGTAGCCCTCCAGATGTTGTTGGACTCCAGTTCCCATCTAAACCAGCATAGACAATGGTTGGAGATTATGGGAGTTTTATTTATTTATTATTTCCAATATTTCACTATAAATGACCTCAAAGTGGTTTTCAAAACAACAAATAAAACAATGCATCAGTGAAACACTAAAAATGATAGGTACATAAAATAAGACTAACACAACTTATTTAAAATGCCTGTTGGAACAGAACGGTCTTTCTCAAGAGGTAGAGTCCAGCAGCATCTGGACAGCCAGAGCCTCCCCAGCTCTGATCTAAAGCCATGTGATCTGGTTGAAGCATTCCTTTGGCAGCAGGAAGCCAGGGAGACCAGATGGTGCCATGTCACTTAAAACATAACCTTTGCATTTAAAAAAAAAATGCAACGGTTCCAGCCTAGATTAGAACGGGTGTTTAAAATGTGAATGCTGCCAATGTTGTTGGGGTGAGGAGGACTTGAACCTTTTCCCAGTAACAAGAAAGAAGAGAATGATACCGTGAAAGCACAGCAGTGGGCAAAGTGTGCTGAAGAATAAACAAACAGCTTTCCTTTGATCTGATTCACTTGAGTCTCAAATGACAAGCCTGTATGACTAGAAATCTGCAGTGGACAGTTTGGTTGGCTCTTTCGAACCAATGGGTGGGATTCAGGGTCCCTTTTCACAATAAGGGACTGGGCTTCCTCGTGGCCCATCTAATCCCATCTCGTCTTCTTGCCTCCCACTCCATTGGCTCTCTTGCCCTTAGCTATCCTGCCTCCTAGATCCCCAGTATCATCAGCAATGCCAATAGACATTTCCTTTCTAGACCTAATTGCCATATGAAGAACATTTTTCATTGGGGAAGGGGGTGGCAGAAAAAGGGGAAAGGGGTGGTTACACCTTCCACCAGCTCTGACCCTGCCCACTGCTTATGCCACCCCTGCCATGTGATGCTCCCCCCAAGGTAGCCCTCAACATACAACACCCTTGCTTTTAGTCCCTACATGAGTTTTTTCTCCACCAGCCAAACAGACCCTCCACTTCCCTTACATTCCAGTTTCAGCATTCTGTAACCCTTCCCTTGCCAGCCAGCCCCTTCCTTCTGAATCTCCCCAGGCTACGCTCTCCCCAAGGAGTGATAGCAGCCTTTCCCAACCGGTGTGCCTCTAGATGTTGTTGGACCACAACTCCCATCAGCCTCAGCCATGGCTGAGGCTGATGGGAGTTGTGGTCCAACAACATCTGGAGGCACACTGGTTGGGAAAGGCTGAGTTATAGGCCCATGTTGGCAAGGTAAACAAATCCTCAGAACACTGGGCAGTGATGGGAGGGGGTGAAAGTAACTGGGGAAAGGCATTGGCAGGGAAAGGATTAAGCATCACATCTCCCCCTCCCCCCAGCCGTGGGAAAGGCCCACTGTGCTTTTGCTACACACTGTAGAGCCGTTAGGGCTAGATTTCAAGATCTAAGCCTGGATTCCCTCAACAACTGCTGAAGACATCTGCAAATGATGTGGGGTTTTTTCTTTGTTTGTGTTTTTGGCAACACAGAGACAGACAGGCCCAGCCTCAGCAGCTGGCATGGAATACCAAGGCTGATGCCCCCTTCCACAATGTCTTTTTTTAAAAAAAACCTTTTACAGAGGGCGAAGCTCCAGCCATGCCAGCTACCTTCATTTCCCCAGAACCGCCACCAGAGGCAGCCCCAAATGTTTATGTATTTATTTATTTCAACAATATATATACCGCCTAACACTGTAGTTTCTAAATGTTGGAGAGAGGGGCAGCACAGTGGCAAAGAGGCCTGGTGTCAGTGCACCTGGCCTGGGAATATTGGGGCTGACATTGGTCTCCACAATGTCCCTTTTCCTTTCCTTTAACTTTCACAGAGGTTAGGCAGGTATGTGCTGCACAGAGAAACTCCAGTCATGTCCTCCATATGTCCCCGCTCCAAATCTGCTCCAGAGGACTGGAAGACTGCCTGGAACACCACAGGAGGAGGCATGAGAGGTTTAGATGAAACTGAGAATTTGGAAAAATGGCCTCCCTCCCCCTTCTGTTCATGGAAGCTTCTGGTGGATCAAACAGTTGAGCAAAGGTCAGGATTGGATGCAATCTGATAAGGCCAGGAGTATATTAAAAATAGGCTACTGAAATGGCAGCAAAAGGTGGGCTATACCTCATTGCTGTGAGTTATCAGGATATGCATGACTGAAGCGGTTCTACAAATCTAGCCAAAGGGATACCAGACTAAGAGCATGTCAGGATAGCAATGCACCAAAAGAGGGTGGCGCTTCTCAAAGCTGGTGGTCATTTCACAAACCACATTAAATCAAGTCCTTGGAAGGGCTCCAAGGAACACAGCTTGTTTCAGTCGCTTTGAGACCAACCAACAGCACTAGGTTCTGTACAGTAATTGTGTTTCTAGGCCGAGAGACTGCTCAGAAAGTCTTCATACGCATCAACACTGGCATGTAGTGGCCATTCTTGGGAATCACACCCCTAAAAGACTGGAGGAATGCCAACGTATCATAATAGACTCCCATGATTTTTCAAATGTGGCCATAGTGCACTTTACATGCTCTTGCTCTGGTACCTTTAGAACAGGCTAAAATGCACAGCTGCTGTAAGAAAGGAAAATTTACCCTGCCTGCATAATCTATTCCTCACCTTTCAGTGGATCCCAAGAAGGGATCGATAGATAATTATTACTTAACCTGGTCCGCTGTAGGGAGATCTTCTGAAAAGGGTTTCTTAAACAAGTACCTCTGTGTATTGATAAGTCTGTCCACAATCGAGACACTTTTAATGGGTGTCGGTGTTAATGCAGCTTTCCAGGTTACCAAAATAAAGTTTATGTTAGGCACCTTCCTGTGGTGATGGTTGGGAAAATGAAGACACGGGGATGTACCACTCTTCATATCTTCTTGATCTGAAAGAAACAGGGACACCGTACAAATCTCAAAACAGCTACCTTTCTCTGAAAATTGTAAGTTATATACAAGTGCAGATTTCTTCTCTAGACAAAGGTTAGAAACAGCCTTGCTGCATACGATTTGGTC
The DNA here is from genome assembly GCF_030035675.1 of Rhineura floridana. Classification (NCBI taxonomy): domain Eukaryota; kingdom Metazoa; phylum Chordata; class Lepidosauria; order Squamata; family Rhineuridae; genus Rhineura; species Rhineura floridana. The sequence continues at coordinate 12,386,777 of NC_084483.1, read as the reverse complement.
TCTTTTTTTAAAACCCAGGAGAAATGTGCACTGCAGCACTGGAAAAGGGTGGGGTGTGCGCTGCCTTCAAAGCTCTCCCCCGACGTTTTTTAAAAATCAGAAGCTTCATTGCTGACAAAGGAGAGGATAACCATGCTGAAGTTTGTCACTAATTGCCTTAAAGGATTATGAGGTGATACTGCACTTCAGTGGCATTGCTCAGGTTAGCCCAGTATTCAAAACATTTTAGAAAAGCACAAAGTTCTCAAAACTGAGATACTCATCATTTGCCATGATGTGGGTACTGTCCAATAGGCATGTGTCATCATTATTATTATTACTATTTAGATTTCTTATCTGTCCTTTACCATAAGGTCCCAGGGCGGGTGAAAGCAATGTAAAAATACAATATTAAAATCAGTTATAACAATTTACAATCAAAAGAATAGGGTGGATCCTAAAGACATAGATGTCAAAGAACAGGATAAAGAGATGCATCTTCAGCACATGACCAAAGCTATACAATGAAGGTTCCAGATGCATCTCTACCTGATGCACATGACCATGGCCAGCGCCAGAGGGTGCCAGGTTGGGCCCTGGCTGAGGGCCCCTGCAGCCCAGAGGGGTCCCTGAAGGGCGCCTCTTTAGGTTAGGAGGGTGGCACTCCCATTCCATGATCTGTGACAGCATTGGGTCCTGCAATCCAACCCTGCTGCAGATCACAGAGAGGGAACTTCCAGGCACGCCCCAATACAGACAGCACAGGCTTGCACACATGCCCCAGCTACTTCTCCTGTCAGTGTGAATGTCATGCATCCTGTTGGTGACGGAGTCTTCCCTAAGAGGCTGATGGCAGGCATGCATGCACGTCATTCACACAACACAAGAGGTAGGTGGGGGGCGCGCATGGGCTTATTAGCTCCACGCCGCCTGTATTGAGGGGTTATTGGGCTATGGCACTACGGGCCTGGGGCAGGCTGGTACCCAAGGGCCCAGTCATGCCTGGTGCCGGTCCTGCACATGACACTCACATTCCACACAATACTTTCTATCATAATTGACCCACTGGCCAGAAGGCTGGGGGATCTCATCTTGCATGGGCAAAAATATTGTGCTTTAAGTGGTGGTAAAATGTGATATATCCAGTGGAGGCTGGTCTATTAGGGCTAATAGGGCACTGCCCTACCAACCTCAGCCAGCCCCCACCTACCTACTTTTCTACTTATAACCAGTGCAGGGAATGACACTACCTGTCAGCTTCCTCCTATTGTCTCACTGTTACCCTTTCAGAACTCAGCAGGGAGGAGCATGGGGCTAAACTATAATTAATTGGCTCTGTTTGTCATTGCCTTTAGCTACACCTACTGTTGGGTTCCTTGCTTTCCACCCTACCAGTCCCAATGGGCACCAGCTGCCGCTGGATATACCCATAAAAGCAGGGGAAGACACCTGGTGGGGATAAACATCTGGGGGAAGACATCTGGTCTATTGCAACACATCAGTTGCAGAAAAGCATTTATTATGCTCTAAACTAATTATCTGGGAATGTGTCTGGAGAACAGTGGCTTGTCTGCACTACCAGCTTGTTTCAGTTTTATATTACTTTGATTATATGTTGTTGTTATGTGCCTCCAAGTCGACTACAACTTATGGCGACCCTATGAATCAGTGACCTCCAAGAGCATCTGTCATGAACGACCCTGTTCAGATCTTGTAAGTTCAGGTCTGTGGCTTCCTTTATGGAATCAAGCCATCTCTTGTTTGGCCTTCCTCTTTTTCTACTTCCTTCTGTTTTTCCAAGCATTATTATCTTTTCTAATGAATCCTGTCTTCTCATGATGTGTCCAAAGTATGATAACCTCAGTTCCATCATTTTAGCTTCTAGTGATAGTTCTGGTTTAATTTGTTCTAACACCCAATTATTTGTCTTTTTTGCAGTCCATGGTATCCGCAAAGCTCTTCTCCAACACCGCATTTCAAACGAGTTGATTTTTCCTAAACTTGGGCTTTCCCCACAAACGGTCCTGGGAATTACAGGCTGGTGCAGATATTCAGCATTATCAGTTAGTGATCCATTCCTCCTCCCCAGTGGTGTAGTGGAGCAGGTATGGGCAGGGTTGAAGTGCGACTACTCAGTTCACAGCAGGGACAATGACATCATCTCCTGGGGTGCTATTTGCCAATCTTCTCTGAATGCCAAGTAATTAAGCTGTTCTCAGAGAAACCTGCCAAATAAGCGAAGCAGAGGAAGAGGTAGGTTACATAGTGTACATGGCTAAGGGTTAAACTGCCACCTTTATTTTGAAAGATTCCGAAGTCAGTTGTGGTGCCCAGCCAGTGAAAGGGCCTCTCCTCTAAAATAAGGCAGGTGCCAACTCCTAAAAACCTAACTATTCTCAGAGGCTTTTGCTGCCTATTGATGCCAGCTAGATGCCTATCTGTTTCAAGCTAACCCTTGCACGTTGCTGAATACCCTGTGTATTTTACTGTATTTTAGTGAATTTTATTGTGAACCACCTTGTGACGCTTTCACGAAAGGCAATATGAAAAAATATTTTAAATAAGTAAATACTGGGACTGACCCAAATGTCACAAAACAGTGTGCACGCTTTTGAGTCTGGCAGAACTCTCCATCAGTCTGGATATTAACCAAAGTGGAAGGGAGGGGCGAGAAAGAAGAAAGCCGGCTTTGCATTGAAGCCACAATGTCTGCAATGGTAAAAAAAAAAACCATTTTTGTTGCATAGTCTTAGAAGGGGCATGGCTACAAGGGTGTGGCTACAGAGGGTGTCATGAAGAGTGCCTACACTTTAGAATTTACCTCTGCACCACAGCGTCTTGTCAGGATTACAGTTTCCAGGGAGTGGTTGGCAGAAGCGAATTGCCAGGTGGGCTGGAGCTGCTATGTGAGCTTCCCTGCAGGTGGGTCACTGTTGCCTACTGGGAGGGAAAGCGGGAGGGGTTAAGCAACAGGAAGGTGAGCACCGAATTGGCTCTACCAATGGATTTGCACCAGACCAAGCTCCCCAACACCTCTCCCCTCCCCCTGCCAGTAAGCGATAATGATTTACCTGCCAGGAAGTTGGCACAGCAACTCCGCCCCAGCCAGCTAGTCACTTCTGATGGCTAGTAAACCCCTTTACCTGCCCATGTCTCCTTCAGGTGTTCAGCTTGGACATGTGAGGACAAAACTGTGTAGAGCGATGGGTCGCAGTAGTGTAGTGGCAAATTCGGAAGTGCAGGGTACCTTCATGATAGTCACAACCACGCCCCTCCCCACTTTTTTGCTACAGGGTTGAGAATGAGATCCTCATTAATGCCTTCTCCCACAACAACAGATGTCTCTAAGAGCCAATCAGCATGAAAGGGGAGAGTGTTAGCAACTGAGAAGAGTCTTCCTAGTGGCTGACTCATCTCCTTTCACTCTTATTGTCTCCAATCAGCAGGAAAGGATAAGAAAGCATGTTAGAAGACTCATATCACTCCCCTTTCATGCTGATTGGCCCATAGGATGCTGGAGACATAAGGACTCTTCTGGGACCCTACTCCCAAAAACGTAAGGGGTCTAAGACCCTCCAGAACCCTGGACAACTACACCCTGGTGTGTCGGTAGGCGTCAGCTGCCTGCCCTCAATGTCTCCAGGCACACAGGGTTCTCAGTCATGAGGACGCTTGTAGGCATGTTCAGACCTTCCGGCTGAACATATGAAGTGTCCAGGGCGGCTGAACACCTAAAGAGAGCTGTTGCCCTCAAATGTACCAATCTTGCCTGAGCACCAAGATATAAGACAGGGGTAGGGAACCTGTGGTTGTAATCTGTTCTAATTGTTTTTAACATGGAATTTTAAACTGTTATAACCCGTCCTGGAACCTGCTGGTCAAGGGCAGGCAATAATAATAATAAAACCATTATTATTTATTTATTATTATTTATTACTGGCATTTGTTAGTCGCTTTTTTTTCAACAGTAGAACTCAAAGCGACTTGCAACAAGAAAGCAAAAACACAATAATTGAAATAACTTAGAACAAGAGCAAACAATTACAAGACAATTTCAAACAAAATAATACAACCGTAATAAAAAATAACAAATAGCAGATATTACAATACAAGAATTAATACCACACTATAAATATAATATAACATATAATAGAAGGCCACATTACTTATTCAATCAGTACTGCAAAAGTAGAAAAAGAATTAAAGCAGCTTCAACTTAGCCTCCACCAGTCTCCATCAGCCGCCACCCTAGTTCTTCCCGGCGGCCCAATCTCAGGCCGCGGCGTCAAGTAGCATCGAATGGCCAACTGCCCAGGTGAGCCTGAGATGGCGCCCTTCTTGGCAGCTGTGAGGGCTCCTCTCTCTTGGGCGGCAGCGGAGCACTGTGGGGAGAGACGGTGGGGGTGCGGGGCTCCTCTCGATATGGGGGTGCCAGCGGGGTGCTGCGTGAGGGTTCCTTTTCCTTCTCAGGCAGGGAGACCTTGAAGCCGGACAGAGTGAAAGGAAAGGGGGATGGGGTGGAGGAGGAAGAGACGGTGGAGTAGCTGGTCCAGGCCAGCTGGGGTGCAGGTGGGGGCCTGGGGGGCTGCTCACACAGGTCCACCAGACCAAGTTGAAAGTCGTTGCTCATTCCTGAACCTGCAAACTTGTAACAGACGTCGAACTGGATGTTCTCGGGCAAGGAGTGGATGCCCCTGCGGCGCCCCTGGCCGCAGCTGTTGACCATGGCCAAGATAGCGGTGTTGTAGAGCGTCTCGGGCACCCACTCCAGCTCCACGGCCGCCATCTTGTGTGTGCCGAGTGAGGGATGGAGGGAGACATGCCCAGGGACCAAGTGTGGCCCTCCAGGCTTCTCTATTTGGCCCTTGGAACTCTCACCAGCCACACCCCTCACCACCCCAGCTTCATATCCGGAGTGTTTTTGCCTGGCTGGAATGTGTCCTTGAACTTTGGTAATGCCTCCCTTGTGTCTAGGTGGAGGAGAGAGAGAGGTGTGGGAGGGTGTGTAGAAATTAGCCTACTGTACAAAGGTAACATTCACATTCATTTCTTCCACCACTTTTGCCTCTGGCCCCATCCATGACTGGCAGGTGGCCCTCAGAAAGGTGCCCACAAGGGAATGCAACCCTTGTGCTGAAAAAGGTACCCCAGCCCTGGTATGATAACAGCGTGTGAAGGAGTAGAGCTGCATAGAACAACTTACCTTCTCTCAAGTGGGTGGCAGGGTGGGTGATGCAGCCACTGTTCTTTTCTCTGATGTTCCATTTGTAAGAAGAGCATCTCCTTAGCCAGATTTGCCTTTGGGGGTGACCCCGAGCCACGAGTGGTCATTGTTGTGCCTCATTTAAGAGATCTCTTCTCATCCTGCTGCTGGGGTGATACAACCAGAAGCCAAATCCTGCCTAGGGAGGCATGTCATGTGCCTGGATGGCACATGCATTGTGACAAGCCATTTATTTTGATTATTCTGTTCCCCTTTGCTCTTTCAGTGCCCTAGAATTCCCCCCCCACATCATTTCTGAGTGACAGCTGCCCACTGGTGTCCTTTTCTCTCCCACCATCAGATCTCTTAGGGTTCTCTGCATCTCCACCCACGTTTCCTTTGCATGGGGCATCAGAATTGTTCAGCAGCCCTGTCTGGTCCTGTCTTAACATCCTGCAAAAGATCTCCATTCTCCTCTGTGATGTGCACCGTTGCTACAATGGTGACGATGTTGCAGTGCCCAATGATGCTTCGATCATCTGACAAAAGGTGGGAAATGTCGTCCATCTTCAGTCCCTGCATGTTCTGAGATTCCTCATCTGCAATTGCCAGCTCAAAGAAGTGTCTCCTGGAGATGGGAAACATGACAAGTTTGACACTGTGTGGTTTCCATTCATGCATTTTGTTAATAGGAATAGAACACATTATCAACCTCCTGCAACTCATGTTGCCTTAAGGAGGGGATACTTCTCATATAACTAGCTTCTATCCAAACAATTGTCATCCACAGGAGTCATTATTGACATGTTTGTGTTTCCTCGTATGGGTGCCATCACTCTTCTTGTGAGTTGTCATCTCTGTTTGTTTTTTTTAATTTTTGCCAAAATAAATAAAAATAACTTATATAAGAGGGAGGGAGGGAGGGAGGGAGAGGTCTCTTCTGAAGATGCAAAGAGACCAACATTGGGAAATCTCTGCTCTTTCGTTAAGCTAGTCTTGATAGGTTTCCTTACCAATGAGAGGAGAAGATTTGTAATGACTAAAGAAGGGATGGGTATCGGGATTCTTGGCTCTATTTGTAGCACTGTATGTGTGTGGGATGTTAATTAACAAGAATCCCTACCCACCAACAGCAATAAAGAAAACCTGCCTTCTAAAGCACAGGGGGGCAACCTGCCACCCAAGGGCTATAAGCCTGTATGCATCCCCTTTGAAGCTGCCCTGTTCGCCCAGGTGATGGCAGAAGAGAGCTCGTCGAGATTGTGGCTATCCCGATCAATTCAGGTTGTGCCATTGTTGTTGATTGGGCAGCAACAAACCCACTTCCCCCAAAGATCAGACTTTTGCCCTAAGGAAAATGACATGGAAATGCAGTGGAAGTGTGGGAAAACACTTGCCTTGATGCAAGGTCATCTAACCCCTGCAAGCACATCAGAATGAATGCTCATTAAATAGCTAACAGACATCTAATCTCCCTGCAAACAAATCAGAATGAATGCTCACTAAACATGTTGTCAGGAAGCGCCCAGAACTCCTTCCTTCCTGCTCATTTCCTCCTTATTTTCCCTGGCTTTAAAAGTGCACCCCCCCCTTTCTATGTTGTTTCAGAACAGCTGAAGCTGGACAGAATTGTATTTGATACAAATAAATTGTTGTTGTTTTAAATAAAAATTTTCCCCTGGTTGTATGTCTTGAGGAAACAGATTCCCTGCCCACAACATGCTGTCTGAGAGCAAATTGGTAGGCGTCTGTCATATAAGTGCATATGTGGGCACCTCCAGACTGTCAATAATTTGTGGGAGGGACTCCAGTGCATGCTGGGAAGGTCTGCACTATTAAAGTGGATTAAAGCAGTCTGTTGCCCTAGCACAGCAAATCCACTTTAATCTACACTTTTTTGTGCTTTGGAAAGTGACAGGGAAATGCACCGAAAAATGGAATGGAAGAATTATTTATAGGAAGACTAAACACTCTCCAAGCAAATCAGGATGAAGGCTGACTGCCATGCAACTGTACTCTAAACAGATCAGAACAAATGCTAAATAAATACCAGATATAATCTAACCACCACGTAACCTTTATGCAAGTAAATCAGGATGAAAGACAAAAATATGAAAAATATGTCATCCGCAGGAGCCCAGTTTGTGTGAAGCAGGTACGTTTTTCTTTTGGATTATTTCATTCAGCACACTTTTGTCTCCGGTGCCCATCATCAACTGTGGCTCCACCACCATTGGCATGTGGCCCCTGACAAATTACACAGGAAGGAACATGATCCTCAACAGAAAAAAAATGATTGCCCACCCCTGATCTAAAGGTTTCCAGAGACATAAGGAAAAATTAAAATGGACCAGTGCACTGCACTTCCATTTTAATATGGGGACTGAATAATCCAAAATCCTACCGCTTGATTCTTTCAGAAAATATGAACTGCTCCACACGTAGACTAGTCCACATTATTCATTTCCTCCTCCTTTTTTTTAACAATATTCTGTGGGAGAAAAAAATCAGAGGAATTGGACTACAGCCCTGAAATTCTTTGATAGATTTCCTTTCAAGTTTTCCCCTCCCTCATGCCTGAAGGAGGTGATTTATTTTGAGGGGAATAGAGAAGATGATGATGCTACGGTTCTGATACAGCTGAAATAAGAAAGACTGTGGCATGCTTTTAGACCTATCAGTCCCCCAGCAACCTGACACCATCCCACCTCCTACACTATATTCATTTTTCAGATAACATGGTCATTTGGGATTCCTGTGCAGATGACGTTCTTTGATTTCAAGCCCTGGAGTCAAAGGCTTAGGTCACAAAGCAATTCCATTCCATTCTCCACTAATTAACACCACAATGTGAGCTCATTTTCAACATGTCCTGCCATAGACAAGGCAGCAGCATCTTTTTCTCCACCTGCCAAGTCCACTCAAAACTGATGAGAATTAGAAGACCTCAGTGATTTCCTAGCACACTGATGAGTTGGCAGAGTGATTCCTTCAAGAAGCTTAGTATGGGATGGATGGACTTCCCATCTCACCTAGTACAAACCATACATTTAAAGTACATTTAACACACATGACTTCCCCCAAAGAATCCTAGGAACTGTAGTTTGTTAAGGGTGCTGGGAAGTGTAGTTCTCTGAGGGGTAAAATACAGTTCCCAGGATTCTTTGGGGAAAGCCATATGTTTTAAATGTATGGTGTTTATGTAGACACCCCTCCACCTATGCTGCTGATTCTTTCTCTGAATGTACCTTTTATTTCGGTCAAAGCACTTGAGAAAGAAATTCCAGCATGTTAGATTCTGCTTTGCCATCCTGATGTTATCTTCTCTGAAGCCTGTTGAAATGGTGCTAGTAGGGGTGGGGGTCCTACCCTCTGCTGTTGAAGTAAAATGCACCCCCAACCTGAAAAGACTAGATTACAGCTCACTCATACTGAGAGACTAGAGAGGAGACCATATTCTCCATTGAATCCTCGTGTTTGTGATCTCAGGGGCAAAAAGCAGCTCAAAGCAATTGTGATGGCATCGTGATGTAAGAAGCTTCTAGCCTAGTCCATGTCATTTTCTTCAAAAGCTGAGTCCATCAGTGCTCTCTGGACACATGATCATTTCTTTCCCACTACTCTCTCAGATCAATCTGCTTTTGCAGATTTTTGTAGCAGTATTTGGAAAAGGGGGAACTAGCTCCTTGCACACTTCAAGTGTTGCAACAATAGTTATGAATGGCTGCTGCGGGTAGCTATTGGTTGAGTTTATGGCAGGAATGGAGGCTTGTGACCCTCCAGATATTGTTCAACTCCCATCAGCCCCAGCTAGCATGGACAATAGCCAGGGATGATGGGAGTTGTGACCCAACAACATCTGGATAGGTTCCCCACCCTTGGCTTATGGCATCACTGGGGATAAGTAACACACAGACCCAGAGCATTTCTTTTAGTACAGTGAAGGATACGTGGTTACCAACATTTCCCTTGGCAGCAATTGCTTTTAAAGGAGGGCCTTGGATGCCTTAGGAGCTCAATGGAACCATGTGGTGGAATATAAATCCCACAATAAAGAAGCAAACAAATATTTTAAAGTGGGTATGAAAAGCAGTGTGATAGCTTCCCCTTTATCTTCCCAGTGGCATGCCAGCAAATCTGACAATTTCCTTTGCCTGCCTACTTTGCGCCTTGGGTTGGCAATAGGGCAGGGGGCAACTGGTGCTCCTCAGGAGACTGGATATGGCCACAAAATCTCCCACTGTTGATCCCTAACTGATCTGCATGATTGTAGCCCTTTAAAAATAGTGCAGGGGTACTGACTCCATCACAGCATGCTCGGCCATTTCAAGAAAATCCACCCTTTTTAAAAAGAATGTGATCCTACACTCACTTACTTGGGAGTAAGCCCCATTGAATTTAATGGATTGTACTATTAATCAAGTTTCCCACACACACACACAACAGTGCACATTCTCTAGCACGTCAAAGAAAAGGAGTCCAAGATGGTGAAGTTTCTTTAAAAAGGCACAATTGCAAACAATTCCAACAAGGAAAAAAGGTAGAAGACAGGAGAAGCTGCCAATGTGGCTTCACGAAAAGCTTAGAGGTGACCTGAAAACAAAGGACACATACAGGAAGTGGAAGGAAGACCAGGTCACAAAAGAAAAGTACAGACAGGTAGCATAGAATTGCTGGGATGACGTCAGGAAGACTAAAGCTGGGAATGAGCTGAAGTTAGCAAGGGATGCTAACAGCAACAAAAAAGCTTTTTGCAGGTCTACAGTAAAAGACAGAAAAGAAGTGGCTCAGTTATTCAGTGAGGATGGGAACATGATAACAAATGACAAAGAAAAGGCAGAAGTGCTCAGTTCCTACTGTGGCTCAGTCTTGTCCCAAAGAGAGTCTATGACCCTCCTGGCAAATGTGAAGTACAAGTTGAAGGGGCTTGAGACTGATAGATCTTATTACTTTGAACGAGTTCACATCTCCAGGGCCCAATGAACTGCATCCTAGAGTAATGAAGAAACTGGCTGAAGAACTCTCAGAACCACTGTCTATTATCTTTGCGAAATTGTGGAGGATGGGTGAAGTGCCAGATGACTGAAGGAGGGCTAACGTTGTCTCTATCTTCAAAAAGGGCAAAAGGCAGGAACCTGGGAACTATAGACCAGTCAGCCTGACATCAATCCCTGGGAAAATCCTGGAACAGATTATAAAGTGGTCATTCTGTAAGCACCTTGAAAACAATACAGTGATTACTAAAAGCCAGCGTGGATTTGTCAAGAATAAATCTTGCCACGCTAGTTCTATCTAATTTTTTTGACCGGATAGCCTCTCTGGTGGACTGTGGGAATGTTGTCGATATATCTTAACTTCAGCAAAGCTTTTGACAAAATGCCCCATGATATTTTGATTAGCAAGCTAGCCAAATGTGGGCTAGATGGAGCAACTATCAGGTAGATCCACAGCTGGCTACAGAATCGTACTCAATGAGTGCTTACCAGTGATTCCTTCTCAAACTGGGGGGAGGTAATGAGCAGGGTGCTGCAGGGCCCAGCGCTCTTCAACATTTTATTAATGACGTGGATGAGGAGGTGCAGGGAATGCTTATCAAAGTTGCAGATGATACAAAATTGGGAGAGATAGCCAATACCCTGGAAGACAGAAACAGAATTCAAAGGGATCTTGATAGGTTGGAGCATTGGGCTGAAAACAACAGAATGAAATTAACAGGGATAGATGCAAAGTTCTACACTTAGGGAAAAGAAACCAAATGCACAATTATAAGATGGGGATACTTGGCTCAGCAATACGACATGTGAGAAGGATCTTGGACAAACGCTCAAGGAATACCTAATCGCTTTGAACGAGTTCAAATCAGCAGGGCCCAATAAATAGCATCCTAGAGTATTGGAGGAACTGGCTGAAGAACTCTCAGAACCACTGTCTATCATCTTTGCGAAATCATGGAGGACTGGTGAAGTGCCGGATGACTGGAGGAGAGCTAATGTTGTCCCTATCTTCAAAAAGGGCAAAAAGGAGGAACCAGGGAACTACAGACCAGTCAGCCTAACATCAATCCCTGGAAAAACTCTGGAGCAGATTATAAAGCAGTCAATCTGTAAGCACCTTGAAAACAATGCAGTGATTATTAGGAGCCAACATGGATTTATTATTTATTTATTATTATTTATTTATTTTATTTATTACATTTATATACCGCCCGACTAGCAATAGCTCTCTGGGCGGTGAACATAAAATAGCATAAAAATACAATGAATAACAAAATAATACTAAACTATAATCATCAATCCAATACAATAAACATTTTAAAAATTAAATCAGTGTAACTTAAAATGCTTCAGAGAATAGGAAGGTTTTGACCTGGCGCCGGAAGGAGAGCAGAGTCGGCGCCAGGCGTACTTCCTTGGGGAGACTGTTCCATAGTTCGGGGGCCACCACTGAGAAGGCCCTAGATCTTGTCATCACCCTCCGGGCCTCACTGTGAGTTGGAACCCGGAGGAGGGCCTTCGTAGCAGAACGTAGTGCACGGGCCGGTTCATATCGGAAGAGGCGTTCCGCAAGGTATCGTGGTCCTGCACCATATAAGGCTTTATAGGTTAATACCAACACTTTGAATCTAGCCCGGAAACATATTGGCAACCAGTGCAAGCTGGCCAAACTTGATTTATGAAGAACAAATCCTGCCAAACTAATCTTATCTCATTTTTTGATCGGGTAACCTCCTTTGTAGACTGTGGGAATGCTGTGAACGTAATATATCTCAACTTCAGCAAAGCTTTTGACAAAGTGCCCCATGATATTCTGATTAGCAACTAGCTAAATGTGGGCTGGATGGAACAACTGGATGGAATCAGGTGAAACCACAGTTGGCTCCAGAATCGTACTCAGAGTGCATATCAATGGTTCCTTCTCAAACTGGGCGGAAGTAACGAGTGGGATACCACAGGGCTCGGTCCTGGGTCCAGTGCTCTTCAACATTTTTATTAACGACTTGGATGAGGAGGTACAGAGCATGCCTATCAAATTTGCAGATGATACAAAATTGGGGGGCATAGCTAATACCGTGGAAGACAGAAACAAAATTCAAAGGGACCTTGATAGGCTCGAGCACTGGGCTGAAAACAACAGAATGAAATTCAACAGGGATAAATGCAAAGTTCTACACCTAGGAAAAAGAAACCAAAAGCACAGTTATAAGATGGGGGATACTTGGCTGAGTAATACGACATGTGAGAAGGATTTTGGAATTGTTGTTGATCACAAGCTGAATATGAGCCAACACTGCAATGTGGCTGCAAAAAAGGCAAATGTTATATTAGGCTGCATTAACAAAAGTATAGTTTCCAAATCATGTGAAGCATTAGTTCCCCTCTGTTCAGCACTGGTTAGGCCTCATCTTGAGTACTGCATCCAGTTCTGGACACCGCACTTCAAGAAGGATGCAGACAAACTGGAACAGGTTCAGAGGAGGGCAAAAAGGATTATCAGGGTACTGGAAACAAAGCCCTATGATGACAGACTGAAAGAACTGGGCATGTTTAGCCTGGAGAAGAGAAGACTGAGGAGAGATATGATAGAACTCTTCAAGTTCATGAAAGGTTGTCACACAGAGGAGGGCCGGGATCTCTTCTCGATCATCCCAGAGTGCAGGACATGGAATAATGGGCTCAAGTTGCAGGAAGCCAGATTTTGACTGGACATCAGGAAAAACTTCCTAACTGTTAGAGCCATACGTCAATGGAACCAATTACCTAGAGAGGTGGTTAGCTCCCCAACACTGGAGGCATTAAAAAGACAGCTGGCCAGCCATCTGTCAGGTATACTTTAAACTGGATTCCTGCACTGAGCAAAGGGTTGGACTCAATGGCCTTACAGGCCCCTTCCAACTCTGTTCTATGGTTCTATGAAGCTACAACAAAAATACCCCTAGAAGCAAAATTGTGTAGACCACTGTTCTTCAACCTTGGGTACCTAGATGATGTTGGACTAGAACTCCTATCATCTCAATTCCACATTGTCAATGGTCAGGAATGATAGGAGTTGTAGTGCATCAACATCTGGGGACCTAAGGTTGAAGAACAGTGGTCTAGGCCATAAGCTATTTACCATTCTGTCTAGTCTATTTGCTCACTCTCTTGGTTGAACTATGGCAGCATTTGCCAGCTTGGGCCACATTCACACCATATATTTATTCCACTATTATTCCACTTTAAACAGCCATGACTTCCCCCGATGAATCCTGGGAAGTGTAGACGTGCTGAGAGTTGTTAGGACACCCTGTCAGGACCCCTCCCGTGTGATCTCCACCTGTCACGATCCCACCTCAGGGTCCTGGTCTCTTAACGGTTGTCTCACCGGCCCTAGCACAGATCTCTCAAGATCCCACTGCTAGCCACCACCACCTGACACTCTCTGTAAACAATATAGCCTTGAGACTGTGCCTTAGTCTCCTCTTGGCCTATTGCTAAGCTGTGTCTGGGTGCACTTACAGGCTTCAACCCCCCAGTATCTTTGTGCCTATAAAGATTACAGCCCAGGATTGTTTTGGATACCTGCTGATGTTACACTATCTCTTCAGCGCTGCCACCATTGATACTGTTTCCCAACCTTGGTATATGCCCTGCCCACTCTTCTGGTCTGTGAAACCCAGCCAAGGATCAGGCGTATTGGTAAACCAAGAACTGTTTATTTATTTACACAGGGAACAATAAGATTACTCTTTATATTTCTTAGTCATAAATAACCTGCCTCACTACCCACCTAAATCCAGTCCACCCCTCCAAAACCCAGAACCAACCACCACCCTCTCCAAAAGCCCTCTCAGCACTTGAACCCCCTCACAACTGTCATCCTCTCATTTATACCTTCAGACACCCAGCCGCTCAGCCAATCATCATACAACACTCATCAACATTCCAACCCATGTACTCCTCCCTCTCACTCAGTCTACTTACCACATATACTCTAATAAACCCACACTTACCATATTCACAGTATTACATTTACAGGGGCATCACAGACCCCTATTCCCTTCACAGAGCTACAATGATCAGAGTGGTTTAACTGTCAGCCTTTCTTCCCAGAGACCTCTGGGAAAATCTGGAGGGTACTAGGTTGTTGAAGGCTGAACCAGGGAAAGGGGCTTTTATTAGGTATCAGGAAAAGAGGAAAATTGAAAGAACTGGTCTCTTGGGGAGGTATGGGTGAACAAATCTGCTTTATGTGTTGGGGAAATTTTTCAGTAGAGATTTGCCATGGCTTCTGATTTCCATTGGCCTTTCCACACAGCAAAAAAAAAGAAAAAGAGAGTGACCTTTAAAAAAAAATTAAAAGTGTAGTTCTCAGAGCTGATCTCACATTACCAAATGCACCTAAAGGATGCACAAGTCCCTTTTGATTCCTGTTTCTCAAAAACAAATGTTTTTAAAATATACCAATGTTTGGCAATTTAATACAGGGCTTTGAATCTCTCCTTCCCCCCTTGCAAATCGAAAATTGTGCCAATGGAGATATGGGGAGGCGGGGAGAACTGCTTTTCCCCAGCACCACATAAGGTGAAGTGGTAATGCTGAGATCAGTACCATACCAGACTACAAGTGGAGTCACACATGATGGATTAGAGAGAGAGAAGGAAAAAAGATTCCCCGTACCTAGAAAATTAGTATACCAGGGTGAAAACAAGGCCAGAACTCTTCTCCCTGACAGGACCATTTTCTTGTGAGCAGCAGAGAACAGTTTGTATAGCTTCAGTCATGTGAGCCCATACCTGCAGCCTGAATTGGTATAGTTCAGGCACAGGTTTAGGATCTAGTACAGCATTCATGAGATGATGTCCTCATCAAAATGCCTGACTGATATTACTTCTCCATTTAATCTGGATTTATTGTTTCTGAGGAAAATCTGATAAGTAAAATAATAATAATAATGTGGAAATGGCAAATGATTAAATAGGAAATTATGGGATGGCATTTTAATGAGAATAATGTGTGTGGATGTGAGCTTCAGTGGAGACCTATATAAATGTCTGCAGGTTTTTTTTCCTGATAGTACCAGTATACTGGCACCTTTTTTTCTTTTTTTTTGCTGCCCATTGTGACCATTTTGTGCTGGCACTCACCGTCTGAGTACCAGCACCACTTTTTTTTTTAACCAAAAAAAAGCACTGCATGTCCTACTTATTAACTTCAGCGGACACTGTGGCCTGACCACTTCAGAAGCCATTGGCTTCTGGTTGGCCACTATGAGAACAGGATATGGGACTAGGTGGACTACTGGCCTGGTCCAGCAGGGCTGCTCTTATGTTCTCAATGTTCCTCCAGTCCCCACACCCATGCACATAGAAAACTGGACGCCAGCGAAAAAGAATCCGCCTTCCCCCTGGCCTGCTACTTTTCTATGTGCAGGGCTTCTCCCCCCCCCCAGGTGGAAGCATTGGGTCGTGTGGTAGAAGCTCAGACCCGGATTGACCACCTCGGCTGCCGTCAGGCTTGTGACAGCTACGCCACAGAGATGAGGACGTTTCTAGTTGTTCCATAATCGCGCTTTCCCATAGTGAGAAAGATGAGCCAGTAGCCAGTAGCGGCAGCAGGAGGAGGAGCTGGAAGTGGATCCGGAGGGGCCTCGCCGATCCTCCGCCTTCTCTTAACGCGCACGCACACACGGAGCACCGTGCAGCACAGGGCACTGCAGCCGCCACCGTCGCGATGGATTCCGCCGCCGCGGGCAACAAGGAGCGGGAGGCAGTGCAGCTTCTGGCCGAGGCCGAGAAGAGAGTGAAATCCTCCCATTCCTTCCTCAGGGGGCTCTTTGGGTGAGCGAGGGAAGGGGCGCGGGAGCGGGCAGGGATCGCTCTTTCCGGGCCGGGAGGAATCCTCCTGGCAGCCTCCCATCCGTCCGCCGCCCGTGTTCCGGTTTGGGAGTGTCCCCTTCACCGTCGACGACCCGCACCCCGCTTGCCCTAGGCCCCAGGAGCGTCGCTTGCGGCGGGGAGGTGGGATGATCCGTGTCTGCTGGTGGGGGGAATATATAGAACAGGTTGGCGACTCTCCTCTGGTCACTGTTTGCAATTTGTCTTTTGCCACTTCAAAAAGACGAACCGATTGCTTGTGGCGTGAGCTTCTGTGGGCTGATCCCACTTCTTCGGATTCGTCAAGTGCTAACCTCAGTGGGCAGAGATGTATCTAATCTGTCTTCATCGTCAGTATCTATTTCTGTCCACCTTTCTACATACAGAGAGAGAAGTGCAGGGCAGGGGGGGAAATGTCAATAGTAATAATAATAATGCTTTTTATGGATCTTATCCTGCTTTTCTGCTGAGTGGCACTCAGAGGCTGCAGGACACCAGAGTATGTGACATTGGGATGCAAAGCTCTGATGTCTACAAAGTAAGGACAAATTCCAGAGGGGTTACAGCATTACACACTTAACCTGGGATCAACTGCCATTTAACTGAGTGGGACTTGCTTTTGTGTAGACAGACACACACAGAATTGTGTTTTGTGGCGCCTTAAAGACTGACAGATTTATTGTGACATCAGCCTTCATAGTTCAAGATGAGCCGACTACATGCTTGGGACAATGTCTGATTCTCACCTGGCAGGTATGTGTACATACATGTGGTTACAGAAAGGGGGAATAAACTGTAAACCCCCAATAAACGTCAGTCTTCTAAAATACCACAAGAATCTTTGTTATTTTTGCGGTAACAGATTGACAGTGGCCCTCTGGAATTTGTTTTTAATGTGTCGGATAATCCATAGGCTAGGGATGGGAAACATGTGGCCCTCCAGATGTTGTTGGATTCCAGTTCCCATCAGCCCTTGCCACGATGGCCAACGATGAGGTATAACGGGAGGTGAAGTTCAACAACATCTGGAGGGTTGCAGGTTCCTCATCCCTGCGCATAGACACTAACATCCAAACGCTTGGCTCCAGTGCACCCAAGATTAGCTGAAAGAGAAGCTGCCACAACAAACAATACATTACTACAGCTATGAATGGGTCTATTTTTATGTTGTATACCATGGGCTGAGAACCTCAACCCCAGGGGCCAATTGTAGCCCTTTCTGGCTCTTGAAACTCTGCTCAGGCCATACCTTTCACTGGCTTGTGGCTCTTGGAAAGTTGCCCAGAACAAAATGAGGCCCTCTGACTGAAAAAGGTTCCCCACCCGTGTATATCGCAGTAACTGTGCACCCTACGCATGCCTACTGAGAAGTCAACCCCACTGACTTCAGTGGAGTTCAGTCCCAGAAAAGTGGGGAGGATTGCAGCATTAATCTGTTGGTCATGAAGACGCTTCAAAGTCTTTGCAGCAATGGACAAAAACACTACTCTCTGGAATCTGAGGATGTAGGGATGTCTCTCTTTTGCCACTGCCCTGGCCCAAGGACCTACAGGTTCTGCTGGAAGGGACTACATAGTGGGGAAGGGGGAAGAGGAGGGACGGAATTGTGTGATTGGTCTCTCTTCCATTCCCTCCCTGCTTTCCCAATCACAGGCCTTCTTCTCAGAAACACCAGCGGAGGTGGTTAACCTGTGTCTACACTACCATGTTAGACTGTAGGTGGAGTTCAACATGAATGAATCCATATTATAACAAAACAAGTCTGCACATTGACAGCAATATATCAGGGAGAAGAGTTCTAGTCAAATTTTCTCCCAGACACGTTCGTTTTCTATGTGCAAGGATGGGTGTGTGTGTAAGGGCGTTCAATTATGTAAGCCCCCACCTGTAGGCAAAGTGCTGTTCGCCAATTTAGCTGTTGTTTGTGAGATCCTTATTACAGCATAACACTGAGAATCATTTAATTCTGCATCTGCTTAGTGAGGTGTCACTTTAAGCATCTGATTTCTACATTACATCAGGCGAAACTTGGAGAAATTCTTCTCAGATTATCTGTTAATTAGCTATCATGCATCTAATTCCATTAATCTGTTAATTCAAATGTATATCTGACTTCGTTCTTAAAGAGATTAGACTCTCAGCTAGTGCCAAGTTAATGTAACTGCATATGCGAGCACATACTGTTTAAGAAAAAAGGAGAATTTTGCTGAGAAAATAAAGCTTGGATAAAGCACTTCTATACTTGCTGTAACTGCCCTATGCATAAACGTTGTACTTGGTCTGAAACAATGGTACCGGCATATTTACTTGTGATGTCAGTGTAGCTTTCATGTGGTGGATAGGTATATTTTATTATTATTATTATTTTATTTTGTTTATTTATAAACATTTGTATACCACTATTTCATTTCAAAAACATCAATGCAATTTACAACAAATAAAAACTGTATAATTAAAAATACAGTAGAAACAAGGTCAGCTATTGCAAAGAGACATCTTCTTAACTGTCTGCATGAGCCTGGTGGAACAGAAAGGTTTTCAGCAGGTGTTTAAAGGTTAAAACAGAAGGCACCCATTCTGAATTTCTGTTGGCAGAGCATTCCAGAGATCTGGGCCCATAACAGTAAAGACTCAATTTCATGTTGATGTTGAATGAACCTTGCCAACTCGGCGACAACCAGGGCTGCTCACTGCAGAGGATCTCAGTGATCAAGCTAGGCTATATTAAAATTGGTAGGATTTTTGGGTGGTAGTCCAGAATAACAAGCATACTATTACCTGTCCTGAACTCTTGTGATGGGATGGGCTGTAAAATCCAGAAAACAAATAAATATATAGGGCAGTATTCAATTAAATAATTGCATGAGTGCAGCAACTTCCACTTGCACAACAGGACTTTCCCCACTTTCCTCCCCCTGCACAGCCCCGGCACTGTCCCCAAATCTGCTCAGGGGGTACGCAGGGGAAAGAAAGGGGAAGACTGTTCCATTGCGCAAGGAGAAATCCTTCTGCTGATGGAACATTCGCAATAGCGTTACTTTGAACAAAACTCACCGGATTATATCACCAAAGATGTCCTGTTTGTGCAAGGATATTGGCTTGCACAATGGAGCTTCCTTCCCTCTCCTCTCCCTGCATACCCCCCAAATAAGTTCTGGGTTTTCACCCAGTGTTCTGGAATAGATTGGGGGGGCATGTGGGGGGCACAGGGTGAGGAGAGGGAGGAGAAGTTCTGTTGTACAAATTGAAGTCCTTGTGCAAACAAGAAAACTTTGTGGGCTACAACTCATAATATTATTCACTAATAGGCAAAAAACCCTTGCTGTTTAAAAATGTACCTATAGCCCACAGATATTTCTATCAAACTTTAAAAAGCAGGGAAATTGGGCAGCTATAGTGAATGCACCAGGGGAGCAGGAGACCTGACCTCCTCTCTGAGATATTGGATCTCCCTCTATAAGTGGAAGAATTTGGTAACGTGCCTCTGGTGCATTCACTATAGCTGCCCAATTTCTCTGCTTTTTAAAGTTTGATAAAAATATCTGTTGGCTATAGGTACGTTCTTAAACCGCAAGGTTTTTTTTTTTTTTTTTTTGCCTGTTAGCGAATTTCTCTGCTTTTTAATCCGGGAGGTAAGAAATGGGATCCTGTGCGAGTTTGCTGAGAATGAACATAAGAACATAAGAACATAAGAAGAGCCTGCTGGATCAGGCCAGTGGCCCATCTAGTCCAGCATCCTGTTCTCACAGTGGCCAACCAGGTGCCTGGGGGAAGCCCGCAAGCAGGACCCGAGTGCAAGAACACTCTCCCCTCCTGAGGCTTCCGGCAACTGGTTTTCAGAAGCATGCTGCCTCTGACTAGGGTGGCAGAGCACAGCCATCATGGCTAGTAGCCATTGATAGCCCTGTCCTCCATGAATTTGTCTAATCTTCTTTTAAAGCCATCCAAGCTGGTGGCCATTACCGCATCTTGTGGGAGCAAATTCCATAGTTTAACTATGCACTGAGTAAAGAAGTACTTCCTTTTGTCTGTCCTGAATCTTCCAACATTCAGCTTCTTTGAATGTCCACGAGTTATAGTATTATGAGAGAGGGAGAAGAACTTTTCTCTATGCCATGCATAATTTTATACACTTCTATCATGTCTCCTCTGATCCGCCTTTTCTCTAAACTAAAAAGCCCCAAATGCTGCAACCTTTCCTCGTAAGGGAGTTGCTCCATCCCCTTGATCATTCTGGTTGCCCTCTTCTGAACCTTTTCCAACTCTATAATATCCTTTTTGAGATGAGGCGACCAGAACTGTACACAGTATTCCAAATGCGGCCGCACCATAGATTTATACAATGGCATTATGATATCGGCTGTTTTATTTTCAATACCTTTCCTAATTATCGCTAGCATGGAATTTGCCTTTTTCACAGCTGCCGCACACTGGGTCGACATTTTCATCGTGCTGTCCACTACAACCCCGAGGTCTCTCTCCTGGTCGGTCACCGCCAGTTCAGACCCCATGAGCGTATATGTGAAATTTAGATTTTTTGCTCCAATATGCATAATTTTACACTTGTTTATATTGAATTGCATTTGCCATTTTTCCGCCCATTCACTCAGTTTGGAGAGGTCTTTTTGGAGCTCTTCGCAATCCCTTTTTGTTTTAACAACCCTGAACAATTTAGTGTCATCAGCAAACTTGGCCACTTCACTGCTCACTCCTAATTCTAGGTCATTAATGAACAAGTTGAAAAGTACAGGTCCCAATACCGATCCTTGAGGGACTCCACTTTCTACAGCCCTCCATTGGGAGAACTGTCCGTTTATTCCTACTCTCTGCTTTCTGCTTCTTAACCAATTTCTTATCCACAAGAGGACCTCTCCTCTTATTCCATGACTGCTAAGCTTCCTCAGAAGCCTTTGGTGAGGTACCTTGTCAAACGCTTTTTGAAAGTCTAAGTACACTATGTCCACTGGATCACCTCTATCTATATGCTTGTTGACACTCTCAAAGAATTCTAATAGGTTACTGAGACAGGACTTTCCCTTGCAGAAGCCATGCTGGCTGTGCTTCAGCAAGGCTTGTTCTTCTATGTGCTTAGTTAATCTAGCTTTAATAATACTTTCTACCAGTTTTCCAGGGACAGAAGTTAAGCTAACTGGCCTGTAATTTCCGGGATCCCCTCTGGATCCCTTTTTGAAGATTGGCGTTACATTTGCCACTTTCCAGTCCTCAGGCACGGAGGAGGACCCGAGGGACAAGTTACATATTTTAGTTAGCAGATCAGCAATTTCACCTTTGAGTTCTTTGAGAACTCTCGGGTGGATGCCATCCGGGCCCGGTGATTTGTCAGTTTTTATATTGTCCATTAAGCTTAGAACTTCCTCTCTCGTTACCACTATTTGTCTCAGTTCCTCAGAATCCCTTCCTGCAAATGTTAGTTCAGGTTCAGGGATCTGCCCTATATCTTCCACTGTGAAGACAGATGCAAAGAATTCATTTAGCTTCTCTGCAATCTCCTTATCGTTCTTTAGTACACCTTTGACTCCCTTATCATCCAAGGGTCCAATTGTCTCCCTAGATGGTCTCCTGCTTTGAATGTATTTATAGAATTTTTTGTTGTTGGTTTTTATGTTCTTAGCAATGTGCTCCTCAAATTCTTTTTTAGCATCCCTTATTGTCTACTTGCATTTCTTTTGCCAGAGTTTGTGTTCTTTTTTATTTTCTTCATTCGGACAAGACTTCCATTTTCTGAAGGAAGACTTTTTGCCTCTAAGAGCTTCCTTGACTTTGCTTGTTAACCATGCTGGCATCTTCTTGGCCCTGGCGGTACCTTTTCTGGTCTGCGGTATGCACTCCAGTTGAGCTTCTAATATAGTGTTTTTAAACAACTTCCAAGCATTTTCGAGTGATGTGACCCTCTGGACTTTGTTTTTCAGCTTTCTTTTTACCAATCCCCTCATTTTTGTGAAGTTTCCTCTTTTGAAGTCAAATGTGACCGTGTTGGATTTTCTTGGCAATTGGCCAGTTACATGTATGTTTAATTTAATAGCACTGTGGTCACTGCTCCCAATCGGTTCAACAACACTTACATCTCGCACCAGGTCCCGGTCCCCACTGAGGATTAAGTCCAGGGTTGCCGTCCCTCTGGTCGGTTCCATGACCAACTGATCTAGGGAATAGTCATTTAGAATATCTAGAAACTTTGCTTCTTTGTCATGACTGGAACACATATGCAGCCAGTCTATGTCCGGGTAGTTGAAGTCACCCATTACTACCACATTTCCTAGTTTGGATGCTTCCTCAATTACATATCTCATCTCAAGGTCTCCCTGAGCATTTTGATCAGGGGGATGATAGATCGTTCCCAGTATTAAGTCCCTTCTGGGGCATGGTATCACCACCCACAACGATTCTGTGGAGGAGTCTGCCTCTTTTGGGGTTTCGAGCTTGCTGGATTCAATGCCTTCTTTCACGTATAGCGACTCCGCCACCAATACGTCCTTCCCTGTCCTTCCGATATAGTTTATATCCAGGGATAACCATATCCCACTGGTTTTCTCCATTCCACCAGGTCTCCATTATGCTCACTATATCAATGCTCTCCTCTAAGACCAAGCACTCCAGTTCTCCCATCTTGGTTCGCAGGCGCCTAGCATTAGCGTACAGGCACTTGTAAGCAGTGTCTCTCTTCAAGTGTCTTTGGCACTTGTGGTTAGGCCTGTGGTAATTTTGCTCTTCTGAATTTATATCCTGTGCCCCTGCTCTAAAAATGCCTACTTCTAGGCCTACCCCTTTTAAAATTTCATCATTTCTTTGGTTTTTATCCCAGGGGGGAGGTTTATTCCGAACCGGACCTTTCTCAGCTCCTGTCGGGTTTCCCCCCTCAGTCAGTTTAAAAGCTGCTCTGCCACCTTTTTAATTTTAAGTGCCAGCAGTCTGGTTCCATTCTGGTTCAAGTGGAGCCCGTCCCTTTTGTACAGGCCCGGCTTGTCCCAAAAAGTTCCCCAGTGCCTAACAAATCCAAACCCTTCCACCCGACACCATCGTCTCATCCACGCATTGAGACTGCGAAGCTGGGCCTGTCTGGCTGGTCCTGCGCGTGGAACCGGTAGCATTTCAGAGAAAGCCACCTTGGAGGTCCTGGCTTTCAGCATCCTACCTAGCAACCTAAATTTTGCTTCCAGGACCTCACGGCTGGATTTCCCCATGTCGTTGGTGCCAACGTGCACCACGACCACTGACTCCTTCCCAGCACTGTCTACCAAACTATCTAAACGACGGGCGATATCCGCAACCTTCGCACCAGGCAGGCAAAACACCTTGCGGTCTACACGCCCATCACACACCCCACTGTCTATGTTCCTAATGATCGAATCACCCACTACAAGGATCCCTCCAGCCCCTGGAGATATATCCTCGGCACGAGAGGATAGCTGCTCATCCCCCAAGGAATGAGTCCCTTCTAAGGGATCGTTTCCCTCTTCCTCAGCTGGATGCTCTCCTTCCCCGAGACCATCGTTCTCCCTGATAGCAGGAGAGCTATCATCGTTGGAGTGGGACACAGCTATAACGTCCCTGAAGGCCTCCTCCACACACCTCTCTGCCTCTCTCAGCTTTTCCAGGTCCGCCATCTTGGCCTCAAGGAAATGAAGTCGTTCCCGGAGAGCCAGGAGCTCATTGCACCGACAGCACACCCACGACTTCTGTCCAACAGGCAGATAGTCGTACATGCTGCAGGTGGTGCAAAACACTGGAAAGCCCCCACACCCCTGCTGGCTTCTTACCTGCATAGTTTTGTTTAAGGTTTATTACGTCAATGGGTTGGAGACTGTGGTTTAGTTGAGGTCAGGGAACAGACGGGCAGAGTGGGGGGCCCTGGCCTCCTCGCCCTGCTGCCGAACTCGCTCTGCTGCTTAACTCGCTCTGCTGCTTAACTCGCCTTGATGCTTCGTCAGCTGGGGCTCCCTCTAGCTCGTGGAGCAGGCTCCCTCGCTAGGGTGCTCTGCCTTTATATGTGTGGCTGGTTCCTCCCAGCTACTGCTGCCAGCCAATGATGTGTTACTTGAGGCTGATGGCTATCAGCTTGGGGTTAACTGTTTAGTATTCTCTCAGGCTTCCTTCCTGAGCGAGGGGCGGGGCTGTTTAAGCTTTTGGCTGCTTTTAATCTAATCAAGGGGCTGCGCCTTCCAGGCAAGTCTTTTGTGTTTGTTGTTTTCCCACCTAGAACAGCCTGACCTTTCTTTAACCTAGGGAAACAGAGCTTGTGGTTGTGTTTCAGGAAGGCTGAAGCTGCCCTTTTTAGCAAGGACTGAGCTGACTCTCTCCCTGTATGTATCGGTGGAGTTTCCTTTTCCCCCTTCTCTCCGATTGGAATTTAGCCTTGTTTACAGTGTCCCCTGAAGCTTTCCTGCTAGGGCGGTGTTGAAAACTAGCTTTCTATAGGCTTCCTTCTCCTAGGATCTGTCTCCTAAGATATAGGTTCTTTCAGGATTTGGCTCCTAGCTCAGGGTGACCTTGGGCTGCCCTTATTAGTTATTTCTCTGAGCTGTTTTACTTCAATTTAAATAATGGATTAAATGGGAGCTACTTACCCTCTTTTCGCTCTGCTGCTTAACTCGCCTTGACGCTTTGTCAGCTGGGGCCTTGACGCTTCGTCAGCTGGGGCTCCCTCTAGCTCGTGGAGCTGGGGCTCCCTCTAGCTCGTGGAGCTCGTGCATTGATCATTTGCATGCTTATTGAGTTTAGTGGGATTCACTCCCCTGCAATCATGCTTAGGATAGGTGAAACTGACCACAGGGGATGGAGGAGGAAGGGCAGGGGTAGGGGTGGAAGGGCAGAGGGGAGGAGGGGGATGGGAACAGGCAGGAGTGGGAGGGGAGGAGGAAGGCAGGTTTGATCATTTGCATGTTTATCGAGTTCAGTGGGATTTACCCCCATGCAGTCATGCTTTACCTATGTAAAACTGACGATGGGGAAGGGGAGGAGGAGAAGAGGGAGGGCTGGATTGGGTAGGGGAGGAGGAAGAAGGAAGAGGGGAGGGGAGGAAGGAGGAAGGGAGAGGAGAGGGGAAGGAGGGGAAAGGCAGCCTGATCATTTGCATGCTTATTGAGTTCAATGGGATTTACCCCTATAGGTAAAACTGACCATGGGGTGGGGGAGGGGAAGGAAGAGGAGGCGATTGAAAGGGCATAGGGGAAGGGGAGGGAGGGGCAAAGGGAAGGGGAGGGGCAAAGGGAAGAGGAGGGAAGGGGCAAGAGAGAGTGGATAGGAGGGAGGAGGAGGGGAGTCAGGTTTGATCATTTGCATGCTTTTTTAGTTCAATGGGATTTACTCCTGTAGGATTTGCTCCTGTACAATCATGCTTAGGATAGGTGAAACTGACCTGGGGAAGGGGCAGGGAGGGGAGGAGGAGGGCAGGAATGGGAGGGGGAGGGGAAGAGATTGGGTGGGTTGCCACTGTGTAGAGGGGAACCCCCTTTCCTGTCCAAAAGGAAAACATTCTGAACAGTATCTTTTTTCAGCGTTTCCCCCACCTTTTTATTCTACAGCAGGCACACGTAGTCTTACACCCAAATTTAAACCAAAGCCGTCACTGGACACATCTACACCAGATCGTTATTTTACTTTAGACAGTCATGGCTTCTCCCAAAGAATCCTGGGAAGTGTAGTTAGTGAAGGGTGCTGAGAGTTGCTAGGAGACACCCTGTTCCCCTCACTGAGCTTCAGTCAGAGCTGCTGACTGTTAAACCACTCTGGCCACTGGAGCTCTGCCAGGGGACTAGGAGGCTCCTCTCAGCACCCTTCACAAACTACACTTCATGGGATTCTTTTGGGGGAAGCCATGACTGTCTCAAGTGAAATCAAAGTCTGGTGTGGCCCCTGATTAGCCGAGCCAAGCAGCTGTGAGTCTGGCTTTTAGAACACTGACAGTTGGTTCTTACTGAGCATGCTCAACATTATCATTGTGTTCAAGCCAAAATGTCTTAAATTAATTAAAAATCAGCCAGGCATTTTTTAAACTACAGACAATAAAGGTCAGAGTGTGGGGCAAGGTCAGTAATAGGATTACAAGTACTCTGTGAACATGGCTGATTTTTAATTAATTTCAACAAATTATGAGAACTGTGACAGAAAAAAGTCCAAAAGGGGTCTGGTTTTTCTCTCTCTCTCTTTACACTTTGAACTCTCGATTCTCTCTGACTGTTTTGTATATTCATTTCTGAATTCTGGACTATAAGTCTGTTTTGTTTTGAAATGAGCTTATGGGAAGGATCAGAATGGCATGAGGGGTATTTTCAATTTAACATTGTGGAATGCAAAAAATCCATGCTGACTATAGAATACAGCCACTCTTGCGGCTGTATAGTTTTTTGATGTAGTTGTTAAATTTCATGTTAGGGTCAAACTTGACATGATTGGATCTTCCCGTGTGCCTTTCGATATGTGTGTGTTTGTGCATGCTGGACTGGTGCTGTGGCACTGGGTTTCCCCTACACAATTTTCCCACTCTAAATGCCACCCCCTGCCATCAGCTGCTACATACCTTATGGGGAAAAACATATAAATAAATATATTAGAGGGCAGTGTATGACCTTTACAAATAAATCCAGGTAAGGCAAAAATATTGGTTGTTGGCCATCTCATTGGTGGTGGTGGTGCTGAGCATTTTGGCTGCAGTTGATGGGAGTGGATATGCTTCTAAGTCTGATACTGCTCTTGGGGCTCAGGGTCGATGTAGACAAAGATGCTTTTTTGTTTGTCATTTCATCTTATTTGCATGTAGCAACTTTCTCTAGCTCCTGGGTGTCTCCCCAGTGAGTGGATTTGGCAACTATCAGCCAAACCCCAGTAACCTCAGGCCCAGACGACTACGCTGTGTTTTAAATAGCTTCCCTGAAAAATGGTTTGGCAGTGACCACGTTGCAGAATGTGACAGTGCGCTTTGTATGAGTAGGGAAGAGAAAACAGATTGTGGATTTGCATTTATATTTTTTGTATTGTTCTGTGTGATTCTATTGTATTTATTGTAATTGTTGTACACCGCCCAGAGAGCTATGCTAGTGGGGCGGTATAAAAATTCAATAAATAATAATAATAATAATAATTTATTTGTTTATTCAATTTATAATCCTGCCTTTCTTCCCAGAAGGAGCCCAGAGCACCAGACATATGCGGTCAACTGCTGGTTGACTTCAGGTCTCAAGTTACAGGCTATGGTCTGAAGGCACATGAGGCCAGCGCCTTGCTGAAGCTAAGCAGGGTCAGGTCTGGTCAGTGCCTGGATGGGAGACTGCCTGGGAACCATATGTAAGCTGCCTTGGGTTTCTATCATGAAAAGAAAGGTGGGGTATAAACGTAATAAATAAATAAATAATAATAAATAATTCACAGTGTTAGTTTTGACCTATAAAGCAGGAGTGGGAAACCTTTTTTTAGACCAAGGGCCACATTCCTGTCTGGGCAACCTCCCAGGGGGTACATGCCAATGGTGGGCAGGGTCAGAGCAAAAGGATGCAATACAGCAAATGTGCATTTCACCTTTGCACAGTTGTCGTAAGGTTGTCATCCCAATAATCTATAGGAGTGCTTCACAATGTCTAGAGTTTGCTATGGTTTTACGTATTTGGCTCAGGGTTTTTCCAGTTGACTTACTTATTTAATTAAAAGGATTTATATACTGTATAATATTTAAAAACTCTAAGCAGATTTCTAGATGTCACCACTTCAAAGTTTGTACAGTCTCCCAATGATCCACTGAGAGTTACTAATTAATAAGTGACTAATTATATGTTTTACTTGAAAGTATTGACACAAGGGAACATGATGTCTAGTGTTTTTTCAGCAATTTCCCTGTAACTCCTCATCAGTCCATTTTTAAAACAGTTTTCTAATTGCAGTTATCCTTTATTTTTCCCATGCCTTCATATTTCCCAGGATGCTTTCATCTTCCAGCTCTTTATTATATTATATTGCCATGAAAGGTAACAAACCAAGACTTAGTCTACTATGATGGAATCAGTTCTAAGGCAAGGGTTTGCTTGAATATTATCCAGGTCCTTACTCCTACAAGGCCACAGAGTGCTTTGAGATGTGTTGATAACTTGATCTTCTAACTTATTTGACTTATGTGCTGTGAATAAGGCATTTCCTCCTTTTTCAATTTGTTGACAGTGTTTTAGTGCAACTCTTGCTTTTTTGCCAGCCTATGATGATGATGATGATGCCATTTAGCTATTATTAAAGAATCTACTTGCAGCAGAATATTAGTTATCAGTGCTGTTAGTCATGTTTAACAAATTGACAAGCATTCCGTAATGAACTGACAAATAAATCCCTGAACATTCACTATACAGATAGATGAGATTTTCTAATTCACAGTTAGGATTTCAGCTGTTCCAGAAGTTGAGCCATGCTGGTATTTAAGCATGGACCCAGTTTGGCTGCTGAGGGGGACAATGGCACACTTAATGGAATTCATTTCATGCTCACCTAGAAGGGCTAGGTTTGCAGGATGGAGAGTTTGTGGGCTGTCAGCTGGTCTACAGAAAGCTGATTTGGAGGACTGGATAAATGATCCATCGGGATTAGCACTTGCTTGTGCTTGCTTGTGTAGTCATGTGATACCTTCTAGCCTGTCCATGTGTAAATAAAAGGCACAATCATGCCAAAGACATGAGACTCCTGTGCTATTTCCTCCAAAGGCAATGCCAAAAGGGCTGTAGCTCAGTGGTGGAGCATCTGCCTTGTGTACAGGTGGTCCCATGTTCAATCCCTGCCATCTCCAGGTAGGACTGGGAGAGACTCCTGCCTAAAAACCTGTGGAGTTGCTGCCAGTTAGCGCAGACAATACTGAGCTAGATGGACCAATGGTCAGACTCAGTATAAGGCAGTTCCCTATGTTCTTACGCAACCCTGAACTTCTTGCTGCTCAAGGGAATATGAAATGGAATCATATCTCTTCACAATACATTTTGGCATTGTTTCTGGCATGCACATATATTTCAACATTGATACCTTTAAACACTGATAAGTCACCAGCACAAAATACACCACAAGAGCCAGTGTAGGTTAGACTAGGACCTGGGAGGCCAGGATTCAAATCTTCCGGCAGCCATGAAGCCAACTCTCAGTCTAACCTACCTCACAGGGTTGTTGTGAAGATAATACAGAGGGGGGAGAGCCATGTACGCCACCTTGAGCTCCTCAGAGGTGGGATGGAAATGGAATAGAAATAAAATAAATCAATAAAGCAGCAGTAAAAACAGCGTCATCAAAAGCATATTGGCAACAGCAGACTAACCCTTTTAAAAATACATTTTTGATTAAAAATTTAAAACAATGTAACAATTATGGAAAAACTAAATCCAGAAAGACATATAAGCAAAACAGGGAAAAAACACGTTCATATTAGCGTTGGAAATCTGAAAATGTGTCCATTTTCATTGTCAACCAACTTTTACAAAACAAACTAGGATTCTAGGAATAGTAAATATTTTTTCCCACCCTCAGTTTTGGCTACATTAATTCTTTCTGCTATTAAGAGGTTGCCAATGACTTGTAGTTTCTTGGTGAAGTTGCATTTTAGATGTAATTGGAAGATAAAATGAATGGAATTTATCAGAGTAGTCAGTTGAATATTACAATAACTTTTGTCTCAGATAGGACTTTATTTCTTGACATTGCTACCAGATACGGACTTCCGGGAAGGGTGACTTAGCCTGTGCCTGCTTTTGAGACGGGCTCCTGCCTCAAAAGAAGCTTATTCAGATATATCAGTCAGTTTTTTCTTTTTTTTTTGACTGATTAAACTTCTCCCGGGTAGGGAGAAACGAAGAGATTAACCTCAAAGCCTATTTTTGTTGGGACGACCAGATCTCATTAATTTATGGGACGAGGTCCAGCCGACGAAGGTGGGACGGATTTTTAACAGCAAGCTCTATCTGATAAAGCGAACGTTCACCTTATCTTCTAAGAGAGAACGCACTAACAGGCAAGCACCCTTCTTTCTATATTTTTCTTCTACTTGACTTAAATTGTTGCTGTTTAAAAGAGATTTGCCAGATTGATCAGTTTTTGACATCTCACTGGGGAGCCATAACTTCTCTCTGCTATGCACTAATTAATAGCTTATCTCTGTTTTTGTTGCAAAAAGCTGTCCTGGATTTGCATTCTAAAGATATACACAGAAGAGGGATTTCTATTCCAGATTTTTATTTTGAAAAATATTATACTGTTTTGAGACTACTCTCTTTTTGGTCTATTTTATTTTGACGAATCTGTTTCTTGACGATTGCCATTAATTGTTTCGATCCTGGGAACTGCATTTTGTTTACTTAACTATTGGAGAGATAAGGCTGTCTGCTCTGTTTATACTGTGATGTCACCAAGTTTGGAGTATTAACCCAATTGTTGCTGAAATAAGAAGTGGTTTTCCTATATTTTTCTTTTAAAATGGCAATTAAGAAAGTGGCTGAAAATCTGGAAATAACTATGTTTCAGAAAATAATGGATGAGATTGAGATAATGAAAATTGAATTGAGTAAAATGAAGCAGGAGATTAAAGATATAAGGGTCCCTGTGAGAGAGGTGACCCTGGAAGGGGTCCCTGTGAGAGAGGAGACCCCGGAGATTGGAACAGGGGTCCCTGTGAGAGAGGTGACCCTGGAGACTGGAATAGGGGTCCCTGTGAGAGAGGAGATCCCGGAGATTGGAACCAACGTGGAACAGGAACAAGATTTGGAGTCTATGGACTTTAGAAATAAAATCTATTGTTTGGAACTCAATGTTATCTCTGAAGAAATGAATGAAGATTCTAGAGATAAAGTTATCAATGGCATGGATAATCTTCTGGACTGGAATGATGTGATGGAGCCCAATATAGAGAAAATCTATGGAATTAACTGCAGCCATGTGACAATGGAAAAACTTTTAAGAGATGACCCAGTGTATTTTGAAAAAAAGAACAGAGATATGATTTTACAGCAGTATTTCAGCAACCTATTCAGAATGGATGGCAAGAAAATATTTGGGATAGAGGTAATCCCCATCAGACTCTTACTATATGACTATGGCTTTGACAGCAAGATTATTATGGAATACTGATAATGGAAGATTGGATATTGAAATTACTGGACTTAACAAGACTACTGAAGATGGAAGATGGAAAATGGAACTAATAGAGATAATAGAACAATGGCTACTGAAATTATTGAACCTAACAGATTCTGATGTGATGGATTAATTGAAATGTTTATTTTGACTATGGTTATGACAATAAGATTATCATAATTAGTAATGAGATGGATTAATCGATATGCTTATCTGGAAAAAAAAATTGATAGATATATTTCTTAAAGAATTGAAACCTCTCTTTGGCTTTTTGTGGAAAGAATAAGGTGGTGTTTGTGAGATTTGATGATTGAGTAGGATGGCTAATGGAGGAAAGTGATTTTATAATATGACTTAAGAGACAGGATTGTTATATATTATAGACTTATAACTGATTTGATCTTTGACAAATGGGAAGTCAATATTTTACTCTTTATTTTTTATTTTTGTTTTTTTTTTCTTTTTTTCTTTTTGTTTAACTATTTTTGATTTTGTTTTTTGTCTTTGAATGTTTTATGATTTTGTCTTGTATGTTTTATGAAAATCTGAATAAAAATTATTGAAAAAAAAAAAAAAAAGACATTGCTACCAGATACAAATGAAATCAGCACCCTTTTTGTTCTGCTGCCAACCTTTGATGGCAAAACTAGAATGGTTGTTTTAGAGTATAATTTATGGGATAAATGCGACTGGTTATCTTCCTGTAAAAGTTCTCTCTACTTGATTGGGTATCTTGTATCAGATTTCCATTGTTGTTTCCATTGTTCGATAGTTATATCCTCATTTACATTGTCCCAAAGAAAATGAGGATAAACATCCATTTTTTACATAATTCCAAGTTTTTAAAAAAGTTCTGTAATAATAATGATAATTCAAAGACTTCTATTAATGAACAGATATCAATAGATCAGCCTTCTTACAAACATTACATCAGTTGTGAATTGGCATTGTGAATTGATATTCAGCCTCATGGTGGTCTTTAAAGAAATTACAGTATTTTTAAAACAAACTACTGAGTTTCAGTGGTTTATGGAGATGAATAATTACTATTAAACCATGAGCAAGTTTTTCAAAAGTGTTTTGCCATTTCCTGATGTTTCTTAGCACATTATACAATCAATTCTACTGTATCATAGATCTCTGCAGAATTTTCTCTAGAAAATGTTTCTCTTACCATCAGAAGTGATAGTGTAGTGAATCTGCAAAACCAAAAGCCACAATGGAACCAGCAACAAAATGTTGCAGGGTAGATTGCTCCTATTCACTGTTCCAATCAGTCAGCCCTACCTTCCTCCAGGATATTCCATTGTATTCCATTCCCCCTCCTGCCTAGTTTTCCATTCCTCATCCCTAGTCAGTCAGCATTCTATGGACACTGAGCATGCTCAGTCCTCACTGGACTTTTTTTTTTTTTTTTTTAGAATTTCTTCCTTTGAGGTTTTTGTACTTCTACAAGTCTTGGGTTTCCTCTAAGCCTACACCTACCATCCTTGTGTGTGCGTGTGATGCCATTTTGGCTTCATGATATACAATAATGTTACAAATTTCATTTTCAGGCCTTGCTTATACATGCAACAGAATGAAGCTGTAGAATCCTGAGATGGTGGAATGGATCTTCAGGTTTCAGATGAGGGATGTCATTTTGAATAATCTGTGCAAGTACCAAGAAACTGAAATTAGGAATAAAATTGCTGTGCTAATTATCTACTTGGTGGGGGTTGTTGTTTTTACAGAGCATTCAAAAATATAATTCCTCCACCTGCAGTCTCAAGTGAAATACTTCTTTCGACACCTCCAAACTGTTCCAAATCATTCCTTTCTCATTCTTCTGCACATGTAGATGAGAAGGTCTGTTTATTTAATGCTGCACAATTGTGTTTCTCAGCTACATTTCATTGGATTTATATTGCAATTGTTTCTGTTTTTGTCATGTAAGGTATCCAAATAATTTCTCTGTTGATCTATAAATATTATGAATGAATGAATAAATAAATAATTTGGCAGATCTATAGTGTGACATGAGTTTGGTTGGCTTCTAGATATGGAAGGCTGTCTTATTTCTGATGAATAATTGTTCAGCTGAAACATGTAATGAAGAAGTAAGGTGTAATGACAGGCAGACATAGGGCCAAAGTCAGCTTGTGTTCAAGATGGCGGGAGGTGCCCTGTTCCAGGCTGGAACCTCAAAGAGGTATCCCCATCAAGCATGGCAAGATCAAAGGCTGTAGGTGGTCAGGACCACAGACAGTGCACTGTGATGGCTAGATACAAGGTCAAAGCATCAATGTCCTTGGAGTGTTGCTTCAGCAATAATCTAGACTCCTGTAGCTATGTGGATATGTTAAGTTTCATCTTCTCAGTGGAAAGCTGCTTGGGCTGAAAGGGGCCATTCCAACACTGAAGTGTGAAACTCTGATGGGACTGGGAAGCCTCTTGCTGTCCCTGGATGATGTGGCCTGGTAGTGAAAGGGGGAGAGGGTTTCTTCCAAGCTGTTGATAGTTCTGGGTATGGATCCTTTGGAAATGAGGGCTGCCTCCTCTGGTGGAGAGGATGGAAGCATATCTGGCTCCTGGAGCAGTCCTTCTTTTGGTGGGGTAGTTGATTTGGAGGTCCTTCCGTAGAATGGTTCCTCAGTTCCTTTCTTCATACCATTGGATCTCTTCTCTGATAGTGGTGTGTATGTGTGTCTGAGACCTGGGCAATGATCGGGGACATATTAGTGAAAATGGCCCAAATCTCTGTGGCTTCTTCAGGCTTTCATTGTGCAAGGAAGAACATCCATTGCACTGACAACTACTGAGGACTCATAGTTGCGTAACGTGAGCCATTTATGTAACGGAATCAGATTGGTTGTTTCACAGTTTTAGAAATATCTGCCTCCTCCTAATTCCTTTTCTCTTTTTCCTAGAGGAAATACAAGGGTGGAAGAAGCATGTGAAATGTATACTAGAGCTGCAAATATGTTCAAGATAGCCAAAAACTGGAATGGTATGTATGGAAATATTGGTTTCCTTCACAGAAGGGCAAGGCAGATGTTTATTTGTAGACCTCTGCAGAACTTTCTGATACCCCCACTGATATCTGAGGTTATTAATTCAAAGTGATTGACCTGAATCAACACTCCCTAGACATGCAAGCAACTATAGGGAGAGGAATAGCCACACCCCTTTGCCTGATATCCCAAGTCATGGTTTGCTTGCACTGAATTTTCAAATCCACTCATCTCTGCAATGCTAGATAATGACTGTGCTGTTTGATGATGACTCAGTCCCTTTTCCCAAGATGAAATGGAGGTGACTCAGAAACCCTTAAGAGGGACTCTTTTCCTTGCTTTCAGCTCACCCCTTGATTGTATAAGTCAAGGGCTAATTATCTCAGGATAAGTTAATTTTAAAGAAACGTTTAGAGCGATAGGCTGCACACCTGCTCAGTTCATTTAAGCAGTCAGTGTGGAAGCAATCAATATTCCTTATTCATCCTTCTTGTCCTTTGCATGCCATCTGTAAACAGATGCCCTCTACATAAAGTGTGTTAATGGTCCTTTGGCCACCATTTTTACACTCAAGGTGTATATTTGAAGTAGTATCATTTCAAATGTTTCCCTTTCTTCTCTATCTTTCTGGTGGTCTTTGAGTGCCTGCAGTGTATTTCTACAATTAAGAACATTGTGTGACTTCTCTGCTTTGGCTAAATAGCCCAGGATTTGTGCAGCCAAACTGTAATCTGCTTCACCTGCTCAGATTCCACAGTCATTTTCTTTTGGGAAGAATTGAGCATATCCACTGTTGGTCTTTGCATAATCAAATCCTTAATAAGCCAGGATAATGCGTCAGCTTCATGTACCCGCAAACAGCCCCTGCTTTGCTTCTCGCTTAGTGCAAGTAGGGAAAGAAACCAGGAAGCTGTAGTGAACCATATAGCTTCCTACGAACTGAGGGCTATGGCTATGGTTTCAGGCAAACCAGGATCCAGAGGCCGATGGAGGACCAAAGTGGGTGCAAAGGTGGCTCTGTGCAAAATGGGCCTCTGACTCTGAATTTCCCTTCCCTTTGCTTAGTGAAATTAACAGCCCAGCCCAGCTAGGGAGATACGATTTAAAGCAGTGATGCTAACTCATGGCAGTTCCAGACTTTTGCCATTTCCCAGTGGGATTCAGTCACAGACTGGCAAATTCAGGTTATTTATTTATTTAGACAATTTATATGCTGCTTATATTTAAATGAAACTCTAAGCAATGTGCAACATAAGTTAAAACATTTTAAATAGCAAATACAAAATACCAACGTACAATCTATAAAATAAAATTAATAGCTGAATAGAGCATCCTCTTTAGTATCAACATTTAGTATAAACACTGCACATGAACTACAAAAATACAAGAAACAAATCATAACGTAGTAGACTGAACAAGATAGGCTTCAAGAAAAAATTAACAAAAATCAAATGTTAAAAAATCAACTTTATTTTTAAACACAATAGATTCAACAAAAGAAAATCAATTCATTTCTTAATCGCTATATAATAATAAAAAAATAAAACAGCCAGCCCCCTTTGTAATGGCAAACAGAATTTCATCTAACTACAGTTGGAAATAGATATAATTCAGCATACTCAAGCACACCATTACAAGATCAACACACTCACATTAATCAAACATATCAACATTCTAAACCAATGCACTCAAATTTACTATTTTAGCACACCTCAAATCACTCCCTGAAACCATTCCCATAATTCAGTCTCACAGCCTAAAAACAATAGCACATTCGCATGCCCACACCATGAAAACCACTCAAATCTAAATGCATACAAATAAGCAACTATATACACACACCCAGCTTCAGGCAGACCCTCCCCTTTATGTACTTGGAGCAGAAAGGATGGCAAATTTGTGGGCAAATGGCAAACAGCTGCAGCAGCACGCTGAGTCCTTCCAAACACACAGCTATAATTGTGCAATTGATCGGGTGGTCTCGCGCAACAAAAACGCTTTCCCAGAAGATCAGACTTACAATAAAGTGATGGGGAAATGCTCTGGAAAGTGTGGGATAACACCTGCTTTGACGCGGTGTCATCTAACCTCCCTGCAAAGAAATCAGGATGAACGCTCAATGAATAGGTCGTTTGGAAGCACCCTGAGTAACCGTGTGTCTGGGGCAGCCAGAGGAGAACAGGGAAAACAACAGGGCTCCCTTTCTTCATTTAAGGATACCAACTCAAGCCATTGCGGTGGCCAGACTTTCAGTAGCAGTTCTTTAAACCAGTTCCACAGTTTGGGCTGGATTGGGTTGTCAGTTTTTCAAAAGAGAGACAGTTTTAGTGGATGTGCTTGTCTCTTACTGCGGCCTCTTTTCCTCTTATGTCAGGCACTAGTTCGAATTAGTCAATCTACTTTGAACCAGTACATTTCCCCAATAGGAAAATAGATCCAGAAGTACCTGATCCAAGTTGGGATACGTACATTCACATCTGCATACACCACAACATTTGCAGGGAGCAGAAAGTAAGGGAGAGTGCATTAGCAGAGGAAGGGGGAAGTGATGATAGCTGGGGTACACAATGCTGAAAGTGGGGCATGGAAATTGTACCCATTTGCTGCCTACAATTTTGAATTGCTCTGTGAGAATCTAGTGGGATGTCACTGGACTATTGCATCCAGTCTGTTTGTAGGGTAATGTGAGGCTAATGTCCGGACTCTCCTGTGTGGTGAAATGTCTTACTGTAGTAGAAAAAGTAGGGAAAGCTGTCATATGAGTGCCATTCATAATATATATTAGTTGGAACAATTGTGTTGTTACAGATTATTTCTTAAATGACAATTAGAAGTTTTTAAAAAGTATAACAAGGGTGGGGAACCTATGCCCTCCAGAGGTTGTGGGACTCTTAGGGTTGTATTCAACTAAATTTTACATAGAATAGACCCACTGAAATTTATGGTCATGGCTAACTTTAGTCCATTAATCTCAGTGGGTCTACTCTGAGTAAAAGTGAATTGAATACAATCCAGCACTTTCATTAGCCCCAGCCAGGAAGGGTCAGGGATTGTCCCGATGGTCAGGGATTATGTGAGTTTACATCTGGAGAGCCCTTGGTTCCCCACTCCTAAAATACTGATTGATTTCATTTATATCCCACCTTTTCTCCAAGGATCTTACAGTGGCCTACATGGTTTTCCCACTCCTCATTTAATCCCACAACCACCCTGTGAGGTAGGTTAGGCTGAGAGGCAGTGACTAGCCCAAGGTCACCCAGTCAGCTTCATGGCTAAGTGAGGATTTGAACCCTGGTCTCACAGGTCCTAGTCCATCCACTACACCATACTGGCTTTATAATATAATGTGTGAAACCATTTTGAGTTTTGAAATTAGTAATGTGCCGATTAATTCAAGAGACAGACCCCGAACACAGAACATTTGAATAGTCATTAAGCTCTCCTTTACAAATATCTGTGCTCTTCCAAGCAAGGGCAAATAATAGGGTTTTTTCCCCTCCAGTGTAAGCCTAAAAGCTGTATTTAGAAAGTAAAATATCTGGGTGGGTGTGGAAGAGATCATTGTCCTTTCTGTCATTCAAATAGCTGCTTCTAATACGATCCTGGAGATTGTGAAATGTTGGGACTGTTTCTTTTCCAGCTGCAGGAAATGCGTTTTGTCAGGCAGCCAAGCTCCACATGCAACTACAGAGTAAACATGATTCAGCGACCTGTTTTGTAGATGCGGGCAATGCTTATAAAAAGGCAGATCCCCAAGGTAAGATATCTTGCGCATCGTACAGCTATCTCGATTGGTATTTACTTGTGTTAAGCAAGGCATTTGAATAGTATGATTTGTTATAAGGATCTACAGTTTGCGGCATTGAGATTTTCTGAAGGTGAGGCTGCCAAAGGAAACCAAGCTCTCCCAAGAAGAATGTACTGATTCTTATCTTCATGAGCAATCTTGAAAGGTCCCTTGGGAACCTTGTTAGTATCAGGGCCAGTGAGCACAATTGCTTACATGCAGTGGGGTCAATGGCAGTGGTGGAATATGAATGGGTCTGATAGATGATATGTTGCTGACTTTTCAGGACACTGAAAAGTGTTGAGTGTAAGGCTCCAATTCTGAACAGACAGACCTGGCGGTAAGCCCCACTGAACTCGGTGGAAGTTCGCTTCTGAGTAGGCATGTACAGGATTGCACTGTTAGTATATTGTGTTAGTATGAATAAAACATTAGACCTTCCAAGCTGTTTTCCCCCCTTATGGTATCATTTTTCACTATTCTTCATCTTCAGATTTCTTAAGAAAAATTTGTGTGACTGTCTTTCACAGAACAAAATACTTTTAAATATTTGCTAATCAGTAACTCTGTTCTGAGAGTTCATGCCATTTTAAAGGTTTTAATAAAACCGAACCATGTGCATTCAAGCTAACATTATTATCTTCATTTATCTTTTGCTTAGAGACTTTTCATCTATTTACTTGAAACAAATGTTCAGGTCTATGGGTGATACGCAACAGTCATAGTCAGAATAGACCCATTGACATCAGTGATCTTAAGTAGGTTAAATCAATTGATTTCAGTGGGTCTGTTTTGAGTATGACTTAGTTGGCTATCACTCTATGGATTTAGTGCTATTCAATTTTCCATACAATTATTGTTGTAGGAAAAGTCAGAAGACGCTAACAAGGGATAGCTAACCTTTTTGTGTTATATTATTTCATGCATAGAAATCATATTATACATGGACATCAGTTTCTCATTTTTGTTGAAACTTAAGCATATATAGGTTATATTCATGAGCAGAATTCAAGAGTGAGCCTTAGGCTAGAACATATTTCACCACTTGGTGCTGAAGTTTTAATGTGAACTGAGGGTACACATGGAGGCTCCATGACTGGGGCATACTCAAGTGGATATTTATATGCATAGGCTGTGTTAATGGTTCTACATGCGATGGGAGAGGATGGATGACTCTTAGGCTTCTTCCAATAGTGCACACATGCACACATATGTCACATATAGAGGGGCCTGTGTGAACTGACCTAGGTGACCTAGCATGCTCAGTCTGTTCTACCAACTGTGGCAGCTTCCTTTAAAAAAACCCAGAAGTGTGAATATCTGTTTTCCCTGGTAGGATACAGCTGAAATACAAAACTTTGTTTATACTTTTGCGTACAAGTTAGGGGAAAAAGAAAATAAAGGCAGCGTTTGCAGCAACATAAAAAAGGCCAGCAGAATGGAGGAGAGCAACCAGAAGTTGCTTGTCAGCCTACAAGAAATAAAATGAATGAAGGGAGGAGAAGGGAATGGGTATAGAGAGGGGAACGATTGACATACCCACCTAAAAGCATCAGAGCAAAGCGTCTGCAAACGCTAGAGAAAGGGAGTGAAGATTTTTTTTCTTCCCTTTTCGTATTGTCAGTGGATTGGGTTAGTACGGATTTACAGGGGGAAAACTGTGTGATAGCTTGTGTTTGCTGGTAACATCATGTGAACCATGCAAATTTAAAGGAGATGTGAGTAGCACCAAACTCACTGCAGTGAACTGCAGTGTAGAATAGCCCTTATTCAGTTTGAATATGCAAATCCTGCAGCACACAAATGCTCTGATGCAAAGTTGTATGGGCAGTGGTTGTCATGCCCTAGTGCCACCCTACAAGCGCTAGGCACATTTCCAGGACCCAATTCCCAACCCTGGGCAATTGATCCTGGTGAAGTATCTCCCCTTGCCAAGGTT
Source organism: Rhineura floridana (assembly GCF_030035675.1). NCBI lineage: Eukaryota > Metazoa > Chordata > Lepidosauria > Squamata > Rhineuridae > Rhineura > Rhineura floridana. The sequence goes on along the minus strand of NC_084483.1, from coordinate 12,346,922 downwards.
GAGCAAACCAACAACAACCCTGCAAGGTAGTACGTAGGCTGCCACCACACCTTAATCTGAATAACCACTCTGAGTCAGGGGAAACCCAGAGCCTAGAAATAGTTCTGCCAGGGATTTCCAAGGACAAGAGCCGAACAGGTGCTCCTCGTCCTGAAGCCCCAAGCAACCCCAAAACACGGTAGTCAGTGGTCAGTGGCCAAGGTACCAGGTTCAGAGCCAAATTTCCCCTCCTGCAAAGAACACACATGGGTAAACAATAAGTAGCTTTATTGAATAAAATAACTAACTAGTCTATTCTACTTATTTGAAGAGGTAGTCATTGAAAGTCTCACCTCTCCCCAGAGAGGCATAAGTTGGGTAGTGAAAGGCAGTGGAACCCCACTCAGGTAACCACCGATCTAGATGGAACCCAGGGGAACAAAGGCTATAGGTTTCACCCCCTATACTTAAGGAAAAGTCCCTAGTAATAGACCATACTAGTTTAGCCAATCAAGAGGCTTTCTGATGAGGTAATGCTTCTCGAGGCTTCTCCAGTCTTCGCGCCTAACAGGCCCATCCTCCCCTCCGTTCCCAGGCCTGCTTGATCTTGGTACCAGGCTCTCATCAGCTAAACAGGTGTCTCTTCTCAGGCCTCCTAATTAACAGCAGCTGAGAAACAAAACTTGGATTTTTCCCTCACTCAGAGGCCCATCTTTGCACAAGATGAAATCCCCACAATTCACTGCATCAGAGCCATGTTACATTGAACCATTCTGAACCATTCTGACAAGTTCATGACATTGGTAACTGGTGCTCATTGGGATTGGTAGGGCAGGGAGGCCAGCAGTAGGTGGCACCCAGAGCTTGGAAAAGTTACTTTTTTGAACTACAACTCCCATCAGCCCAATCCAGTGGCCATTATGGCTGGGGCTGATGGGAATTGTAGTTCAAAAAAAGTAACTTTTCCAAGCTCTGGTGGCACCAGAGCCAATGACAGGCAGAGCCATGTAATTCTACTTTTGTCTCCATTCTCCTCCCCCCTGCTGCATTCTAAAAGGGGAAAAGTGAAACTTGGGAGGAGGAAGCTGACAGCCAAAGTTGTCCCCTCAAATGGTTGTAAGTCAGAAGGCAGGCAAGTGGGAGCTAATGGGCCAACCTCCATTGTGCATGATGGCCGGGATGAAGCTATGGAACTCCTGCATGTGTCCACATTCTCTTCAGTGGAGGCAGCAGGTCTCTTTGTGTTCGCCAACCTGGCTCCTCTGTTGAAGTATATGGAGAAGCTCTTGAAGATGGGAGTCCTCCATAAGTGTGTCAGAACAACTGTCCTCAGAAGGGAATCACTGGAAAGGGGTTATGTGTATGTTATGTGGTAAAGAGGTTTTGCCTTGAGTTGTTCTTGAACAGAAGAACGGCTGAGAATCTGAATGCTGAATCTGGCAATCTGAGCAACCCAGTTCCTTGCACTTTTAAAATAAACAATGTTTGAATGACTGAGCTGATTTTATTCATTATGTTCCCTCCAAATGCATACGATGCAGAGGCTATCAACTGCTTAAATGCTGCCATCGATATTTACACAGACATGGTAAGAACCCTAGGCGCTCGAGTTGGGATTCCCATTTGTGACCTTGCACATTGGTGTTCTCGTTGATTCAATTGTAGTCAGTGTTGAAAAGAGACTAACTTGGTCAAATGCTTCTCTTCCCAGGGCCGATTTACTATTGCTGCCAAGCATCACATTACCATTGCAGAGATTTATGAGTCTGAGCTGGTAGACATTGAAAAGGTAAGCCAGTCAAATTATTTGAGTCCTTTGTGTACATGTTAAGACACTGTCTGAATTGCTTGAAAATATTGAGATTGCAACGCCGTGCACAGTTTCCTAGGGTCCCATTGAACACAATGGAGCTTTTTTCCAAGAAACATGCCTAGGATTGCACTTCTGTTTGAGTTCATTTGGTTTCCTTCTCGTTGAGATGCTCCCTAAAATAATTGCTAAGAAATGACAGAATATTATTAGATAGTCTCCTTTGGCCAGATTGTAGATAACAGCTGTTACATTTGATTTCAGAAGTGGGGCCATCTTAGAAGTAGCACAGATTCCAGTATGGCAGCCATTTAAAAATGGCAGCCATTTTTGTTGTTGGCATACTTTTCCATCTCATAAATGAGAATGTACTTGATGTCATTACAATGATTTTTGAGGCTGAGGAATCAGCTTGTGAACTTTAAAGTTCATTCTAAGTACACAAGAGTGTATCATCATTGTTGTTGTTATACCAACATTGCATAAGAGAACAGGTCCATGGAATTTACGAACTAAAAATTAATGCAGGGGAGAACGCAAAGGAGAGGGAGGGAGATGGAAATAGGGTAAGCAGGGAGAAGGCATGGGTTTATTTCAGTCATGAATACTAAGGCTCATTTACAGGCTGAGTTACTGTAGGGTATGGGAACCAGGGGGTTATGCCAAAGGCTTCTCAGAAAAGGTGGGGCACGAGGAGGAATTTCAAAGAGGTGAGAAGCTGCATCAGGCAGGTGTTCTGGGAAGCAGCAAAGGAGTAACACTGTTAGAGGGAACACGAGGCCTTCTGATGGCTGAGGGTAGGATGGCTGGAGGAGTGTAGGCAATGATCAGAGAACATAAGAACTTTGGAAGCTGCCTTGTACTGTCAGACCATTGGTCCATCTACTTCAATGTTGGCTACACCAACTGGCAGCAGCTCTTCAGGATTTCATAGAGCATTCCCTCTCATCCCTTACTGAAGATGCTGGGGATTGAACTTGGGACCTTCCACATGCAAAGCAGATGCTCTGCCATGGAGCTACGGTCCTTATTTATTTATTTCAATTTGTATCCCGCCCTTCCTCCCAGCAGGAGCCCAGGGCGGCAAACAAAGCACCAAAAAAACTTTAAAACTTCATAAAAACAGATCTTAAAATACATTAATACAAAACAGCATTAAAAAAATTTAAAAAGCAACCTTAAAAAGGGTTAAAAACATTATTAAAAAAGCATATTAAACAATTCCGACACAGACGCAGACTGGGATAGGTCTCAACTTAAAAGGCTTGTTGAAAGAGGAAAGTCTTCAAAAGGCACCGAAAAGATAGCAGAGATGGCGCCTGCCTAATATTCAAAGGGAGGGAATTCCACAGGGTAGGTGCCACCAAACTAAAGGTCCGTTTCCTATATTGTGCAGAACGAACCTCCTGATAAGATGGTATCTGCAGGAGGCCCTCACCTGCAGAGCGCAGTGATTGACTGGGTATATAAGGGGTGAGACGGTCTTTCAGGTATCCTGGTCCTGAGCTGTATAGGGCTTTGTATGCCAAAACTAGACCTTGAACTTGGCCCGGTAGCAAATGGGCAGCCAGTGCAATTCTTTCAGCAACGGAGTGACATGTTGGCGATACCCTGCCCCAGTGAGCAGTCTTGCCACCGCACTTTGCACCAGCTGCAGCTTCTGGACCAACCTCAAGGGCAGCCCCACATAGAGCGCATTACAGTAATCCAGCCTAGAGGTTACTAGTGTGTGGACAACAATGGTCAGGCTATCCCGGTCCAGAAATGGCCGCAGCTGTCTCACCAGCTGAAGCTGGTCAAAGGCACTCATAGCCACTGAGGTCACCTGGGCCTCTAGTGACAAAGATGGATCCAGGAGGACCCCCAGGCTACGGACCTGCTCTTTCAGAGGGAGTACGACCCCATCCAAAGCAGGCAACTGACCAATTATCCGAACTCGGGAACCACCAACCCACAGCGCCTCCGTCTTGCTCCGTCCTCATCCAGCCCACCACCGAGTCCAGGCAGCAGTCCAGGGCTTGCACGGCCTCTCCTGATTCACATGTTACAGAGAAATAGAGCTGGGTATCATCAGCATACTGCTGACACCTCGCCCCAAAGCTCCTGATGACTGCTCTCAAGGGCTTCATATAGATGTTAAACAGCATGCGGGACAAGATGGTACCCTGCAGCACCCCACACCACAGCTGCCAGGGGCCTGAAAGACAATCACCCAATGCTATTCTCTGAGAACGACCCTGGAGATAGGATCGGAACCACTGTAAAACAGTGCCTTCAATACCCATCTCACCAAGTCGGCCCAGAAGGATACCATGGTCAATGGTATTAAAAGCCACTGAGAGATCAAGTAAAAACAACAGGGTCGCACTCCCCCTGTCCTTCTCCCAATAAAGGTCATCCATCATGGTGACCAATGCTGATGCAGACCCATAACCAGGCCTGAACCCAGATTGGGATGGGTCAAGATAATCTGTTTCATCCAAGAGTACTTGCAATTGCTGCGCCACAACCCTCTCAATCACCTTCCCTAAAAAGGGATGTATTTGCAACCGGTCGGTAGTTGTCACAAACCAATGGGTCCAGGGTGGGCTTTTTCAGGAGTAGTCAAATCACCGCCCCTTTCAAGGCGGCTGGAACCACTCTCTCTCGCAATGATGCGTTGACCACACCCTAGATCCACTTGGTCAGACCACCTCAGCAAGCTTTAATAAGCCAAGAAGGGCAAGGGTTGAGAGGACATGTTGCTGGCCGCATCATCGCAAGCACCTTGTCCACATCATCAGGCCACATCAATTGAAACAGTTCCTAAGAAGTTGCAGCAGGTGTTGCACTGGACACCTCATTGGGGACTACAGTAGATGTGGATGGGGCATTAAGACTGCTATGGAGGCGAGCAACTTTACCCTTAAAGTGCCTTGCAAACAATTCACAGTGAGCCTCCGAAGGGTCTAAGACTCCATTTCCTGGAGTTGATATCAACAGACCCCTGACAATACGGAAAAGCTCCACTGGACGGCTACTGGAGGATGCGATGGAGGCAGAGAAGTGGGCCTTCTTTGCCGCCCTCACCACCACACAGTAGGCACGGTTATTATGTTTTACTCGTGCCCGATCAGCCTCACAGCATGTCTTTTGCCACTTGTGCTCTAGCCGTCGTCCAGCCTGTTTCATTGCCCTTAGCTCACTGGCGTACCAAGGTGCAAACCAGGCTCCACAGTGCCGGAGAGGGCGCTCGGGGGCAACCATGTCGAGAGCCCGACGTGCCTCGCTGTTCCACAGCGTGACAAGGGCTTCAACAGGGTCACCTGCTCTATCTACTGGGAACTCCCCCAGGGCATTTAGGAATCCTGTGGATCCCATTAGGCTCTGGGGGCGGACCATCTTAATCTGTCCACCACCCCTGCAAGGAAGGATCGGAGCCATAAGTCTAAACTTCACCAGGAACTGATCTGACCATGACAATGGGGTGACATCCACCCCTGCTATCTCCAGACCACCCCTTCCTCCATCTGGAGCAAAAACCAAGTCGAGGATGTGCCCTGCCCTATGTCCTTCCCCTTAATGGAGAGAAAAGTGGGGGATGGAGAGATATGTGGGGAGCAAGGCATGCATGGCTTTGGAGATAAGGACAATGAGCAGACAGGAAGCCAGTCTTGGGATTGTTTATGTCATGATGTTGATGTAATATGTATTATATTTCTGCAGACACATAGGCAAGCAAGCCACAGAGAATACTGTTAGCTTACTGAAATAATAGGTGGGTGAGGAGTACATCAGTAGATCAGTAGATAATTTCAGATAAAGAGGAATCGTTTGAGAAAAGGCAATAGAAGTACATTACTCATGCAGCCGCTCCATCTAGAGGAGTGATTATGACACTGGCTGTTTTCTTTTCAGTCCTTTTCCTAGCTTGGAATTTGTTTTTGTTTTCTTCCCTGTTGCATAAGTTGTGGGAAGCAATGCCAAGAGCTTGCACTCAGAATTAAAACACATTGCTTTTTTCGTGTGATCCTTTCAGATTTGATATTTTGGAAACAGGGTTGTGCAGATTAGGCTGACAGTTTCCTCTGATAAATGATATCCACTTTGTTTTTAGGCTGTTGCCCATTATGAACAGGCTGCAGATTATTACAAAGGGGAAGAATCCAACAGGTAAATTTTCTTAAAATAGCTACTCTGAGTATTGAGTATATAAATATAGATTAGGGGATCCCAAACTGTGGTCTGTGGACCATCAGCAGCCCATGAACTTCATTCAGGTGACCCATGGGATATCTGTGGATTTATGGTTGAAGACAGGAGAGAGCATTAAATATTCATACTAATTTTTAGAATTCAAATTGTAATACAATAAAATACAATCTATAAGAAATATATGTTTTTGTGATTTTATTATTGCCATGTATGGATTTTACCCTATGCTGTTTACTGCCCTGAGAGCTATTTGCTAATAAAATTATAAATGTATAAATTATAAATGTATAAATGTAACCAAATAAATAAATAAATAAATAAAACAAAAGAAGCAATAAAAAATCCTGCAGCGTCTAGCACAGTGCATTACAATTGCCACTACAACCAGAAAAATCATTATGTGGTCTGCCAAGACCCTCAGGAATTTTTTGTTGGTCCATTGGGGGGAAATCTAGTTTAATTCTGTCTTGGCTTTTCTTTTGACACTATAAAACGGAATTCTATCTCCCCATGCTGTAGGGTCCAACAGAACATCCAAATCCTAAAATAGCTTTATTGGATGGGCATTCCATTTGCCCGTCTGTCAACAGGCAAATTTCTTGCCAATGAGATGACAATGGAAAATTGGCCATGGGTGGGGAACCTGTGGCTTTCCAGATGTTCTTGGACTGCAGATCCCATCCAGCATGGGCATTGGACAAGGATGATGGGATTTGGAGTCCTACAACAGCTGGAAAGCCACAAGTTTTCCCTGATATTGCTTTATCAGAAGGTGGCTGAATGGCAGTGCTCTTTCATCTGCATGCACGTCATCAGAATGAATAATTTCCTAAGCAGTTTAAGTCCTTTCACCAGAGAGTGTTGTCATACATTGGCACATTTTGCATTGGTTGGAAAATCCTCTCTTTCTGTGAAGTTCAATTTATTCTTCCTCTTGCTTCTAGTTCTGCTAACAAATGTCTGCTGAAAGTAGCCGGATACGCTGCTCAGTTAGAGCAATATCAGAAGGCAACTGAAATCTTTGAACAGGTGGGTGCACTGTTTATTTTATATTTATTTTATTTATTTATTAGGCTTATATCCCGCCCGACTAGCGAGAGAATAAATCAGGCATACAATCCAAATTAATCAACGTGGAACAGTAGGTTTGGGGATATATCAGATTCCTGCAAGTTTGATTTTTACAGTGGGAGTCATTTCTAAACAAGGGGTGGTAGGAGGCATCTGTGTTGTGTGCCCTTTCAGATGGAACATTTCCAGAAATAACTCTTTAAGCAAAATTGTTGCCTTCAGAGAGTAATTCTTGCCAAAGGGGGAGAGAGTTTTGCAGGAAGTAGATCCTGGCTTGTACTTATTTATTAACTTGGCCATAGCCAAGGACATCTTAGTATTGCCAGTGCAGGTTTTTTTTTAAAGAACATTCTCACAATACAGGCATCTTTTAAACATGCTTTGACATCTGGTTTTAGATCACCCCCACAAGGAGTGGCTCAGGGGTTACGTGCCCTGCCACCTATGCAGCCGTGGGCAAGCTGCGTAGTCCCAAGTTGTCCCCCAGCTGGCAGTTGCGGACAAGGAAGGGGCTGGCTTGTGCTGCTGTGGCAAGCTGAGCAGGCCCTAACCAGCTGGGGAGGACTAGCCTCAGAGGGAGGCAATGGTAAACCCCCTCTGAATACCGTGTACCATGAAATCCCTATTCATAGGGTCGCCATAAGTCGGGATCGACTTGAAGGCAGTCCATTTTAAACTATCTGTGAGTGTGAAAGTCATTGTGGTGTAGCAATTAGAATGTCAGACTAGGATTGGGGCGATCTAGGATTCTATCCAGTGTTAAGCATACTCAAAGTAGATCCACTGAAATTAATAGGCATGGCTAATTTTGGTCTAGGTTCAATTCCTCACTAATCCATGAAACTCAACTAGTGACCTTGGACTAATAGCTTTCGCTCACAATTTTCTGTTGTGAGGATAAAATGAAGGGCAGGGGGGAAATCCATATAGGCCACCTTGAACTCATTGGAAGAAAAGTGGGATATAAATGTAATAAATAAAAATAAAGATTACAGTTCCTGTTTCCAGTGCTGTCTCTGTAGTCACCGTATATACTAATGGTGACCTCATTCTTTGTGTCAGTCTTTATATATCTCAAGAGGGAAGTTTCAGCAGGCTTTAGGGAAGGTTTGAGGAACTACCAAAACATCTTTAGAGGTAGAAAAAACCTAGGGGACAGGAACATCACCAGGATATGAGAACTGAGTATGCTGATTGGGCACAGAATGTTGACTGACTGTTGGAAGGAAAAAATGGAAAGGGGAAGAGGAATGGATTGGAGTATCCTGGAAGAAGGCATAGCTGATTGGCTGAAACACTGAACAGGAGCACTCCACGTTAAAACATTCTGCTGCATCGTCCACTTGTTAAGGCTGATACTGTTTTACAAATGGAAAGCTGACGTTCTTACCAGCTTTAACCAGAGCTGAGTGGCGGAAAGAGCATCTGAACTCTCTTGCTGAGAAATGTAGATGAACACTTTTGCTGATGTTCAGTTCAGTTCATATGTTGCTTCATGCTGCCAGAAGGCGCACTGAAGCAATTTACAGAGACAGTAACATACAACCAGAGCTTGGAAAAGTTACTTTTTTGAACTACAACTCCCATCTGCCTAATCCAGTGGCCATGCTGGCTGGGGCTGATGGGAGTTGTAGTTCAAAAAAGTAACTTTTCCAAGCTCTGCTACAACACAAGGACATCACTTCAGAAGAGCCCTGGCGGCTCAGGCCAAAGGCCCACCTAGTCATGACATTCTCATAGTGGCCAACCAGATGCTTATGGGAAGCCTAAAAACAGGGCCTGAGTGCAACACTAGCTCTCCAACTAGTATTCAGAGGCATACTGCCTCCAACAGTAGAGGCAGAATGGCTAGTAGCCATGGATAGGCTTGTCCTCTGTGAATTTGTTCATCCAATTTGGTGGCCATCACTACTTCTTGTGGGAACAAATTCCATAGTTTTAACTCTGCCCTGTGTGCAGAAGTACTTTCTTTTAGCCCCGAGTTCTAGTATTATGATAGAGGGAGAAAAAGTCTCCCTATCCACTTTTTCCACACCATGCTTAATTTTATATATAGCATATTCTCACATACCTTTTCTCTCAACTAAAAAGCTCCAAACATTACAACCTTTCCTCATAGGGAGTTGCTCCACCCCCTTGATCATTTTGGTTGCCCTTTTTGAATTTTTCCGTCTCTACAATTTCCTTTTTGAGGTAAGGCGATCAGAACTGTATACGGTATTCCAAGTGCTGTTGCGCCACAGGTTTGTTGAACATTATGGCAGTGGCAGTTTTATTTTCAATCCTGTTCCTAATAATCCTTAACGTGGGATTCACCTTTTTCATAGCTGCCGCATACTGGATTAGCATCTTCGTTGTGCTATCTACTATAACCCCAAGCTCTCATTCTTGGTCAGTCACCATCAATTCAGACCCCATGAGCACATATTGAAAATAGGACTTTCTTTGCCCCAATGTGCATCACTTTAACTTGCTTACATTGAATAGCATTTGCCATTTTACTTCCCATTCACCTAGTTTGGAGGGAACTTTTTGGAGCTCCTCACAGTCCCTTTTTGTTTTAACCACCCTGCACAATTTGGCATCATCAGGAAATTTGACTACCTCACTGTGCACTCCTAACTTTAAATAATTTATGAACAAGTTAGAAATTACAGGTCCCAGTATTGATTCTTGGGGGACTCCACATTCTTCATCCCTCCTTTGGAAGAACTGTCTATTGATTCCTACTTTCAGCTTCCTGTTTCTTAACCAGTTGCCATTTCCATGACTGCTAAGCTTAGTCAGGAGACTTTGGTGAGGTACTTTGTCAAAAGCTTTCTGAAGGTCTAATCACACAGTGTCCACTGGATCATCTCTGTCCATGTGCTTGTTGACACTCTCCAAGAATTCTAATCAATGAGGCAGTTAGTGAAAACAGTTCTGCTTCAGCGAGACCTATATGCTTGATAATTCTGTTTTTAACAATGCTTTCCCCCAGTCTTCCTGGAACAGATGTTAAGCTAATCAACTTGTAACATTTGATAAAAATCCATTAAAATGAAACAAATATACTAAAAGTGTTGATCCTTGAAAATCAACCAACAACTCTTCAAGTACATGAAAGGTTGTCACATAGAGCGGGGTCAGGATCTCTTCTCGATCATCCCAGAATGCAGGACACGGAATAATGGGCTCAAGTTGCAGGGAGCCAGATTTCGACTAGACATCAGGAAAAACTTCCTAACTGTTAGAGCCATACGACAATGAAATCAATTACCTAGAGAGGTAGTGGGCTCTCCGACACTGAAGGCATTCAAGAGGCAGCTGGACAGCCATCTATTGGGAATGCTTTGATTTGGATTCCTGCATTGCGCAGGGGGTTGGACTTGATGGTCTTATAGGCCCCTTCCAACTCTACTATTCTATGATTCTATGATAAACTAACTATTCCACCCATATGAGAATGAACACCAAAAATAAATGACCCGAAGCCCCAGACCGTTAGAACTGTTCAAATGAGATTAAAAACGTCTTCAGCTGGTGCTGGATGGATGACAAAGTCAGTTCCAGGCCAACTCAGTACTTCTCAGTTCCCACACATTTGTCCCATTGGGACCACACAATTAACTTCCAGATGCTGTCAGATCAAGCTCAATACTGATCAAGCACAATATTGATCAAGATGGGATTATTTTGTCAAGTAACATTGCAGATGTGACTCTTAGTATATGCACGAATACAGTTCTATATTTGTAGCAGTAAAATTTTAGGGAAGTGAAATACTATTTTTAATACCAATGTCTTAGTGGGAATATTAATAAAGTGAAGTTTGTCGTTTTGGGACAGTAAAATGCAGGAGTTTCAAATATAAGGCAGAATCACAAGAAGCTGGGTGAAACGTTGTTGTTAATAAATTTATTACCAGCAGTTCCCAGGGCAGGCGACAACAATTTAAAATTCAATATTGAAAATAGTTAAAGCAAACTACAGTCACTGGAATAAGGTGGGTCCTGACAACACATAGCTCAGGTGTTAAATGTCAAGGTAAAGAGGTACGTCTGTCTTCAGCATATGGTGGAAACTATATAATGATGGTACCAGACACACCGCTGTGGAGAGGGAATTCCACAACCTAGGCGCCGCCACAGAAAATGCTCTCTCCTAAACCACCACCCCTCGCACCTCTGAGAGTAATAAATAATACTGTTGTGTTTTGAATTCTGCTCTTCATGGCCTTTAATTGGGCTAAATACCATTTTTATCTCTTCAGGTCGGAACAAGTACTATGGATAACCCCTTGCTCAAGCACAGCGCAAAAGATTACTTCTTTAAAGCTGCCCTGTGCCACTTTATAGTTGATGAGTTGAATGCTAAGGTTAGTGCAACCCACTGTGTACTACAGCCGTACAGGCCAAAGTGCACTCTAGTTTGTATGGTGTACAAAGAATACGCAAAATTTATCGTACTGCTGTTCATTTTCTTTGCAGAAAGAGGAGTAAGAAATGGAGACAATAGTCAAGAAATCAGAAGAAGGCTAGGACTGGGGAGGGCAGCTGTGAGAGAACTAGAAAAGGTCCTCAAATGCAAAGATGTATCACTGAACACTAAAGTCAGGATCATTCAGACCATGGTATTCCCGATCTCTATGTATGGATGTGAAAGTTGGACAGTGAAAAAAGCTGATAAGAGAAAAATCAACTCCTTTGAAATGTGGTGTTGGAGGAGAGCTTTGCGGATACCATGGACTTCGAAAAAGACAAATAATTGGGTGTTGGAACAAATTAAACCAGAACTATCACTACACGCTAAAATGATGAAACTGAGGTTATCATACTTTGGACACATAATGAGAAGACCTGATTCACTAGAAAAGACAATAATGCTGGGAAAAATAGAAGGGAGTAGAAAAAGAGGAAGGCCAAACAAGAGATGGATTGATTCCATAAAGGAAGCCACAGACCTGAACTTACAAGATCTGAACAGGGTGGTTCATGACAGATGCTCTTGGAGGTCACTGATTCATAGGGTCGCCATAAGTCGTAGTCGACTTGGAGGCACATAACAACAACAACATCCTTTGTGCACCATGCAGACTAACAGCACTATACAAGTCCTACTTTTCAAACGTGGATGTCGTTTTCGGGCTTGCCTGTGTCGATATGAGACTATGCAGCAAGAAGAGTTATCACATGTAACTTGCTTGCATTGTATTTTTGCCTTAACCCTTTGCTGGCCATTTCATGTCTAAAGTGAGCCCTGTGTGCTGCAAATATGGACCTGTTGTTTCAGGTTCAATATAAAAGAGCTGTGACACCAGAATGTCCTATTTGTAAGGAGCAAAGATCAGTGCCTATCATTACACTGAAACTTCTTTCTAATTCTAAACACGTTTCTTCAAATGTGCTATGTCGTTTTGATATATTTTTTTTTTTACCCTTGTATTGTGTACCATTTCCAAGAAGCAGTTTCTGGTAGGCTTAAGGGCTAAACTGGGTGTTATGCAGGAAATGCATAAAAGAATCTCCTGATTTTTTTTAAAAAAACTGAAAAGCAGCCTCGGAGGCTGTGATTAGGAACAGGAGAGTGGTAGAAGGAGGGGCTACATAGCCCCTTTACTTTGTGCAATTTTCTCACACAAAATTGCTCCCCAGCTTCTTTCCCTATTTGTGTGTGTGTGTAATATTTTTTATCCTGATTGCAGGCAGCCACCGTAGAGATCACATCACTCCTGTGCTGAAGGAGTTGCATTGGTTACCGGTTGTGTACCGAGCCCAATTCAAGTTGTTGGTCTTAACCTTTAAAACCCTATACGGTTGTGGCCCAGCTTATCTGAAGGAGCGCCTCCAGCATCGACAGGGATGCCGCTCAACAAGATCAGCCTCGGAAGACCTTCTCTGGACCCCACTAGTCAAAACAGCTAGACTGGTGAGGACTCGAGAGAGGGCCTTCTCAATAATAGCCCCCACCCTATGGAATCTTCTCCCTAATGATCTACGCCATGCCCCGTCTATAATGAGCTTCCGCCGGACCCTGAAGACCTGGTTTTTTAGGCAGGCTTTTGGGACGGATTAGTTTTTACTGTTTTTTAAATTTTTAACTGTTTATGTACTGTTTTATCTTGTACGTCACCCAGAGTGGCTGGACAACCAGCCAGATGGGCGACTAACAAATTTAATAATAAATAAAAAAAATAAAAAAGTGGTTTGAGGCACAGTGGTTTTGAGCAGAGAAACAGTGGGACAGTGAAGTGTTCAGCAGCTGCTCCTTTTCCTTGTTCACTGAAACTGGAAGGCTTGTGGAGCTGCTTTTCGGGGGGGGGGGAATATTGCATCTCATGTCTTCGACTCTGAAATAATAATAATAAAGGTCCCAGGGCAGGTCACAACAATTTTAAAAAACATTATTAAAAACAGGTAAAAATGACCTAAAATCACATCACAAGAAAATGGCCTAGCCGACAGAAAGAGACACACGCTCACATGCAGACTCCTCCTCACCCCCACATTAAGAGTCTGAGCATAACCTGTTACATTGTGGTGTTAAAATGTATGTTTTTAGGTTTACTGGGTTTGGAGCAGAGACAATTCCTGTGCCATCAGACAACTTACACAATACTTCTCTAAAAACTTACAAATTTAAGATGGCTCTTCTTTGTTGTGTACTTTTACCTCTTGCTTCCCTACATGTTCCCATGGATAAGGGACGTAGGAAGCTCCCTTATACCAGGTTAGACTATTTGTCCATATAACCCAGTATTGTCTGTATTGGAAGTAGCCACCATGGTGCCTTCCAATTGCTGGAGTGTGACTCCCATCATCCCTGACCAGTGGCCATCCTGGGGCTGATGGAGCTGGAATCCAGTGACATCTGGAGCGCGCCACCATGGTCTTCTGGTCTTCTCTGACTGGCAACAGGGTTCAGGCAGAGCCGGATATTTCCCCTCACCTATTACCTGATCCTTGGAGACGCTGGGGACTAAATCTGGGATCTTCTGCATTCCAAGTACATGCTCTACCACTGACCAATGGTCTTTCCCCAGAATCCAGCTATCTGCCCTAACGGCCTGGGAAACAGCTGAAAGAGCAGAGCTTGGAAAAGTTACTTTTTTGAACTACAACTCCCATCAGCCCCAGCCAGTGCCATGCTGGCTGGGGCTGATGGGAGTTGTAGTTCAAAAAAAGTAACTTTTCCAAGCTCTGTGAAAGAGTATCTGAAAGTTTTCAGATAAAGAAAGCATCTTCATACAGGGAAGATGATCAAACTGATGATCAAAGGTAACCCACATAGGGCATTCCCCTTCCACATGGAGAAAAGTCCTAGCTCAGTGGCAGAGCATCTGCTTAGCATGCAGGAGGTGCCTCATTCAGTCCCTGGCATCTCCAGGTAAGGCTGGGAAAGATTCCCTCCTGGAAACCTGTATTTATTTTATTTATTATTTTATTTCTATCTCGCCCTTCCTCCCAGTAGGAGCCCAGGGTGGAGCTGCTGCCAGTTAGTGCAGACAATACTAAGCTAGATGGACCAATGGTCTGATTCAGTCTAAGACAGCTTCCTAGGTTCCTGATTCTATTGTGTGAAAAATTATTTGCATTCTGAACAAGTTCCCAGTTTGCAAAGGGCCGCTAGAGGTTTATTGTATTTTGTTCTTGCCACAGATTGCTATTACAGCCACGGTTTTCCAGTGGAACCTTAATCATTAGATAAAATCTCCTTGACTTGATTAAATGGTAAACTTGCTCTCTTTCAGCTTGCCCTTGAGAAGTATGAAGAAATGTTCCCAGCATTCACAGATTCAAGGGAGTGTAAACTGTTGAAAGTAGGTAAAACTGCATGTTTCCGAATAGCTTAAAATAGAACATGTTTGCTGGATTTTCTCTTTTAGCACTGTAGGTGTTAACATGGAGATTACGGAACACAGGTTCTGTGTGTGTGCGAATTAAGAAGAGACTGAGCTTACAGAAAGAGGGAAAAAATGGCCATCCCAATACACATATAATCTCTCTTGGTGCGGTTTGAAGATGTGGGGTACCAGTTGCTGTTAATAAGTGAATCAGGTTGGGAGGTAGTGCATGCCATTTTGCATCCCTTTGGTGGAACCCTTACAGCTGCCCTACCAATAGCATAAGGCAGGGGAGTGGGGAATCTGATGCCCTCCAGATGCTGTTGAACTACAATTCCCATCATCCCTGACCATTGGCTGAGGCTGATGGGAGCTGGAGTCCAATAACCTCTGGGGAATCACAGGTGTGCCCCCCCCCCCGCTGGCATAATAAAGAGGAAAGGGCGTTGACTGTTGTCTGTGATCCTTCTCCCCCTCCTCATCTTGGTGCTTCCCCTGGCTCTAAGAGAAGCTCCACAGACCTTTCCTCCCCCTCTCCCGTTTGACTGCTATAGGCTCACCCTTGTAAATAAACCAGCCTTTCCCAACTAGTGGGCCACCAGATGTTGTTGGACCACAACTCCCATCTTTCCTGACCATTGGCAATGCTGGCTGAGGCTGATGGGAGTTGTTGTCCAACAACACCTGGTGTCCCACTGGTTGGGAAAGGCTGAAATAAGCACACCCATGTTTACTAGCCTGCAGAGATCTTTGTCCTAGTCAACTGGGGACTGGCATAAGAGGGATAAAGGTCTTTTCCCTTGTTCCAGCAGCCCGTGGCATTTCTATGCTGGGTGTGGAGCAGGGGGCTTTCTTCCTCTGACAGCTGGCTTGCTTTCTGCACTGGGCACAGAGGAGGGAGAGAGTGCGCCATCCCTCCACCCCTGTATGCAATCCCTGCTTGTTGCCGATGGCTGCGAGGGCTTAAACAATAGAAGGCTGCTGTAGACAGTTCTCCATGTCACACTCGTCTTCTCTGCCTCTCCCACCTTCATACTCACAAATTGGCCCTTGTTTATGAATGCCCCTTTACTCGCACACCAGGCTGTAATAGTCTCTGCTCCTGATTGGGGGAGAGCTTCAGGTTGGTACTCTGGTGATCCCTTCTTCCGTGCCACTTCAATGGCTGGGCTGCTTCTGCAGTTCATCCCTTGACACGCTTTGCGTGCAGAAGGGTCCTAGGTTGAGTCCCTGAAATCTCCAGGTACGGCTGGGAAAGACTCCTGTCTGAAACCCCTGCAGGAGCTACTGCCGGTCAGAGTAGTCAGCACTGAGCTAATTGGACCGAAGGTCTGACTTGATAGGAGGCAGCTTCCTGTGTTCCCCGGAGATGGAACCGGTTCCCGTGGGCTGGGATCTCAGTGCAGTGCAAGCAAGGGTGGCTGGTGCCCATTGGGGATTGGTGGGGCAGAAGGCAGATGGTGGACCCAGAAGCAATGATAGGCGGAGCCGACTCATTCAGGGTTTGTCCCCATCTTCTTCCCTGCTGAGTTCTCAAAGGGGCAGCACTGAGACTTAAAGAGGAGGACTCCTGCTAACAGGCAAGGCCATCCCTGGACTGGTTGTAAAAAAGAAGGCAGGCAGGAGGGGGCTGGCTGAGGGCAGATTGAGGTTGGCGGTGCAGCGCCCTATTTGCTCAAATGGACCAGCCTCCACTGAGTGTGAGTACTCCCTGACTCCCCCCTCCACTGCCTACATCTCTGCCTCACTATGAGGTCACAATGTTTGCGATGATGTGTGCTCATATGGTTGATGCAGGCACACCATCTGGCACAGATGTTTCAGATCCGAGTGCCTGCATTGGGATCAAAAGCTTTGTATAGTTACTGGATATTGCTGAATTGAAGGGTGACATCCCTCTCTGTCACTTGGCATTTTTTAAAAATGTCATTTCAAGTTGCGAAAGGCCTCTTTCAGTTTTATAGAGCGGAGGCGGAATTGTTTAAAGAGTCCTTCTGCCTTGAGAGCAACAGGAAAATGGTCACTTCTGCTGTTTAACCCTTTCGTGTCATCCCGCTAGAAATTACTGGAAGCTCACGAGGAACAAAACTGTGAAGCTTACACTGAAGCAGTAAGTAGACCTCTATTTTACTTAGACATGGGACAGGTCATACAGGGCTATCATTATTTTTTTTTAAAATAGCCTTTCAGTTCCATCAGCAGTTTTATAACTGTTAAAACTGATAAGACAGGTAGCAAGAGAGACGTTGAGTTGGATCCAGGCTAACAGTACAACCATACAGTAGGGCCCTGCTTTACGGCGTTCCGTTTTCCGGCATTCCACTGATGCAACGGCTTTCAATTAGGGGAAATTCCCCGTTTTAAAGCTGATTTTGCGGCATTTTTGCGGCATTTTCACGCCACGCGACCCATTATAGTCAATGGGTTCCGCTTTACGGCGATTTCCGCTTTACGGCGGGGGCCTGGTCCCTGACCCGCCGTTTAAGCGGTGCCCTACTGTATACATGCCTATTCAGAAGTTAAGTCACTTGGGCCACATCCACACCATACCTTTAAAGCGCATGACTTCCCCCAAGAACCGTGGGAACGATTGTTTGTTAAGAATGCTAAGAACTTGTAACTTTGTGAGGGATTGACTACATTTCCCAGGATTCTGTGGGGGAAGGCATGTGCTGTAAATGTACGGTGTGGATGTTCAGTGGGGTGTATTCTCAGATAATGGCGTAGGCTTAGTTGAAATAAATTTCTATTGAAATCAGTGGGACTAAATCTGGTTCTAATCTATGATACCTTCTAGAACACGGACAGTGCTGCTATTGGCTGAAGTGATGCTCCCAAGCTGCCAGCATTGTATTCAACCAAGTCCTACTCATGCTAGACCCACTGAAATTAATTAATTAAACTAATTAATTAATTCATTAAAAGTTAGTCATGTCTATTAACTTCAATGGCTCTACTGTGAGTGGTACTATCATAGAACACCACCCCTATTTAGGAGCAGGGTCCCCTCCAGGTACTTGCAAATCTAGCAATATCTGCTACACGTTGGACCTTTGCAAGCTGCGCTGTAGAACCCCGGCTGGATTGAATGAAAGGTCCACCTGGTCTAGCATTCTCTTTCCAACGGTGGCTATACCAATGCTTTCAGGAAGACCTCAGCAACTGATGCATCTCTCATTCGGGAGGTTCCATTTAGCCATCCAGCTAATAGCCACTTGTAGGCCTATCTTCCATGAATTTGTCTAATCTACCTTTCAAGCCATCTAAGCCTGTGATGGTGGCATTTCCTGCAAGTTAATTTGGTGTTATGTTGAACCATCACACTATTTAGAGGGGTGTGATGCTGGTGACATTGTGGCCCCCCTTGAACCTCATTTTTTTTTTTAGTAAAAAGGTGGGATATAACTTAATAAATACATAAAATGGATGGCTTTGGTACCCGTTGTATCGCACTATAACTAGAGCAGAGGCAGGCAAGACGGGTGGGTGGCAAGGTGTGAGGCGTCCTTCCCTGGCTCTCCCTGTCAGGTTCCTACTCGTGGTTACTGCCTGTTTCTAGGCACCACCAGGGACTCCACCAGTCCGGACCGCTCTCTCTTATGATTTCTCTCCCCGCTCTAGCACAGATCTCAACAGATCCCCCTGCTAGGCAACCACCAGTAACGTCCCAATACTAGTATTCCCAGAGACTCTGAATACTGGTATTGTTATTCTCTTCACCGCTGCCACCATTTGTTACAGTTCCCCTTCAGCCTTGGTCATTACCTTACCCTCCCTTCTGGTCTGTGAAACCCCAGCCAAGGATCAGGCCTTTGGTAAACCAAATTAAGTATTTATTACAGATAACAAAGCTAACAAGATTAACAAGATTTCTTCTTAAGGCACATAAGCATATGATTTTACTCAATACTAATCCGAACTCCACCTCCCTCCTTCTTCACTCTCTCCTGGCAAACAACTCTCTCAAACCCCACCAAGCAACCCACTCTTTCTCTTCTCCCCCGCCCCCAGATTCCACAATTCACCACCTCACATTCACCCAGATTTACCTGTCATCCTTTCATTTATACTGTCAGCCATTTTAAACATTCAGCCAATCATCAAGCATTCTATTGCCCATTCACTCCCCCTCCTCTTTCACTACTTACCATGTATACTCTAAACAACCAGCACTTACCATATATACACTAATATATAGGAACATCACATTTCCCCCCCCTTAAACAACGGCAGAGTATTATTCCTGTTCCAGGATTTATACGTCGCGTTAACAAATAAAAGTCTCTATGGGGAAAATGTCTTTCTTTGTTCCTCTGTCTGGTCACGTCACTGCAGTCCCAGCCACTTGCCTGGAAAGTCCATCGGCCAGTACATTGTCCTTGCCTTTGATGAACTGGAAGTCCACTTGATAGTCCTGTAGGGCCCAGGACCACCTCTGCAGCATAGTGTTATGGTTTTTCATAGTCTGCAACCATAACAAGGCCCGATGATCCGTAGTCACTGTGAATCTTCATCCCCACATGTATGGGCGCAACTCGTTCAGTCCCCACACGACCGCTAGGCACTCCTTCTGGACCGACGAATAGTTTTTCTCCCTCGGCATCAGCTTGCGACTCAGATACGCCACTGGATGTCTGGTGCCTTCTCTCTCCTGCAGCAAGACGACTCCCAGCACGAGGTCTGACGCATCTGTAGCCACGATGAATGGTGCTATTAATATGGGTCCTTGGCACAAGGCTTGCTTCAGTAGATCAAAAGCCTTCTGACATTCATCCGTCCATACCACACGCTCAGAACACTTCTTCTTGGTCAATTCATGCAAGGGGGTTGCTATTTCCCCAAAATTTCTCACAAACTTCCTATAAAAACCAGCCACACCCAGAAATGCCCTTACTTGTTTTTTGGTTAAGGGGATCGGCCACGCTTGTATTGCCTCCACCTTGCTCCATAAGGGGGTGATTTTCCCACTCCCCACCTTATGTCCTAAATAGATTACTTCCTTTAGTCCAAACTGGCATTTCTTAGCTTTTATTGTGAGGCCTGCTTTTCTTAAGGCCTCCAATACTGTTGTCAGGTGTTGGACATGCTCAGGCACCGACTTGCTAAAAATGGCCACGTCATCGATATAGGCCACTGCAAAATCTGACATGCCTCGCAACACAGTATTGATTAGCCTTTGAAATGAACTTGGTGAGTTCCTTAGTCCCATGGGTAAGGTCACAAACTCATATAACCCATCTGGTGTACTGAAGGCAGTTTTGGCTCTGGATTGCTCGTCTAGTTCCATTTGCCAAAATCCTTTACAGAGATCTAGTGTAGAGATAATGGTTGCTGCCCCCAATAACTCTAACATTGCGTCTACCCTAGGCATAGGATATGCATCTGGGACAGTAATTTTATTGATTAGCCGATAATCAATGCAAAACCTTGTCGTTCCATCTTTTTTTGGAACCAGGACAATACTTGAGGTCCAGGGACTGATGGATTCCCTGATCACTCCTAATTCCAGCATATCTTCCACCTCCTTTTTGATCTCATTCAAAACTTTCCCATTCACACGGTACGGAACAGATCTGATTGGGGCATGATCTCCAGTATCAATGGAATGTATAACTATACTGGTTCGGCCAGGTTTGTTGCTAAAGAGATTCCTATAGGTTTTCAAAACTCTCAGAATCTCCTCTTTTACTTCCTCCTTCACCTCCTCTGACCATTCCACTTGATCTACCCCTCCTTTGTCTTTGCTTTCCTGTACTAAATCTGGAAGTTCAGGCCCACTTCCCTCAGGGAATAAGGTAACTTGCAACACCTGTGCATCCCGGGTATGGTAAGGCTTCAACATATTTACATGAACCACTTTGCTTTTGTTTAATTGGTCTGTGGTGATTACATATGTCACTGTGTCAAGCCTTTCTCTGATGGTATATGGTCCTTCCCAGTTAGCCTGTAATTTGTCATGTTTCCTGGGTATGAACGCCATAACCATATCTCCCACATTATACACACGTTCTCTGGCTGTTCTGTCATACCAGTAACTTTGCTTCTGCTGAGCTTGACTCAAATTCTCTTTCACCACTTCCATCATTTGTTTCACTGGTTCACATTCACCCCCTCTCTCAGCAGGCATCCACAGTCCACATAAAATCCCATTCTCACACACAACTTGACTCCTCAGCTTGTCAGCGAAAGGAATCTGCTGGGTCAGGGCTTGTTCCTTTACCTGCTTCAAACTGATATCTTTATGCAGCTCTTCCCTGAATTGCTCTGCTTCTTCCCCAGAGACCACTTGATACAGTTTGTCTTCTTCAGCAGGCCTGCTAGTGGTTGCTATGGTGACCTGAGGCTGGTTAACAGATTCCACCCTGTTTGTTTCAGCCCCCCTTAATATGGCTTCTTTTTCTCTGCCAATTTGCTGTCTGGTCACTACATAGATCTTTCCTTGGGCGCCCATTACATCCCTTCCCCGTATTACTGGTTCTTGTTGCTGGGCATTAATGCCTACTTTATATCGGCCCTCTCGGCCTCTCCAAGTCATATCCACCAGGGCCACAGGCAAACTTTCTGGTTGACCTCTCACTCCTTGGATAGTCACAGTTTCCTGAGGTAATATTACCTCAGATTTTATTAAATCTGGCCTCAGTAATGTCTGAGCGGCACCAGTATCAAGCAATGCCCAATAATTTGCCCCTTGTACTCTCACTTCCTCTCTCAGACTTGAATCAAGGTCTGTTACTTCTGTCCAGTTTATCTGGCAAAACTGAACCTTTTTCGCTGTTTCTAAAGCCTTGGGCTCTGTTTTCACTGCCCTTGTCTGAGCAGGATTACTAATGGGGTTGGCAACCTCACATTGAAAACGTAGGTGCCCTGGTCTACCACATTTGTAGCATAATTTCTCCTCACTTTTAGGGTATACAGATCCACTCTGAGGTGTCCTGTGCCCTTCAGATTTTAATGGAGGACTCACTCGCTGTGGTACCACATCCCTTCTGCCAGCACTATATGGTCTGGGTTTAAACTCTCTTGATGTTTTCCCCACCCAGCCAGTTCTATTGGAGGCGAAGTGATCTGCCATCTCTGCGGCCTCCTGCACAGATGTAGGGGAACGGTCTTTGACCAGGAGCCTTATTTCTGGTGGTAACTGATGGTATAATTGATCCAGTATCATGAGGCTTTTCACCTCTTCCACTGACTGAGCTTTGGCACTACTCATCCACTTTCCAAATATATCCATCAACTTTGCTCCCAGTTCCACAAAAGACCTCCCTGTCTGTATCTGGCAATTTCTGAAAAGCTTTCTAAAATAATCAGGCCCCAGTCTGAATCTTTTAAACACTGCTTCTTTGAATTCAGCATAGGTGACGGGCTTGTCTGAGGGGAAATATTGGTATACCTCAGCCAATTCCCCTTTAATCAGGTTTGATAAATACTGCGTGTATTTATCTTCAGGTAGCCCCCACAACTGAGCTGCTTTTTCAAAGGTGCTGAGGTAAATTTGAGGATCTTGACCAGGCTCATAGACAGCAAAGTCCTTTGGAGTAATTTTTATTTTTGCTCCATCTCTGTCTTTCCTTGTCTCCTCAGAGTGAAATTTCTCTCTATCAAATTTTAACTTTTCTACTTGTAATTCAGCATCCAATGCTCGTTGCTTCTCCCTCTCCTCAAACCCCAATCTCATTCTCTCAATTTCCAACTCCCTCTGTTTTTCCTTCTCTGCACCTTCCATCCTCAATCTCTCAGCTTCCAACTCTCTCTGCTTGTCTTTTTCCTCAGCCTCCATCCTCAATCTCTCAGCTTCCAACTCTCTGTTTTTCCTTCTCTGCACCTTCCATCCTCAACTTCTCTCTTAAGTACTCTGTATAAGCGGGATTGCTTAAATATCCTTCTGGGGTTTCTTCTCTGACAGGTTGTTTTTGCTGGGCAGTTGCAAATCCTATAAGTGCTACCCTCAATTCATCTACCCCTTTACCCTCATGAGGTAAATTGAATGTTATGCACTTCTCCACCAGCTCCTCTCTTTTCATTTTTATGTATTCAGCCATGGTGTTTGAGTTCACTCACTCTTTGCCACACACTCTTTGCCAGTCACTCTCACAAGTAATCTTGTTTTGTTATTTCTGTTTGCCACACAACTATTAGGGATTGTCTAGTATTCGTATCTCACTGCTACAGCCAACACCTGTGACGTAGTCTCCTTTGTCACCACGTGTCTTTGGGACTCTCTTTGGTTCGTATCTGGATTCTCTGTTGTTCGTATCCCACCGCTACTGACACCACTTGTGATGCGTCCTTCCCTGGCTCTCCCTGTCAGGTTCCTACCTGCTCGTGGTTACTGCCTGTCTCTAGGCACCACCAGGGACTCCACCAGTCCAGACCGCTCTCTCTTATGGTTTCTCTCCCCGCTCTAGCACAGATCTCAACAGATCCCCCTGCTAGGCAACCACCAGTAACGTCCCAATACTAGTATTCCCAGAGACTCTGAATACTGGTATTGTTATTCTCTTCACCGCTGCCACCATTTGTTACAGTTCCCCTTCAGCCTTGGTCATTACCTTACCCTCCCTTCTGGTCTGTGAAACCCCAGCCAAGGATCAGGCCTTTGGTAAACCAAATTAAGTATTTATTACAGATAACAAAGCTAACAAGATTAACAAGATTTCTTCTTAAGGCACATAAGCATATGGTTTTACTCAATACTAATCCGAACTCCACCTCCCTCCTTCTCCACTCTCTCCTGGCAAACAACTCTCTCAAACCCCACCAAGCAACCCACTCTTTCTCTTCTCCCCCCCCCCCGATTCCACAATTCACCACCTCACATTTACCCAGATTTACCTGTCATCCTTTCATTTATACTGTCAGCCATTTTAAACATTCAGCCAATCATCAAGCATTCTATTGCCCATTCACTCCCCCTCCTCTTTCACTACTTACCATGTATACTCTAAACAACCAGCACTTACCATATATACACTAATATATAGGAACATCACACAAGGCAATCTCCTTTGATTGATGCTTTTGTTTTTCTTCCCCCAGCTTTCCTCATGGGGAAATGCAGAAGCTCCAGCTGCAGGGTTAGCTCTGGTGTGTGAGTGTGAGGGGGGAGGGAGCATCTTTGAGAGTGAGTGCGTGTGTGGGAGGGAAAGAATAATTGTGTGTGTAGAAGTAGTTCTATTTTACATAGGGTTGTACTCAGTAGTGCTACATAGAGCCCAATTATTTTTCCTTGCGCAATAGAACACTCTCCCCCTCTCCTCCCACCCATGCGCTCCTGAAACCTGTTCTGGCGGGTTTCCACAACCCTTCAGATTTGGGGACAGAGCATCCATGTGCAGGGGTAGGAAGGGGGGAACCCTGTTGTGCTAGTGCTAACTGTAGTGATGGTGTGAAAAGCTAGTTGACTACTGCCCATCATATGGAGAACTGCAGGGAATAAGGAAGCATCACTCATGCTTCCAATCTCACAGGGAAGCAGGCTTGTAAATAAGCCCACAACATTTACTAGCCTGTCATTTTTTGGCCAGCCTGGCTGGGTGATGGCAGAGGAGAGGCAGAGTCCCTCCTCCAGCAGCCCGTTGCATTTCCAAGCTGGTGTGGAAAAGGAGTCTTGCCCTCTCTGACAATCCAATTGGACAACTTAGTTGGATATAAGCCAGAATCATCATTTTCCGCCATTGGGTCATATGCTTAAAATAATTGAAACCAAAGTGTCCACTTTGTCCTTGCCCTTTCTTTTTTTAACCAGCTGTGTTAACCTCTCCAATTAGGTTAAAGAGTTTGATTCAATATCCCGCTTGGATCAGTGGCTGACAACCATGTTGCTTCGCATTAAAAAATCCATCCAAGGAGACAACGACGGGGACCTGAAGTGAATTGTCAGTACAATTTGTGGCATGTGACGTGTCTGTCAAAGTATACTGTGCTGTGGCCAAGGACCGTTCTGGGATACTTGGATCAATGCTTCTAGCTTACCTGACTGGTGTCTTGTTTAGTCGCCTGTCGTGGCTTGTCGGTGTAACTATGGACATGAATTATATCTATATTTTAAGACTTTTTGTTTGTTTTACTTCTAAATGCAAGACATGTGCCCTGGTTCTATGCATGTTTCTTTGCAAATAAGTCCCACTGAGTGAGGGGGGAGGGGCTTTCTCCCACATCGCTGTTCCTAGGATTGCAGCCTCACAGTGCAAGCCTATGCATCTTTACTTGGAAGAAAGTCTCCAGTATTGTGTTCAGCTGGATTTACTCCCTAGTAAGTGTGTTTCAAATTGCAGTCTTAGTCATATAAATCCAATCAGCTGACATGAAATTGCAGCCACCTTGAAATTATGCCCTTCACTCTGTGAGTGTCTCCATCCAAGAGAGAGACCTCTCCATAGTTTGAACAAATGTTGGTCATCTAAAATTTATTTGGGTCTTCAAAGATATATATTACATGAATATATACCTATATATCAGAGGACAGCTTTCTGTTTGTATTTTAGGATGTCACACTGTGTCATTTAAGTGTGATTTGTGTTCCGCTTGCAAAACATGGCTGAGTCACAACACTGAGATAGCAAAATTCAAGATCTCTTTACAGTGCAATATTGAGTCAGAAGCAGGTCCCACTCTCTTCAATGGGGCTTACTCCTTAGTAAGTACATGTAGGGTTCAAGCCTTAACGATATATCTATACTAAGCCTCATCTTGCTCAAAAAATCATGAGTATAAGCCACCAAGAATGCAAATTGTTCTGTTAGTCCAAATGTTACATGGCTTACAGGGGAATATGTGATGGATGCATCAAAAGGGTTTATCGTAAATGTTAGTTACATAATTTGGGGCTGCTGACAGTGGTGAAATTCCTGAAGCATCCCTCTCTCTCCATTCTCCTCGACCAACCATGATCAGCAGCACTGATGCAATATGATCCACCCATGGCAGTAGACTGAAAAATCTCTGAACATATGAGCATTGATATGAATGAAATAGTTCCAGCTCCTACACAAGCCTCTGTATGTTGGATATGCCCTGCAGAGGTTTCAGTCAGAGTGCATGTGAATATGTGGGGTCCAGAAACATAAACACTCTCAGTCACTTCAAAAGAAAAAGAAAAAAACCTTTTTTTTTAAAGCAAGGAAGAAGTAAATGCTTTTTTGCTTTCTTTCTATAGTGTCATCTCTTCTTTCCTAGACTTGGAGCTTCTATACCTTTGATCCATGAGAGTATATAAACTGTTTATAGCACACTAGTAGAGGCAATAGTTTGATCGACCTGTATTTTATACTGCTTTTTGGCGGTGTCAAATTGTGTTTCAGTGCATTTCAATGATGCTGGTGGAAAGCTTGTGATTTTTATATACAGCATGCGTGTGTGTGCGTGCGTGTACTTCGTAGACATACAGAACTACGAAACAACCTAGGCTGAAATATGCGGTTAGCTTTTCATAGCACAGGAGCCAAATTGCTTTCCCGAAGTGCTTATTCAGGCCTGGTGTACAGGTACTGCAGAAGAAGGTGATGCCAGCTTTGGCGTGGTAGAATGAGCTTCAGATTGCAGATGGGGGGGGGGTCATATTTTTGTGACTGTTACTCTCTCCACACTTCTCCACAGGGAGAATGTGCTAGCCAGCAGACGGAGCCAGACCCTTCCTCCCCCTGTGCTAGTTTGTTCTTTTGCAAACAATGGCATCCCCCACCTGCAGGGTGAAGGGATGCAATCTAGTCTGCTCATCTCATTCTGCCCAGAGCTCTGTGTATTTACAAAGTGTGTGTATGTTGCGCATATAGATGTATTCTCAGCTGTTGCGATTGAGCAGGTCGGATAGCAAATTAAATTATTGCCCCACCTGCCATTGGCTTTCTCTCCCACCCTCACTGCTGCCAACTGACCTTCCCCGATTAATTCCTACCTTGACACTGGGTTGGTTGAACTTGGTTAGTTCCCCTTGAAATCAGTGGGACGCCACTGAAGCAAGACTAACTTTTCACAGTGATTTCAGTGAGACTTCAGTGCAACTAATTTCTCTGGATCCAACCCACTGTGTTTTTCTGTCGAAAAATAGCAGCACGCTTTCACTGGGTGGCATTTCTCAGAAATGCAGCAGTTGTGGTCGATCACTGGCTGAAGGGCAACAGCAGTAAGTGTTGGGTGGTGAGGGGAGATACAGGCTCATATCTAGGTGGGTAAAGGACGGGTGGGTTTTTGCAAGTTTGTATGTATGCATGAATGTATGTATGTATACATGAATATATAAATAAAACTGTCCCACAGCATGGTCTGGAGCCGGGGTGGAGAACTCGTGACCCTGCCAATGTCATTGGACTCCAACTCCCTGTCATCTCTGATCATTGGCCATACTGACTGGGGCTGATGGGAGGTGGGAGTCTAATAACAAACATGTTCCCTGTTCCTGATCTGGAGGTACATGATGCAACAACCTCTTGAAGCTAAGCAGACTTGGATCTAGTCAGTGCCCAGGCAGGAGACCATTTGGGAACCTTATGTACACTCTGCCTAGGTTCCATCCTAGAAGAAAGGCAAGCTGTAAATGTAATAAAATATATATGTAAAGTTCTATTTTTCTTTCTCAGACAGATCTATTTTTCCTTTAAATTGTGGCACACGCCTGTTTATTTGTGTCCCCCAAAATCATGCTTTTCAGCCGCTGCAGGCTTACGTGCATGAACGCTGCATCATCATCCATCTTTGTTGTGGTGTTGGTTGCAGTCCTTTGTCAGCGCACTTCTTCCAGTCATTGATCTTCTTTAATAAGTTATGTGCCACAGCCTCAGAGCAGGACAAAACTTGTACCTGGGAGCCAGTCTTGTTGATTTCTGTGGGACTTACTTTGAGTAAATTGCTCTGATCTTGTGAAGGCAACATGCAGAGAAAATCAAGTTTCTCTAGCTATCTAGATTGGATCCTGTGCGTTCAAGAGGATGCCATCTCTCCCGCTTGCCATCTTGCGGTTTCCCATCTTCCCATCTAGTGATCCGTGCTGGCTCAGGAGTGTATGTTGATCAGACAGTTAGTGCAATCAACTTTGCAGCGTCAATCACTTGTGGGGGCAGGAGTGAGATTGGTGCTCACACAAAACCGACCTCTGGCTCAGGCCCAGTGTTTTAAGACCAGTTTGCAGCAGCAGCTTCACGTGGCTAGCTTAAGAAATGTTCCAAACAAAAATCCACTCTTTTGCTGTAACAATATTCACAACATACCCCCGGTGGTCGGGAGCAATTTCAAATCTACCTGTATTTAATCTTAGACCTATAGCCATAGTGTATTAGTATGTACTGGTATTGTGGTTTAGGAATCTGTGAAATTATAGTGGATGCATAACAGAAGGTTCATTCACGTTGCAAAGCCGCTTCAGCATTGCTTTGTTTTGTAACAAGATGCATCGGAATGGCAAACCTTTGTCTCAATGGCAAACTTGACTCAAGAGGTGCAAAATGCTGTCCTCTCGTGACTGCAACCAGCAGGCGACTGGGTTTGGTTCTTAACTGACAATGGGGCTGTGGCTGGATATGAGAAGGTTGTCAGCGTTTTGTGTTAATGAGAAATGTCATTAAAGAGTGTGCTGCCCACTGTAACAACAAAGCGTGAGCATTTTTATTAATCCCAACATCTGCCCTTGTCTGGAGTTGTCAGTAAGGCGTATAAAATAGGTATGGGTGATATCTCTTATTTCAGGGACGGGGAACCTGTGGCTCCCGCACCATGTTGTTTAACTCCCATGCAGCATGGCCAGTCCTCAGGGATGATGGGAGTCGGGAGTCCAGCATGATCAGGAGGAGCATAGGTTCTCCCCTCCCACTGTTTTTCTCAATCAGCTTCCATAAGCAAGGGAGTAGGCAGTGCGGTAACTGGAATCACAAGAGGACTCTTCATAATGACTCACATTCTTTTTGTGATTTTGCTTTCATTTGCAAAACAATGACCTGTACCTCTTCCCTTTTAACAAAGATGCATGAGGGGTAGGCACCTGCAACTCACACAGCTCTGTCTTCAATGGGAGCTACTCATTCATCTTCTCTTGGTGTCTCCTGTAATGTTCCAGTTCACCCAGGATAAGGCCCTTCACAATACCAATGACATGGACGGATGGGGATGAATATGTATGCAGAGGCCATGTTTCTATGCCACTTGTTTGAACTGTTTGTGGTCATGCCCACTTCTCTGGAGAGAAACAAAAAAACAAGATTCCCAGCTTAAGTGTTACATCTGCAAACCAGGGATTATTGTTTTGCTCAGAACTATATAGTTTGTTCTTGGATGACTGATTGTGGTTTGAGCAAAGCAATCCATGACCTCTGGTTTGGATGTCATTCATACTAAGGCAAAGATCATGGTTTGTTTCCTCCATGCACTAGGGGGAGGAGTAGAACAGCCGAGATAGTGTAGTATGGTCACAGCCAACCTTTAGTTAGTGCAAACTGGGCCTGAGGCCCTATACGTAACAGAGAGAATGTAAACAAGGTTTCTGGGTGTTGATTCTGTCCTCCTGTTTTGCAGCAACCTATTGTGCCCCCTCCCTCATTAAAAGATTCTTTTGCAACCTGTTGCAACTTATAGATCATATTTTGGAGGAACAGACTTGCAAACTGGGGTAGAAGTGTCCTTTCTATTATGGGGAAAAATGCCAGACGTTAAAAAAAATTCTGGCATCTGAGAAAGTTGCAATAACCATTAAGTCACCCTGTGGACCAAAGACTACTCCTATGTCAAGGCACTAATCCACTCCTTTAACAGCTATAAATTATTTGGTGATTCACATCAGTGTTTGCAAGCATCACTGAGAATTTGCTCCCTTACAGGAAGCCTTTTTCCATGTGAGCAAGTTTCCATCAAAACCATGAAGATGTTATTACCATGAAGATGTACTGTAAGTGCTCACATCTGGTTCAGAGAATGGTCTGAAAACATTGGCAGAGTTCTGTTGCTGAAGTGATGAAAAGGGCTGACTGGCTCTCAGCAGGGCCTGGGAACCATATGTAAGGTATTCTGAACTCTCTGGGGAAGGAACTAATTATTTGTTTCACCTTTCTCAGTTATGAGTGCACAAACTGTGCCCTACTGTATTTGCTTGCTGCTGTCCAGCCCTTCCTAGTGAATTTTTAATTTCTTGACCAACATTACTTTTATTCAGCAGATAAGCTGATATCACCATATCCACTGTATCATTTATGGTGGTGAAGCTATGTTTATATAGAAAGAATTCTAATCCAAAAACATCCAGATGGCAGAGAAGTGGCACATGGCATCGTATAGCCAGCTAACAGGAGTGAACAGTCCTAGTGTCCCAATTTGATGTTTCTTTCCTGAGATGGAAAGGCACTTCCTATAATGTCATACAACTTCCTGTTGGAAAGGTCGGACAATGGAACAGATGAGCTAGGGAGGTGGTGGGTTCTACACTGGGGGCATTCAAGAAGCCACCAAGGATACCCACCTGTTGGGTATGCTTTAATTTGGATTCCTGCAGTGAGCAGGGGGTTGAACCTGATGGCCTTATAGGTCTCTTCCATCTCTATTATTCTAGGATTTTATACATCAACAGTAATGAAACATACCGTAGTCGTGCTGGGATTTCCCCCTTTTGAGATATTTCTGGACCTTACCTTAAGAAAAAGCTTTTAATGGTGGCAGCACATGAAGCAGACAGGTCTTTAACACATGCAGCAGTCATAGCCCTGCTACCACCACCCCTGGCCATGCAGGTTATTGTGAAACATGTTTCTATTGGAGAAGCAATCTTAAAACCCTCCTCATATTAAAGAGGGCAAAACAACAGGCATACCTCCAGATAGTTCCAGCAACAGAATGCGCACACTGACAATACAACTAGAATTGGATTCCCATTTTTTCCCACGTTTATGGTGAGCTGAAAGTTGACCAATGTAGAGTTGGCTTGTAATTATGCCATTTTAGCATCTAGCTGCTCTAATTATAACACACATATATAAGTTAGCTCTGGTAATTTGAAGTACAGTATGAATGCTTGAGACAGATTTACAGGGGCTAAGGTTGATAGATTTGTAGGCTTGCAGGATTGGTATAATCCTTTAAGATTACTCTTTAACCCTTGGCCATTATAAAACATATATATAATTAGCTATCAGCAGATACATATAGTGTATGTACCCATGGAATGAAAGAACTGCCTTAGTGGTGCTGATTTGAAAACTGGAAATAAGTCAGGGATACACTCGCCCTCTTCTTTACACACATTAGTCACTCTTCTAGGTCACATTAGAATCTCTTCATAGAACTGTATAGCCTTCGGGTAAAATCACAAGTCACAACAAAGATTGTACTATTTTAAAAATGTTTTAATAGGGCTTATCAGTTCATACAAGTTAACCCACTTTCACATCTTTGTAGAATACAAACAAAAAAATTAAAAAAATCCCTACCTACAGTTAACGTAAGGATTTAAATATTTACTACAAATTCTTGTAACTGGTCATTAAAATTCAATCACCAAAAAGGAGCACATGGCTTACAAAATAAATATTTAAATATAAGCTCCTGCAATCTTTCTAAAAAGATCCCTTTTAGTTGATTAAATAAACAAGGAGTAAATGGTAACATCAAACTCCTATTAAGGGGGTTTACAAAAAAATAACCCGTGATACATACTCGGACAAATCTTTTATCGCATTGTGTTTTAGCAAATAATATGTGACAGCAGGACCCTCAAAAGGTATCTGTTTGTGATACTTTTATCAAAGGTGGCCTAGATGTTTTCTTCTGCAAGTGATTTTGAATTTAATGAATGAAAGAAAAAAGTTCTAGAGAAGGTAAAGCCTGAATCCAGAGCATAACTTTGCAAAAACCTACAGCAACATTCCAAGGGCCAGATCTGCAGAAGTAAATTAACTTTGAATTGACCAAAAGCACCTTGAACTGATAAACTGAGTCTATCATTACCTTGAGAAAATAATTTTCTGTTATGCACTTGGATTGCTTTTGTGAAAATTATCTTCCTTTGGAAGTAACAATACTTTGTCACTACTTAGAGCATACTCATTTGTATGCTACTCTCATGAAAGGGTGCAGGGCCAATCCTATAAGTAAGCCAGAGCAAGAGAAGGCTCCCTATCAGGCTCTGTTTAACTCTTCCTTAATTACCATTGTGACCACTTCTTTGAAAGAAATGATGCATCAGAATATATTAACTGAAAAATAGTAAAATCATAGTTTGAAAGGAACTATTTAACATTCTCATTGTATTTTACAAAACTTTGTCCTGTAATAACACTAAGCTAAAACACTTGATCTTATTTTATCTCTAGATGGAAAGAATAGTTGAAAACCAGATTCAATTTGCACTTAAGAGCAATGTTTCATGTTGAGAGGTGCCAGTACCTTAGTGGGCTGAGTGATATATTACTCTAAAGTAAGATTCTTCTCAACAGTTAGACTAGCAAGTTCAAGTTCTTCTGGAATTCAGTGGAATGCGAGACTTGTAAGATTTGGATTTGGCACTTGGATTCCCCCCCCTGAATTTAAAAATAGGAAGGCACAGTATTGATGCATTTTTAGCAAAAACAAAACAAGTCTTCACCTTTGTAACCCCTACAACAAAGAAACAACATGTTTTAAGAGAGACCTGCATTTCTTCACATTGGCTGCTGCTTTGCCTTAGTTATACTACAAGGCCTTGTCTTCCAGCTATCTCCACAAAAGCTCCAATTAACTATAATTTCAGAAAACCTTTAGCAGTTTAACTTGGAAATCTAAACAACTCTGCCTTTCAAATGGCTGCTTACCGTTGCTTTGAATGCCAGGTCTGGTTGTAACTAGAATTCTCCAATAGATTCTGTAGCCTTTGGTACAAATATTGTAGCAAATACAAAAGCAACAAGAGTATTTACCCAGAAAATGAGACTAGAGCTAGAAACCTGAATTAAGAATATTTTACCAGCTTTAACACAAAATGTTAATAAAATTCATTGGCAGGGAGATGAGAGGGAGCCACAACAGAATACTTACCACAGCAGGTGCAGTCCCTCATTTGAGAATTCAGTCATTATTTTGGAGCAATTTGTTCTAGAGGTATGCTGCCAGTGAAATTTATAAAGTGACAGAATGCTGCATCTCCCGGCCAGTATACAACTCTGATAAGTGAAGCACTGGGATCAGAAGAGGTTGAGAACAGTATTAAGGCCCTTTGGGGAATGAAGAACAGTTTAGAAGTGCAGTGCCTTATCAATGTCCCCTCTGTACAGGGAATGTATGCAAGTGAGGGTGTACCTATAACAGAAGGTGAAGCTGTGCATGAAGCTATGGTGTGTGTGTGTTACAATACAGGCCGAAGAGATCAGTAACAGACAGTGAGTACAGGCAAACCAGAGGACAAGGGACAAGTGGTTTGCAGAGTGCCAGGTACTTAGAAGAAAGGCTGAATCACAGAGGGAAAAAGCTTGTGAAATTCCTCCACAAATTCTGAACGAACCTCAGTAGTGTTTCTGCGGAAACCACTTCAAAGTAGCTTAGAACAAGTGCAGATTTATCATATGAACTGCAATAGAGCACCAGCAATTTAACAAACCTAGCTTCTCAAATATTTCCCCAAACATTTCACTGTTTGAAAGAGAAGGGGTACACAATTCCCAATATTTGTTTTAACAAGAGGATTACATTTTTTAAAACAGCTATATATGAAAATTCCATTAAATATTGGGCCCAGAGAAACTGCTATAAGATTTCACATTTATTTGCATACAATGTGGAATGAAGGTTGATAAAGAGATGTTTTAAACAAATCCAGAATTACTCTCCTTTCAGAGGGACAACTGAAAAACAATCTATAGACAAACCATTCTGCCAATGGAAAGGAAAAACCTGGATTAAAACAGTAGTGAGCCGTCACTGTTGTTGCACTGACTGTGTAATCTGAAACCTCCTTCAAAACTACACAGACAACACATGAAAGAGAACAATTTTCTCTTTAACAAATGGGATAAGATAGAATTCTTCAGTTGAGAGACAACTCTAGAAATATTGATTTGGGGAGAACACAGGATGTTGAGATCATCCACAGTAACCCTTAACTATTCCTTTGCAGTTCATGGATACTGAGACAGTCTAAAGAATTAGATTATCCTTAGCTGGGGTTTCTTCTTTGCAGCTGATGCTATTCTATAGTCACCAAGGTGTGAAGAGGTGGCTGAAGTGAGTCAGTCTGGGTGTGTAACACTGTGAGATCATGCAAAGTTGTAGCTATGGGGGCTTCTGGGGGCCCTGAAGTGCCCCCTGATTTGCAGTCCGTTACTGCAGGGGATTCATTTTCATGCAGAGCAGTCACACTCCCTTGAATAGCAGTCAGACTTTGATAGTGCCCATTTTCAGAGAACGACAGCAGTTTCTCAGATATTTTGGAATGAGCCACATCATATTCTGCATCAGGAAGCTCCATCTTATGATCCTCATCATTCTTAGAGGCTCCTTCAACAACTACAAGGAAAGACTTCCAGGGTGTGTTTTTATCATGAATCTGAAAAAAAGAAAAACAACACACATGCAAAATTCACCACTAGCACTCATGACATTATACAGTGCCTTCAACCTACTCTGAATTCTGATTTTTAAATTGCTGTCTAAACAATAACAGCTCACTGTGCACAGGGTTCTAAGTGGATGACTTTTAGTCAGGCAGGGAGCTAGTGAGTTTAGCTACTGTTCCTGCATCCCCAACAAAGACTTACTTATTTTTACTTGTTTTTCCAGAGAACAGCACAACCTGTTTTTTTGGGTCTGCAACTACCTCCAACAACCTAAGCCTGCTTTTAAATAGTTTAAAACCCACTGATGAATAATGGCTAGGAGTAATTAAAATGTAAAAACAGTAGAAAATGTATCCATCCCAAGTTATGGTGTAGGAGATAAAAAAACCCACAAGCACAGGAAGAGTATATAAAAAGCTTAAAATTACAAGCAAATTAGATAAGTGCAGTTTCTCATTATTTATGAGTATATTGTTTTCACTATTTAATCAAGGAACAGCCTTTGGGCTTAGACATGTGTACAACTGAAGCCCCTTACTCTATGCATCACATTGCAGACTACCATGGAAAACTGACACCTGGTTGGGGAAGGTTATCAAGTACCATAGGCCTATTCAGGTTTTGGCTGAACACGTTAATGCTCAGACTCTGGACAGAGGCACAGAGATCTAACCTGCCATGGCATTAATGAAATCCCTAATTTGGTAGCAGTGTCTATCACTCACAGACCCAAGAACATAGTTCTGAAATCCAGAAAACTGGAAAGTCCCTACCTTAGGATTAGCCAAAGAATACTCCCGCTCTCTCTCTATGCAAAAATAACTGCCCATCAATTCTTCATTTTCAGATGGAGCCATGCTAAGGGGTATACACAATGTCTTCCATCTCTGCCCATGATACATCAGGGATAGGGAACCTGTGGCTCTCCAGATGTTGTGGGACTTCAACACCTATCAGCCCCAGCTAGCATGACCAACAGTCAGGGAGGATGAGAGTTGTAGCCAGTGACATCTGGAGGGCCACAGTTTCCCCACTCCTAATTTACAAGTCTTGCTGGAAAATATATAATGAAATAGTCTTCCTTACTGAGGTGTGCCGCCGAAGAGTAGATTTGTCAGTAAATGTCCGACCACAAGCATTGCACATGAATGGTTTCTCCCCTGTGTGGATCCGATGATGGCGTTGCAAGGCATTGAGCTGGGTGAACTGTTTACCGCACTGATCACAACAGTAGGGACGCTCACCTGTTAACCCAGAGCACACTGTTACTATTGCTTTTTGACTGAATGCCAAAAGGACTGCTCTTGTAGACTTTGATGGTAACCAAGTGCAGGAAGAAAACACTAAACAGTATCTGCAATATCTTCATCTTTGCAGCTGCACCAAATGCACCTTAAGATAAACTAGAGTACAATAACCTCAGAGCACAAATCAGAACCTCTGATGATAACAATGGTGCCATTGATTTCAATGGAGCATTCCCAACACAACACAGGATTGGTCTGAAAATTAAATAAGATTCTTTTATGTTTATATATTAATAAAAGCAACTCCATGAGTAGTTACACATTGTTCTTCAACTCTATCCGCAACATGTACAGTAGGTAACCCAGTTAGCCTGCAGACTGCTACACTGCATTCTTGTCATTATTTATCATACTGAGGTGGTGTATGGCCCTTGTTAATGGGGTTTATGTGCATTGCCTTACTCTATGTTATTTATGAAGTGCCTAAAAAAACTAAATTTTGTACAAAAATAGGATGACAGTCTAATTTAAACTAAAATAATGCTTAAACACAGGCTTGCTGAAATAAATTAGTAAGGCGTTTTAAAAAGAGGAGGAAGAGAATCAGTTGAACATCATTTGATAAGAGAGCTCCATAGATAAGGGTAGTAAGGGAAAAAGCAGGAAAGGGAACAGAGGAGGACACAGGGTGTAACAACCAACAGGAAACAGGAGGAGAAATCAGAAATGAAAATTAAACAGGAGGTAGTGAAAGAACACACATGAAAGCAAGAAGAGGAACCTGAAATTGAAAGCCAAGAGAAGATGGTAGCCAATAAAGAGACATCAAAAGCGAGACATGTTAAAATTTGCATGGAGGGAAAGGAATGAAGAAGCCAATGTAAGAACAAACCAAAAGCTTAAGCTGGGAATAGGAAAAACCAACTAAAGGACCATTATGGTTAAAGAAAACAGCCGAGGGAAGGAACTACTGTTTTCAGAAGCACTGAACTCAAACGCCAACAGTCGGAAATAAATGTTTAATGACTAATCATGTACCTAACAGCATTAGCAACATACAAAATCCTTCCAATCCTCTTTTATTCAGTCTCGCAACTCCTTCCATGCACCCACAGAGGTTGATCACAATTATTCTTATTGTATTGGTACAGATCTGATGCTGAGAGTTCAAGTATGGCCTCAGGAAGTCTCTGGCCTGGGGTTTTAAACCCTGGCAGTACAGATCCAAGCCCAACGCATCACCCACCATGCAGATTTCCCCAAGTATAAATGAATTTGGAAGACACTGAAGCAGGTTCATACAGGATTTGAAAGCCGCTGCTGTTAGTAGACTTTAAATACCAATTCCAAACTGACATTTAACCCTTGTTCAGGAAAGGTCCATGGATGTCTGTACTGACATGGGCAAGGTTAAAGCAGAAACATTTCCACAGGTTGCTTGCCTGGCAACCAGAGCTTTGGAAAGTTGAAAGTCCTTCAAAGGTGCTGTTCTGATTAGAGTTGGCCAAAACAGCTGAGCCATCTGAAAGGGGAATTACTTACTCAAATGCATTTCTAAACCGCTTAACATTTTAAAATCTTTTAGCGGTATACAAGAACACAATATAAAAACAGTATCCTAAAAACAGACACTGTTTTACTGTTTTTATGTTTGCATTATAAAAATGGCGTAGAAGAAGGAACATTCAGTAGTAACAGAGTCTAATCTTATGGGTCAGGGAAAGGCTGGGGGAAAAGACACATCTTTACAATATGGCCAAAGCAACTGATGGATGATGCTTCACGTACGGAAGAGTGAAGAGCATTCCAGAGTGCAGGACCAATGGTGGAAAACGCCTGTTTTGGGGCCAACACCCTTGTGATGTTCTGTAGTACATGGTGCTAAGAAATAAAACTTCACCAGATGATTCAAATAATTTTAGAATAAAGAAAGAGTGGAAGCCAAGGCTGAACATGGCAAAAAAATTGTGGAGGAAACAAGACATCACAGGATGAGAGAGTTTACAAATAGGGAAGAATGTCAACAAGGTATCCTTGGTAATGGAGCAACTGATGAAAACAATGCAAGAGAAAGAGTGATTAAGGGGGCTGTATTTTAGCAGAGATCTGTTCAAACTCACAATCCTTTCTCTCCAAGTCAGCTTTTGCCACATATTTCATAAAACCACAAACAGTATCACCAGGGGAACTAAACGTGAGAAGAGCCCCTCTTCAGTTCACACCAAAGCTTTAAAGCCAGAGTCCCTCCTCCCCCTTCATCTTCATACCTGTATGAACTTTAATATGCTGATATAGTGAATTTCTCTGTGCAAACGTTCGGAAACAAACTTCACATTTAAATGGCTTGGACCCAGTATGGATTCGGTTGTGGTGCTTCAAATACTCCTTAGAGGCAAAGCTCTTCCCACATGTTTCACACATGAAAGGTCGTTCCCCTAGAGGGCACAAGAATCAGAGGGGAGAAAAGATGAAAAGGTTATTTTAAACTACTGATGGCAACAATAAGCAAGCAAGTATTGTAGCAAGAAGATGGACTGAGAGTGATCCACTTCAACTGCACTTTGCATTTGCAGTTTTAACTCTTCTAAGCTGCTGCTTCAGCAAT
This sequence comes from Rhineura floridana, assembly GCF_030035675.1. Taxonomy (NCBI): domain Eukaryota; kingdom Metazoa; phylum Chordata; class Lepidosauria; order Squamata; family Rhineuridae; genus Rhineura; species Rhineura floridana. The sequence continues at coordinate 12,308,698 of NC_084483.1, read as the reverse complement.
GAATTCTCTAAGGTAGGGCAAGGGAGATGGTGCAGCAGTGTCACCATGTAAAGTGATGCACACCAGAGCAAAAATATCCTAACTTCACATATGCACTAATGGGGTGTAAACTGGGAGTGCCTGTTCAGAAAAGAGATCTTGGGGTTGTGGGTGACAGGTTGATAAAAATGTCAACCATAAGGGCTACAAACTTGCATTTTGAAAACAGAAAGTGAAGGTTCTCACAATTCCAATAGCAGCCTTCAACCCACCGAGAAATGGCTTTGGAAGGCACATTTGGCACGTTGAGTCTATGTTACCCAAATTAAATAAAGTATATTTCTTCTAAACTAAGTACAAAGCTAAACTCTTTTCTCTTAAGAGGAACCAAGTAATGATGTTAGGAAACACTAAGCCCATAATAATACTGGAGAGCCAGTGTGGTGTAATGGTTAGGGTGTTGGACTACAACTTTGGGAGACCAGGGTTTGAATTCCCACTGAGCCATTAAGTTCACTGGGTGACCTTGGGCCAGTCACTGCCTCTCAGCCTAACCTACCTCACAGGGTTGTTGTGGAGATGGAATAGGGAGGAGAGAACCATGTATGCCACCTTGAGCTCCTTGGAGGAAAGGTGGATATATATGTAATAAATAAGTAAAATAAATAATAATTTTCAACAATGGAAGAAATAGCATTGATGTGTGGCTTGAACCTATAACCCCAGTTTCAAGAAAATTGAATACCACCCAATGTGAAGTTAAGTCCAACTCAGAAATTGAAATTAACGGACCTAAGCTAGTCATGTCCACTGATTTCAATGTGTCTATTCCAAGTAGGACACAACCCATTGACTATAAAGAATCAGACTAGGCAGCAGACTGCCCTCTGTTAAAAAAAAACACAGAACCTGAATGTCCCTCCAAATCAAGTGCACAGCTATCAGTACAGTATCAACCTTTATTTTCTGTTTTTCTCTGATCACTTATGAATGATGTCAAACCAGTGGGTTTGCAAATCTGCAATGCTTTGAAAGAAAAACAGACCAGTAATACTGCACCTGTTCCAAATTACTTGCTCTTTGGGATCAATGTGGCCACACACTCAGATATACAGGAAGTCAGACCATGAATGGAACAGTTGGAATGTAAAAAAGCAAGACGATGTTCATACCTGTGTGGCACCTTTTATGATATATAAGCATGTGATTTTGTGTAAATCTTGCTCCACAATCACTACAAACAAAAGGCTTTTCACCAGTATGGATTCTGAAATGAAAAAACAATACAAATCAATACAAGTATAGTACGTGTTCTCCTTTACTAAGCAGTAATTAGCAACTGGCACTCTACCATATTGACTGTGGTTGTTCTTGCCAATCCAGTGATGGGACTCTCTTTCTTAGCCCCCAAAGCTCCAGAAACTGAATGCAGCTCAAAACCAAATGCTCCACATCAACTTGTGTAGGAAGTTCACGGTCGAATAGAGGATGTGCACACAGAAGTCATCCTCTGCATGCACACTGGAAGGATGGGTGATAATCTCAACAACTATTACACTCCACCCCACCCCTGGTCTTACTCTCTTGTGCCAAGCCAGCAGAAATGCTTTAAAGTAAGGTACAAAAAAAGAACCCCAAAACTTGTTTAGAATGTGCTGCTTTAAATTAAAACTATATTGAAGAAGTCTTAGTTTTCAGGTATTATTTGCACTTCTTTGTACTAAACAGAACAAAGCAGCCAGCAATATTGGATCAACAAGAATGTTTTCCTGCGGGGGGGAAAATCCAAGCATCATGGCTCACTAATATTTTGGTTTTTTGAAAACTGTGGGGAGGGATGTTTTGCTTGTGGAAGCCATGGAAGAGTTACCTTTTGGATTTTATTCCCTCGACTTAAAAAACACCAACACATATAAAATTAATCACAAGCTGGGTCCTTACCTGCATGCCCTGTTTCTTCTGCTGGGGTCAAACACTGCACAACAACAATCGATATCCCTGGCTCAGCAGGTAAGATGCAAACTTCTTCAACATGCTAAACAGATGGAACTAGGGATAACCCTCCTTTTAGGAGTCCAGTTTTCTAAAACACACCTCTAAAATTGTTACTGTTGCTGAATGAGGCTAACTATGAAGGAGCTGCATGCCCCTTCACCATCTTCATCAAATATGAATTCCAGTCCAAACATGTGAACTGAGAAATGCACCTGAGATATCTAGGTGCCCTGGAAACCCATAGAGCACTTAAGTTTCCTGTGTTTTATACAGACTACCCCATTATCTCTTAGAGGAGGTTGAAGCAGTGTCTCATCCCAGAAAAAGTAAGTTGACTCATAGGGAAGGACTCAGTTCCTTGTCTACTCTGCAGGTTTCAAGTGCTGCTCCACAGTGGGTAGGATGAAAGCAGTGGAAAGACCGTCTAGAGAGAAAGCAATTGCTAAAGCTGGGGTTGAGGAACCTCTGGTCTTCTTAAAGACAGCCTACAGAGAACCAAAGAATTCAAAGCCCTTATTATGGTAAAGAAGTGCCACTTCTACAGCCTGAGATTTGAGGTTCAGCCCAATGAGATTATGACTCTGGGGATGGAAAGTAGCATTGGAAACACTTCAGGAGACCTTTCAGTTTTCACCGAGACAAAATGTTTGCCTTGGATGCTGGCCGCTGAAGAACACATCTCTTTGAATTTTTCATGGGGCAAACGGATCCATCAACAGCACTGAAGTTTTGCTGTCAAACCCATCTCTGAAAATTTGAGAAGGTGAGTGGGAGAAAGAGTGGTAATGTTTAGGATCAAAGGATTCTGCCACTCTTCGTGCTTAGCTAACGTATGGACAATGCTTGCAACACCAAGGGCTACATTCCACCCTTTGCTTCTCTACAACTACAACAGGGATACACAATCCCCATCATCCCTGACTATTAGCCATGTCTGCTGGGACTGATAGAAGCTGTAATTTAACAACATCCAGAGGACCATAGATTCCCCATCCTGAAATTATACAGTACCTTGTTAAGGTTGTAATCTTAAATAAATGTAAGAATTGCCATGCTGGATCAGACCAATCATTTCTTAAGCTCTGTCTCTAACAGATGCTCTTGGGAAGCTCACAAACAGGATACGACAGTGATCGATGCCGTTTGTCTCCATGTTTATTAATCAGTGGCATACTATGAGCACAGATGCTAACAGTCACAGAAAGGCCCTATCCTCCATGTGTTTCTCTAACCCAAATTGCCACATTCTGTGAATTCCATAACTATGCATTGCATGAATCTTCCCTTTGGGCCTAGTTCTCACCGGAGTGTGTGGACTGTACCACCTCAACCTGTACCTGGACTGTACCACTTCAGACTGCTGGCAAGGGCTCACATGACTGAATGATCCTCCATAGTAAAAGATTCACTCTGCACAGAAAATTAGATGCTAGTGAGAAGGGTTCCACTTTTGGCTTTTTCCTGACACTAATTCCCTACATTGTAGGATTGTTTTTTGTATGTGGAAGCAAACAATCAAATGATCACCCACCTGTAGCCTGAAATAGTACAGTCTGGCAAAAGACTGTCCACCTCAGTGTAAACTAAGCCTTTGGGCCAAACTACATGTGAAGCAAGAGATCTGTGATCAGGTATTCCATTGTTTCCATTTTTACATAAAAGCAGTTGGAGACTCTGAACTGGATCAGAGCAGTGACAGGAAAGCATTATTTAGCCCCACCCCTGATATCTAACCCCTACCCTACAAGCTGCTAGTTGCCCTGTGTGGGAACAAACACATGTTCCTATATTTTTATCCCCATTGTGGGTTTAATAGCAGCTTTGGGGTGAGATTTAAAACAGAAAAATGGTGCTGGGAATTTAAACCCCACTTCCCCAATGCCTCTTTTCCAATCTGATTTGGAGTCAGCTGCAGCTGCTGTAAATTTCTCCCCAGCTCCGCTATATACTTTAGACCAGAATATCACACAGCATTCTAAATGTGGTGTCAGAACACACTCTTTTCGATCCATTTGTTACAAGATTCCAATGACCACGTTTGCCTTTTCCCCCGACTTGACACACAGACCTGAACTTTCTACCACTGACCTAAATTTCTTTTTTGTGGTAGTTACAGTCAAACCCTCGTATGTGAAGCTAGGGGTTATGTTGGTACCAATGGCAGCATGTTGCTTCATCTTAGACTGAAGACCCGTCATCTGCTGTTTGTCTACTCTACTGTGTCAGGACATGAGTGACTACACTCAATTTGACTCCTGCTGCTTTCTCTATTGTTCCCATTCAAGCTACCAAAACATTAGTGCTGTTTAGTTCTTCATAACTTAGTATTCTCACACACAATTTTGACGTTACTGTGGTACTCAGCTCATGGTTATCTAAGGACATTCCCACGGGTTTTGGTATTGGACACAACACAAACTTATTACTGCATTAAATGTAAGATGAGGAGTGACACTGGATTATAAGCAGAGCCTCACTTCCCTTGGTGGCCTTTGCCAAAGTGACACTATGATGATGAGACACTATGATGATTTCATACGTAAGATATTGCTCAAATCATATCAGAGTTCAGTATGTTACTTCCGACATAGTGATTGCATTTGGCAGTTTCTTGGACTTACCCATGAGTACACACCATGGAACTCAGTGGTGTTTACTTCTGAGAAGATTGGACTGTAAACTGTGATGATGTAAACTTCAGGGAGCATTCCCAGAAGTATCCAGGTCATTCTTTGACTAAGTTACATTAACTGATTGTCAAGGCATGTGACAGGCTGTTAAGATTTACTTCCACAAAAGTCAACAGGAAGTTGTTCTCAGCCAATTTCTATTCTCTTAGCATGCCATCTCCCAATTTGAAAGTTGCATATATAGAGGTAGAAAACATTCAAGTTTGTATTCTTCCTAGGCATTGTAATGTGTTTTATCCAAATTAGATGACAAAAATCAGACTGGATTGTTAATGATGGTGTTCAATTAAGTCATACTTGGAGAAGACCCAATTTAATAGACATGACTAACTTAGGTTCATTCATTTCAATAGATCTACTCTTAGGACTTAGTTGAATACAACCCAAAGTCTTTTTTTGCCATTTATTTTAACTTCAGTTCTGAGTATTAGTCTGATGAAATCAGGAATCTAATCTGACCAGTTCTTTGCCAAAGGGTTACATATTCTCGCAACTATTTTAAAGACAGGTCATGAGAGTTTGAGCTTGTATTTTAGTGTGATCTGCATAATGGCCTCAGCCTATTCCTTGAAAAGCACAGAATAAACACTACCAAAACTCTTATGAGTAAACCTACTCATAAAACCCTACTTTCTTATTTGACCATTGACAAGCCGCCTTGGGGGATATTACCTGGGTGGGGGGGGGTTGCCCAGAGATTTAACTAATAAGGCCAGTTAAGTCTGTTCATACCTCATGTGTGTTTTAAGTGCCGAAGGCTGAGAAAACTTAGCCTCACACTCTGTGCACCCATAAGGCTTGTCGCCTGTATGTGTCCTTTCATGAAGCCTCAAGGCCGTTTTGGAGCTCAAACCCTTTCCACATTGTAGGCAGTGATGACGCTCCCCACCACCCTCATGAACCTGCAGAATGTGCCGCTTGACGTCCTTCTTCCTCTTGAACTTCTTACCACAGAGCTCACAAGGGAAGTGTCGCTCGCTGCTGTGGACGTGGCGTTGGTGGCTTTTAAGGTTGCACCGGTTGGCAAAAGTCTGGCCGCAGGTTTCACAACGGTAAATAATTTCAGCTGCAATCCCATGCCTGTGCCTTATGTGTTTCAGAAAGCTCTTCTCATACAGGAATTCTCTCTCACAGGTGCTGCACGTAAAGTTACCACCACGGTTCTTTTTCTCCTCCTCTGATTTATTCAAACTTCCTTCCAGATCATCAGTACCAACACACTCTTTACTTTCAGGTTTCACACTGTTTGCTGCTTGCCCTATCTTTTCCTCCTCCTCCTCCCAATGCATGCTGTGGTCTTTGGCGAGCCTGCTTTCTTCAGCAATGGCTTCGGCATACTTTTGCTGCTCTCGCAAGCGCCTTGTATACTTTTTCTTGGGTATTTCCACAAAGACTTTCCTGCCAGCCAGTCTTCCACTGGCCCTCCTGATTTTGGCACAAGGAGCCTTCAGGGCTTCTGTCTTCTTGTCTAACTTCTCCTTTAATTTAGCAGTGGGAGCCTCAAGGCTCTCTCTGTCTCTGGGTCTCTCAAGCGGAGAATTTGTAACATAGTCCATGTTGCCACTTGGTATGTCAACGACTGCCTTTGGCTCAAATAAACCGCATGGCTGGGAAAGACTGTCCTCTTCAGCATCCTGCGATTCAGAAAAATTTTGCAACTCCAACAATACTGATTCAAGCATCTGCTTCTTCAGCTGAAAGCAGGTTTCTGACAAATCCAAGCACTTTAGTTTCTCAGCTATTTCCAACATACGCTGAACCCGCTCTTCTTCTACTTCTACCTTGGCGGTATAGACAAACTCAAGAAAAGATGCAAAGTCAGCTACCTGGACTTCGTTCAATAATACGTTTGTCCTTGGTCCATCCATGCACTTTTCATTAAGAAACACCTCTTTAAAAAACTTGCTTGTTGCTGCCAGGACAGCTTTATGAGCAACAAACTCTGCCCTGACACCTTGATATTCCACACTTACAGTCACATCACAAAGGTGGCCTAGGAGACGCAGCTGGTGCATTTCATTCAGAAGGTTGATTGGCGAGGATTTAGATTCCAAGAGAACAGCATTACTGTCCATCTTCTTCCTTTCTAAAAACTATGAACAGCAAAACCACATATTAATTGCTTGCCAGGAAGTGGATATCAAGAATTATGGAAAATTGTTACCCTAATTATCATTTAAATAGGAAAATAATCCTGCTCTGCAAAAACTGTAAAGCACATGGAACTCTGTCCATTACTGGAAGCGAGACTGTGTGGTCCTAATTTTGCTTAAATAGCAGGAGTTCAAAGATTTGGGCTTAACTGGCAGCTATATTTTTATTTTATTTATTAAAAATTATACCACTTAACAAAAATCTCTAAGCAGTTTACATAAAAACAATAAGAACATAACAACAGCCCCCGATAAAATTTCTTTAAAACTAGTTAAGAACTAGAATGGGCGAAGCTTTCTGCCTCTTACCCTACCTTCTCCTAGGTCCCTGCTAACGTAAAATAGCATTTATTTTAGCCTTGTATACATTTGGAAGAAAAGATACTCAGCCTTTCTGAACCCAAGAGTCCATCAATTCTAACTGTTAGCCTAACCATTTATTTGTGATCACCACCGACCTCTCCTTTCCCCCCGGGGTCCTGTGGCCCATGAAGAGAACCTGGGGGACAAAGGGGGATTTACTCGTGTATCAGATTTTTCTCTCCCTCCCTGTCAGGATTTTGCCATCTATTGCTGGTGTTTACTGCAAAAAACAACCTGCTGCAGAGAAAGAACCTCTCCTTTCTTCCCCATTCTCTGGGAAGGTAAGAGCTGCCTTTTCTCCTGCAAGTTGGAAGTTTTGTAAAAAAAAAACTGGAATAGCACCCCACTGCTGCCCCTTGTACAAATCCAGCAGTAAGGAAAAAAGAAAAAGAAGACCACACTTCTTGGCTGAGAATTTAGAAGGGGGAGGGGTGGTTTTTCTCCCTTCTGTTTGGTCTTTTTCTGGAGGCAACGGTAAGGTTCTGCTGGTAAAAGCCTAACTTGCAGAATTGGGGGAGGGACCTATCCTTTCCTCCAAGGAGAATGGTAGAAGAAAGGAGGGGTAGTTTCTTTCCCACACCACAGCTCTCGCTAGAATTGCAGAGGCAGTTACTGGATCAGGGAAGGGCAGCTGCACTGCTGGCAAAGAGGTGAGAGAATTGATGGAGCCTCATGCTTGATTTTTGAACAGGTGTAGATAACACTGTATCAGTATATAGTGTTTTTATACATAGTTGGGGTTTTCTTTGCAAAATACATAAGAACATAAGAAGAGCCTGCTGGATCAGACCAGTGGCCCATCTAGTCCAGCATCCTGTTCTCACAGTGGCCAGCCAGGTGCCTGGGGGAAGCCTGCAAGCAGGACCCGAGTGCAAGAACACTCTCCCCTCCCGAGGCTTCCGGCAACTGGTTTTCAGAAGCATGCTGCCTCTGACTAGGGTGGCAGAGCACAGCCATCATGGCTATTTTACAGCAAAATAGGGGACACTGTGTCTATGTTAGGAATTTTACCCTCTGAGCCAAATATTAGTTATTTTTGTAATGTTTCCTTCGCAGATGCTCCTAGATGAAATGACCCCAAATTGGCATTCTTGTAACTTGGCATAATGGGAATATAAACATGATTCAGCTGCACACTTAGCTGTAAGACAATTATCACATTTGCTGGCTAGTTAGTATCATGGGATTGTCCACCATGTATATGTAGTAGGTATGGCAAATGACCATACAAATATTAGAAGCTTGTTAAAATGATAATAAAAGCTCAAGGCCGTTCGCCGTGTTCTGCTTTTAGGAGAAGTACATCATTTATGTATACAAGAACAGGCCTCCTCTGCAGTGGCGCTCCAACTGTGAAATACCTCCTGAGGGAGGTGCACCTGGCATGAACACTATATTTTTTTCAGTGCCAGGTTAAACCTTTTTATATGCTCAGACATTTTAATTATATTTTTAAATGGCTGAGTAGCTTTAATCCTTTTCATATTTTGTGGTATTGTTGGTCTGTATTATAATATTTCTGCAGTTTTAAACTACTCTGCATGCTTCCATGGAATTCATTTTTGGATAAAGGTTAATTTATAAATTTTAAAAATAAAATTAATTAATACAGGGATGAGTTGATTTCAGACTTGCATAATCTATGGGTTTTTTTTAAAAAAAAATTAAAATATTCTAAGGCCATATTCACACCATACATTTATTCTATTATTATTCCATTTTAAACTATCATGGCTTCCCCCAAAGAATCCTGGGAATGGTAGTTTGTGAAAGGTGTTGAGAGTTGTTGTTCTCACTGAATTACAATTACCAGAGTGGTTTAACAGCAATTCCTTTTCCCCAGACAACTCTAGAAATTGTAGATTTATGAGGGATGTGTTTTATATTTACAAACCAACAGCACATATTTGGGGTCTCTGAATAATGAAGGTATAGCTAATCTGTGTTCAGTGAACAAAACAGTTGGTCATATCAACAAAAGTATCTCTAGGGATGATAGGAAGCCCTCAGAATCCAAACTAATGGGGGTACAGCTGCTTAACTAGCTGGCTAACAAAGAATAATTCACCAGTAACAAAGAAGTCATCATTAACTCTCCCACCTTCCCAAACTATTGTGGAAAGCACATCTAAGGTGTAGCCTGCTATGTGTGTTTGACTAAAAACACAGTGGGATAATCATGACTACTAAGAAATCCTACGATGCAGCAGTAAAGGAGTTTCAGTGCCTCAATTCAGAAAAGCAAGAGAGATGTGCAACTTGGACCTGGTGTAAGAAAAAAAGCAAAACACCTAGCAAATGCCACATTGTGTGGTGCCTTAGCAACCCACATACTTGATAAAATGTCTATTTTTGTCACGACAATTTCAGTTGCACTTATTCTTATCTCTGGCCAGTGGTTCTGTATGAATAGCATAGCAGAATAAGAATCAGCAGTTCATTCCATCTTTACTCCTTTCACACACACACACACACACACACACAAATGCTCAAGATACTTATACCTCCTGTCATTTTGTTCCAGACAGTCTGGGCATTCCTTAGAAGATAGGAAATGCAGGAGGATCACAGAGCCATGTACATGCTCTGAAGAATACATTGCTGAGACTGCACAACTGAAAGCAGCGTGGCTGTTTTAAGGATTAGTGGCTCACAAACTCATCTTTCTGCATTATCACATTATGATAATCATAGGCCCTAGGCCAGGGCCTTCTTAACCGTGTATGACAATCTAGTCCTGGCCATTATCAGGAAAAAAAAGTGCAGGGCCAAGTGCAACTATTCTTAGTTGTTCCACAACCTTTCTGCAGACCAACTGAATGGGTCTTGTAGGCCACCAGCAGCCCATGGAAAACTGAGCACATCTGATCTCAGATGAACCTGAAACAGATAAACGCTGCAGCTGAACATACTAGCAGTGACAAAATGTGCTTACCCACAGTTCAAAATTCTAACCAACTGTCCCCTTAATCCCAATTCCTTTACTTCAATCAACTCTGCATAGCTTTCTGTTCACCCCAGGATTTGCCACCCAACTCTGTACTAACAGATAGCAAAACCCTCCCTTGTTTTAGAAAGCTGCCCTCTGCAAAATAGCAATTAATTATTTTTACAAAAACTAGTCGGTCATATTATCCTTCCTCTGTACCTCTGACCCCTTCTCCTTAGATAGCACTACTGCCCACCTCACCCACCGCACAGCAAGCCACCACCGTCCCATCTCCCTGGCTCACCTAACACCCACCCTCTTCCTTCCAGCATCATATACGAACATGGGGATCACGATCACCACCCCACCCAGTCTCCAAGCACTGCCGCCCCACGTCCGAGAGACCCTCAGGTGGCGCCCATCTTCTTCCTTGCAACATCCCAAACTAACGTGGGGTGGCTCGCCACTTCTTGCCTCCCAACTCTCTCTCTCTTACACACACACACACACACACCCTCCAAGCATTGCCGTCCTCCAACACCGCCACCCTCTTATCCCACCCCCGCCCCGCATCGGGTTCACAGCTGCCCCCCCACCCCTCACCCCCCACCCCCCACTGACCTGGCAGCTCAGCGCCATCTTCCACGGTGGGAGGGCGACGCCAATGGAGGCGGAGGCTGCGGCGCCGGAGCGAAGAGGGGCGGAGCGAAGAGGGGCAGCCAGCCCTCTTGGAGGGAGCGCTTTGGCCCCTCGGCTCAAACGAAGCGAGGGGGAACGAGGAAAAAGAGAGGAGATTGAAGGCGGAAACGGAGAAGGGGGAAGGGGTTACGTGCAACACCGCAGATGAATGCGTTAGGGCCGCCTCTTAGTCCCCTCGGGGGTTATTTTCAGCGTTAACTTAATGTTTATTAAAGGCAATGTTCAGAAAGCTTTTGGAATATCTTTAGAAAGAAAACAAACATAAAGGCATATCAGATCCCACGTCACTGAAAGTAACCTTTGCATGCATGTTCTTACAAAGAAACACACTGACGAAGATTTAGTCCACATTCCACATTATAAGCAAAAAACAAAAGGCGGCAAAGCTACAGCAATTTAAAATCACCTCAGAAAACGACAAAAGCAACTAATTCTTGATAGTGTAGTGCAGCTGACGGTTCGTTAAACCATTTTCAACAAATATGTTGTAGCAAAAATGCAACAAGTTCTCCCAGGTGGAGAATAACAACACACACACAGGTAAAATCGAGTTCAAGGCCCCTTATTTATTTACTGCAGTAAAGGCAAACCATACACATCACACAAGGGGTGAGGCGTGAGAGAGCCCCGAGGCCCTAAAAACAGGGATTTTTATACCCTTTACAAAACAAGCTGGTTAATTTTACACCCATCGTTTATTATGCTCTGCTTAATCAATAATATAGTTACTCTTTCCTAAGGTCAAACAGTTAATCCTTACTTTTGCAAGCGTATGTTAAACAGTGGGTCACAGTCCACTGACCATGCGTATTTCAAAATGCGAGCCGTAAGCTTTTAAGCAAACAGACAGATACAAGCAGTATTTAGGCAAATAGGCAATACTGTGACCTTTAGATTTTTCAAACTTCACAAATGCATTTAGATCTGAATCTTTCTTGTGTTTTCAGTTTCGTTGCTAATAGTTTACAACTCTCGCAGAAGGGCTGTACCTCAGACTTGTAGTAAAGGAGTACAGAATCGACCTAGCTTGCGCATAGAGGTGAATGTGTAGAATGTACAGTAAAACAATCTTCACAAACCATTACAAGGAAGGAAGGAGGAGCCAAAATAAAAGTAAAACTTGTAATGAGTAGCTCCTGGCACTGAAGGTTTTAACTGGCTTGAATGCTTGAAAACAAACCTGTTGACTAAACTGAAGAGCGTATCTGAAGCCTTGGACATAGCAAGAAGCATGCAGTGCAATTTATGCATGTTGGGAAATAAGTCCCACTGTATTCTGTGGGGCTTCCCCACAGCGTACATAGTTTCTGACAACTAGGAAATTATTACAGTTAAGGGAAGTGTTTTTATTTTATTTTTGAATAGTTTTATATTGTAATGGCCTTATGATCTTGATTTCTTGTGGATGTTTTAATTTATGCTGTCACCCACCCAGGGATTATTGACATGAAGCACATGCTATAAACTGAAGGAAATAAATCAATAAATATGAGAAGGACTGGTGGTCTGGCCAAGTATGGCAGCTTCCTTCGTCAATTGTTCATAAGCACAGAGGTGCATCCTGATGTACTGCAGACATAATCATAAACCATAGTTTTGCATGCTCCTAGTGGCTGCTTACTGAGGTCCTTCCTAGCCCTCCTACCTGAGGTGTTGTTTGTTTTGTTGGAGACACCAGGAACTGAATCTAAGCCTTCCTGCATGCAAGGCACAATGCCACCAGTAACACATAGCAGCCCTCCACAGATTTTTGTACACTACAAGCCAGGGACAGAATTATTACCTGCGCAGAGTACTGCCTGCACTTTTCTTTTTGTCTCTATAAATAAAAGGGCTACAGATTTAATGTGTCTGTGCACGTATGTTCAATTAAAACGGAACATTCATCTACATGGCCTGTCATGATATCCTTGATGGGCCCAGGGCTCCTCTTCCTCCTGCGTGAATGAGTAAGAGCAGCCATCTTCAGTTAACCTTCAGCACTACCTCTCTTGCAACTCCCTTGTCATTAGTGGTGGGATTAGTATATTGCAGAGAGCCCAGGAAACAGAGCCAGTGTGGCGAAGTGATTAGTGTTGGACTAGGACCTGGGAGACCAAGGTTCAAATCCCCACTTGGCCATGAACCTCACTGGGTGCCTCTCAGCCTAATCTACCTCACAGGGTGGTTGTGAAGATAAAATGGGGGGGGAAACTATGTACATCACCTTGAGCTCCTTGGAGGAAAGGTGGGATATAAATTGTAATAAATAATATGGAAGATGACATGATCATACCTTCATGATACGGAAGAAGTCAGACTAGACCACTTCTCCCTAGCATCTAGTTTTTTGTCTGCGGGGATTTTTTTTTATTTATATTTTGGTTTGTTTGTTTTTTGGTATGCAGAAGCATTCACTCATGTGAGTTTCCTTCCACCTGCAGTCTGAAATGATACCGTCCAAACACAGATTTAACCACCACAGTTCATTAACTGTATTTGTGGTCAGGAATCCTGATTTTGAGGACTGTAACTGGGTTCAGCAGGCCACCCTTACTATCACCCTCAGATCTTACTGCTCAAGGCCCATGGCCTCTCTCTGCAGATACAATTAACAGACCTCTGAACAGGGCCAGTGAGAAGGAGGCTTGTTGAAATGGAGTTCTTGGAGGTTCTGCCTGGGGGCAGCTTTAGAAACACTGAATAACAATTGCACAAGACTCACATGGGCCATTTTTTGCACTTACAGGCTAAGATGTGAACATGCAAATATGAGTAACTTTCCTTTCCTGAGAGAAGACTTGCAGACTGCTCAGTGGGTATTATACAGCGGCAAGAAGTGGATTTGTGAATGCTTTACTTGTCTGCTTGTGGTGCTTTCTGTGAGAACTAGAAGGACATGCTTAATTCTGATGCCAAAACAAGCAAATGTCCTGCCCTTTAATCCTCCAAAAAAGGCACAGCCAATTTCTGAGGTAAACTGGGGGCAGGGAAATTCCCAAGGCAACCTACTGACAGAGAAGTGATTTCTGTGGCTCCTTGAGAGGCCCTGAACAATCTTACATAGGTCCCGGAGAAATAAAGGGATTTCTGGAATTTTATTTTGCATATGTGGCAGTTCATGTATTTTGTCACAGAGTTTTACTTTCTGGCATTTATAATACTTGTGAACTAGAATGTCACACTACTGAAGGAGGTTTACTCATATAATGAATCTGAGATGTCCGCAACCTATAAAAAGGGAAACTTATTACCTCAATTGTTTAATTACTAGACTCTAATATATACACTTTATTAATTACATTTACTTCAGCTTTCAATACATTTGTCAATAAAGTCTCTAGTTTGTTGAGGATTGTCCCAAACGTTTACATTAGATTTTTTATATGAAACTTACCATGGAAGAAATCCATACCCACATTTTCTGTTGCAGCGGAACACCCATTTCACAGAAGGCAAACTAGTGAGGCTGAAATTCAAGACACTTGCTGAAGAAATGGAGTACAATGCAGATGCAGGACATGATCCTCCAAATGACTCCTTTGTTGTTGTTATGTGCCTTCAAGGTCATTATGACTTATGGTGACCCTATGAATCAGCGACCTCCAAGAGCATCTGTCATGAACCACCCTGCTCAGATCCTGTAAGTTCAGGTCTGTGGTTTCCTTTGTGGAATCAATCCATCTCTTGTTTGGCCTTCCTCTTTTTCTACTCCTTTCTGGTTTTCCCATCATTATTCTTTTCTAGTGAATCAGGTCTTCTCATTATGTGTCCAAAGTATGATAACCTGTTTCATCATTTTAGCTTCTAGTGATAGTTCTGGTTTAACTTGTTCTAACACCCAATTATTTGTCTTTTTCACAGCCCATGGTATGTGCAAAGTTCACCTCCAACACCACATTTCAAAGGAGTTGATTTTTCTCTTACCTGCTTTTTTCACTGTCCAACTTTCACATCCATACATAGAGATTGGGAATCCCGTGGGCTGAATGATCCTGACTTTAGTGTTCAGTGATACATCTTTGCATTTGAGGACTTTTTCTAGTTCTCTCATAACTGCCCTCCCCAGTCCTAGCCTTCTTCTGATTTCTTTATTGTCTCCATTTTGGTTAATGACTGTGCCAAGGTATTGATACTCCTTGACAAGTTCAAGGTCCTCATTGTCAACTTTAAAGTTACATAAATGTTCTGTTGTCTTTACTTTAGTCTTCTTGATGTTCAGCCGTAGTCCTGCTTTTGTGCTTTCTTCTTCAACTTTCATCAGCATTCATTTCAAATCATTATTGGTTTCTGCTAGTAGTATGGTATTGTCTGCATATCTTAAATTAATTAAATTAAAAATGACTCCTTTGCTCTCACTTCTTCCTGCCTTAACAATACACCCATTTCACAGAAGGCAAGCAAGTTCATTTCCCATCCAAATCAATTCCCTTCAATAAAGTTACTCCCTAGTAATTATTATTCTCAGGTCACCCCTAAAAATTTTTTTCAGTTAATTTGCCTCCCATCCCAAATGAGTATCCCACTCAGAAAATATAAGTCAGTTCTTTTTCAATTACCCCCAATTTCCTACCCATATTTGCCCTGCCCACATCAATTCCTCTTCAATTAGCCATCAATCTACACATTCACACACACCCGCCCCCAGCTGAGCCCCAAAATAATTGCTAGCTCTCTTTCATTTAGCTACCACAATTTTCTCTACCTGGCCAGGTACCTGGGCAAAGAAACCCATTTTATCTACCCATCTCTCTGTCACATGTATGTGTAGTATCAGTTTTGGGGATGGTACAAAATTGTTTTGCTTTCTTGGGGGGGTATTTATATATTATTTATTTCAGACTTTTATTTAATGCTTAATCATTCGCATTTTAAGTGGCGTACATAAAAACAAGCCATACATAAAATACAATAAAATCATCAAAAATTCAAACACTACCTAAGCATGCCTGCTGGAACAAGAAAGTGTGTCATGCACCTGAAGTTCAACATGGGTGTTTGTCTAATCTCAGTTGGGAGGGAGTTCCACAGGCTTGGCCCCACGACACTGAATGCATGACTTCTAATTGCTATAAGCCATGCATCTGAGCCATCCCAACAGAGACTCCCACAAAGATCTCACTAATAGTACCATGCCGGGTGTAGTCATCCAGGGGTGTGGGGCATCACAGACCCGTTACTTTTTGGGGACCAGGGTCCCAACCAGGTCCCTATGTATGAACCAATCATCATAAAAGAGGAGCATGTTAGCCATTAAGAAGAGTCCTTGTCCTTTTGTGCTATTTGGAGCCAATCAGAGTGAAAGGAGGTGAGTTGGCCACTGAAAAGACTCTTCTCAGTAGCTAACACACAGCCCCTCCCTTTCATGCTGATTGGCTGCTAGGGATGTCTGTTATAGTGGTGTGTGGGTTTGCAAAATGATGGGGTGTGCATGAAGGGACCCTGCCCTTCTGAATTTGCCACTACACGAGTGGTACGATGTTATGATTTTAGATATCTGCCTTCCAAATCCTGCAGTCCAGTGCACATTGTGCTTTGCTGGTTCCTGACTTTTATGCTGCAGTCAGAAGACAAAGTAAACAGTGAGCTAATGTATCATAGTGGAATTTTGAGCTATGAGCCCCAGTTTCATTCCTCAGTTCAGTCACACTATGTTGCCATGCAGGGCCATTATTTTTATGACATAAAGACATATACAGTTAAGAATAAACATACAAAATTATTATTTGTTGTGACTTTTACAAAATAACAGGTGTATAAACGGGTGGCATAAATAATAATCAACCAGACAAAGAGAAACAGGTCTGCATTTGTTATCCTCGCCTACAGTTATAAAAATAGCAAATACGCATAGAGACGAACAAAGTTTTCAGGTCCATTTGTCTCAGTGCCTGCATTCTGAAATGAAGAGGACTATCCTTCCAAATGAGGAGCAGTAAAACTTTACAAAGGACTTTTTAATGTTTTCTAGTTAGTATATTAGCAAGTGCCAGTGGTCCATGCAGTCTGGATTGCCCACATGCCGATGTGAAATGTTCTCATCTCAGCAGATTGTCCTGCAACTCCTCTTTCAGTTCTGCCCTTTGTGTCTGCTCCACATCAAATACTTCCCTTTCAATAGTTACTTTCCCTCAACTTCACTTTGTATCCCTGTTTCACAATCAAGGGCAATTTCCCTATTTAATATTGGGCAGATCCACTTACTCTGAAGGTCAAATAAAAAGAAACCTCAGACACTGTGAAGAACATTAAAAAAGGCATGCTTGTGTTTTTAAAATGTTTTTGTGTTTTAAAATTTGTATATTTGTTTTTAATTGCTGTAAACTGCCCAGAGAGCTTCGGCTATGGGGCGGTATATAAATGTAATAAATAAATAAATGCTGGACAATACCAAAGGCCTATCTAATCCAGCATCCTGTTTCCCACAGTGGTCAATGAGACACTCCTGGGGGAAGTACCCAGCCCTCATGACAAGGAGCTACTAGTAGCCTCCATAAATTCTCCTTATCCTCCATAAATTTGTATAATCCCCTTTTAAAGCCATCTAACATGGAGGCTATCACTACATTTTGTGGCAGCGAATTCCAGTTTCACTACACAGTGTGTAAAGAAGTTCCTCATTTTGTCTGTCCTGAGCCTTCCAACATTCAGTTTGATTGGATGGCCCTGGTTTCTAGTATTAGGAGGGGGAGAAAACCACTCTGACTGTGTTTCTCCACACCATGCATATTATTATAACCTTTGTTATATCCTCCCTTTCTCACACTTTTTTCTTAATTAAAAAGCTCCAAAAGTCGTAACCTTTCCTTATAGAGGAGTTGGCTCAATCCTGATAATTTTGGTTGCCCTTTTCTGCACCTTTTCCAATTCTACAATATTATTTGTGAGATGCAGTGTCCAGAATTGTGTAGTGTTCCAAGTGTGGAACACTGTGTATCATGAAAAAGGCATTCATGATATTGGCTCTTTTGTTTTCAATCAATTAATCATTTATTATTACGGTCAAAGACCAGCGATCTGTTTTCTAATGATCCCTAATATGAGATTTGCCTCCCTGCTACCCTCAGCTGCTACACTTTGGGTCAATATTTCCATTGCGTTTATTCACCACAACTCCAAGATCTCTTTCCTGATCACTCATGACCAGTTCAAACCCCATAAAAATATGAGATTTTTGCCTCAATGGAGTTTTGCCTCAGTGCGCATCATTTTACACCTATGTACCCCAACTGCATTTGTTATTTTAATGCCATTTCACCCAGTCTGGAGAGACCTTATTGGTCTTGTAGTCCTTGTAAGTCTTATCCCACGTATAGCTTTAACCATACCCATTAAACATCATCCTTCCCATCTTAAGGTATGCTTCTTTAAAGAAAGTGAAATGATATAATAGAGTGTAGTACAGAGCAATTTCCCCTCAGCACTGAACATATGCAGTCTGTTCCCATACAGGAACACTGCCTTGTTTCAGGGCACACAGCAAAACTCTTACACTGGTCTGAGCACCTATATCTTTTTATTGGAATTAAAATTCCCCACCCCTTCCTTGACAGCCATCTGAGAACAGTCCTAAAAGGGTCTTGAAACTTCAAAAACTTACCACTTATGAAGATACTCCTGTACTCCTATTAAATACAGTAATGCCAGTTCTCCATACTTAACCGTATCTGTTCAATCTGAGCTCCAAGTATCATCCCCCCTGACTCCTGAAAGGCCATTAGTGAAGCCAGAATATAAGCTAAGAAGAAATTATCCATCCACAAGCAATTCAACAACCACCTCTGAGCTGCCCAATGGCTGCGTCTCCCTTCTGAACATGCTGAACTGCTAGTATGTTTAATCTGTAGAACTTGTGGGCAGATGGAGGATGTTCCCCCCACAAGGAACATATGGGAGGTATGTGAAATGTTTTATACCTATGTTTTGCCTTGATTGTTTACAGTCATAAATACATAAGGGAATGATCAGGACCTTGGACATTACTGTTACATGATACGTGTTCCACTTTTTTTACACTAGTGCTTTCTGGTTTATAAAGTTTACTTTGACCATCAGACCAAATCAGAGGAGAGTCCTCTCTCACACAGATGTTAGATAAAGTCTCTATTTTGGACCAGTTATGATCCTTTTTCATAGTAAGATCTATTAAGAAAGTCCTCCAATGAGCATTGCGATCATGGACCTACAGCAGGGAAAGAAAACAAAAAAATACTTTATTATTTAAGTTCTAACCTGATTAAGGCAAACATAAAAGCATCCTAAAACAGAATATTCTTTGTAATTGTGCTAATCAAAACATTTTTAAAAAATGAGATCAGCACCAGTTTACTATCTGATGAACTAGTTGAATATGTTTGTTTTGAAGAGAAAGAGAAAAACCTTCACCATTCAAGGAACCTTATTCTGTATTTAGCTGCAGTGAAACAAGAATATTATTCGTACCACAAAGTTATGGCCTACTTGTTATGGCCTACTTGACATGAAGTCTCCTTCCAGCTACAAAAACTAGGAACGCTATTGCTCTAACATAAGGGAGTGGATCCAGAGAAAGTTGGTCATGCTTTACTTGCATTGAAATCCATGAAACTTCAGTCATGACTAACTTAAGTTCTATTGATTTCAGTAGGACATAAAGTGTGACTAACTTCCTCTGGATCCAACCCAAGGTCCCCAGGGCAGTCAAAGTGGCCTTTGGAATGCTACACTGCAAGGACAGTGTGGGCCTCTCCTTTCCAGAGTTGTGTAAGCCCTGTGCATGGCACAGTCGTGTTGCACAGGGCCATAACATAAATCACTGATGCAATGTTAATTCACTTTGCACAGGCAGCTGTGCATTTAGTTTTCTCTTTCATGCCACAGAAGCTATGCCAAATGGCAGAAAGTGGAAGGGGACGGAGCAAGGACACCAAAGCCATCTAAAACTTGGGTGCTCTAAGCTTCCCCCCCCCCCCCGCAAACACTCAAGGTATCAAGGAAGCATTTTGGCAGACAAAATGGATGAGGGCTTGTTTGTCTGGCCATTCCTATTAAAATTCATAGGACAAGCAGAAGGACATACCAGGACGTGCCTTCTTAAAGTAGACATATCTGTGAATGTTCTCTCACAAGCCCTACATTTGTATGGCTTTTCTCCAGTATGAATACGCTGGTGACGCCTCAGGGCTCCTTGCTGAGTAAATGTCTTTCCACACTGCTCACAGAAATAAGGAGGAGTTTCTGAGAAGAAAACAAATAAACCTCACAAATGTTGGAGCGTTACTAAATCTGTATCTTGCTTATTGACTCAAAAATGGGTCTGCTAAGCGGCTTACAAAGGTAAACACATAAGCTATCAGAAAACAAAGTTCAAAACCTCATTTTTTTCAATCTGTTTCTGAACACTTCTGGCCCTCATCAGAGAAAACCCTGAATATGTCCATCTTGTTGGAACCAAG
This sequence comes from Rhineura floridana, assembly GCF_030035675.1. NCBI lineage: Eukaryota > Metazoa > Chordata > Lepidosauria > Squamata > Rhineuridae > Rhineura > Rhineura floridana. The sequence goes on along the minus strand of NC_084483.1, from coordinate 12,288,477 downwards.
TGATCTGTGAATCAGCCAGCGATGCAGCTGCTTGTCTATGTACTCTAGAGAACTCGGCTTTCATCAAGGAAAAATGTTGCCAAGTAGGGATGGCACTAGGACCTGGGGAATTTAAAACCCAAGATTTTTAGTGCTGTCAGAAGTTCTACAAATACCGCTGTATATCCAGCATGAATGCAAGGTGAGCAAAAGATTGATTAGGGAAAGACATGGCACACAAGCTTGTTTTAGTGATTTTCAAGGAAAGGCATTATCCACCTTTGCCTAGTACAAGATCAAGTTCAATATGTAGGCTGGAGCACACTTGTAGTACACATGAACTGCAGATTCAAAGATCTGCTTACAAGAGAAATTAATTTGAGTGTATTTAACTAATATAACATTCTCAAATGATGATTATTGCTTCATATTTAAATGAATATGCAAGGTACATTGCTAACTTTGTTTTAAGGTTCTTGATGGTTTGCCTTACACTATACTTGTACAGAATTAACATCACCTACAGTAAAAAAATTCCATCAAAACTATCTGCTGACACATGGATGTTTGTGTCTCCTCCGTCTACCCCAAAGAGTTTATTACCTGCATGAACATTACTATGTTGGGCTAATGAGGCTCTCATTCCAAATGTTTTCCCACACACATCACACTTGTATGGCTTTGCTCCCATGTGGCAACGCTTATGGCACTTTAAGTATTCATTGGTAGCAAAGTGTTTTCCACACACATCACATTTGAATAGACGCTCTCCTGTAAAGGAAATGAATGAACAATTTATTTTATAGTTAATTGCTTGCACTGATGATCATCTGCAGGAGATTTCTAAAACATCTAGGCCACGTATGGGGAATTTCTCCAGATATTGTTGGACTACAGCTCTCATCATCCCTGACTATTGGCCAGACTGACTTGGAATGATTTATTTATTTTTCTCCCAGACTTCTTTTAGGGCAGGCCTTTTAGGTCCCAGGACACTGGTTGGGAGTCCAAAAACATCTGGAGGGCCACAGATTCCCCTTCCCTGGTCTAGGAGGACTTTTCTCCACTCTCTAGCTTTCCCCCAATAGTTTTAGTCTCTTCCTTATCATGGGGTATATAATCTTTTAGTCCTCTGTTACACATCTTTTCCTGTGTTAATATGCTGCAGAAGCCTTGGGCAGATGGACATTTGTAGAAATGGTGAGGAGTATAAAAATGTCGGGAGGAGGAAACTGGGATCAGGTCTGCTGGCCTCATTCCTGATTGCCCTATGTTCAAGGCCCATAGGGTCTATGCGTATATATCCCAAATGCACACATTCTCCTTATATGTGATACATACCATCAATTTTTGTATGGACAGATTACATGCTCAGAGTCTAGGCACAACTGGGACCTCAACCACATGGATGTTGGGGGCAGGGCCAGCAAGCACAATCCCGAATCACATAGGGCTAAGTTATATCTTTCTCACTTATTTTATTTTCTTCTACACAATTGAGTGTAATATAGTTTCCCTTGGCCCCAGTTATAACCAAGTTCTGCATCAAAGACCCATAATTCTGTACCAAGGAAAATCAAAATTGTACAAAATAAGAATGATACATTTTTAAAAGCTTAGGCAGTTCAGTTAATTTGTGCATTGGGTCATTTCCTGCTCATTTTGTCTGCTTTGATCCTAATCAGATATAAGATGGGGCATTATGAATAGGGCAATGTTAGTACAGACCAGAAGAGAAACAGAGAAGTAGACACGCAGGGCCCCACAGCTCATCAGTTACTTATGCCACACCCATCACTATGCACCACGGAAGGTGCCATCACTATACAGGGAAGAATGCTTAACCCTTCCCCTTTTTCCCAAAACCATGTAAAGAGAAAAGCAATTTGCAGGGAAAGGTTTAAGTATTTCCTTCCTTTTGAAGGCTTTTAATTTATTAATTAATTGATTACATTTATATACCGTCTCGTAGCCAAAGCTCTCTGGGCAGTTTACAAAAATTAAAAACACTGAACATTAAAAACAAATACACAATTTTGAAAACCATACAAAGTTTAAAACCATGAAGCACAGATAAACCAGGTGAAAGACCTGGGGACATAGCTCAGCACATGCTGTTAGAATGCCTGGGAGAAAAGGAAAGTCTTGATTTGGCGCCAAAAAGATAACAATGTTGGCGCCAGATGAACTTCATCGGGGAGATCATTCCATAATTTGGAACCACCACTGAAAAGGCCCTTTCCCTTGTGGCCATCCTCCGACCTTCCCTTGGAGTAGGCACCCGGAGGAGGGCCTTTGATGTTGAGCATAGTGTACCGGTGGGTTCATGTCGGGAGAGGCATTTCGTCAGGTATTGTAGTCCTAAGCCGTGTAAGGCTTTATAGGTTAATACCAGCACCTTGAATCGAACTCAGAAACATACAGGCAGCCAATGCAAGCAGGCCAGAATCGGTTTTATATGTTCGAACCGTCTGGTCCCTGTTACCAATTTGGCTGCTGCATTTTGCACAAGCTGCAGTTTCCGAACTATCTTCAAAGGCAGCCTCATGTAGAGTGCATTGCAGTAATCTAATTTGAAGGTTACCAGAGCATGGACAACTGAAGCCAAGACTATCCCTGTCCAGATAGCGGCATAGCTGGGCCACCAACCGAAGGCTACCTGAGCCTCAAGTGACAGAGACGACTAGGAGAACCCCCATACTATGAACCAACCGAAGTCGGTAGAAGGCACTCCGTGCCACCGAGGCTACCTGAGCCTCAATTGGCAGAGATGATTCTAGGAGAACCCCCAAGCTACGAACCTGCTCCTTCAGGGGGAGTGCAACCCCATCCAGGACAGGTTGGACATCCACCATCCGGTCAGAAGAACCACCCACAAGTAGCATCTCAGTCTTGTCTGGATTGAGCCTCAGTTTATTAGCCCTCATCCAGTCCACTGTCGCAGCCAGACACCGGTTCAGCACAATGACAGCCTCACCTGAAGAAGATGAAAAGCAGAAGTAGAGCTGCGTGTCATCAGCATACTGATGGCAATGCACTCCAAAACTCTGGATGACTGCACCCAACGGTTTCATGTAGATGTTGAACAGCATGGGGGACAGAACTGACCCCTGTGGAACCCCATACTGGAGAATTCAAGGGGCCGAGCAGTGCTCCCCAAGCACCACCTTCTGGAATCAACCCGCCAAGTAGGAGCGGAACCACTGCCATGCAGTCCCTCCCACTCCCAACTCAGCCAGTCGTCCCAAAAGGATACCATGATTGATGGTATCGAAAGCCGCTGAGAAATCAAGAAGAATCAACAGAGTCACAGGCTCGGAGGGTCGTAACAAGATCTAGGGCCTTTTCAGTGGCTGCCCCCAAATTATGGAACAGTCTCCCTGATGAGGTCCGCCTGGCGCCTACACTTCTATCTTTTCGGCGCCAGGTGAAAACCTTTTTATTCTCCCAGGCATTTTAATCTACCTTTTAAGCTTTTAATGTATATGAGGTTATTTATTGTTTATATTTATGTTCTATTGTTCTTGTGATGTTATTGTATTTTATCCTATGCTGTACACCGCCCTGAGAACCTTCGGGCTGTGGGCGGTATATAAATTGAACAAAATAAATAATAATAAATAAAATAATTCCCCCTGTCCTTCTCCCGACAAAGGTCATCATTCAGGGTGACCGAGGCTGTTTCCGTGCAAAAACCAGGCCTGAAACCGGACTGAAATGGATCCAGATAATTGGTCTCATCCAAGAGTGTCTGGAGCTGGCCTGCAACCACTAGTTCCAGGACCTTGCCCAGGAATGGAGTATTTGCCACCGGCCTATAGTTATTAAGTTTTTCTGAGTCCAGGGAAGATTTTCTTCAGGAGTGGTCTCACTACCGCCTCTTTCAGGGGCCCCAGGACCACTCCCTCTAGCAAAGAGGCATTAATCACTTCCCTGGCCCAGCCGGCTGTTCCATCCCCGCTAGCTTTTATTAGCCAAGAAGGGCAAGGATCCAGTACAGAAGTGGTTGCACAAACCTGTCCAAGCACCTTGTCAACGTCCTCAAGCTGTACCAAGTCAAACTCATCCAAGAAATCAGGACAAAACTGTGCTCTGGATACCTCACTTGATTCACCTGCTATAACACTGGAGTCTAAGTCCTGGCGGATACCTAAGATTTTATCCTGGAAGTGCCTAGCAAATTCATTACAGTGGGCCTCAGATGGTTCTACCATGTCCTTGGGGCCAGCATGTAATAGACCCCGGACAACTCTGAAAAGCTCAGCTAGGTGGCAAATTGATGATTTAATAGTGGCAGCAAAATATTGTTTTTTTGCTGCCTTCACTGCCCCTGAATACAGCTTACCATAGGGACTTACCAGTGTTTGATTGCACCCACTAGGAATTTGTCTCCATCTGCACTCAAGCCGTCTCCTATATTGTTTCATTGCTCTCAGCTCTGGGGTATACCATGGGTATACCATTTTTGCAATGCAAAAGGGGTTGTTGGGCTAACATTACACATAGCTGCAGTGCAACATGTAGTTTGCCCCTATAGAACTGCCTAGGCAGCTTAGAGTAATGACTTTTTGCTTCACAGGAAACCTAATATCCTCCTACGTTGATCTTTTGTAACTACATGTCGAGGCTTACATAATTCATGAAAAGTAATCAAAATAATGAGGCATCAGGATGCATTGACCTTTGCCATGTTCAAGGAATGGATTTAAACACCTACCTGTATGTGTCCTCTTGTGGCCATTAAGCTTGCCTTTATCTGCAAAGCATGCTCCACAGTCCTCACAGATGTATGGCTTTTCACCTGTATGGGACCTGCAATCAGAAGAACATGAAAATACTGAAAAAGCAGTTTAAGTGTGAAATTGTCTGCTTAGTAAATATTACAAATAGGTTGCCACAATTCCATTACCACCGCCTAAAGCAAGCAACAGAACTTCCAGGGAAATTATTTACAAAAAGGATACTACGTAATCCTGAGGACTGAGATGAAATGATCTTCAGGCTCTTTCAGACTATAGGATTCTATGAGTACAGTAAAAACCTAAATGAAGTCCTCGGCTGACAAAAGAAAAAGTCACCTTACTTATTCTTCTATAGTACAACCGATAACAATAGCCTTGTTTTTTAAAAAATCAGGGAAATTTAAGTCAGGGTGGGGAACCTGTGGTTCTCCAAGCGTTCTTGAACTTCACCTTCCATCAGCCCCAGCCAGAATGCCAATGATCAGGGACGATGGGAATTGTAGTCCAGCAACATGGGGGGGGGAAGAGAGAGGTTCCTTACTCCAGATTTAAGATTTACTGAGAACAAATAGTAGAGGAAAGACGGCATCAGTTGAAGGAAATAGGTTTTTAAATCTGCACCTAAAAAGATGTAAAATTTCTGGAAATTTTGAAGCATAGAAAGTCAGTCCCCACAACATCCTTACTTAGATTCAGTCTGAGGGCTACCTTGTGTATTGTGCACTTCAGATAATACACAAGTAGCATATCATAAGGATTTTACTAGAACTAAATAAATTCCAGTTGTATTATCACACAATTGCTGCTGAAGGTTGATGACGCCACATTAAAAAGTAGGTTGCCTGCACTTATTGGAGCATTTACTGTTTGGTAACATGAGCAGCCAGAATGAGTCAGAAGTAAGTACCTGAAATAGTAGCTGACGCATACAGAATTCGCAAAACAGAAGTGGGAAAAAAAAAAAGACAGTACAGGCTGACCTGGTATGAATCTTGAGCTGCGATGGCTGAGCAAATCTTGAGCAGCAAACACCGCACTGGTATGGCTTTTCCCCTGTATGTGTCCTCATATGAAATACTAGTGCTGTTCTTGAGCTTAAGATCTTCCCACACACAGAACAAAGGGGACGCTTTACTCTTCCCTCGTGCTTCCGCACATAATGCGTCCTCACGTCCCTCTTTCTTTTAAAAGTTGCATTACAGAGGGTGCAGGCAAACCGCCTGTCTTCTGTGTGGACGCTAGCTCTGTGCTCTTTCCAGCTGTTGTAACTTGCAAAGGACTTGCTACAAATGTCACACTGATAAATTTTACCAGGCAAAGAATGGTGGACATTTTTACAGTGGTCAACGTATTTCTTCCGCGATATGAACTTCTCAACACATTTAGTACATGTTATAACATAGGCAGATTTTTTAATTCCCTCATTTTTGTTCACTCCCCTCCTTAATTTGTAATTTGCATCTAACTTGTTTTCTGCTGCATCTTGGTCATTAGAATTGTCGTCACCATCACCATCCGACAAGGGTGCCTCATTATCTTTGTTGCCACTTGTTTCACATTTCCTTTCTCCTTTTACACAGTCTCCTACAGCCATAGTCCTGTGCCCATCAGCTTTTCCTCTCTGAGTATAAGTTTCATCATATTGCTCCTGTCTTTCCTTTTTATTGTCAGACTCTGCTTCCATTGTATGGGAACTCCTGGATTCTTCCTCAAGCTCCTGAGCTTTTTCATCCCCAGGTTCGCTTTTCAAGTTGGTATTTGGTATCTCAAGACCTGTTTTGTCAGCCATGTTGATTTCACCATCTATAACATCTGCTCTTTCTGCTGGTGGGACAGTCATCCAGTAACCTGGCATGTGTTTCCTGTCTTGCCTTGATTTGTGTATTTTTCTGTAGTGGAAAAAATTAGATATAATTTTCTGGAGGCTCTTATTTCATACACAAATCATCCATATGTATATATTCCATATATTCTGAAGTCACTCCCATTGAAAAGCATGTAAGGTTGGAATCCTATAACTACTTACTAGGGAGTAAGCCCCATTGCCTTCAATGGGACTTGCCTCTGAGTAGACATGCATAGGATTGTTCTATGAATGTTTACTTGGCCCTATCCTTACTTGCCTTTCAGTGGGCAGCTAAGATTTAATTTTTTTCAGCAGTTATTTTCTGGCATGGCACTTAGAAAATAATTTTTAGAAAGGGTTTTATCTACTCTTTGCTGTCATCTTAACTTTGTTTTTTTTTAAAAAAAATACTGTTTTTTATTTTAAAATGTTGGACTTGTTTGCCACCTTGGATACGTTTCCTTTTATAGAAAGGTGGGATAGAAATGCTGAATAAAATAAATCTAATTCTCATTATTGGGATTCAGTGAAAGACTGAAGCTGCAGTGGTGTAACACTTTCCTGGGAGGAAGTTCCACTGATCTTAATGGGGATTGCTTCAGAGCAGAGATACATTGGACTGTGCTGTAAAGCATCACTTCAGAATCCTGTTGTCAGCAGCAGCAAGTATAAAGTCCGATGGTAATGTGTATAGATCATTCCTAACAATCCATAGGACATAGACTCCACAGTAGTTTGTAAAAGCTGGCTGATGAGGAGAGCAAATTAAGTGTCACTGTACCTTTGTCTGACTGTGGTTAAGGTTGGCTTTCTGGGCCACAAGTTTTTCAGGCTTCATACCAATTCCTTGGCTAAGAAGCTCATCTATACAAGAGAAAGCATTCATTGCGCTGCCTGTAGGCTGCATGGACTGGATGTAGAAACCATGCAGTAAATACCTTTACACTGATAGAACTACCTAAACGTAACTTTGAAAATATTGCTAAGTTCTACCAGGGCCGGATTAAGCTGAGGAGGGCCCCTAGGCTGATTGGTGTTTGGGACCCCCTTCTCCTCTTAGGCAGAACCACTGAAACAGCCGCAGGAGGGATCGCAGGACAGGAGCTTCTGAGCCACCTGCCATCCCGTCCCATCCCATCCCCCCGCTTCACCTACCTTTCCATTTTTTTTGTGGCTGCGTGCACTGCGCACACAGGTTTGCCATCAACCAAGATGGCGGCTGAGGTTTCCCTAAGGGGCTGAAGCTTCTGCTGCCATCTTGGTTGATGGCAGCAATGAATGTGTGCATCAACTAAGATGGCAGCAGAGGCTTCAGCCCCTTAGGGAAACCTCAGCCGCCATCTTGATTGATGGCAAACCGCAAAAAACAGCAGAGGAAAAGGTAAGTGAAGCAGGGGGATGGCGGGTGGTTCGGAAGCTCTTGCACGGGCCCCCAAGAGCTCCAGGCCCCTAGGCTTCAGCCTACTAAGCCTAATGGATAATCCAGCCTTGAGTTCTACAAAAAGCTAACGGAGACACAAAATTTTCTAAAGCTAGCAAACAAACTCAGGCTTGGAGTACATACTCCCATTTACTGTGAATCCAAGTGCCCTCCCACCCTGGGTTGGGAGTGGTGTACACACAATCTTAGCTACAGTCCATATCTATCATGTATCTAGCCTCTCATTTCTTATGAAATACTACGTTTTCCCCCAAACCAGCTTTTATATGAATTGAGAAAAAGAACGACCTAGCTGCACTTTAAGCCAGTATTGTATACATACCCTTATATTAGCTTTCGTTGTCTGGATACAATTTTTAACATCAAACAGATGAGGATGAAAAACTGTCTCACAATATTTTGAAATGCCCAAAGACTTTACCTTACATGAGTATTAAAGGCAGATCTCTGAGCAAAACTTGCTGGGCAGCATTCACACTTATATGGCTTCTCTCCTGTGTGTGTTCGAATATGAATGGTCAGTCCACATTTGGAGCTGATAACTTTGTCACAGTAGGGACACCTTTGAGGATTCCTTTTCTTTTCATGCACCCTCCGGATATGATGATTGATGTCTTTCTGACACTTAAACTTTTTGTCACACAGCAAGCAGGAGAAGTGCTGCTCAGTGTTGTGAACGGTGAGTCTGTGTTGTCTTAGATTTTGGCAACTGGAAAAGAGTTGGTCACACATATTGCAGCTGTATTTAATGATCCCATCCATGTCGTGTTCTTGTTCCATGTGTAACCGGTACTGCTTAGCAAAATCGAACGAATGATGACACTTGTCACATGCGTATGTTTGCAGTGAGACTTTCGATATATTGCGTGGTGATTTCCTGAGTTTGGTTTCACTAAGTATCAAATTATTTTCATCCTCCTTCTGGGCAGGTAGTATCCTGTTTATAACAGTGCAGTTTTCCTTTGCATCTACCTGATCTAGCGAAGAAAGGCTGATGTTACTTTTCTGCTGGCTGATATTCTTTGTATTGTGAATCTCATGGGTGTCTATTTCGTTACATCCAGTTGACATTGTTGTTTCATCTTTGGGCTCATCAAGAGCAACACCTTTTTTGTTAGGGTGTCCAGGCTTACTTTCATTACCGTCATACATGGCTGTCCATTTTGTATGCTTCTTTCTGTCCCAAAGGTTTCTCTTCATAGGTGTTACCAAAATTTGGGACAAGTCACTCTGTTCCTTGTTTTTTATTTGGTTTGTTTTACTCTGGACAGAACCACCACTTTCATGTATTTTCGAATGAACACTCACATTCAGATTTTCACCTACAGCCTTTGTTTCTTCAAAAACATCAAGCAGATCCTTACATTCAAGTCTTTCAGCTACCTCCTTTATCCGGTGCAATTTGTCCACTTCAATTTCTACTTCTGTTGTGTAGACAAACTTTAGGAAGGAGACAAATTCTTCAGCATGAACGTCCTGGAGGGTCACCCTACAATCCTTGGCATTCAGCATCTCGTCAGTGAGGAACAGGTTTCTAAAGTAATTACTGGAAGCTGCTAATACGGCTTTGTGAACAAAAAACTCCTCCCGTATTCCAAATTGGTCTGTGCATATTATCACATCACAGAAATAACCAAACTGATAGAGAGAATGCAGTGTTCTCAGAAGGTTAGAAGAAGCAACATTGGATTTCATTAAAATTTTCTTTTTCTCCATCCTATCAAACAGAAGAAAAATATAAAATAATGGTTACACACTAGTTCGTATAAATTCCCTCTTTCAACATAAATAAAATCACCTTTCCAGTGTTTTAACGCAGGATTTCACACACTCACACTAATAACAGGACATTATATTTGGTCAAGTTTTTGGAATTCAAAGGATTATATGATTAGTGGCTCTGCAGACTAATAGTGCAATCCTATATATGTCTACCCAGAAGTATGCCTCACTGAGTTCAGAGGAACTTACTTCCAGGAAAATGAGTGTAGGATTACAGCCTAAGACAATGTAACTCAATGTGCCATATATAAGATTGGTTTCATATTCTAGTCTACTAGGGAGCTTTGGGGAAATTATTATATTTTAGCCTCTGCTCTGTACTTGTTGCCCTGTGCAAAACTGAAGACACCTACCTAGGAGAAACAAGGGATGAAGAATAGTAGATATGGATATTTAAATACTACTCAAATCCATGCAATTAATTGGGAGTGGGGAAAATTGAAAAGTGACACCAAATACTTTAAAACCACAGTGTTATTTAATCATTTGTGAACTTTATGTATGAAAGTGGCTAGTGGTAACACACTGTTTGGAAGCTAATTGGACATGGGGGGAGGGGGAATGGAGGGGAAAAGGAAGAGAAAGAGAACCTCTTTGACCCAGCCAATGAGCCAAGAATAGGAAGAATGGACTCTCTTGAATTGCATGATTGTTTACAAGGGATCGCTTTGCAATTTTTATAATGGATCTTCCCCACCAACCGCAACCAAATCAAATGGAATACAGCATATAGGATCCATGACTTTAATGATCAGTGCAGATGCGATGCGTGATTTGACAGTAGTTTTGGGGTATCCCATGGGATAAAAAAACCCCACAAACCCACAAGAAATAGATTTAATCGCATCCTAGTTTATTCATGCAGCAGAACCAAGTGGTAACACATTACGTAGACTGTATAACTTCACATGCAGGTAGAAGTTTGAATAATTATTTCACTGGAAAAGTTCCATACATGTAGAAAAAACAGCATCCCAAGGAGAAGACCAGGCTAGATGACTTCTTTTCAACCTTCTAACTTTTTACATGCAAGGAGGATTCTTGTTCTGGCTAAGGAACATTCAAACATTCCAATTTCTTGCCTGCAGCCTGAAATGGTATAACCCAGGAAAAGCGTTATCACTTGGAGATGTATAAACCTGACCTGACACACCTTTAGAGACAGCTGATAGCAACCTTGGGTAGGCTTCCTTCCTTCATTTCTGGGAATGCTGCATTGAAAGCATCTCCCTAGGAGGAAAAACAACAGTTTTGAGCTTGGAGTTGGAGGGAGAGATGACGGCAGCAGGATAGTGCTTTATAAAATTATGCATGGTGTGGAGAAAGCAGGGAAAGAAATACCTCTCCTGTCCTAAAACTAGGACTTGGGAATCATCCAATGAAACTGACGAGCTGAAGATTCAGAACAAAGGAAAATACTTGTTAACACTCTGCAGACAAAAAAAAGCATAACTTCAAACAATAAACTTAGAGTTTGCTGCCACAAGGTATGGCAATAGCTGGCAGCTTAGATGGCATCAAAACAGGATCGGACAATAAATTCATGGATGCAGAAGGCTTGCAGCAGCTATAAGGAACAGTATAAGCAAATAGAACCTTCATGTCCAGAGGCAGATACCTGTGAATACATGCAAACAACGAGGGAGAGAGTTGTTACCTTTGTGCTCTGCCTTCTGGAAACACGTGGCTGGGCATTGCTGAGAAACAGATGCTGAACTGAACGGACACTTTCTCGGTCAGCTGATCCAACTCCGCTCTGCTTACCTTCTTAGCTCAGTTACCCCGCGACCAGAGGAGCCAGGAGAACGTCAGATGATCCCTCGTGTCTCCAGCGACCTAATCGCGCTGACCAGCCCGCTCTGTGAGCTCACCTGCTGCCCATCCGTTCTCTTTCAGCAGCCCTCAGAGAAAGTGTTTAAAATGATCTGTGGCGGCCACCGTAGCAGCGCAAACTCTGCTAAATTCTAAGCAAATGTGTAGAAAGGGGGGGGTATAAAACCGGAAGGCGCTCGTCAACACCGACCAGATAGCTGCCTGGGCTTCACCCACAGGGACAGAAAGACCTTATGTCTATGGTACTACTCGCTGTTTCACCACTTTAATCTATGGTAAGCATCTTGCTCCAAATCGGCCAGACATCTTTCTCATGGGCTGTGACACCTCAGGAGCCATTTCTGATGTTGGCACAGAAATCTTCCGCTCATGTTTTGTGTGCGGTTGCCGCCTGCTGGAGGGAAGGGAGAGACTATGAAGCGCTGGGTCGGATTTTATACATTTCTACATGGTCGTTTTTCACGGGCTGTGGATATCCTGGCTGTCTCTGGGTTTCTCAGAAGTGGGTGCTCATGAAGCCTAAACACTTAAAAATGTTTATGGTGTTATTTATGTTGTTGTTCATAGTAAAATTCATATGTTATCATTAGTAAAAATGTCGCCATTGCATAATGAGGGTAGAAAGCAGTAAAAAGCAAATTAAGGGTGTGTCAAAACCCATGGTGCAGTGATATGGGTTTATCTGCTGATCTTTTATAGTCGGTTTCAATATATATCTATTGTTTCATTATTGCTTTATGTTGATAATAAAAACGATAAACATATTGATATAGAGCATAAAACCGCAGTAGATAAAACAGCATCACTAAACCACTGTAGTGGCAGACAGGAAAGTGGGCTGCTTTTTCCTACCCATCATGTTTATGCCAGGAACCCTGGTTCCCTTTTAGCTCTTGTTTAAAACAAATCTCCGGTCCTGGAGTTCTTTTCTCAGAAACATTTATCCAGCTAAGAAGTTTTACCCTTTGCATATGCAGGATGGTGTCCTGGTTCTCAAGCTATTTGTTTTTCCCCAGTAAGGGATAACCTCCAATGGAGAAGAATGGTATCCCCAAACAGCTTGGATCTGAGATACTTTACAAAAACTGGGGTGGATAAGCTGGGATGGGAGCAGATGATCTCTTCTGCATAATGTAACTGTACCTTTAAAAAGCATAATGATTTCATCCTACACAATCTTTACAACCACTCTAGTGTGCTACCTTTAAAAAAAAAAAAGCTTCCTAATGCACGTATGCAGGACAAAACCAAACCCAGTGTGGTGTAGTTGTTAGTGTTGGACTAGGACTTGGGAGACCAAGATTCAAGTCCCTGCTCAGCCAAAAAGCTCACTGGATGACTTTGGGTCAGTCGCTATCTCTCAGCCTAACCTACCTCACAGGCTTGTTGTTGTTGGCGTGTGTGCGTTGTTGTGTGAAACAGCATACATTACGTTGGAGTTAAGTTGAGCAAGAAACTTCTTCAGAGCATGTTAAGAGTCTTTATTGAAAGACATTAAGGCCAGAGGCTTAAGAGTAAATACATGTAGAGATTCTTCAGTCACCCCCCTTCTGTTACATCTCTCTCCATTGATAAACACAAACACAGCCTCTCAGCTCAGAGGCATAATTCAGAAGAAAAGAACACATAGACTCTGTTAGAACTTTCCCAGTCGCTATCAGATGGCTACCATAGCAACGACCCTGGCAGTCCGTTCCCAGACAGAGCATAGACATAACTCCCCCTTAACCACAGTTACGTCTTCACACTTGCAGGCTTCATGGAAAACTACTAGAGACAGTAATGCCTACTAGTCACCAGCCCAACAGCTTCCCTTTTTTCCATTAAGACTGCAAAATACACATGAAATACATCTCCATAATACATAGTCATACAGTCATACATTTCTACAATACCTCTTGCAATACATTTCAGTACATTGCATTTTCAGTTCAGTACAGTTCAAAAGTATATCTCAGTACATAGCAGTACATTTCAGAACCTCTCTGTACATTTAGCTAAAACGTTGTTCAATCAAACTTTGGTTCAACACATGTCAAATAAAGTGTCTCAGGATCCATGTCCACAACTTTATTCATTCCAGGACTTGTTATTAATCCCACAGTAAATCTGTCAGGCGGTTTGCCTAAATTCGCTCTTGTGGAGCGTCTTAAAGGAACCAGAGCCTCGGCTCTCTCTGCCCCCCCATTTGTGCTTGTGCTTGGCACAACCTGCGCAGGAGCTTCCATTTCCTCTGCTTTTCGTTTCTTTGATCTGCGTTTTCCAGAAATGAGCTCATTCAAAGCATCTCTGAGAGGTATTTGTGTACCTTCCACTTTAATGTCAACATCTGGCTTAAATTGTGTTCGTGTGTCATTTGTTCCTGTAAGAAGGACTGTCTCCCTTTGATCCCAAGGCTTTTCTGAGACTTTAATGCTTCTGCTCAGAATTAACTGCTGTGTTTCTGGACACCAAACTCTGAAATATGCATTCTGAAATCCCAAAACAAAACCTTGCTGTGCTCTGGGCGCAAGCTTGCCCCTCCTTTTCCCCTGTGGAATGTGGATCCAGCACCTTGCCCCGAATTTTTGAATGTGTTGTATTCTAGGCTTTCTGCCAGTAAGTTTTTCATAAGGAGACATTCCAATAGCACTGTGTAACATCCTGTTGTGAATGTAATTCGCATAAAGAATTGCTTCTGCCCAGAAAGAATTCCCTAAACTGCAATCCAGCAGTATGGCTCTCATTGCTTCCCCAAGCACCCTATTTTTTCTCTCAGCAGTTCCATTGGAAAACGGGCTGTGTGGAGCAGTGAAATTCTGGTTTATTCCCTTACTCTCCAGAAAGTCACTCAATGCTTTACTCGTAAATTCCCCACCTTGGTCTGAGCGTAAAGCCCCCACCGTGACCAAGTGTTGAGTTTCGATTCTCTTAATGAACAGTTTCAGCTTCTGCTCAGCTTCACTTTTATGCTTTAACAGAAAAACATGACAAAATCTTGAAAAATCATCTACCAGTACCATGTAGAATTTCGCACCTCCTCGTGAAGCATTTATTGGCCCTGCTAAATCAACATGTACTAGCTGGTAGGGAGCTGTTGTGGTTCTCTCAGCCTCCCGGTTTATTGGTGCAATAGTCATTTTAGCTTGATTACAAGAATCACAATCCATTATCTGTCCGCAATCTCTTAAACGCATGTCTTTACTGTGCAAAGGGGTTTTCCTTATCGTGTCAAGGTTTGCATGCCCCAGCCTTTGATGCCATTCATGGACGCAGCCCTGATGTACCTGTGCCTCAGCGTTTAACACAGCACACCCTGCTTGACTGCTCTTTATTACAAACTGTGAATCATTAAGGCTTCCCTGCATGCACACTTCATCTCCCCTCATTATAAAACATTGGTCTTTGTGGAACAAAATTGAATAATTACAACTCACCAGTTTGCCCACTGATAAAATATTATGAGCCAAGTCCGGAACGAACAAACAGTCTGTCATTATGCCAAGCTTGTCAAATTTCACCAGACCACGTGCTTTTACGGATTTCCGTGACCCATCAGCAAGTAAAACAAAGTCCTGCTCATCTGTAGATGTGTAAAACAGACTCCTGTCTTTAATTAATATATGGCTTGCTCCGCTGTCGAGCAACCAGTTCACAGGTCGTAAATCTTGAGAGTTCTGTTTACAAACAAAGTTCACACTTCCCTGCTTCAAGCCTCCGTCCCTGGAGTTTCGCTTGACCGGACAATCCCGCTGGAGATGTCGTCGATCTCCGCAAACAAAACAAGCCTTCAGCCTCTGTTGCTGCTCCTGTTTATTATCCTTCGGCACGGCATGTTTCACCTCTTGCTTCCTGACAGCCTCCATCGACTCGGCTCTTTTCGCCTCCTGTCTCCGCTGCCACTCCTGGGACAAATCCTGCAACGCGTCCCAGATCTGTTTAGCCGACGGCTCATCTCTCACACACATCAGTTGAGAATCTGATAGAGCCAAGATTATAAACGCCTGCGCCCTCTGGTCTCGACGCTTCCAGGCCGCGGTCGGTACCGCCGGGGTTTTTTCCTCAATCACGTCCCATAAATCCTCTGTTATCAGCAAAGCCCTCATCCTCGGCTTCCAGCTGCCAAAATTCTTTTCATTAAGTCGTTCCATTGGCAAGCCTCCCCCAGACAGGTTTACAGCCATGTTGCTCACCTCCGTCTGGTTCAATCAATCAAGCTGCCCTCTCTGGAACTCTGTCTGCCGTTCAGACCAGCAACTTACTCCCGTGTAATGCGCTGTGGAGCGTAACCATCCTCTGCTACCACTGTTGGCGTGTGTGCGTTGTTGTGTGAAACAGCATACATTACGTTGGAGTTAAGTTGAGCAAGAAACTTCTTCAGAGCATGTTAAGAGTCTTTATTGAAAGACATTAAGGCCAGAGGCTTAAGAGTAAATACATGTAGAGATTCTTCAGTCACCCCCCTTCTGTTACATCTCTCTCCATTGATAAACACAAACACAGCCTCTCAGCTCAGAGGCATAATTCGGAAGAAAAGAACACATAGACTCTGTTAGAACTTTCCCAGTCGCTATCAGATGGCTACCATAGCAACGACCCTGGCAGTCCGTTCCCAGACAGAGCATAGACATAACTCCCCCTTAACCACAGTTACGTCTTCACACTTGCAGGCTTCATGGAAAACTACTAGAGACAGTAATGCCTACTGGTCACCAGCCCAACAGTTGTGAGGATACAATGGGGAGATTAAGAACCATGTATACCCCCTTGAGCTCCTTGGAGGACAGGTGGATAAAAATAAATAAATAAATAAAATTAAAGACTCTTGCATCTCCATTCATATGCTTTCAGATAATACATTTGGTCCAGCAGAGAGATGTAAAGTACTGTCTGAAGCAATCTGTGCAAATGGTATGCATTCACTGTTTAAAAACAATAGCATGCATTCCTGATTCCTAAAAGATTTCATCATTTGTCAAAATTCCTGGAGGTCCAAATGTCAGTGAAGAACGAGGAATTGAGGTAGACTAACGGAACAGAGCAGGGACTTTTAAATCCCACCTGCCTGTCATTGAAAAGCAAGTGTGTCTTTTGGCTTTAATCAGTCTTTGTAAATTGTATCTAACTTTATTTTAAAATTCTCCTTTCAGTCATAGAAATAAGAGATGCCAAAAACTACTCCCCCCCCCAGTCATTGGGATTGCAGTGCAGGAGGAGAGAGTTAACCTAAACCTCATGGGGGGGGGAGATGCTATTTATTTATTTAAAAGCATTGATAAACCGCATTGTATTTTAGTTACCTTTAGTAAATTTACAGAAGAAAGAAAAAAGATACACAT
Source organism: Rhineura floridana (assembly GCF_030035675.1). Taxonomy (NCBI): domain Eukaryota; kingdom Metazoa; phylum Chordata; class Lepidosauria; order Squamata; family Rhineuridae; genus Rhineura; species Rhineura floridana. Next base: position 12,271,536 of record NC_084483.1, on the reverse strand, counting down.
AACGTTGAACACTTGTTGAACTCCACAGGTAGTTTGGGGCTTAGCGTGAAAAGGTTACATGCAGGAATGTTCTTTTCTCATCCTTCTCATAATTAGTAGGTTTTTCTTTTTGCTGGAGTTCCTAGTGAAACAGGAATCTGTATCATCTTTTATGTGAATTTTATGTGAATTGGGGCCCAATGATCATAAGAACATTAGTAGAGGTCTGCTGGATCAAATCAAAGGTCTATGTAGTTCAGTATCTACCACCACCACCCCACACGGTGACCAACCATATGTTGGCCTCTCTGTCTGGCCCTCTCCCCAGGCCACACCCCATCTCCAGCCACTCCCCTCACTGGCTTGCCTTTGCATCTTCCTTGAGTGTTTTTGCTTGGTTTGAATGTGTCCTTGAATGCCGATAATTCTTCTTGCTTGCTTGAGTATTTGAGTTTGTATATAAACAAGCCTACCATACAAAGGTAAAATTAACATTAGTTACTCATCCACTTTTCCTTATGGCCCTGCCCACCGCTGGCCTAGAATAGAATGTGGCCTTTGGTCTGAAACAGATTCTCCATGCCTGCTTTAAAGCCAAACAAATTGCATGTCATGTCTCTTTCAGTTCTAGTAACTTTTGCTGCTGTTGTGTTTTTAATCATGATGAAGCTGCAATTTCTGTGGATGCTGTCAAAACATATGTACCCAACCTGACAACATGATATTATGTTGAGATTTACATGAAGAACTTTTACTCTGCCACTGACGGCTTACAGAAATGTAAAATCCATTTCAGTTCATTTACAAGGAGAAAATGGGCAGGGCACATGCTCATTTTCAAGCAGAGCAAGGACAAAAGGAATGTTCAAAAATTAAAAGATGCAGACTGAGAAGATGGAACATGCACTATAAATTACATCTGGAAGAAAACAACAACAATCAACTGCTGTTAAATCATTTGCCATGAATATGTTTAGTTAAAATATAAGGCTTCGTCTGTTTTAATGAAAATTCAGGGACTATTCCCAAGTGAACAGCCAAGGCGATGGAATGCAGTATTTCTCCCTGGCAATAGCCCATAAAACATTCATGCTTATGTAACGGTATTAGGGTTCTTATTCTTTGCAAAGTGAAGTTGCTATTTATTTAGTTTGATTTATGAAATATGCCTAAGCAACACTTTAGTGATACACAAACACACACAAACACACTTATATTTAACCAAGATTACAAATGGAACTTGTCTATACGTGCTTCCAGTCTGTCATTGTTTTTGGATGGGATTCAATCACATTCAGGTTGTGCAATTATATGGGAGGTCTTGTGCAACAAAACCACTTCCCCAATAGATCAGACTTGTTGGGGTAAGAAAAGTGATGGGGAAATGCAGTGGAAAGTGTGGGATAACACTTGCTTTCCTGCAACACTGTCTAGCCTCTCTAAACAAATCAGAGTGAATGCTCATTAAATAGCCAGCAACAACTAATCTTGCTGCAAACTAATCAGGATGAATGCTCAATAAACAGGTCACCTAGAAGCACCTTGTGATAACACAATCTCTTCTATTTACATTGCCCATCAAATAGAGTCAACTGGGCACAGTCTTGTGATGATGATAGCAGTCAGATCCCAACTCATCCTGGGGAGGTCGGCAAACATCCAGGCCCCAATCTAGCACTAATAGTTCACAAGAAGCCAGTAGCATGTAATGGCAAGTTGCTCTGGGTTGGGATGTACAGCCCACCCACCCCCACATCAGAAGATGCTGTTGGAATATGTGGTTCAGCTCCAACTTGTGGGTTGAGGGTGCATGGAGTTAAAAAGGGTAGCTAGAGAGGAGACCTCCTGATTGCTAGGCTAATACCTATCCTTTGATCTCCTGCTGACTCTCCCTGCTAGACTGATATGCATAGGATGTTGACCACATCTCCTTCCTCCTCCTCCTTTCTCTTGAGAAGGAGAACAGACATATTCTTTTTGTCTCTCCCTCTCCTCCAAGCATGAGGGCAAACACTAGGCTTAGTGTTTGTATCTCCAACTTAGCTGTTAGCTAGATGTAGAACTCTTTCCTATCAAGTATGTACTTCCAGAATAAAGTATTTCTTATTTTAAAGCTTAAAGTCTCTGTCTGACTAATTTGCAGGGAAGGTGTAATCTTTAGCAAAGATTCAAACACATAAAGGCTCAATCAGTCTCTCCATTCCCAGTTTTGCCACTCTGCGACAGATGCATCCAGCCATTTCAAAACCAATGCATGCAGTGAATGCACAGTCATTTGCAGAGCCACATCTGCATTAGGTGTGCGTGTAGAAGAGTCCCTCATTTGTATCGTATAATTTCTCTCTGGAAAAGAGCCTAGCCTGTAAAAATCAGTTTATTTCATACATATGCCAGAGAGATCAGCAACTGTCTGAGAAGTCTTTGGTGACTCTTGTCCTTAGAAACAACATGGATGGCACCACCCAGACACATGGAAGGTGGAGGCAGAAAATTTGTGGAGCAAACACACAAACTGCATGCTCAAGCTGAGAGAGAGCTTGGCAAGCAACAGGTTAAAGACTCAAGTCACCATCACTTCCTGATTTTTCTCCTCTTCACCCTCTTAGCCCATCTATATCCCATCAACAGCTGCTGCTGCAGAAGGGGTGCAGCTGAGTGATGTCAATAGGGACATCCCACAAGATGCAGTTATGGCCACCAACTTGGATGGCTTTAAAAGGCGGTTAGAAAAATTCATGGAGGATAAGGCTGTCATATTAGCCACAATGGCTATGTTCTACCTCTGTTGTCAGAGGCAGCATACCCCTGTATATCAGTTGCTGGGAATCACGAGTAGAGACAGCACTATTGCATTCAGATCATGCTTGTGGGCTCCCCATGGGCACCTCATTGGCCACTGTGAGAACAGGATGCTGGACTAGATGGGTCTTTGGCGTGATCCAGGAGAACCTTTCCTATGTTCTTATCTGACTTTTTCATGCTCCTTATCTCTCTAATTCAGCTGTTCTCTCAACTTTGCCATTATTTTCTAATCTTGGAAGTGAAGACAGAAAACAACAACCTTCCTTCATCGACTTGTCTCCACAACTTTTTAAAAATCTCTTTTAGGTACCCTTCTTAGATCCCACCTTTCTTCAATCATGACACTCCAGGCATTGTATATAGGATTCCCTAGTGGCTTCCCATCCAAGCACTGACCAGACCTGCTTAGCTTCAGTAAGGTGGCTGTCTCATGTTTCCCTATCCAATATTTTCTTCCCGCCCATATTATTAGCCTCCCCACACCCAAGTTTCATTTTCCATAGGCATATATAAAGCTGCTTTATGCTGGTTCATCTCATCCAGGGGACTGACAGCAACTCCCCAAGGTTTCAGGCAGGATCTTTTCTTGGCCCAGCTACCTAAAAACTAGAAATGCTGGGGAACTGAACTTGGCACCTTCTGCACACAAAGGGCTATGCAGAAGCGCTATAACAGACAGTGTAGTCCTGCATGTGTTTATTCAGAAATAAGTTCAGTTGCTTTCAGGCACGTGACATGCCTACCTGTGGATTCCCAGCTCCAGCCCAGCAGGCACATCTGGAGGGCCAGAGGTTAGCCACTCCCTGATGTATGGGTATGGTAGCCTGAGCTAGGACCACTCCAATATTTGTTCATTTCCAAAATCTCCTTCCACCCTGCACAAACATTCTCTGGAAGCAGGACTCAGTCCAAGGTAGGGCTTCCCACAGCACAGCTCCAGCATTTTCTTCTATGCTGGTGCCCAGATCTTCAAAACACTTGAATACACCTCTCAGATATCCGTTGAATGTAAAGGGCTTTCTAAATTCTTAAATAATAATGAAATTAGCAGCAGGCAGCTGTGATTATGCAGGATTTTTTTTAAAAAAAGTGTTTTGGTATTTCAGCACTCAGTCATCGCAGCCAATCTCTCACAGACACTCAGTTACAGGAAGCCCTCCCAAGTCAGGGCCAAATGACACATGATGCCAAACACATCACTTGAGGTCCTGCGGATCTTTCCTTAAATGCTAGAAACAGCTGCAGGGAAGGGAGAGCAGGATCGGGACCACGACAGGTAGGGAGTGGAGGGTTAAGTCTCCCCTGCAATCGTGATGAGCTTCCCCCGCTATTTGCATCTCAGAGGAAATACCCATCAGTACCAACGCTGGAAGGGTTGTCTGGTACTAATACTGAATTAAGCACTGCCTACAGTGTGGTGTAGTGGTTAGAGTGTTGGACTGCGACCTGGGAGATCAGGGTTTGAATCCCCACACAGCTGTGAAGTGCACTGGGTGACCTTGGGCCAGTCACTCCCTCTCAGTCTTCATCTGTTCTCCTGCTCAGGCTTCTACACAATCTCACCAGCTTCTAATGGTTGGTAGGAGTGGCTTGCATCCCTGAAGGCGCGTAATGTAATAGCTATGCATTTTCCAATCACACCACCAGATGTCACTAAAACCTTTTGGAATGTGTGCTGGGATTGAAAACCTGCAAACCTGATGAGATCCTCAGGGCTGTTGTACATCTTGGAAAGGGCAGAATTAAAGCTGGCACCTGCCTATCTCTTCTTTTCCTTCACTTGGCAAAAGGTGCAGTTAGGTAGGAAATAAGGTGCTTTTGTGGCCAGCAGGGAAATGAGTATCAGCAGCACTGCAGGTAGGGTAACTCCACCCCCACCCTTTTCCTGATAGGCTTTCTGTGTCTTTCACAGCTGCACAACAGGCAGCTCAACTAAGCTGTCCATGTCACGGCAACTCCCAAGTTTGGGATGGCTGCACCTGTTGATTTTGTGTCTGATCATGATGCAATTAAAAGGCCCTACTAGAAAAAGCAGGCAGCTAATCAAGGCTGGTAGGGACAGGAAGATGGAGCAGCAGCACTGCACATATTTAATGTATGGAAGCCAGATGGCAGGCAGGACCCAAGAAGTAGGGAAACGACTGTCCCTACTACCATTTGAACAATAAATAGACTCTTGTGATTATGGCTTTTTTCTTTCCTTTTCTGCTGGTTTCCCTAGAACTGTGGCTGAGTCAAAGCCAAGGTATTAAACAGCTGCAGTCAAGACATAGACTGTGCAGCACCATAGGAAACCAAGAATTTGACCATGCAGTTATCTTCAAGATGATCATTGTGACGCCCTTCCCTGGCTCTCCCTGTCAGGTTCCTACCTGCTCGTGGTTACTGCCTGTCACTAGGCATCACCAGGGACTCCACCAGTCCGGACCGCTCTCTCTTATGGTTTCTCTCCCCGCTCTAGCACAGATCTCAACAGATCCCCCTGCTAGGCAACCACCAGTAACGTCCCAATACTAGTATTCCCAGAGACTCTGAATACTGGTATTGTTATTCTCTTCACCGCTGCCACCATTTGTTACAGTTCCCCTTCAGCCTTGGTCATTACCTTACCCTCCCTTCTGGTCTGTGAAACCCCAGCCAAGGATCAGGCCTTTGGTAAACCAAATTAAGTATTTATTACAGATAACAAAGCTAACAAGATTAACAAGATTTCTTCTTAAGGCACATAAGCATATGGTTTTACTCAATACTAATCCGAACTCCACCTCCCTCCTGGCAAACAACTCTCTAAACCCCACCAAGCAACCCACTCAGTTCTCTTCTCCCCCCCAGATTCCACTCTCACTCTTCCTTTTATACGTTCAGCCACTTTAAACACTCAGCCAATCATCTCGCATTCTACTGCCCATTCACTCCCCCTCTTTCACTCCACTTACCATGTATCTTCTAAACAACAACACTTACCATATATACATTAATATAGGAACATCACAATCATCCCTGGCAAGTTTCTTTTTATTGTTAATTTTTTTCGTCCTAGGTGACAACTGTGGATACCATTGCTGTTTTGTATGTGTGATTAACAGAGTATGTTGCAGTTTCTCACATATGCCCCTTCCTGAAGTTGACCATGATTTTGCAAACTTCACAAGAGATAATATAACGTGTCCTCTTTGGAGGCTACTGCTAGAGTCTATTCAGAAGCTTCAACTGGAGTGGAATGCAAATTCAGAGAAGCATAGCCTATCAGGAAACACATTAAACCAGTGCTTGACAATTGGCATTAGTTTCCAGTGTGTGCCCAGGTATTATTTAAGGTTTTCAGTAGGATGGATGTTCGTTTGCTTCCTATTACTTTAGAGATCAACTTTGCTCCAAATATCTTTCTGGGAAATAAGATCAGTAAATGGTTCCACTAATGGTTCCTAATGTCTGTCTTTAATAAGCTTTACATGTCATAGTATTGGCAGGGTGTAGTCATCTAGGGTCTCAGGGAGACTTAGACCCTTTACTTTTGGAGGAGCAGGGCCCCTATGTCTCTACTGTCCTATGAGGCAATCAGCATGAAAGAGGAGTGTGCTAGCCACTGAGAAGAGTCTTCTAACTTGCTTCCTTGTCCTTTCCTGCTGATTGGAGCCAATGCCGATTGGCTCCTAGAGACATGTGTTGTTGTGGGCGAAGGCATTAACAAGGATCTCATTCTCAACCCAGCAGAAGAAGAAGAAAAAAGGGGGAGGGTATGTAGCTGTGACTATCATGAAGGGACCTTGCACTTTTGAATTTGCCGCTACATTACTGATTATTGGAAGTCCTAACCCCCTTTCAACTGGTGCAACTTTTCCTGTCACTGTAACACCATGCTAATATACCTCCTGTGGCTGTTTCATGACAGAGTCTAAACTTTGCAATAGGTGATGATCTAAGTGTGATTATAGACCTACCAATAATCAGCAAGGACTTGGTCTCTGCCTGTAGAATTTAATAGCATAAACAGTCCTGAAAGTAGTCAGGAACCCAGTGCAAGTTCTGAAAAGAATAAATGAGTCACATGTTTTTTTTCTCCTACAAGCAAGTGGATCATTGCAGTTGATAGCACGCTAGATTTATGCTGCAATCCTAACCATGTCTACTCAGGGTAGAGACACACTTGCTGTTCTGCTGGTTCCAGTGTGTCTCCACCTCTCCTGAAAACAAGGGCAAACAATGTTAGTCAAACTCCACCCCCTTTTCCTGTAAAACCTGGTGGGATCAGCTTGAATGTGTGTTTTTTTTAAATGCTTCAAAGAGATTTTGCAACTGATTGGCAGATCAACCCGTTCCCCTTCTAGGTGTTGCCAATGGAAATGCTTTGCTGTAGGCGACTAGTGTGCTCACAGCCTCAGTCAGAAGTAAAACCCACTGGATTCAGTGGAGCTTTCTCCCAGGTAAGTGGGGTTAGGATTGCAACCTTTATATACTGTGAAATGGAAATGGACTGTCTTCAAGTCGATTCCGACTTATGGCGACCCTATGAATAGGGTTTTCATGGTAAGCAGTGTTCAGAGGGGGTTTACTATTGCCTTCCTCTGAGGCTGAGAGGCAGTGACTGGCCTAAGATCACCCAGTGAGCATCATGGCTGTGTGGGGATTGGAACCTTGGTCTCCCAGGGCATAGTCCAGCACCTTAATCACTACACTGTAGAAAATGGATAAAACCTGCAGGTCAGTGACAGTTCTAGGTTTTGAAGGACCCTTGGTAGGGGTGAGGGTTGCAAATCTATCTAATTCACACTTTATTTTAATGTAAATCTACCTAACCCACACTTCCTAAAACAGTATGTGAACTGAAACAAAGCTATTGTTCAAAATATGCACTTTCTGAATTTTGTAGTGCTGCTTTCAAACTAAAAGATGTGTACAAAATATGTGTCTAAAATGCATGTATTAGTGGAAATAACACACAAACTTATATTGAGGAAAATTGCTTTCAAAAATGTGTATGTTAGGAGAAATGCCTATACCAATTAGGAGGTGCCTTCATAGCACTTTGTAATGCCTGCTCAACACTTTTTGTTTAGATAAGCCTACACAGATGTGTAATTTTATTATGTATATTTGTTTTTTATATTGATCATTTGATTATGTCTGGTTTCAATATTTGTTTATTTTATTGGAATTTTCTAATGAGTATTTTATATTACTTTAGTGTGGTTGGGTTTTTTTGATTAAGCAGTATAGAAATCTTAAGTAAAATTTCCTGACTACTAACATTCTGTTTCCTGACTCCTAACTGAGCAGAGCAGAGGGAGCTTTCTCAGCTGGTCCACAGGTGAGGAGATATAAGCAAGCCAGCTTTCAGAGAGCAAGCAAACAGAGCGAGCGAACATGGAGAACAAACAGGAGTTTGACAAAGGAGTTTGACAAAGGAGTTTGACAAAGGAGTTTGACAAAGGAGTTCGACAAAGGAGTTCGACAAAGGAGTTCGACAAAGGAGTTCGACAAAGGAGTTCGACAAAGGAGTTCGACAAAGGAGTTCGACAAAGGAGGTCAAGGGGGAGGTCCCTACAAAATAAATAAATTACTAATTCTCCTTGTACAGTGCACCACGTACCAGTGGGACTCTCAAGTTTATCCTGAAGTAGGACAGGACAAAGCATAGGCCACTCCAAAACAAGTAGTTACAAAGAAACAAAAGGTAGAAGAGAGTATGAACAGGAAGGATACTCCAGTGGTTGTGACCTGCAAGATGTGTGCCATTTTTGTTTTCTTGTCTGAGAACACCATGGCATACACATGGCAACAAGTACAAGCTCGTGGCACTGTTGGAAGAAAAAGTGAGAGGCCTGGAACAGTGGGTGGCCACACTGAGGACTGTAAGAGAAGATGAAGAGTTCTTAGACAGAACGTTGGAAAAACAGCAGCAAAGAGAAGTGGAGGTGAAGAGCAACAGCATGTGGTAGCAGAAGAGGAGACTGCTTTGGAGAGGAACAACGAAGTGGAGGAAACCCCATGGGAAAGGGTGACAGGAAAAGAAGAGCTAGAAGACACCCTTCACCAGTGGAACTGTGGAACCGCTTTCAACCACTCGAGGATGAGACTGGAGGACAGCGGGTGGTGGAAGAATTACAGGAGACCCCGTGTGAAAACGAGCAACAGGCTGAAGCTCAATCAAGCGGGGGCAATGAAACCACGCCCCACAACAAGAAGAGAAGAGTACTAGTAGTGGGAGACTCCCTATGGCGAAGGATTGAAATCCAAGTATGCAGAGAAGATCCGTGGATTCGCCAAGTATGCTATCTACCAGGAGGACAGATTAGAGATGTGATGGAAAGGTTGCCATCACTCATCAAGTCCACCGACAGGTATCCCTTTGTCCTCATCCATGTGGGAACAAATGATACTGCCAAACGGAGCTATGAAGAAATCACATCAGACTTTGAAGCTCTGGGAAGGAAACTCAAGAACTTTGGGGCCCAGATAGTTTTTCCATCCATCCTTCCAGTACTTAGAAGAGGAGTAGAAAGGGAAAGAAAAATACTGTGTATGAATGAATGGCTACAAAGGTGGTGCCGATGTGAGAGATTGGGATTCTGGGCCCGTGGGCTATGCTTCCTGGAAGATGGACTGCTGGCAAGTGATGGGTTACATCTCACAAGGACTGGGAATAATGTGTTTGGCCACAGCATGGAGAAGTTCATCAGGAGGGCTTTAAACTTGGTGGTAACGACTGATGAAGGCTTGCGCACAGTAACGGAACCAGAGAGATTGGTTCTAATAGGGCCCAGTAACAGTCCTCAGAAAAATGTAGTAAGGAAGCCAAGCCAAAAATCACATGGCCTTCAATGCCTGTATACTAATGCACAGAGCATGGGAAACAATCAGGAAGAACTTGAACTCTTAATACAGGAGGGTAATTACGACTTGATAGGTATAACTGACACTTGGTGGGATGACTCCTGTGACTGGACTACAGCAATTGAAGGATATAACTTGTTCAAAAAGAACAGAAGGAATAAAAAGGGAGGTGGAGTCGAGCTATATGTTAAAAATATATATCCCTGCACAGAAACACAGGAAGATGAGCTTGGTAGTTCCACCGAGAGTATCTGGATTAAAATTAATGGGGCAAGTAATAAAAGGAATGTGGTGCTTGGAATCTACTACCAACCACCCAATCAAGGAGATGAGAATGTAACTTTTGAAAAGCAAATTGCCAATGTTTCGAGGAGGCATGATGTAGTAGTAATGGGGGACTTCATGATATCTGTTGGGAGACAAATTCTGCCAAACACGGACCCTCCAAGAAATTTCTGACTTTTGTTGGAGATAACTTTCTCCTATAGAAAGTGGAGGAAGCAAACAGAGAATCAACTATCCTGGACTTGATTCTAATCAATAGAGATGATTTGGTGGATGAAATGGCAGTTACGGGAACTCTGAGGGAAAGTGACCACAACATACTTGAATTCTTGATTTCAACAGAAGCAAAAGCTGAGAATAGCCAGACATGCACCCTGAACTTCAGGAAAGCTGATTTTAATAAACTCAGAACAATTGTAAGTACCGTTCCATGGCAAGCAACCTTAAGGAGAAAAGGAGTCCAAGATTGGTGGGAGTTTCTAAAAAAGGAAATTGAAAAAGCTCAATAGCAAGCAATTCCAACAAGGAAAAAAGGGGGGCAACAGCAGAAGAAGCCAATGTGGCTTCACAAAAAGCTTAGAGATGACCTGAAAACAAAAAAGTATACATACAGAAAGTGGAAAGAAGGCCAGGCCACAAAGGAAGAGTACAGGCAGGTATCACGGAATTGCAGGGATGGTGTCAGGAAGGCTACAGCTGTCAATGAGCTGAGGTTAGCAAGGGATGCTAAAAGCAACAAAAAAGCTTTCTTCAGGTACGTCCATAGTAAAAGACAGAGAAAAGAAATGGTGGCACAGCTACTCAATGAGGATGGCAAAATGATAACAGATGACAAAGAAAAGGCAGAAGTGCTCAACTCCTACTTTGGCTCAGTCTTCTCTCAAAAAAGGGTCTATTACCCTCGCGGGAAACATGAGGTAGAAGGGGCAAGATTGGAGCTTGAGACTGATAGACAAACAGTCAAGGAATACCTAATCACTTTGAATGAGTTCAAATCAGCAGAGCCCTATAAACTGCATCCTAGAGTATTGAAGGAACTGGCTGAAGAACTCTCAGAACCACTGTCTATTATCTTTGCGAAATCATGGAGGACTGGTGAAGTGCCGGATGACTGGAGGAGAGCTAATGTTGTCCCTATCTTCAAAAAGGGCAAAAAGGAGGAACCAGGGAACTACAGACCAGTCAGCCTAACATCAGTCCCTGGAAAAACTCTGGAGCAGATTATAAAGTAGTCAATCTGTAAGCACCTTGAAAACAATGCAGTGATTACTAGGAGCCAACATGGATTTATGAAGAACAAATCCTGCCAAACTAATCTTATCTCATTTTTTGATCGGGTAACCTCCCTTGTAGGCTGTGGGAATGCTGTGGACATAATATATCTCAACTTCAGCAAAGCTTTTGACAAAGTGCCCCATGATATTCTGATTAGCAAGCTAGCTAAATGTGAGCTGGATGAAACAACTATCAGATGGATCCACAGTTGGCTCCAGAATTGTACTCAAAGAGTGCTTATCAATGGTTCCTTCTCAAACTGGGCGGAAGTAACGAGTGGGGTACCACAGGGCTTGCTCCTGGGCCCAGTGCTCTTTAATATTTTTATTAACGACTTGGATGAGGAGGTACAGAGCATGCTTATCAAATTTGCAGATGATACAAAATTGGGGGGCATAGCTAATACCGTGGAAGACAGAAACAAAATTCAAAGGGACCTTGATAAGCTGGAGCACTGGGCTGAAAACAACAGAATGAAATTCAACAGGGATAAATGCAAAGTTCTACACCTAGGAAAAAGAAACCAAATGCACAGTTGTAAGATGGGGGATACTTGGCTGAGTAATACGACATGTGAGAAGGATTTTGGAATTGTTGTTGATCACAAGCTGAATATGAGCCAACAGTGCAATGTGGCTACAAAAAAGGCAAATGTTATATTAGGCTGCATTAACAAAAGTATAGTTTCCAAATCACGCGAAGCATTAGTTCCCCTCTGTTCAGCACTGGTTAGGCCTCATCCTGAGTACTGCGTCCAATTCTGGACACTGCACTTCAAGAAGGAGGCAGACAAACTGGAACAGGTTCAGAGGAGGGCAACGAGGATGATCAGGGTACTGGAAACAAAACCCTATGAGGAGAGACTGAAAGAACTGGGCATGTTTAGCCTGGAGAAGAGAAGACTGAGATATGATAGAACTCTTCAAGTACATGAAAGGTTGTCACACAGAGGAGGGCCAGGATCTCTTCTTGATCATCCCAGAGTGCAGGACACGGAATAATGGGCTCAAGTTGCAGGAAGCCAAATTTCGACTGGACATCAGGAAAAACCTCCTAACTGTTAGAGCCATACGTCAATGGAACCAATTACCTAGAGAGGTAGTGGGCTCTCCAACACTGGAGGCATTCAATAGGCAGCTGGACAGCCTTCTGTCGGGAATGCTTTGATTTGGATTCCTGCATTGAGCAGGGGGTTGGACTTGATGGCCTTATAGGCCCCTTCCAACTCTACTATTCTATGATTCTATGAAATAAAGTAAGGAAATTAAAACGCTGATGAACTTTTGTGAGATTTTTTTTTAAAAAAAACACCAAACACCAAACCCACAAATCCAGTACACACTCACACGGGAGTCAGTCCCACTGAACCCAATGGACCTTACTTCTGAGTTGACATGGATTGCAGCCTTTGTCCTTGAGCAAGATGTTTTCATCCCCCCCCCGCCTTTCTGTTTCTGCAGCCCATTCACTTGCCCTTTTCCTCTGGGCCAGTCCATACCACCACGCAAAAGAGAAAAGGTAGGTGAAGTAAAGGCTGCTGCTGTATGTTCTTGTTTCCATCACCATTTGCTTGCTCACTCAGAGAGGGCAGGTGAATGCGTAGTGACAGCAAGGAGGAGGAGTGGGAGAGCCAGAGATGCTGGAGGTTGACAGTGAGGCTTGTGGGGTGGGGTTCCTCTACACAGAAGGACAAGGGCAAGTCAAGTGAAGTCATCCTTCTCCTTGTTTGCTGCCTCAGAGAGGGCAGGTGAACAGGCAGTGATGGCGAGGAGGAGGAGCAAGAGGCACCAAGGCTCTGAAGGTTGGTAGTAAGCCTCAAGCTGGGGTGTGATAGACCTCAGTAAGTGCCAGACTATGCCAAACCTTATGCTGGCCCACCGCAGGTAGAAGGGTCAGCTTAAGGTGCCAAAAAAGTATAAAAAGAGGAAAGTGATGAGGATATGCCATGATGCTAAACCTGCTTCAGACTTTGGCTAGATGCTTTGACCAGAGGGACAGTGTCTGCTGGGTTACAGTATAAGCAGGACATTGACAACTAGTGCCAAAAAAAAGTGATGCTTGTGGTTGCCTGGGGACAGAGAAGGCTCCAATACTGCAGGACCTTGTGGGCTCACCAGCGGAGCATGTGGTGTTTGTGGTGTCTTAGATGCAGGCTGGCAACTAACGTTATATCCTTCTTGTTGTGGACTAATTCACCAAGGATCAGCTTACCCAATACAAGCCCCAAACTACCATTTCCACCATTATCTGTATTGAAGGAAGAGTGGGGTGAGAGAATATACTGTAAGCTGACGGCCTCATTCTCTCATTAGCAACCCCAAGCCAATGGTGAATGGGGCCGGAGGCAGAAGTGGGCAGAGCAATTGGTGGGACTCTTACCTTTGTATAGCAGGCTACATTCCTGTTGCGCGCACCTCATTATGCAAATATTTATGGTGTTTCCTGCATTGTTTTTGATGTTTCTCTTCCATGGAAATGCATTGTAATTGATTATGTAAATTCCATTTGTTTCAGCCATAGCAGATAGGGAGATGAGCAACATCGTTTTTTAGCCGAAGCCAAACTGTAGCAAAATGGAAGCAGTGCTGATGGCAATGAAATCGCTGCCTCCTTACATCCCTAGCCATGCCTGATTGCTGATGGCAGGAGGATGGTGGTGGTGAGAGGGAGCCTCATGGGCTGCCTTGTTCAGTCTGGGGTCCGGCTGCCTGATCCCAGGGCGCTGACTGAAGGCAAAAATGGAATGAAGAAATTGGGCTGGGCTGTGTTGGGTGCTTGCCTAGGGCGTGCAGCCTTCCACCCACCTGCCACCACTGCCAGGTGAGTCCTTACTTACCAACAAGAGTGTGAACATGGTGTGCGTGTATGCATGCAAGCAGGAGAGAGAAACTGAGAGGGAGGGAGGGACCGGTGTGTACAAGCTGATTAAGTATCCTATGTGTGGGTGTGTATGACCGAGGCAGAAAAGAGAAGGTTGGGTGTGCGTAGGAATGAGACAGAGAGAGGAAAGGTAAGGTATGCAAGGGTGTGTGTGGGAATGAGACGGAAGGGCCATAGCTCAGTGGTGGAGCACATGCTTTCAACATGCAGGAGGTCACAGGTCCAATCTTTGGCATCTCCAGGTGTGGCCTCAGAATGCCCTTGCCTGAATTCCTAGAGAGCTGCTGCCAGTCAGTGTAGATAATATTTTCATTGATCTAGATGGGTCAATCCCCCTTTAGGATGCACACCTTAACGTGGTGAGGGGGTTTGAGAGTGTTGAAGAAGCTGAGAGCAATGCCGTCAGGAGTCTAGACCAAGAGGCTAGACTCCTAGCAGGGGCACCCAAAGCGGAATGGTCAAAGCTGAAACACCAGACTAAGATGCATCCAAACTCAGAGGAAGGCAATGGTAAACCACCTCTAAATACCATGAAAACCCTATGAACAGTATCCAAAATGCAATACGAGATAGTGCTGGAAGATGAGACCCCCAGGTCAGAAGGCACTCACCAAGCTACTGGGGAAGAACAAAAGACAAGTACGAGTAGCGCTGTGACTAGTGATGCCACTGAGTCAAAGCCGAATGGAAGCCCAGAGGCTGATGCACACAGATGCGAAAGGAGAGTCCGGACTTGTACTTGACGCACACAGTAGGAACATGGAATGTGATAAGCATGAACCAGGGAAAGTCAGAAATTGTCAAGCAAGAAATGGAGCGTATCAACATTACAATAGCTGGAGTGAGTGAATTCAAATGGACGGGAATGGGACACTTTCAATCAGGCAACTACAAAATATTTTATGCAGGAAATGAGAAATCAAGAAGAAATGGGGCGGCTTTAATAGTGAGAAGTGATGTAGCAAAAGCAATTAGGAGCTACAACACAAGGTCTGAGCGAGTGATATCAATGAAATTAAACGGGAAACCTATTAACATAACCATCATCCAAGTCTACGCTCCAACATCAAACGCAGAAGAAGAAGAGGAATTGGAGACATTTTATGCAGAAGTACAGGAGGAAATTGATCACACACCAAAACAAGATATGATGATAACCATGGGGGACTGGAATGCAAAAGTAGGGAACAGAGAAGAACTAGGAATTGTGGGGGAATGGGGCTTAGGTAACAAAAATGAAGCAGGAGAAAGACTTACTGAATTCTGTGAAGCCAATGATTTGTTTCTTGCCAACACATTTTTTGAGCAACCAAAAAGACTACTGTACACGTGGACATCACCAGATGGTCAATATAGGAATCAAATTGATTATATAATTGGGAACAGAAGATGGAGAAGTTCCATACTTTCTGCCAAAACAAGACCAGGAGCAGACTGTGGTACAGATCATGAACTGATCGTATCGAAAATCAGAGTAAAGCTAAAGAAGACCAACAAAGCACTCATAATGCCAAAATACACTTTAAATAACATCCCAGAAGAATATAAAGATCAAATAAGGAACAGGTTTGAGGCTTTAAACTTAGTCGACAGAGAACCAGAAGAACTATGGACTGAAGTCAGGGACATTATCAGGGAAGAATGCAAAAAGACAATACCTCTTGTTAAAAAGAGAGAAAGACCTCAATGGATGACTGAAGAAACTCTTAAAATGGTTAAAGAGAGAAGGAAAGCAAAAGCAAAAGGCGACTGAAACACAGTCAGAACCCTAATGCAACTATACAGCGACTAGTACGTAGGGACAAAGAAAACTATTACAATAGTTATTGTATAGAACTCCCCGCTCCGCACGGTACTTACTGGCTGCGGGGTGAGATTTGCGGCCTGGGGTGAAGCCCTAGCCGCCATTTAGAGGAAGGGCAGGCGTGCCAGGACTGGCATGACGTCATCAAGGTGCGCTGCGGGCGACGAGCGGCCGAGCCTATTTAAGCTCGCACCGCCCCCTCACCCTCCTCTTCTTCTTCAGCACCCGCCCTACCCTCCCTCTGCTGCAGTGTGATTAATTTGGTCGCTTCGGGGCTGACTAGGAATTTTTGGCTTGCCTGCGCTTTAGCCGGCGGGTTTCTTTTGCCTACTCCATACTGTGGTTAGCAGTGAGGGTGCTCAGGGTTAGCATGGGTGCATTTCTGGTTATTAGGTTGATTTGGCTGTTTGATCTTAATATCTTAATTAGTCGCTTCATGGCAAGGAAGTGCGGGAAAGTGTAAAGGTGAAGGACAGCTAGGTGACACCTTTAGGCATCTTTGGAGGTGATTGGCGGTTCCGGAGGCCTGCAGCTCCGGGTTATACGGCCTGAGGGCAGGATATGGGTCGCCTTTGGGGCTGACATGTCTCATCCACTCGGAGTTTCAGGGCACCGGGGGCAGGCGGTGACGCAGGTTGGCCTTCCTACACACCCTATGGGTGTGGTCAGGGCAAGGGGTTGGCAGATTGGCAGCCCCTTGCCTGGCAGGGTGTCATGGCCCCGTCAGAGGACTCATCAGACGAGGATGACTCGGGAGTAACAGCAGCAGACCCAGAAGCAGCAGACCCAGAAGGAGAAATGGAGGAAACTCTTGAGAACCCAGCTCCTTCTCCCCCTCAGCTGCAGACACCCCAGGCACAGCTGAAGCCCTTCAGCCAGACGCAGCCAGTGAACAGGAGACTCCCCCCTCACCTGCAGAACGTAGACAGCAGGTCAGGCAGAAGAGGGGCAGGCCTGTCCACTTAAGGCTAAAACGCTGATGGCTGACACCTGCTGACAAACCTGCTCCTTAAAAGACAAACCTTGGCTGCAGCTTGTTGCTGACTACAACGTCAGGTGTGGCTTCGTGTGTTTCTAGTTTCCCTGAACCTTATCTTGGACTGACCCCTTGGCAATTGAACCCGGACCTCTACTGACCTCTCTTCTGTACTCCTGGCTTGGCACGTAAGCTTGGAAAGGGCCTTGCCCTTATCATGCTTCATCCTCGTTAGCCTGGCAGATTTATGACCAAGTTGCCAGCTAAGGACTTTCCCGCCCTGGTAAATACTCAGGAATTTCCAGCCCCCACCGGCACTGCTGTCTCAGTGCAGAGCTGACACAGGGGTTGAATTGCCCCAATAGCTGCAAGCAGGCTTTGCCTGACTCACCAGGAGAATCCCGCACTTATGTTCCCCTCTGTAGGTTCATTATGCAATGTGAATTTAGTTAATAAAGTGGCCCGTTATTTAACCCAAATATATATTGCGTCTGTGTCTTATTTCACCCCTGGGCCGCAAATAGAAAAGGACAACAAAATGGGAACAACAAGAGCCCTATTCCAAAAGATTAGAGAAATGAAAGGGAAATTTAAACCACGAGTAGGGATGTTGAATAATCAACAGGGGAACACACGGACTGACCGAGATGAAATAAAAGGAAGATGGAAGCAATACACTGAAGAACTCTACAAAAGAGATGCAAGGATGACAGATTCATTCACGGAGGAACCATATGATGAAGAACCAGAAATTTTAGAATGTGAGGTGAAAGCTGCTCTTAAAATTCTTGGAAGAAACAAATCACCAGGAATAGATGGCATACCAATAGAGTTGCTACAAGCTACTGAGACTGAATCTGTCCAAGTTTTGACTAAAATTTGTCAAGAAATATGGAAAACTAAACAATGGCCCACAGACTGGAAGCGTTCAATATATATCCCACTTCCAAAGAAAGGGGATCCCAGAGAATGCAGTAATTACCGAACTATTGCCTTAATATCCCATGCAAGTAAAGTAATGCTCAAGATTCTACAACAAAGGCTCTTACCATATATGGAGCGAGAAATGCCAGACGTCCAAGCTGGATTTAGAAAGGGAAGAGGCACCAGAGATCATATCGCAAACATGTTGGATAATGGAACGGACCAAGGAATTTCAGAAGAAAATCACCCTGTTCTTTATAGACTACAGCAAAGCCTTTGACTGTGTAGATCATGAAAAACTATGGAATGCTTTAAAAGAAATGGGGGTGCCACACCATCTGATCGTCCTGATGCGCAACCTATACTCTGGAAAAGAGGCTACTGTAAGGACAGAATATGGAGAAACCGATTGGTTCCCCATCGGAAAGGGTGTGAGACAGGGTTGTATTTTATCACCATATTTGTTTAATCTGTACGCAGAACATATCATACGGAAAGCGGGATTGGACCAAGATGGAGGAGGTGTGAAAATTGGAGGGAGAAACATCAATAATTTAAGATATGCAGATGATACCATACTACTAGCAGAAACCAGTAATGATTTGAAATGAATGCTGATGAAAGTTAAAGAGGAAAGCACAAAAGCAGGACTACAGCTGAACGCCAAAAAGACTAAAGTAATGACAACAGAAGATTTGTGTAACTTTACAGTTGACAACAAGGACATTGAACTTGTCAAGGATTATCAATACCTCAGCACAGTCATTAACCAAAATGAAGACAATAGTCAAGAAATCAGAAGAAGGCTAGGACTGGGGAGGGCAGCTGTGAGAGAACTAGAAAAGGTCCTCAAATGCAAAGATGTATCACTGAACACCAAAGTTAGGATCATTCAGACCATGGTATTCCCGATCTCTATGTATGGATGTGAAAGCTGGACAGTGAAAAAGGCGGATAAGAGAAAAATCAACTCCTTTGAAATGTGGTGTTGGAGGAGAGCTTTGCGCATACCATGGACTGCGAAAAAGACAAATAATTGGGTGTTAGAACAAATTAAACCAGAACTGTCACTAGAAGCTAAAATGATGAAACTGAGGTTATCATACTTTGGACACATCATGAGAAGACATGATTCACTAGAAAAGACAATAATGCTGGGAAAAACAGAAGGGAGTAGAAAAAGTGGAAGGCCAAACAAGAGATGGATTGATTCCGTAAAGGAAGCCACAGACCTGAACTTACAGGATCTGAGCAGGGTGGTTCATGACAGATGCTCTTGGAGGTCACTGATTCATAGGGGTGCCATAAGTCGTAATCGACTTGAAGGCACATAATAACAGATGGGTCAATTGTCTGAAATGGTATAAGGCAGCTTCCTATGTTTTTAAGGTGGAGAGTGTATGGATGGGCAAGTGTGTGAATGAGAGAGAGAGAGAAAGAGAATATGGATTATGCATGGGTAGACATATGAAAGAGAAAAGATGGGACGCCTATGACACACACACAAAATCTGTATGGGAGAGTTGGCTGTCCTTGAGTGATCATTGGTTTTAAGCTATCTTTATGGGTTTCCTTTATCTGAAGTATGTGGCTTGGTTCACTTCCTTGAGTTACCTGCTTTGCGTGGAGTTCTCTGCCACGGAGTCACTGTTTGGTCTTCAGTCAAATGGGTAAATGTTTTCTAACCCTAACCCTTTCACATGCTGAATTCCTTAATAATATGCTGCACATATATGTTATAAATATGTAGTCTGCAACAGGGCTGAACTGCTTCAGTTATACGCTTCAAGCCTTGCTTTAGTGTTTTGATCCAGTTGGAGTCTGGATTGTGTTAGCCTGGCACACTGCTTGTTGGCAGGGCGTTTGTGAGCACATGGAGTATCTGCAGTCCGTAGATCAGGGCTGGGGAACAAGCTTTTCAAGGCTTCATAATGTCAAGGAATGAGGTAGTCACAATCATACACAATGTTCTGGCTTTCATGCTCTTGTCTGTCCTCCCTGTTGGTGATGCTGCTGTTTGTCATGAAGATAAAGAGAATCTCCAGTTGCTTCAGGTTTAATTTCCCCCACCTGTTTTTCCAGGCTCTAGGTTTGACCTGAATTAGCTTTTATACATAGAAGAGTTGGCTCTCCTTGAGTGATTATTGGTTTTAAGCTTTCTTAAACATTAAGAAGAATGCCATCTCTGTGCAAATGATTGTGGTTTCAAAGGGTTGGGTTTTTTTTGCCACTCCTGCTCTAGGTTTGCATCCAGAAAAAGTTTCTCCTTGTTGCCAGAATTAGAATTCCACAAGCAGGACCTACAACAAAATGTTGCAGTGTGCACAAGAAGGTTTGGAACATCACACTGGTAGAGAAACTAGCATATGCATTAAGAATGGCCAAAAGTAAAAAAAAAATCTGACAGATTCATCTCTGCCTGGTATGATTTGGTGAACAATGATAGAGAGCTACCAGCTCAATCTGGAACTTTCTTATCTGGAACACTTGACTGTTTATAAATCCAGACATAGAACTAATACACGCTAACTGCTGGGTGCGCCTGAAAGAAACAATAAAATATGAATGCATGTTTATTTGGAACACCTGCACTTCCCCCAAAAAATTCTTGTACCTTTTTACTATATTTATTTGAAAAAATGTCTGTTAGGTTTCATGTAAGTTAATATGAAAACAATAAAAATAATTGTGGCGGTGGTAGGGTGATGTTGCACTATGCAGTGTTCCTATTCAGTGCTCCAGCCAGCCATAGCTTCCTTGAGAATACTCCAGTCCTTCTCATTCCCACCCTTCACTGACACTGACTCTCAGCATTCTGTGACCATTGTGCATGCTCAGTACCCCCCACAGGACTGTTTTTGGGTTGTTATGCCCCCTTTAGTGTTTTCCCCCCTTAAAGATATCTTTGTATTTCTGCAAGCCTTGGGTTTCCCGAAGGCATGCTGATATCCACTTTTGGTTTCTCTATAGCCCCGTTTTGGCTACAAAGCCGTCATAACTCAGCACCTGTGTTTGCTATTAGTATATATCAGGAATGAGGGACCAGTGGCCCTCCAGATGTTGCTGGGCTCCAGCTCCCATAAACCCTGACTGCTGGCCATGTGGGCTGGGGCTGATGGGAGGTGAAGTCTAACAACATCTGGAATGCTGCAAGTTCCCCATTCTTGCTATATACTGATAGCAAAACTACCAAGGTCAGGAGCTGGAGTCCAACAACATCTGGAGGATCACCAATTTCTGTTCTGTATAATACAGAATTGGTGTTTCAAACTTGGCATTTAAAAAATAAAATAGTCATAGCCTTATAGCTGTTGGGAGTAAAGCACTAACCTGAGCCAGTGAGGGGTAATAGACAGAAAGGCAACCTATTCTTCCCTCACTGATTCCTTCTTTAGTGGCCACTTGTTGATAGGCAGATTGTTTTTCTCAGGCTTTATTTTCTTCCTCTTTCTTAGATAGTGTGTGAGAGTGGTAATTCTATAATGGCCACACATGTATGCCTGCCCTGTACTCATGATGGCTTCATTTACCAGTAGTAATAAACATTAAGCTTCTCTATTCTTTCAACCACCAGTCTGACCTGACTATTCATTTCTGCACTCTGCTGCAATATATACCAAACTCCAATAATAGCAAATGTCACTTTGAGGATACAGTCTGTTTTGGAAGACAAAACGTCCATCTTCTTGAAATGAAAATGGAAATTTTGGATGAACAAAATTAAGTCTACATCGATTGGAAATAATGGCTGGAATGATCCCAACCTCTGTGCACTACAACACAATTTTTAGGGATGGTGGCATAGAAAGTACAAGAGAACTCAGTTCTGGTGTTTTCACACAAGGAAGGTTTCTTCCTATTATTCTGGGTTCAAGGGTGTTGTGTGGATGTTTTGTGGTTTCCATGGTGTTCACTAGGTGATGCATTCAAGTTGTCACATATTCTTCCCTCAGGCTGTATGTCCCTGTATATGGCAATCTGGCCTATCTCCAAGTATAACAAGCATAGCAATGTTATCGTGAAAATGTCAAGCAACAACTATATATGAATAATATGCTTATCTTGGGCAGATAAGACAAATTTATTTTATTTTTACATTAAACATGTATATACTTCTCCCAAAATTTGTTTCAAGCAGATAGGTCTATCAACATGTTGTTGTGAGAAAATAATGTTCGTTTCTTGCTCTGGCTCAAAACAAGACACTAACAGCAGGATAAACACTTAAAAAAATGTATTAACATGGAACCTTCAGGCTCATAGGCAGAATTCCCGTTTATGGCCAGGGAGGACTGTTGCCTTCAATGGCCCATCTGTGGGCTTCCTGAAAGCACCTGGTTAGTCCCTGTCAGAAAAAGGATGCTGCTCTAGATCAGGAGTGGGGAACTTTGTTTAGCCCAAGCAACGTTCCAAGGGCCGCATGCTGATGATGGGCAGGGCTAGAGGCAAATGCTAGAGACAGTAAGATCATCAGTTGCCACCTAGTGAACTGAAATAGGGAGGGAGTTCTAAAGATGAGTTGCCACAACCAAGAAAGCCTTGATCTGCATTGCCACCCACCGCACGTCAGGTGGAGACACTCCAAGGGGGGCCTCAGAAGAAGATCATAATGGTTGGGCAAGCTCATGTGGAAGCAGGCAGTCCTTCAAGCACCTTGATTCTAAGTTTCTTAGGATTGTAAAAGCCAGTCCCGGCAGTTAATTGTGCCCAGAAACAGCCCATTACCACAAGAACATTACATGAGAGGAGACCTGCTAGTTCAGATCAATGGCCCATGTAATCCTCATCCTGTTATCAAAGTGGTCAACCAGATGCCCATGGGAAGCTCACAAGTAGGACATGAGCACAACAGTGCTCTCCTGCTTGTCATTCCCAGCAACTCTGGTATTCAGAGGCAAATATTGGGGGAGAGCATAGAAAGGCCTAAGCGCATTTCTGGGTGGGAGAGGAACGCGTTCAATTTCTGAAAGAGAAAGATGAGTATGTTTCACCTGCAGTATATTATCCACGCAATATTTAGTATATTTCACATTTAGGATGCTGTCATCCTAAGCAAACTTTCTCTGACAAAAGCCTTACAGAATTTGATGGAGTTAACTTTCCAGGAAATATGCTTAGGATTTTCAGTTTAGGAATCAGTTATACTTTACACGTGAAAAGTGCCTTTCCTTCAAGTAATCCAGGGGGTCCCACAAGAGGGGTGAGTGGGTGAGATGGAGCTACTAAATGAGGGGCATTTTCCACCCTATCCCCTCTAGTGCTGCCTGTGTAGCATATGTGTGTGTTGGGGACAGGGAGAGGAAGCCAAAGTGAGATGTTTCCTGTTCCCATGCATGTTCAAAACATCCAAAGCTGAGCCCAGTCACTCTTTCCTCTTGTAGATGTGGAGACACCTTGCAGGGGAATCTGTAGATGTTCAGTGCTGGAAATTCTAAACAAGTATGGGGAGAAGCAAAGCAAGTTACAGGGCCGGTCCTACCATTAGTCAAAGCAAGGCATTTCCCATAGGTGGCAGATGTGTATGAGGGGCAGGCAGCAGAGGCACTGTAAGACAATCTGCACTTCCAAAGCAATCCTGCTTCCCAGGTGTGGGGGAGTTCAGTGGCCAGTGCTGTAAGATTCAGTAAGATTCAGCTACCCTCTCCAGTCAGCTTTGGGTGTGTGTATTCTTTTTTTCTTCAGGCTGTGACATGTCTTGGGCCAGCCCCAGGAATAAACTTCCCTTCGCTTTACTTATTCTGAATGTCCAGTACCATCATTATGTCATATTTATCCTACACTACCAACTAAATTCAAGGTCAGTTCTGCTTTTGTCACATTTGAAAGGGGACATTCTGCATCTTCAATTAAAAGCATCTTGGAAAGCAAAGCTGCGAAAGGAATATTGGCTCTGCCTCACATCTTGGGGAGCTGCTGCCAGTCAGAATAGAGACTAGTCTGATGTCTGATCATTTTGTGCCATCAATCAATCCGGTTGGATGCATACCTGTCTGGAAAGAATGTAAATGAACTTAAATGCCAAAATGTCTGCTAAGAGTTTGCAGTGCTGGCGCAACTATGAGATTGGCCCCCAAAACTGTACTCTAGTCTAGCAGTTCCTGAAAGTTCCTGAAAGGTAATTGTTGTTACTTCCTACAAGTACAGGGATTGTACTGTTTTGTGAACAATGCCTGAAGATTTTATTGTGCATGTCTGTCCAGAGGCAAGTAGGCAAGTGGCATGGGATACCCAGGTATGTGGGTATAGGATTTCAGCCTTACTTACTTACTATATTTATATCCATCCCTTATCAGAAGTTCTCTGTGCGACTTCGTACACAGAAAATAATCTTTGAAACATCTGTGATATTTTGATGCAAACCCTTCTATTAAAATGAGTGTCTATTCTGAGACTGGAACACTTTACACTACTGAATTTAATCAGTCCTTTTTATTTATTTTTGGTAGATCACCTAGATAACCCTCTGTGATGCTAATGAGCCAAACCTAAGGCACTGGAAGAGAAAGTGCATAGAGACATTACCTGTGTGTGCTAGGATACATGCATGGTGGTGGCACAGAGTTTATCACACCACTTATTTTCTTTGCTATTGGCATGTCATGGGGTAGGGCCACCTTGGTGTGGAGGCCATGTGGTTTAGGGGTGTAGGGTGAGAGTACCTCCCACACTAGTGCTGGCAGCACTGATGCTGAAAACAATCATGATGACGACAATTTACTGTATATATATCCCATCCTTCCTCCCCTAGGAGCCTGTCTTCGTGATGGGATACCATCATGACAGGGTGAAATCCCCCAGTCAGGCTCAGAATTGAGCTTGGAAAATCAAACAATCGTCCCCACAAACTCAGAAAATAGCTTGGTTAGTTTTGAACCCAATTTTGAACCAATTCAGACCCTACTGTATTCTTCTTGAGTAATTGGGAGTTCAGTGGGGTGCAATCCCTTCCCCACGTGTCTCTAAACTTCCCCTACATTCCTGCACATTTCCTTCCTTCAGTATCTGATATCTCTCAGTAACCTTAGGAAAACTGCATTTCTCTGACATGGTACCTTGCTTGCAGCCTCAGCCATGTGCCAGATACCCAAGGGGGTAGGGGGGAAACCTCTCCATCTTTCTCGTTGCTACCACTGCTGCTGAAGAAACAAGGAAGATGAGTGGGTGATGGTTCTGAGGACTTAAGTTCTTGCCTGCCTTGAATTAAAACTAACCCAGAGAAGAATGTCTCTGGCTGTAAATGCTCACCTTGTATTTGAGGTGAGCATTACAAGATGCCAAGTAATTGTAAAGCCCTCTCATGTGATCTCCCCAATTACATACATTACTGGAGAAGTGGAGACCACTAAGATAAGGCAAGCACTGGCCTGTGGTCACCTTAGATTCATACCTCACTTATATTTGTAAGCAATAAAGTGATCCTACCTAAAGGAAGGAATGTACTCACTAGGAACGGAAAGATCTGGCTGTTTCTTTTCTCTCTCCCATTTTTTCAATGTTAAATTCAGTTCTGTACATTTATGCAGCAATCTGTGGATTTTTTTTTAAAAATCATCATGAAAATTCTCTAACATTTTAGTGCAAATTTCTCCAAAAGCACATTTTTGTAGGCAGTTTTGACAAAGGTACACATTTTTGCAAGCCATTTCTCATCACATCGTGGCTTTTTGCATTTTATTTTCACTCACTCATTTTCATACACACTTCCCTCAATATATGCACTTTTGTAAATGTTGTTTAGTTGGTGAGCTGCATCCCAAAATTTGAATAAATGTGAATTTTGAAGGAGGGCTGTGTTTCAGTTCTCATATTGAAACTGCGAATTTGATAAATTCTGCTTGGAATGCGAACTGAATTGAAACTCTCACCCATCCCTAGTACTCGCCCTATAAGCCATTAACACTTGCTCAGCAAGACAGGCAAGGCAGATGGCAAAGTATTATTGCCAGCAAGTGGAACGTTTGGGTGTCATTTTGATGAATGTATGTCTATCTAAGCTCCCTCAGTATCAAAAGAAAAACTGATATGAATTCCATCACAGCTTTTCCCATTTAATCCGTTCTCCTGGAACATCTGCTACATAAGAAATAATCATACGTCATCTTCGGAAATATTTAAAACACTCTGCAAGTAAAGTTTTGCAATATCATTAGTAATTCTTTCTGAAATTCTTTAACCTTCTTGCACACACCCTTAAAAAACATTGAAATCGAGAGAGGTGTTTTGTAGGAAAGGGTACACCGTGTGTCTGGTGGTGTTGCTTCACCCTGTGAAATATTAGGATCTTATTACTGTCCTTGGTGGTGGTGGTTTGCAGCCGTCAGACCTTGCTTCTTTCTGTTTGTCACCGTTGCTATGGCTGCCTTGGTGTGTGAGGAGGACAATTGTCTTCCCCCAAGGTGGGTCATCTCTCAAGGAAGTGCTTTTTAAAGTTTTACTGTTATGCTATGTTCTTGTAAAGTTCATCGATGGTCTGCCTTCAGCAGATTTGTTGTACATGGTCTTGGCGAAACATGTGAGGGAGAAATTAGTTTTGTTGGGTAGATTGCTTAATGCTCCAAAGAATCTAATGCTCCAAAGAATCTAAAAGTCAACCAGCTAACAAATGCCAACAACAACAAAAGCTGATCAGAAGGGTGACAATGGCAAGTTAGCTAACATATGCAAAAACACCAACTCCAACGCATGCAAAAAACACCAATATGCTCCCCCAAAGTCAGTATGAATATTCTGAATTAGCTGTGTTCTCCTATTGCAGCATTCTTCAGCTTTTTCAGACCCAGACCCACCTTTAACCCAAACCTGTAGTTGGGGATCCATTTCTTAATATTTTTTACCATGAATCTGAGTGATGGTAGTGCTGCTGTGGTGACCCACCTTAGATCAGTCCATAATCCAGTAGTGAGTCCTGCTCACCAGTTGAAGGCCAATGACCTATGGAATCTACACAGACCTTACTGAAATCTGATGTATGAAAAATATTTTGATTTAAAATTGTCATTAAAAAAAAGGATAGGAAGATGTTAAAGTATATTAACCAAAATAAGGTTGTTCTTAGTAGCAGAGCCAAACCATAAGGCATCAGGAAGCAATGGGTTTCAGTGATGCTTAGGCAAATTTAGGTTAAGCATTTGGTTAAAAAGTGTCTAACTAAAATAGCAGTTCAGCAGTGGGACTCCCATTTACACTTTCCTCCTCTGCTCAAGTGCTTTGTTGACCTTGGCAAGAGATGAAAACTGTTTGATGGAACTCCTTTAAAAAGCTTGATGCTGCACTCAACATTTGCAGGATTGTGAAGCTTCTTTGTTTCTTGTGTGCTCACACACAGGTGTGGAGTCTAACAGCAGTAAACAATTCAGAGGCTTGTCTGGATTTAGCAAGGATACAACTTTATTTGGTGCAGAGCATTCATTCTGGTGTAGCATAGAGCAAGGGTCACATCCATACCATGCATATAAAGCAGATTGCTTGCCCCAAGAGTCCTGGGAACTGTAGTTTGGCAAGGGTGCTGGGAACTGTAGCTCTGTGAGAGGTAAACTACAGTTCCCAGGATTCTTTGGGGGAAGCCATGTGCTTTAAATGTATAGTGTACACAGCCATGGATGAGACCAAGGATCTGGTCAGTGACCAGCTGATGTCTAGACAGTCCTAGCCCAGTTGCTGGACCCACCAGTGGCCTGAAGTTTAGGCCCATCATAGTGTGAACTGGTCCAGCAAGTCCTTGGGCAACCTGGTACACTGTGGCCCAACTGCTTCCCAAGCTGGGCTGTGAGAAGAAAGCAGCACCCCAAGATCCCTTCTGGGGATTCCCTAGTGGGAAGCAGGGTGTCCATCCCCTGCTTAACTCAACTATGGATTCTACCCAATGCCTCTCCCACCACAAGAGATGGAGGGGGGGGCTGCTTCCTCCGCCTGACTGCCAAGCCTACTGCATTAGCAACCAATCCCTGAGGCCCTTGCAGATGCTCCCAACCATGTGTCAGTGCCTGTTTCTGAAAAATGGGTACTATCCAGCCAGAACATATCTGTACATTTATGAGATATAAGAGGATACTGGACCACATGTCCTCTGTGTGCCAGTACAAAACACAAGGCTGAGTCCTTGGTCCCTCTCCATTTCAGAAGCTCAGTCCACATGATGAACAAATGTGGGAAACTGTAGCAGCCTTTCAAGGCTGGACATGGCTGTGAGGTCAAGGTTAATGCCCATCTGTCTCCAAACTGCACAATGAGAATGTCCGGTGAGTCCGATGCTGCTGCCTACTTCATGATCATAGATGGGACACCATCCCATGTCATGGCTCGAATAGCCAACCATGTGGTTTGCAGCCTGGTGTGGACCCCAGCTGGTAGCCAGTACATGATGCTATGTCCACAAACCCACACTGCCTTGACACCTGCAACTAGAACAACAGGGAGCTCTGGAGTAAGGAACCCGGTGCAGGTAAATGTAGTCCTTTGAGGCTGCAGGCTGCCTTCTGCCAGTGGATGAAATCCTCTTGGGGAGGAGTCCCACTCTGTGGCCAGAAGGAATGGGCCTCATACTCATCCGGAATGAAACCTATGTAAGACATTGGTGAATTGATGGTTAGTGAGTGGGGAGCCATCCAAATAAACAAGGAAAGAGCCGGGACTGGCTGGTCATGTCTCTCCAAGGGTAGACATGACCTGGAAGGGGCAAAGTCTGGAGATGTCCCCCAGTTCTGGCCCATTTGGTCAGTTTTAGACTGCCTGATGTACAGGCATATTCCATTGGGCTACACCACAACATCTCCCATGTGTAAAGCCCTGGCTGAGGCATCAGCCTGGGATGCAGCAGTGATTTTTCCACTCTCAGTGCCCCAAAAAGGGCTAAGGAAAAGGCTGCTATGAAGAGCAAGGCTCCAAAATCTGACAGTCACACTGAACCCAGCAGTACATTGTGTATAGGCTATAACCTGCACCAGCCCTCTAAAGCCATCCAGGTGCTGAATGAAAGGCATGGGCCCTGAAGGCCCTGCACCTTGCTGAAGGTGATGACTGACAGGTGTATAGTCGTTGTGGGGCAAAGCACCATTCCTTAAGGGAGACCACATATTGCAGGACCATGGACTCCAATACTAGCCAAGATGCCAGCCCCCTTTTGACAATGGAAAAGGTCAGGAATTATCCCACTGCTACCACATAAGAGTGGAGGGGGAGATTGTAGCACTCCCTATGTTATGATACTTTTCCAAATGCCCCAAATTCCTCCACAAAGGGTTCTGGGTCATACTTTGCCTCTGGTGCCAAGTATTGGAACCTCTCCTCCTGAAGTCAAAACAAGGTATCTGCAGTGCTGTTGTCCAGCTCTGAAATGTAACTGGTTGAGAAAGATCTGTTAGCCACCGCCACTGTAAGTCAATTATCCTCACCAATCACATGACCCTGTCAGGGTGGGAAGTTAGCCTCTTTATCATTTGAACCATGGCCTTATTGACTCACCAGACGTACACCTGCTCAGTGGGTGACCTTGGGCAAGGCACTGTCTCTCTGCCTAACCTACCTCACAGGGTTGTTGTGAGCATAATAATTGGGAAGGGAAGAACTGTGTTTGGATGCCACCTTGAGCTCCATGGAGGACAGGTGGGATGCAAATGTAATAATAAATAAATAAATAAGGCGACCTCAGGCATCTGACTGAACCTGGAGATGAAACACTGTGGTGAGTTAGTCCTGCCAAAAAGAAACCCCACTGAAGGAGGACAGAGACAGGGAGGCAAGCCAGACCTTGAAATCTTTTTTCATCCCCTTGGAAATCTGAAGGTGTGGAGGATGAGCTAGGATACCTGCCATGGATTGGGCAATACGGGCGCAGGATGACCTGCTTGGTGATACGGCTCTGCACGCAAAGTTGAGGTGACTCAGTAATGACAGCATCTGCCTAAGGGTGTACATCTATTGTGACAGCACGCAAGTAATTAGTTCTGCTGAGTGTGACCCTGGATGTCTGCTTCAAAGTCCAATCCTGCTGGCCTGGCTGGCCCTACCATTGGGCAGAGTGAAGCAGATGCCTCAGCTGGCAAATACTAGCGGGTGGGGAGGAGCAGCAGAACATTCGAGGACAGAGCTGCATGCACTCTATGGCCTGTCCTATGCCTTTTAAGCTAGACTCCTGCCCTCAGGTGTGGTAGAAGATGCTGTCCCATCACCAGTGTTGAAGTAAGATTCAGTTAGCACTCTGGTCGGATTCTGTACATGGAATGTGAGGGGAGGGTGCTGCCCTCTTGTCCTATATCTCAGGTAGCAAAATATCTTGGTCTGGCCCTGCCTGTAGGCGCCTCTGTTCTAAGTCAAGCTCTTCAGCTAGCTGAAATCAACATACTTTTTAATGAACTCCCCAGAATTATTACTCACAGAGGAGATTGGATTTCAGAATTTCAAATATGCAGTTTAGGAAAGTGCTGAAAGAAGAGATGATGCTATGGACAAGCAACTCTGGATGTGATGGCTTTCAGGGTAAAGAGAAGTGTCTCCTTTCTTGCTTGCTTGGTAACACCCCCATGGATGTCTTTATATCTCTCCTACAGAAATTATTTATGAAGATACAGATACACTTTGCACCCAGTTGGTACAACCACGTGGAATATTGTTCATCTAGTCCACTTCTGTACCAAATTACAACTGGCAACAGGATGTACCCTCTTATTTTCTTAATATAAAATTAAATTGGAAAACCCGTACCTATACCAGAATGATTTTTTGGTACAGAAGACTGGTAAAGTAAAGCTTTCAGGTCCTTGTCAGTTAGACCACCAGGATATAAATCACTAAATAACCAGGATTGCAGGTGGGAATCGAAACAAAGTTCTTTCATACTAATAATGATGCCTGCCAACAGGAACTTTTCTCCAGGAGAAAAGCAGCTTGGAGCAGAGCGAGGCTGCAGATACTCTAGCTGCTTCAAAAGCAGTCAGATTGTTTTCTGTGGGTTTGGTTTAAAACGTGTTTGCCCATGGCTGGACACATCTTCCTTCCCCGCTACTGATCTCAGACCTTTTAGGACCATGTTGGGCCAATCATGGTCTCTGCCTAATCTACATCTAAGTGTGTTCATTGGACACACCACGGAGTGGCAATGAGTTGATCTACCAAACAGTTTTGATTTCTGTGCGAGGCTGATTTCACAGAGAAATGCATCAGAGCTGCATTTCCCCAGCTTTTGGAGTAAAAATGGATGGGGTTTGAATAGTGACGTGTCTCCAGCTTAAGAAAACAGAGTTGGAGACACACTGAAGCCAGCACAACCACAAGTGTGTCTCTATCCTGAGTTTAAGTAGGTACAGAGGTGGCAGGGAAGGTGTTAAGCATGCACTGCCTCTGGCTCTCCCCCCAAAATTCCAGCCTTCCCTGGGTGCTTTTCCTTAAATACACATACATAACCATAGAAAACAAGAATGTTACATAGTTTGACTTGTCTGGTTTTTACATATAAAAAAAACCCAACCTGTATTGAAGCCTTCAAAATATCCTATAAGGTTTCAGAGAAGCTAGATGTATTCTGTATCTCACTTTGAATTTCAGCTGTAGATAGTCATCTACGCTGAAGTGGGTTTACACACTGGGATGTACTAAATATGCTCACAAGAGTAAACAATAGCACTCAAACAACGGATGAATGCTGGCAAGAGGCTGAGTTTCACTACATAGCTGAAAGTGTGGGAGTAGCTTGTGTTCTAGGAGGAAAGTGTTCCTCCGGGACAAACTGTAGTTACAGAAAATAAACAGTGTGCTTCTAACTAATTGATCAACATGTTCTGAGCTGGCAGTTTTGCCCCCTGTTGTGAAACAGAAAAAACCAGCTAGATGCTGCAATTTTAAATCAAGGCTGGTATGGTTAGACTCTCTCTCTCTCTCTCTCTCTCTCTCTCTCTCTTTTGATGGCAGAAAAATCCTCATTAGCCCTAAACTGATCTCTCATCCTTGTTTGAATCATATATCCCACATACAGATTTGTTACATAATGTTATTATTTATATAAAAAAAGTAAATAGATGTCCATTGCTTATTACCAACATTTCCTGATCCATAATTCACAGAATCCATGGACAGCATAGTTCAAGGACCACTTGCTCTGGATGAACTTGTCCAGAGATCTTTCTTTGTCCCCTTGCCATTAGAGCTGAGGAAAGTGGTGCTCTGAGACACGGCCTTTTCAGTGGTGGCACCCTGTCTTTGGAATGCACTTCTCAGGGAGGCTCATCTGGTGCAAACTTTGTTATCTTTTGGGCATCAGATGAAGACCTAAGCTTTCATCTAAGACCTAAGTCCTTTATATTTATTTGGTGGTATTGTCCTGCTCTTTCATGACTATTGTTATCAGTGGTTTTATTCTATGTTATGTTTTTCTTGATTTGTGTGCCATTTCATGAGCACTGTGGAGTTGAAGAGTGGAATAGAAATGTATGGCACAAGCAAACGGACAATTGCAGTTGTATAAAACTGTGATGTCAGCTGATGGTAAGTGGGCGTGGTTTGGGGAAAATGGCGTTGGTGGTTAAACGGGACCATGATTGGCCTCAAGGCCAGAGACACCCCACCCCTAGCATAAAACCAAGACAAAAAAAATCTCAATTGGTAGCTATATAAAGCAAAAACACATTTCAGAAGTTTTCTAAGGATTCTTAGGGAGCTAGCCTTTCTTTAAACAGTCTTACCCAGATGATATCTCTGAAGTTATCCCAGAGAAAGAGGCCATGATGATTATGTTTTGTTTGAACTGATTCAAACCCTCAGACTCATGTAAGTCAGCAGCCATCTCTAGTTTTAAAAAGTCTTGGTTCATCACTCTTAAATAATGAACTGTCTGGAGTCCAGATTTATAATCTATATGTCAACACTTCTTAAACAATGAGTTTCCACTAAGATTCAAAACAAAATACTTAGGGTTATGTTCTCTGCTTGTGGCCCCCAATATGATTGCCTTGAAGCTCCAAAAATATTTTCACTACGTGTTCATCTTTTTGTGTTGGCGAGCAATATTAACAACCATTAACAATCATTCTGATTTGTTTGTGGGAAGTTAGATGACCTTGCACCAAAGCAAGCGTTATCCATACTTTCCATGGCATCTTCTTATCGCAAAAAGGCTGACCGTTTTGGGAAGCAAGTTTGTTGCACAAGACCTCCTAATCAACTGTAATTGAGCAACCTGAATTTGCTGGTATGTGATTGAATCCCACCTGAAAATAGCAACAGTCTGGAAGCACCCTTAATGAGTTTCTTATTGAAATAAATCTCCAGCTTTCATTCTCCAGTGCAGGATTCTTAACTGTCTTCTCCCCCACACACCATGTATTTTCAATATATATTATGTTTTATTGCTACCTGCCTCTCTGTGACTCTTTCCCACACAAAAAGAGGGAACATAAGAACATAAGAAGAGCCTGCTGGATCAGGCCAGTGGCCCATCTAGTCCAGCATCCTGTTCTCACAGTGGCCAACCAGGTGCCTGGGGGAAGCCCGCAAGCAGGACCCGAGTGCAAGAACACTCTCCCCTCCTGAGGCTTCCGGCAACTGGTTTTCAGAAGCATGCTGCCTCTGACTAGGGTGGCAGAGCACAGCCATCATGGCTAGTAGCCATTGATAGCCCTGTCCTCCATGAATTTGTCTAATCTTCTTTTAAAGCCATCCAAGCTGGTGGCCATTACTGCATCTTGTGGGAGCAAATTCCATAGTTTAACGATGCGCTGAGTAAAGAAGTACTTCCTTTTGTCTGTCCTGAATCTTCCAACATTCAGCTTCTTTGAATGTCCACAAGTTCTAGTATTATGAGAGAGGGAGAAGAACTTTTCTCTATCCACTTTCTCAATGCCATGCATAATTTTATACACTTCTATCATGTCTCCTCTGACCCGCCTTTTCTCTAAACTAAAAAGCCCCAAATGCTGCAACCTTTCCTCGTAAGGGAGTCGCTCCATCCCCTTGATCATTCTGGTTGCCCTCTTCTGAACCTTTTCCAACTCTATAATATCCTTTCTGAGATGAGGCGACCAGAACTGTACACAGTATTCCAAATGCGGTCGCACCATAGATTTATACAACGGCATTATGATATCGGCTGTTTTATTTTCAATACCTTTCCTAACAAGTATGGAGGCTGAAAGAATATGCTGGTGAAAGGTCATGGCTTAAACTTCAGATTGTGGGAGAAGGCTGTGGATGGACTTTGCGAAAGTCAGCTTCTCCTCCCAGTGCCTTCTTATTTCTTGCCTTGATATTTAACACCTTTTCAAATTCTGGGATAGTGACTGTGTGTGTGTGAAGTTCCAGAGAAATATAGGATCCCTGAGACAAGTGGATTCTTCCTCCACCTCCTAAAGACCTGTGGGTTTAAATTGCCCCCTGCTATTGGACTCTCAGTAATCCAGTGATATGTGAGGATGGCTGTCCCTCATAGTTCTCCCACCACATTGGAACAGCCTCGTTTGTGAAGAAGGAAGCCCAAGAACAGTTGTCACAGCCCGTGGGTATTTATTCTGATTCTTTTTTGAATGTCAGTGCTCCCCAGTCCCGAGACCCTCACACGCAGCAGTGGGCTGAACACATAGTAGTACCTGAAAATCTTTGCATGTTCACATGAGGAAAAGGTCCTTGCTAATGACCTCAGGCCCAGCATCAGTAACTGGCATCTATGGCAGCTACTGGGATCCCAGTGCCCCAGAAGACTCCACCATTGCTGACCCTTGCCCTGGGTCTTCCACATCATGCAGTTGGACCTGTAAGCCTCCATTTTACTTTCACCAGTGGTTTGGAGTGACACTTCTCTGGGGGATTGTGGGAAATTAAAATGGCAGCTCCTTGCCACCCTTGGAGTGTTGCTGCCAGTGCCAGGTTAACCTGAGGGAGGCATAAATGCAAGAAAGGGCACACAAGATGACACTTTCCCCCAGGCCCTAGATACTTGAAGCCAGTCCTGGGTTTGCTGGGCAGGGAGTTGGAATAAGGCTATGAGCACACTAGTCGCCTACAACAAAGTGTTTCCATTGGCCACACCTGGACAGGCAAAGGGTTGATCTGCCAATCAGCTGCAAAATCTGTTGGAAGCTGAATTTTAAAAACACGCACTTGAGCTGATCCCACCAGGTTTTACAGTAAAAAGGGGCAGGGTTTGACTAGCATTGTGTGCCCCTGTTTTCAGAAAAGAGAGGTGGAAATGCATTGGAACCAGCAGAACAATAAGTGTGTCTCTTCCCTAAGTCCAGAAGGAGGCTCCCAGTCACCAAAGTGTGGGAAGTGCTCGTGTAGCAGACTGAGGGTTTTTTTTGAAAGCCAGCACGCTATCAACAAGTCTAAAACTTTGAGTTTAAAAATGAATTGTTTGCAATATTTTTATTTTCCATGCAAACGAAAAAAGTACACATCTGACCACCCCTTGGTCCAACTTATTGTTAATAAACTTTTTAATTATTTAAGCACTGCCAGCATTTGGCTCTCGTTCTAGCAATACAACAACTACTAGCACATTTCCTTGCAAACCAAATCCCAAGAGATGGAGGAGCCTGGTGATCTCTCTCCTAATTCAAAAGATAAGATGTTAATGTTGTTATTCCCTCTTGATCTGCATGTAGATTTTAATATGCTGTAAAGGACATGGAATGGTGAAGAGAAGCTGCATCTGAGACATCATGGCAATCTTCGGTTGCATTGTACTTGTGGCAGTGAAGCCTCCCCACAAACAGGGCATATATTGGGGAGAGGAGGGAGGGAGAGAGGGAGAGAGAGAAGAGGATGGATGAGAAAGAGAACATGCAGAGGAGGCTGGGCCTGGGAAGCAGCCCTCTGACTGGGTAGCTAGTTGGTGAGCAGAGGGAGGGTTGAGCATACTGGAATTCACCAGTCAACTTACTGGTTGCAAACCTCTTATACCAAATGAATGTGAATGGTGGCCTGGGATGTGGTAGTCCAATACAGATGGCAGGCAACTCTCTTTCTCTCTCTCTCTTTCCTGGCCTCATTAAGGAAAATACCATGGTGGTGAACAGCAGACATTCAACAATAAACTTTCATTCATAAAACAAATGTGAAATACATCACAAATCAGTAGATCAGCTTAATATATTAAACATAGATCGGCCCTCAGGGAAAGCCTGGGTGATTGTGGTATTATAACAATTGTACGTAGTACTTTCAATGGAAATTGTATATGTAATTTAATTTATTTGTTTCTTTGCAACCCCCCAAGAGTGTGTTAATATCATAATGATGCAATTGATAAATTATGATAAAATTAAATAACTAATTACGATAGTCAACTTATTATCCTGCCTTCCATCACTTTCCCGATCCCAGGGTAGGAATGGAAAGATGTGTCAGTTTTGGTTCTCTCAGTTTCTCATTTTTCCAAAGTTAAATTCAGTTCTCCACATTTCTGGAGCAATTTGCTTTAAAAAAAAAATCCTCATGAAAATTCCCCAGAATTTTAGTGTGAATTTCACATTGTTGTAAGCAGTTTGGCCTAACGTACATTAGTGATGGGCTCTGTTTCTGCAATAATCAGATTTGCCATTGGATTTATTATTTTTTATATTCTCTATCTTTGTGGAGAGAATTCTGAAGTAGCAATTCTCCATGCCTGGTTTCCAATTCATTCATTCTTCTTCTATTTGATTCCTTTTTAAAAAAAATGCTTTGAAAGTATAAATAGTGTGAGTGATACTTTTTTATCAATTTACATTCTATGTGAGCTCTTCAAATGTGCATTCCCTTTCACTGATGTCAATGAAGTGTTGATTATAACTGAGAGATAGAAAGCAGTAGGGGGAAATGAGGTGTTGACTGTAAGCAGCAGGGGAGAAGACACTGACGATTATCTGCCTTCATCTGCTCTGCAATGCACTTGAAAAGGAATGTAAACAGGCAATAATTACAGAGTTCAGAATAAAAAATGATACCAGTGGAGACTCTTGAATAAATAGTGATTATAATATTGATAATACTCTGCAAATCAAAAATCAAAAATCGGAGATCAGAAACATGAAAAGATATTGGAGGAAAAAGGAATCAGATCGTTAACAACCACTAGGGGGCCACACTTAAAAACAAAATTTATTTATTTATTTATTTAATTAAGCTTATATACCGCCCGACTAGCAACAGCTCTCTGGGCGGTGAACATTAAAAATACAATAAAAATAACACAAAACTGTACACAAAACTGTACAGTCTAAAATCAAAATATAATAATTTAGAATTAACAGGAATTAAAATGCCTCAGAGAAGAGAAAGGTTTTAACCTGGCGCCGAAAAGGTGATAGTGTCGGCGCCAGGCGCACCTCCTCGGGGAGACCATTCCATAGTTCGGGGGCCACCACTGAGAAGACCCTAGATCTTGTCACCACTCTCCGGGCTTCCCTATGAGTCGGAACCTGGAGGAGGGCCATCGTAGTAGACCGTAGTGTACGGGCCGGTTCATATCGGGAGAGGCGTTCCGACAGATATCGTGGTCCCGCGCCATATAAGGCTTTATAGGTAAGTACCAACACTTTGAATCTGGCCCGGAAGCATATTGGAAGCCAGTGCAAACGGGCTAGCACAGGTGTTATATGCTCAGACTGCTTAGTTCTTGTTAGCAGTCTGGCCGCCGCATTTTGCACTAGCTTTAGCTTCCGAATCGTCTTCAAAGGTAGCCCTACGTAAAGCGCATTGCAGTAGTCCAGACGCGAGGTTACCATAGCATGTACCACTGATGAGAGGTCCTCCTTACTCAGATAGGGACGTAGCTGGGCTACCAACCGAAGTTGGTAGAACGCATTCCGGGCCACCGAGGCTACATGAGCCTCAAGTGTGAGGGAAGAGTCTAAGATGACTCCCAGACTACACACCTGTTCCTTTAGGGGGAGTGTAACCCCATCCAGGACAGGGTATATATCCACCATCCGATCAGAGAAACCATCCACCAACAGCATCTCAGTCTTGTCAGGATTGAGTCTCAGTTTGTTAGTTCTCATCCAGTCCATTGTCGCAGCCAGGCAACGGTTCAGCACGTTGACTGCCTCACCTGAAGAAGATGTAAAGGAGAAGTAGAGCTGCGTGTCATCAGCATACTGATGACAACGCACTCCAAAACTCCTGATGACCGCCCCCAGCGGCTTCATATAAATGTTAAAAAGCATGGGAGACAGAACCGAACCCTGCGGGACCCCACATTGGAGAACCCACGGTGTCAAGCAATGTTCCCCAAGCACTATCTTCTGGAGACGACCCGCTAAGTAGGAGCGGAACCACTGCCAAGCAGTGCCTCCAACTCCCAATTCCGCAAGCCTCTCCAGAAGGATACCATGGTCGATGGTATCAAAAGCCGCTGAGAGGTCAAGGAGAATCAACAGAGTTACACTCCCTCTGTCTCTCTCCCGACATAGGTCATCAAACAGGGCGACCAAGGCAGTCTCAGTGCCAAAACCAGGCCTGAACCCCGATTGAAATGGATCTAGATAATCGGTTTCATCCAATAGCGCCTGGAGCTGGTCAGCAACCACACGTTCCAGGATCTTGCCCAGGAACGGAACATTGGCTACTGGTCTGTAGCTGCTGACATCCTCAGGGTCCAAGGAAGGTTTTTTCAGGAGTGGTCTCACTGCCGCCTCTTTCAGACAGCCAGGGACCACTCCCTCTCGTAAAGAGGCATTAATCACTTCCTTGGCCCAGCCAACTGTTCCTTCCTTGCTATTTTTAATTAGCCAAGAGGGGCAAGGATCCAGTACCAAAGTGGTCGCACGAACCTGTCCAAGCACCTTGTCCACGTCCTTGAACTGAACCAACTGAAACTCATCCAACAAAACATGACAAGACTGTGCTCCGGACACCTCAGTAGGATTAACTGCTATTAAATAGGAGTCTAAGTCCCGGCGAATGCATGAGATCTTATGCTGGAAGTGTTCAGCAAATTTATTACATTGAGCTACCGATGTATCTGCCGTATCTTGTAGGCCTGGATGAAGTAGGCCATGAACCACTTTAAAAAGCTCCCGTGGGCGTGAGAGAGATGACTGAATAGTGGCGGCGAAATATTGTTTTTTTGCCGCCCTCACTGCTCCTACATAGAGCTTAGTAGAAGCACGAACCAGCTCATAATTGCATTCGTCGGGAGTTCGTCTCCATCTCCGCTCAAGCCGCCTCCTGTCTTGTTTCATCGCTCTCAGCTCCGGAGTATACCAAGGAGCTGTATGAGCTCTACATAGGAGAGGGCGCGCAGGAGCGATCGTGTCAACAGCCCGGGTCATCTCTGTATTCCACAGATCGACCAGGGCTTCGACAGGAGCGCCAGTCTTATCAGCCGGAAAAACCCCCAGAGCCTTTTTGAAAACCTTCAGAATTCATTAGTCTCCGGGGGCGGACCAATTTAATAGGTCCCCCACCCTTGCAGAGGGAAAAGCCTACTGAAAGTCTAAACTTCAGCAAGCAATGATCTGTCCATGACAACGGGAGAGATGTAAAACTCCCCACATCCAGATCACTATCCCCATGTCCAGTAGCAAAGACCAGGTCAAGAGTATGCCCCGATGTATGTGTTGGGCCACTAACATATTGAGACAGCCCCATGGTTGTCATGGCGGCCATGAAGTCCTGAGCTGCCCCAGACAAAGTAGCCTCAGCATGAATGTTGAGATCTCCCAGTACTAATAGTCTGGGGGATCTCAACAGTATCTCCGAGACCACTTCCGTCAGCTCAGTTAGGTAAGCCATTGGGCAGCAAGGTGGGTGGTACACCAAAAGGATTCCCAGTCTGTCCCTCTGGCCCAGCACAAGGTGCAAACACTCCAGACCAGTGATTGCATGGACATGGTGCTTGGTGAGTGAGATGGAACTCTTATAGACCACAGCAACCCCACCTCCCCGACCCTCAGATCTACCATGATGCTGAACCAGATACCCTGGTGGGCAGAGCTGGGAGAGACTAACTCCTCCCTGTTCGCCCACCCAGGTCTTGGCTATACATGCCAGATCGGCCACCTCGTCCACAATCAAATCATGGACGAGGGAGGTTTTATTATGTACCGATCTGGCATTAAAAAGCAGCAACTGGAGATCTGAGAGTTGGCTGATAGGATAACCAACAACCCTGCGGGTATGAGAAGGACCAGAACGCGGCACAGCCACTACATGTCTGGGCCGCGTTCTCCTTACCTGGCACGTCCCTCTCATATCACCATACCTCCCTCTACCCGTCACTACGGCAAATGTAAAAAAAGAGATGATTCCATCCCTAACGTACACATTTCTGCAAGCAATTTCTTATCATATAATCCATTTTTATATGTTATTTTCACTCATATATTCATTTCAGTGCATGCTTTCCCCTATCACATGCATTTCTGTAAACATTGGTTGGTGAACTGTATTAATAAATTTGAATAAGTGCAAATCTCAAAGGATGGTTTTGTTTGGCTCTCATATTGTTTTGGAAAGTGCAAATTTGATAGATTCGGCTTCAAATGGGAACTGAATAGAATTTCTCACCCATCCCTATCCTGGGGTGGGGTACAAAACAATAAAATTCATAAATATCCAGCTTAAAACCAATTAATGTGTATAATAAGGATAAATGCACAAAAAAGAGAACTAAAATCCTTAATGAGAAGGCATAAATATTTATTTGGGGCAAAAGACAGCATTTATTGCTATTTTTTGCTTGTCCCTTATTCTCTGGGGCCATCATGCAGGTGATACCCTATTGTTCTGTTTAATCAGTCACATCTTTTATTACACCTCTACCAGTTTTTCTTTCTAAAGAACTGAAGGAGCAGGTTCCAGTACTGAACAAATGAATGTTCATGTTATTTTTCTAGCCTATTGTTAATAGACCATATAAAAAAGGCCAATTTTCATGCCTCAAAATGGAATTCAAATCTGTATGCGTACAGTCGGTACAGTCTGTGATGATCTAACTGGGGAAAAATGGTCTCGCTAAAAATGCTGGAACATAAATGATGGTATGGGTTGGAACAACTGTTGAGGGGGAGAGGCCATGCAAATCATGTCACAGGCAAAATCAGTTTGTGTTCCTGTGAGAAAATAGGATCTTTACCTGCAGAGGCCAGGTGAGAAAACATGTTTACTTGATTTACTGAAAAATCACAGTACCAGAACAAACGCAGAACATGACTGACTTCAGACAGCAATGACTGAAGTGGATTATCAGTTGCATCCAGATGAATGCTGATGGTGGGTCGCCTAAACCTTCACTGAGGGAATGCAGTTTGTGTAACAGCTTGACAAGCAGATTGGCATATTTGTACATACAGCCTATTAACTTTAACTGTGTTACCATCAGGCATGTTGGTTTGCTTCAACAAACCCAGGAACCAGAACTGGTCAATTTGTGGGGAAGAATATACTGAATGTAAGTAAATGGTGACAATTTGTTTTTCCCTCTCTTTCCTCTTATATTTTGTTTGGTGGTTTCATTCAGGCATACTTTCCCTCCCTTTTCCTTTTTTTGGGGGAGCAAGTTACACCATGGGAAGCAACTTAATATGCCTAGCATAATGTCCATTTCTTGAACGGTTTTCTATGCACAGAGCATTATTACTCTTACTCTTACTATTTCTATTTCTATTACTATTAGTAGTCCTCCTAAAGTGTGTAGAGTTCCTTTTTGTTAGTTGGAGAGGTGTAACTGAGATAATGGTGGAGAGGGGAAGTAACATCCAGTGGGGCAACAGAGAGAAGGCTAATGTCGTTTGTCTTCAGATGGTTCTGGGTTGAGCCCAAATCCTGTTCCTGCTGTCTAAATAAAAGCACTTTTGCCATCCGTGCAGATCCCGTGGCGTACAGAGAATATGAGGTAGATGGTGCAGGAAAGGGAGATGATGAGTTCACCTGGCTTATGACTCACACCAAAGCTAACTGCTTCAGGCATATATATGTTTTAAAGACTGTCAAGAAGTAAGAGGGGTGAGGTGATCCATATGAATATTCTCCACTGGCATGACCGAGGCAGTTTTAGCTCCAAAAGTGGGGACTGAAGTTATACCGAGATAGGTCCAAGTTCTCAGCTTCAGCTAGAAGAATTTGGAACCTGACTACCACTGCCTTCTCTGTCTCCTTGTCCAGGCATGGAACAGCAGAGACAGGCTTGTAATTTCCTGGATTTGGGGGTTGGTTTCTTGCTCTGCAAAGGGAGGTTTCTTCAGGAGTGGCCACTCCATGGCCACCTTCAGAGGACTGAGGGCCACTCCCTCTCTCATGAAGGCATTCAACACAGCCCATTAACCAGTCTCCTGACAAGGTGTAATCAGCTAGGCAGGCCAAAGACCTAGAGCACCTGGTTCACCAGGTTCAGAAAGCAACGGTGCAAAGAAAGGCATTCCTAGAGTCTGTCTCTGTTGTGAAATTTCTTCTTCAGTCCTGAGCACTTTTTGGAAGCAATGCAAAGACATATCTTTCAGGGGCGAGGGTTAAGCATGCAGAAAGGTGTGTGTCTGATAGTATTAAAGTGTGATTATTTTAATGGATTCTTTACACCTTTAAATTGTTATGTGCTGAAAGCCTTTGGGATAAGGCAAGGTACAAATCTAAACAAATAAAACATATTAAAATAAAAAATGTCATTTAAGCACTATCATCATGACCAGCTTCTCTGTTGATTTCGATGAATCTACTGAGTTTGACTTAGTCAGAAAGAACCCTGTGTGTCCAGGTAATTTGTCTTCAAATATCTTTTCCATCTTATGACAGTGCAATTTTGGTGGATCCAATTAAATGGTCATTCAGTTCTCCCTCCACTCCCTCTCCCAAACGGCTGATCAGCACTACCACAAATTTTCCAGCGGATCTCTGGCAGCTGGTTCAGGGAAGGAACTGTACGTGTAGCACTCATTTGAATTTTGTGCAGTTCTTCATCCAGCTAGAAACAATCTGCTTCCAAGTGCTGTGCCCTTGGTATGGATATACATAAGTATGTGTATTTTTTAGTTAATTCAAGTTGAAATCTTTTGCAAGGCAACTTACAATTGTGATGTTTACTGATAACTCTAAGATTTTAAAAAGTCAAGAGAAGATCAGGTGATGGTAGACACATTGATAAGCTAATCTCATTGATTTCTAGAATGTGAAGGTGATTTTTTAAGAATGTGGTGTAATGGCAGCCTAATCAAAGTCATTTATTTTCTAGCAAGAACATCTAACTCTTATCAGACATCAGCACCCCAAAATATTCCCCACTTTGTATCCTGTAAACAGTTCTTTCCTTTATAATAAATATTTGCATATTTCATGGCACATGGTTAAAAATAGATTTCATCACACTTAGTATGTTAAAATATTTAACTTTTGCCAGATTTTATGACAATCTGTGATGACCCGGCATGTCTGTGTATCTATGTTTGTGTGTGTATGTGTGGGCGTGGGGGGGGGAGACACCAGGAGGCCTTGTTCATTGCTTTTGATTTCAGACAATAGTCTTGTGTAACAATCCTAACATGCTTTACTCAGAAGAAAATCTTACTAATTTCAATAGAATTCACAGCCTAGCAATTATGCATAGAATTGCAACCTTAAATTATTTAGATTACTTCCAGATAACCTGAGGAGCGGGGCTTAGCAGCTTGACAGGAGGTAGTCTACCTATACTACTAACCTGCTTATTGAATATCATCCTGATTTGCTTTCACAATGTTATATGACATCCTCTATTTATTGAGCATTCATTCTGATTTGTTTGTGGAGAAGTTATATAACGTTGTGACCCTCCACACTGTCTAGTGCATTCCCCATCACTTTCCTTATGCAAAAAAGTGTGATGTTGTTTTTTGAAAAGGGTTTGTTGTGCAAGAGAGCCAAATCCACTTTCATTGCTTAACCGGAATCTTCCAGTATGCAATGACTCCAGCCTGCAAAATAGCCACAGTCTGGAAGCAGCCTCAGAGAGCAATCCTGAAAGGGTGACCCAGGGCCATAGGGTATATTGGAGACAGAGCTTCACCATTGGAAAGGGAGATCTGATGTCAGATTCTTCCATCATGGAACCCAAGGTAGCATACATAGGGTTCTGGAGTTGTTTCCCATCCAGACACTGACCAGACCCAGACCTGTTCAGTTTCAGCAAGGTAGCTACATCATGTGCCTTCAGACCATGTCCTTACTGAAGAACTCTATGAGATCTCAGTGTCATCCTTCATGAACTAAGAGGACATGCAACATGTTTCCACTGGCTTGCATGGCAGGGGAAGATCAACAAAGCTGAGCAAGGTGTCTTTCATGGAAGAATCCCTATCATTAAAAATCTTCTTATGAAGAAAGTCTTGACAAGTTTCCAAAGAACTCCAGAGCTCACAAGCACATACTTTGAAAACCACTGGAATTTCTTTCAACTGAGCAAATGCAATCCCATTGTTCTATTTTGGTGAGCAAAAATACAGTGGGCAGCAGACCATTAGATGAAAACTAACTGATCCCACTGTTCATGCTCTGGTGAGCACAGTCCTGTGTACCTTCTGGGTTTGAAGCCAAGAGACATGTCC
Organism: Rhineura floridana; assembly: GCF_030035675.1. NCBI lineage: Eukaryota > Metazoa > Chordata > Lepidosauria > Squamata > Rhineuridae > Rhineura > Rhineura floridana. The sequence continues at coordinate 12,227,300 of NC_084483.1, read as the reverse complement.
CCTCCCAGAAAAGTCAACAAAACCAAAATATAGCATGTTCATACTTCTGTTCCAAACAACAATAAGCATCAGAATGAAGCAGAAGAGTATGGCAACACCAATAAACTTTTAAGTCACTTGAATAAATATTTTAATTTGATTCTGTGAGACATATTATCCCCCCTCCTTTTAGACAGGGGTCACATCCACACCATGGGTGGTATTCAGTGCTTAGTTGAATACAACCAATACATTTAAAGCACTCTTATACCAATTTAACAATCATGGTTTCCCCCAAAGAATCCTGGGAACTAGTTTGTTAAGGGTGCTTGGAACTATAACTCCATGAGGGGTCTCCTAACAACTCTCAGCACCCTTAACAAACTACATTTCCCAGGAGTCTTTGGGGGGAAGCCATTACTGTTAAAGTGGTATAGGAGTGATTTAAATGCATGATGTGGATGTGACCAGTGCTTTTATAAAACTAGCAGAGCTTGGAAAAGTTACTTTTTTGAACTACAACTCCCATCAGCCCCAGCCAGCATGGCCACTGGATTGGGCTGGTGGGAGTTGTAGTTCAAAAAAAGTAACTTTTCCAAGCTCTGAAAACTAGGTGTATGTTTTTTAAAAATCTATTAATTTGTGAGGGTAGTTTGCATTTATGAGAGAAACCTGGACACCTATAGAGATGTTTGAGGAATGTGCTAGTTGTGAATTACAACACATACTGACTTGACTTGATTTGTGCTCCCAGGACTAATGTGTGGACCATCACTATCTTTTATACTTCCAAAATGATCTGATGTAAATTTAGGCTCTTTTTTTTTTTTACAAGATGTATTTAATATGCAGTATGGTGTAATGATTAAAGCGCTGGACTAGGACCTGGGAGATCAGGGGTTGAATTTCCACTTGTCTCTGAAGCTCATAGCCTCTCAGCCTAACCTATCTCACAGGGCTGTCATGGGGAGAGGGAGAACCATGTACACCACCTTGAGCTCCGTGGAGGAAAAGTGGAATATAAATGTAATAAATAAAATAATATTTAAAAGAGAAATGCATTTAGAAATATTCGTATTTAGAGAAAATACAGTTAAAATATGTTCATATATTTAAATGTGAACTTTTGTGGGGGTTTAAAAAATTTCAGATTATTGCAGAAATGGGATGAAACTGACTTGTAAGTGAACAAATGAGAAGGTGTCATGGACCTGAAATAGACTGATTTCATTCATCCTGCTTACATAGATGAAATATTTCTCTACTTTACTTCACAGATTATTGATAAGTGAACCGTCACAGCCAGTGGTGAAACAACACTCACAAATGTGCCGCAGTTATTATTTCTCCATCCATGTGTGGCTTTTTCTTCTCTGGGGAGGGTAAGCTGAAATATTTAAGAATATATGTAGTGCAGCTAATCCCTTTAAGGAAGAAAATAAGTTATAGTTCCTAGAGTTAGGAGCTGGGTATGGGATGGTTTTCTAATACAGAAGAATTCAGATGGTTTTCTGGGGCTGTTACATGGCTTAAAAAACAGAGAGGGAAATTTAGACAGGATTTTTGGAATTAAGAAGAAAAGAGGATATGCATCATTGAAAAAAAAGACAAAAATGTACACACATTTGTATATGCTAATTTGTATATGTAGATGCAAATTTAGAAAATAATTGCTAGAATGTAAATCTCACAGAAGGCAAGCCAATTTATTTCCTAGCTAAATCACCCCAAATGATATTTTGAATTAATGTGCACCCTGCCCATAGATCACCTTAATTATTCTTCAATTAATTTATCCCAATTAATTTCCAGCCAATATCCTGTTCCACATTAATTCCACTGATTAATTATCCCCATTTTTTTAAAAAAAAAAGTTAACAGGGTGTGCAAATGTTAAGGTGGTGTTTGTTTGAATCATGGCTGGATTTTGGAGGGAAAGAGTTAAAGGGGGAGTTTGATTCTCCACATTCACTTGAGGTTGAAGGGGTGCGTGTGAGGCCCAAGACTTTCCCTCCTCCTCCACTGCCACTGCCGTCAGCCATGACTTGTCTTGGAATCTTTTGTCTCCCCTTTGGGTTCATTTTCTTGAATTTTACTTTTGACTGAAGAAATCTCTCTCTCTCTCTCTTCCCCCATCACTTTTTCTACCTCTTCTTCAAAGTGGAAGGTTAATAAGAGCTAAGATGGCAAAAGCAACAGAGTCTACAAACCAGGCTCGGCCTCAGGAGGCTTGTGTCCATTGGTGTAACCCTAATGGCGCCTCAGGCTCTTGTCCCTCTTAATTAACAACTAACCATGAGGTGCTTCCCACTTTAGCTTGTTGCATACCCAGAAGAACTCTTCACTGCCTAATTCAAACCATGTTCTACTCTGAAGTAAGTCTTGCTGACTCCCTTCCTTCCCGCTGGTAAACTGGGTTTAGGATTACAGCCTTGGTGGTAACTCCTGAGCTTAACAAGTAAAACGGCCAAACAGGGCTCTTGAGAGGGATTCCTCAATGCCCTAATACAGCCTTTCCCAACCAGATGTGCCTCCAGATGTTGTTGGACCACAATTCCCATCTGTCCTGACCATTGGCAATGCTGGTTGAGGCTGATGGGAGTTGTGGTCCAACAACATCTGGAGGCACACTGGATGGGAAAGGCTGCCCTAATGGCTCAAAGCTCCTCTCCAGCTTTTGAGAGAGGGTCTTATGATGAGATGAGGAGGTTGTGGTCTTTCTCTTCTTTTCTTTTGCTGCTCAAATTGAAGCCTTAAATGCAGGCCCCATGATGCTTGCTTCTCCTCCATTCCTCCTCTCCTCAGGCAGCAAGCCAATAAAAAAAAGCCAGCAGCCCTACCATGGTTGCCTGCAGCAACTTGAAACTGGCTGGGACACTCTGCTCTCCCCCCTCAAAAAATAACATGAGAACATAAGAAGAGCCTGCTGGATCAGGCCAGTGGCCCATCTAGTCCAGCATCCTGTTCTCACAGTGGCCAACCAGGTGCCTGGGGGAAGCCCGCAAGCAGGACCCGAGTGCAAGAACACTCTCCCCTCCTGAGGCTTCCGGCAACTGGTTTTCAGAAGCATGCTGCCTCTGACTAGGGTGGCAGAGCACAGCCATCACGGCTAGTAGCCATTGATAGCCCTGTCCTCCATGAATTTGTCTAATCTTCTTTTAAAGCCATCCAAGCTGGTGGCCATTACTGCATCTTGTGGGGAAAAAACTCCAAATCACAGCCAGATCCCCATAAAGAGAGCTAAAATAGAGGGCTGTCCAGAAGGAAAAGTTTCCTGGTCCTGGCCAATCTATTCATGGGATTGTTTGAAGACATGATATAAGCCCTGTAGTATAGGGTATGAAACATGGCAGACTCCCTATAATCCTGCTTCATCAAGGTGGCCTAGCATAATTTACTTATTTGTTTCACCCATTTCTATAGCATACTTATATTCTATACATTCTGTTATGTAAATTCTTTTATTTATTTATTTGTTTGTTTATATCTATTTATTTAATTTTTTTTACCTGTCCGGCACCACAAGGTCCCAGGGTGGGTTACAACAACAATAAAATATAATACGGTTATTAAAACACACACAGATAAAATAGTTACAAAACTGTTCTAAACAGAACAGTATAGATCAGTAGTGAGTGGCAGGGTGGGGTGGCTCACCTGACCTCCCATCGCCGGTGTTGCTGTGGCTTATCAGGAGTGAGGGGCAAGGTGGCAACAAGGTTGGCATGGTGCAAATGCACAGGTATTTTTCATTCAAACTCTCCAAGGCTGCAATATGAAACATGGTTTCAAATAGGCAGATTTAGGAACGGGTTTCTGTGTCTTGGGAATACAGGCTTTGCCTCATCACCTGAGAACAGAGGCCACTACTTAACTCTAAACTGGCCTGTGGACTTTCACCAGTGGTGGAGAACCGCCTCCAGGTAGGCCTAATTAGGCCCAGCAGGGGTCCTAACTTGGCCTGCAAGGCTATTTTTTTCTCCATGCCATGCTCACCTGCCCCACACCCCCATGTGTGACATGAAGTATGGGGAGGTAAAGACACGGGTGCCAAGAAACAATCAGGAGCCTTAAAATGCACTCCCAATTATTCCTTGGCAAGTGGGGCTTGTATTCAGCATCTTTTAAATCTGATGCCAAATGCAAGCCCCTCTGGGACTGGTTTTGTTTGGGAACTCTCAGTTGAAAGGTGGAATTTAACCCATACTGAAGTTGAATTTGCAAAATACTTCAAACAAACTAGAATGTGCCATATAATTTCTCCAGATCCAGGGCTCAAGTTCAGGAACAGCAGGGACTTGCTGTCTCTCAACTGCACTGCTGAAGCTAGACCTACTGTTGTGAAACGCAAACAGCAGTTATGTCACCTTTCTTGGGTTGCTGCCTGGCCAGAGTTTCACCCTTTCATGTAATTGCAGAGCAGGGAGTAAAGGTCTCCCCCCCCCCAAAAAAAGTTTTGTTTAATTTGTTGCTGTTTCCCAGCTTTCTATAAGATGCACGATTTAGGAAAGAAAACAACAGAAGCACTTTGTCTCAAGGGTGTAAAAAAAAAAGTGGCACAAGAGGCAAACTTTTTTTGGGGGTTGGGGGGGGGACAGTGGCACCAAGCTTACCTGAGATCTATCCTGTATGAAAATTATGATGATGATGGTTTCTTTCTATGCCGCCTTTGGCCAAAAGGCAGTTTAACAAAAAATAAACACAAATACAGAATACACATCAAGAAAAAAGTACAGTTTACAAAAATTAGATAACAAAGTATTAACGTTATTAAAAAGCAGCAATAACAACTTTCAATGACAATAACAGGCAACACTTTCCTAATAAAAATGAAAAGCTTCAAAATTTATACTGATGTCGCAACCATTTGGCAGTGAGATGGCTGCCTCACAAGACCTGTCCGCAACCTGCGCCCCCCATAACTAGCCTGCTGCCCTCAGGTGCAGTTGGAGAGCACTATCCCATTGACAGTATTGACATTCAGTTGCCAGCCCAGTCAGTTTTAGCACATGGAATGATGGGAGCACCATCTTGTCTTTCCCTGAAGCAGTGAAATGTCATCCCTGTGAACAGTTGCCTGATAGAAACGATCCGGATGCTTTGATAATTATATAATTGTCAGCAGGGGAGGCTTCCCATTGTGGCAGAGCCAGAGCGAAAGTGTTCCAGCAGCAGCGTCATTGTTGCTTTCCGGAAGGAGGGTGAGGTGGAGGTGAGGTTGGGGAGCACAGGCGCGCTGGTGGGCACATTGGATTGCTTCTGCCAATGTGACCAGATGGTCCTGACCTAACTGCCTGCTCACCCCACTTCCTCCTCCTCCCAGCAAGTGGTAGCGACGTTGCTGTCGGGAGGCTATTGCTGCAGCTCCATCCTACTAAGTGAGCCACTCCTTGCAGTAAACACTGAAAGGGTGTGATGGAATAGCTGTATGTATTTCCTCAAAACAAATTGCCTTGACTGTTTTTTTGCATCGTAGTGGGAACCAGTGGCCCTGCAAATGTTGTTGGGCTACAACTCTCATCGTCCCTCGACCATTGGTCATGCTTGCTCGGGCTGCCACGAATTGGACTCCAACAACATCTGAGGGCTGCAGGTTTCCCATCCATTTTACATGCCCAACTTCCATGGGCATGATGCTGCTTAGTGGTAGCAGTTGGTCAAGCTGAACAGCCAGTTGTGACTTAGACTTTGGAAGAAGATCCACAGGTATGGCCAATCCCCATGATATATTGCACTGAAAATATATGCATCATGTAAGATTCATATGCACTGGAACGCAAAGTCATATTTCAGTTTTCATTGAAAGATATTAGGTTTCCCTGAGAGTATACTTGGGCAATCTTCCATGTTTCCAAGCAATGGGAGGCAGAATAGGGACTATTTACCTTCTGTGCAGGAACTATACCTAGTTTCAGCTTTTTATTTGTTGAGAAGCAGTAATCTGGAGCAGCAACAGGAACACAGTTTAATGTTCCACGTGTCACATTTTTTTGAATTTGGATTCGAAATAATCCTGCCACGTGGGCTTTGTCCTATGTTCTCAGAAATTAGAGGTGGGGCAGACAGTGGCTGATGATTTATACTGGACACAGGGAGGGGCTCTTCTTTTGGCTCAGTCTTACCAAATTATCTCATACTTGCTGTCCAAAACATCCAGGCATTTAGGATTTTCCCCGTGTGCTCTAAAATTATTCTTGGCTGATAATTAAATCCTGACGAATGTGGCTTTGTGAAAATTCAAGGGGAAAACCTGTTCCCTCTTCCTTGCAATTTCTTCCTGGCCCCAGAAGACTCCCTGGTGCCAGGAGAGAAGCATGCATGTGTACTCCTTGCCAGCTGTGGTTTTGGGGGCTCAGATGGCATTCTGTCCCCCAATATTGTTTTGCAGTAGAGGGCCTCTCCCAAGCACAGAGACCCTCTCCTATGCCGTACTCCCCCGTTTTCCGCTGCTCAGACCAAGGGTTGACAATGTGGTGCCCACAGGCACACATGTGCCCACAGAGGCCTTTCCTGAGCCTGCAGGCTCCCCTCCCCTGCCTCTCCCTTGAAAGAACCATTTAAGTGTCGCAGATAAAATAGGTGGTGGTGTGTGCTTCATTGTGGGGTGTGTGTGCGTGCGTGCGTGTATATGTTGTCCACAACAGCTTCTGCAATTTGCAAATCTGCCTATAGGCCCCCAAAGATTGGTGACCTCTGGTCCAGGATCTTCATGTAATTAAAGGCCACTACTTTTTCTGTTTTTACAGTTGGTACCTGCCTCACACCAGTCCTGTCTAGCCTTTCCTCCAAACTCTGTGGTAGTGATTAGTAGGAGCCTCCTACCGTGGTTCCCAGTGGACTCCTTTTCCCTATATTCCTGTTTCTCCAAAGCAAGGCCTCATTCCCCAAGGCCTATCTGCAGGGCCAGCCCCAGGCATGCTGGGGCCCTTGGGCACCAGCTTGCCCTGGGCCCTGGCGCATGGATGTACGCCCCACCTACCTACCTACCAGGTGGGAGGAGTAGTGGGGTATCGGGCAGGCGAGCAAGCAAGCGGTGGAATGGGATGGCGAGTGGCCAAGTGAGTGGGGCATGCGAGTGGGGGGCAGGACAGTGGGAGAGCAAGCAAGCGGGGGAGAGGGTGAGCAGGTGGGGATGGAGGGCGAGCGAGGGAGCAAGCGGGCAAGTGTGGGCAGGCCGGCAAGCGGCCAGGCAGCTCCCTCTCTGCGATCCGCAGCAGGGAGCCTGCCGTGGAAGGGGACCACTACTCCCCACCATAATGAGGGGCCCTTCAGGGGGGCCTGTGGGCTGTGGGGCCCTCAGCCAGGGCCCCACCTGGCCACCCTTTGGAGCCGGCCCTGCCTATCTGTATGCACCAGCTGAGGATAGGTGAGCACAAGTTCACCAACTAAGCACAGGGTGAAATGTTTTCAACTTCCTGCCGGAAAATTACTTCTGCTGGCAGGGGACTGAAATGCTAGAAAATAGGCTTCTGGATTCCAGTCTGAGAAGTGTTTGTTGGTGGGAATGGAGCATACCAGGGCAATCGAGGCCAAGCTCCAGTGACAGTTGGGTGTCAGGGACTATTGGAAGTTAATATGTGCTTCCCCATGCATTAAGAAGGCATGGAAGTTTGGGCAGAGAGACCAGTTTGGGGACTGGCTACTAATCCTGGGGGAAACGGACAGCATAAGGGACTTGCATTGGCCGTTGCTTCAGGCTTCTCTTTCTCCCTGTTTTACCTAGAAGGCAGGCAGGGTTGGTCATGTGTCAGCAGTCAGGGCTGTTGATAATATCACAGTGTCTCCGCCTGCTTTATGCCAAAGTTATGGAAGCTGTAAACTGGGAATGGGAAGCCTCAGGCCTGGGGGCCAAGTGTGGCCCTCCAGCTTCTCTGTCTGGTTCCTGGAACTTTCTCCAGCCATGCTCCCTCTCCCCAGAGTCACATCCCTTACTGAGCTGTTTTGTGCATTCCTTGAGTATTTTTGCCTGGCTGAAATGCGTCCTTGAACTCTGATAATGGTTCTTGCTTGCCTTTGGTTTAATTTATTACATGGTGCACTTGTTGTTTTGAATTCTATGTATACTACCACTAGAACACATGGTGAAGGGCACACTGTAAATGCATAATGACCCATTTAGTTCAGTCTTCATATAATCCCACCTAATCAGAGATCACATACTGGTTGGGATGGTTGTTATGATGCTATGCAGCCAGTCAAAATTCAGTATTTGGGCAAATGAAGTTCATTTAGAGTGAGAACAATGGCTATACCCAAGTTATATGAGTGGTCCTAGTCTATCCAGGATTACAAGTGACCAGGTATCCTAAAACAAACATTTTTTCAACCTTCCCTGAAAAATAGCGGAAGAATCCGTTGGGTTGTATTCTGTGAAGTTGTCCCATTAGCACAATGGATTCTGGGGGTCCCCCCAATCCTCCGGAGCAGATTTGGGTGGGCACGGGAGAGGGTTGTGTGGTGAGAAGAGAGGGAGAGGAAGACCTGTTGCGCAGGCGGAAGTCCTTGCGCTAATGGGACAACTTGACTGGATACAACCCATTGTTTTTAAAGTCAACCAATGTTAATTGGATACAGCCTATCCTCTCACACTGAACAACAAGTAAGCATCATTAGCTATAAGGGTTTAATATATATGCTGTATAAATGCAGTATGATGTTTCTGTTTGGTTAGCATGCATTAGATTTGATTAGAAGAGCAAGGCAGCAGCTGCATAGCAGATGTCTGAATATCCACTGCCGTATTTAACCATTCTTTTTTTACTATTTTCAGAAAGTGCATCTTGGGTCATAAAATTGACACGTCAGATACTCGAATCACACCATCCCTCCCTGGATTTGGGAACCTCACCCAGGGATACAACAGATATCTCAGGCCAAAATTTGGTGGTATGACATCATTGGGTTCTTTTACAGCTATATAGGACTTGCCAATCAGTCATTCAGTCTTGCAGAGAGGAAATAATTTATTGGTGTTCATAATTTTCTGTTTTATCTGCTTGTTTAATATTAGTTTATAAGCTATGATTAGTTCCTAGATAGACCTTTACCTATTCCCATTCCATTTTATCAACTTTATCCCAGCTGCCTTTACCCTAATTTCAAAGTTGAGGAAGAATGTGGGACTTCTCGTGATGATACGGAAGTTTCTGTTTGCAAGGAGATTTTGACATAAGGGGACTGTATCGCATTCTCTTTCTGAATGTTTAAATCAGCTCTGGACTTAGAACGGGGTGGTAACCTCAGGCCCAGGAGCCAAATGTGGCTTTTTTTTTATCCAGCCTTTGGGACTCTCCCTAGACCAGCCTTTCCCACCCTTTCGTCCCCAGATGTTCCTGGATAATTCCCATCATTTCTGACTATTGGTCATGCTTGCTAGGACTGATAGGAGTTGTAGTCCAACAACATCTGGGGACCCAAAGATTGGGAAAAGCTGTTGTAGACCATGGCCCTCACTGGCCCTGCTCTGTGCCCCTCACTGAGTGTTTTTGCCTGGCTGGAATGTGTCCTTGAACCATGATAATGCATCTTGCTTGCCTGGATGGAAAGATGTGTGTGTGTGTGGAATCATCTGATATCCGTTTCTGGGCTAAATTCAAAGTGCTAGTTTTGACTTATAAAACCTTACACGGCGCGGGACCACAATACCTAGCGGAACGCCTCTCCCGATATGAACCTACCCGTTCACTACGTTCAACATCTAAGGCCCTCCTCTGAGTTCCGACTCACAGAGAAGCTCGGAGGGTCGTAACAAGTTCTAGGGCCTTTTCAGCGGCTGCCCCCGAATTATGGAACAGTCTCCCCGATGAGGTTTGCCTGGCACCTACACTTTTATCTTTTCGGCGCCAGGTGAAAACCTTTTTATTCTCCCAGGCATTTTAATCTATTTTTAAGCTTTTAACGTATATTAGGTTGTTTATTGTTTGGTATTTACGCTCTACTGTTTTGTGATTTTATTGTATTTTATCCTATGTTGTTCACCGCCCTGAGAGCCTTCGGGCTGTGGGCGGTATATAAATCGAATAAAATAAATAAATAAAATAAATTTGTCTGGCTGTAATGTAGTCTACTGTACAAAGATAAGTATCTCATTTATTGATCCACCCACTTTTTACTTCTGGTCCCACCAACCAGTGGCATGTGGCCCCCAGAATGTTGGTCTTGTGGGAATGCAGTCCTTGGGCTGAAAAATGTTCCCCACCTCAAACTAAGGAGGGGGAGAAATTTGATTCAGGTCTCATTTAAAGCAAAAATTATCACATTTGTACTTTCTGAAACTATATGAGAACCAAAACACAGTGAGTCTTGGAAATTTGCACTTACCTGAATATTGTTTCAACCAAACAATGTTTACAAAAATGCATGTATTGGGGAAAATGTATATAAAAATGAATATATTAGTGAAAATACACAAAAATGCTTTATATTAGAGGAAACTTGCTTACAAAAATATGTACATTGATCAAAACTCCATACTATGTGTTTATTAGGAGAAATTTGCACTAAAATGCTAGAGTATTTTCATGAAGGTTTTTTTAAAAAAACAAAATCACAACTTACTGTAGAAACTTGGAGAACGTAATTTAAGACTGGGACAATGAGAAACTGAGAGAACTGAAATTGACTGATTCTTCCATCCCTTCCTGAGACTTAGAAGAATACAGGGAGCATCAACACGATTTGCTCAGTCAAATCCACCCCCCAAAATCTGATGGCACATTCTTATATCAGTGCTGGCCATGGCTAGCTGCCCAATTTTAAAATGTTTACTGTGTGATGATGTGCTCAGCTGTGATCTGAGCCCATGTTGAAGTCTCTTCATCATAGGAAACATGAATGGAGACTGTTATCCCCCCTGTCTCCCTCCCTCTCCCCCCTCACCTAAACACACTCACTAGGGAGTAAGGGCCACTGAACACGTTAGGACTTACTTGTAAGTAAACATGCATAGGATTGCATTGCACAAGACCTGATATTTTCCTTCCTCCACAAGTGCAATTGGATAATTTCAGTGTGTCATTATTGCTAAATATTTATGTACTTTGTGTATTTTGCCTTACTCGTCAAATCTGACTCCTTCTAACCTAATAATAATAAATATGATCTTCGCAGCTGTGGAGGAATTCAAGCAGGTTGAAATGTGTCAGAAGATGGACCTGGTTTATCCCGAGGACCCACAGCTGCTAACAGCTTTAAGATGCAGCAGTTTTTATGCTGGCATATTGCTGGCGGCCGCTGCTAAACATGGCAGGTCCCTGTACTTATTTATTTATTTAATTACACTTTTAAACCGCCCTATAGCAACATGCTCTCAGGTCGGTGTGCAATATGATAAAACCACATTTAGAACCAACGAATGTGGATAAAACATGTAAGTATAAAAACACATTAAAACAGATTAAGACAAAAATAGAACTTACAACTAATTAACAATAACATTAAAATTAAAAAACAAAACTAAAACTAAAATGCCTGGGCAAAGAGGTAGGTCTTGACCTGGCGCCGAAAAGATATTAAAGAAGGCGCCAGGCATATCTCGTCAGGGAGGGCATTCCATAATTCGGGGGCCACCACCGAGAAGGCCCTAGATCTCGTTGTTACTCTCCGGGCCTCCTTGTGAGTTGGAACCCGGAGAAGGGCCTTCAACGTCGAGCGCAGCAAACGGGTAGGTTCGTAGTGGGAGAGGCGTTCCATCAGGTATTGCGGTCCGGTGCCGTTAAGGGCTTTATAGGTAAGAACCAACACTTTGAATCTGGCCCGGAAACGTATTGGTAGCCAGTGCAGTTGGGCCAGAACTTGAGATTGTTCTGCAAGTCCCCTTGAGCTTAGTGGCACTTACTGCCAGGTGCATGTCTGGAAAGGACTGCAGCCTAATGGCCCTTTAAACAGTCTTACAATAACAACAGAACAGATAAACAGAACTGGCAAGGGGAACAGAGAAAAACTAAAAGAAAACAAAAGCTAGAATTTTAAAATGTTGGTCATTACAAAAGAGTACAAATATCTTAACAGACAGGCAGATAAATAGTTATATGCATTAGTTCTCTTGAATGATAGTAGCAGCAGAAGGAAATAACTCCCAGCTCATGAGACTACAGATATATTCTTTGAAAATAAAGGAAGTGTAGAGGAAGTGTCTGGTTACATCTCTGGGCATAAGTGTACACCAGTGGTGGGGAACCTTTGGCCCTCCAGATGTTGCTGAACATCTCCCATCAACCCCTGCAAGAATGGCCAATAATTGAGACTGATGGGAGTTGTAGCCCAACAATATCTGGAGGGCCAAAGGTTCTCCATCCCTGAAGTACATCTTCTAAGTTTCAGGAACAGTGATATGAGGGAACAAGATTTCTATACTATAAATAGGATTTTTGTCCAACCCCCTAATCTCACTTCATTATCCATCTCTCCCATGTATGAAGTCAGCACTTCAGATGTTTATTGCTGTATAAGGATGACCTGTAGATGCTTATTAAACATAAAGTTATGTTTATTCATGATACGGTTCATGTAACCTTCATTTTATTGGCTTGTTTCCGAATGTTCTGGGTACATCTGATCTTCAGTTTGACCTTCTTCAGTTTGACCTTCTTCAGTTTGGTCTTCTTCATCCTTTTTGTTGCTTGCATTCCTATAGTTCCAGTTATGGGGCTATGTACTATAAATGTTATAAATGCAGTTCCAAAAAGGAAAACAGAACACTGGGGCTAATCATTTGAATGTTTAAAATCATTTGCGTCAGAATTAATGAATTATCAGCATCCTGGACTTCCCAGTCAACATTCCACAGTTAAGGAGCTATGCAATGCAATCCTAAGCATGCCTACTCAGAGGTAAGTCCCACAGAGCTCAATGGGATTTATTACAGCCACAGAGAGTTATAGCCCTAACGGTTAGATGCATCATCATAGGTTGCACACTCACCATACAGTTAAAGCATCCTGTAGCTCTGTGAAGGGTAAACTACAGTTCCCAGAATTATTTGGGTGGGAAGGCATGCTTTTAATATGCTTTAAATATATGGTCTGTGCACAGCCTAAGTCTATAAATTCCAAGCCTCTCAAATGTTCTGTCAGGTCAACAGGAATTTTGACTTTCACTCATGTTCGCTTTCTGTCTTTTGCTTAATGGGCAAAGATGTCACTGCAAGTTTAGGAATGCATTCATTTGGTGGAGTGAAAGTGTACTGCTACCAATATGCTGTCCTGCTTAACTCCTTGGCCACTAACAATGAACACTGAATAATGGATGATTGAGATCAGCTAGGAATGTATGCAGGGCATAACTCCCTTCCAGAATAGGTCCTGACTCTGAGACACAGGAATGCAAGAAGCTGCCTTATATGTAGTCAGACTATTGGTCTGATTAGCTTGGTATTGCCTGCCTGCACTGATGCTGTAAATTAAACTTTCTTTTTCTTTCTCAGGTGAGCCTGTGGTGATAGCAATGAGTCTTGCTGTTGCAAGTATTTCCAGCATTTCTGAGAGTGATATGGTAAGCAAATAATCCCTACTGTGTATATAAGGAAATAGAGCAGGAAAATATTTCGGCTCCAGGAGAAAAAATAATCCAGATGGAGTTCCCAATACTTTGCAGTCCAGGTTTACCTGCAACTATTTCCATTGCGTTTTACCTGGAACTATTTTACTAAGCTAGTAAATGTGGTTAGCACTGCAGCCATAGATTTCAGAGTGATTCTGTGCCATTAATAGTTCTCTCTTTATTTCTTCCCTTTCATCTGGGATGTTAGCAAGTAAGAGAGAAATCCTATCCCTACCTTGAGGCCTGCTAAGGGGGTATACCACTAGTGGGATAATATGTATGCTGCCAGAGGGCTCCCCCTCAGTATACACGTGGGAATCTCCATCACTGTACCAGAGGTGCAGAGGGGAAAGCAGGGTGTGTTGAGAGCAGTTATGGATACATTCCAACCACGGCTTGTCTCCCTGATATGCCTGCCAGAACAGCATAATCACAGATCTCTGCCAGCCCTGGGCCTAACATATATAATTCCCACCCACTGCAGTGGGAGGGGAAAGGAAATAGCTGGTCCTCATTTTTCGCTCTGGCCGCTATGAACTGGCAGGGCAATGGATCCAGCAGTGGCTGCACCAGTGGATCTCCCTTCATCCCTTCTTCGTAAGTGACCCACAGGATGGCTCTGCTGCCTTATATGTGCAGTAGACATGGCATGTTGGGTGAGTTGATCTGATTCTAGAGAACCAAGCACATTTTTTCATGGAGGGATGTTTTTGCTTTATGTTCTATGTCGGAGAACCATAGATTTGTTTTTACTTTTATTAAGAAAGTCAAATTGCTTACCCTAGAATGGCATTCCAGGATATTTGCTTATACTTGGAGGTGGACATTAGGAATGTAACGTTTAGTTTATTAATCAGGTAGATTAATTTGTCAAAAGTCCTTTAACTAACTAAAAAACTGAAAAAAACTAATTGTACATCAGATTTTTTTTTTTAAATAACTATTTGTAATACAAATACAGAAATTGTGGGTGGTAGGGCTTATCCTCTCGCACAAGAGGGAATGCCTGCTCCAAGATCATGCCTGCTATGACACATGTAGGTATTGTCCAGAATAACTGCTTATTCATCTGCAAATTTATGTAGCTTCAGTTGTTTTTCCTCCAGAATAATTGCTCATTCATATGAAAATTGGTACAGATGCAATTAATTAATTAATACATTTAAAGTCACACAATTAATTAGATAAGTTTTCTTTAATTGGGTAAGAATCCTTCTTGACATGTATGCCATGTGACTGGCTGCGATGCAGGAAGTAGGGTTGCTAGGTATCCGGTTTTTGCCTGGAAATTCCAGATTTTTGGGGTGCTCTCTGGGTGAGTTTTCTTAATCTCTGGACTCTCCACTTTCATTTTTTTTAAAAATTAAGTTTCTAGGGGGTCTGGTTCCCGAGATATACACCAAAATGTCAGCTGCCCCTCTGCAACTTCAGTTAAATGAGCTGATAGCTGGCTGCTCTAACCCCGCCCTTTCAGGTTTGTAGCCAATAAGTGAAGTCAGAGTTGTGGTTGACAAGGCAGTAACTAGAGCCATTTGCAAGTCAGAAAACTTGTTTTTTTCCTGCTTTTCTGAAAATATCAGCAATTAAGTATATAGCTTTCAGTCTTTTTCTCTCTTGTGTGCAGGAGTCAAACAAGTTTAAATTTTCCTGGGCTGTTTTGAAAACCTTCCCAATATGAAGCTTTAATCCAGTACTTGCTTTTCTGGGAGTAAAGCTGCAATGCTAAGCCCACATAGAGTAAATCCCATTAAATTCAATAGGACTTACTTTTGAGTAGACATGGTTAGGATTGTGCTGTAAATTGATGGGACTTTTGAGTGAACATAGCAAAGAATTCTGTTTGTGTTGTAAATCTTTATCTCCCCCTCCAAACCTATTTTTAAAGCAATTAGGCAGGGCTTACATAGGTATCACTGCTTTTATTATGTAGGAAACTAATACTGATTTTTTTAAAATGTTCTGCAGTGACCAACTGGTTTTGACAACAAATTATTATATGGGGTGTATTTACATCTCCAGTGTGTGTGTGTGTATATGGAGTCTTTCAAACAACCCTGTGAGGTAGGGTTGCAGACTGGAAACCAAGGCAGCTCTCAATAAGAAATAAATCCCTTTAAAACCCATTAACCATAAAAACAACTATAAACTGTTGCAAACAACTTAAAGTGGCATGATTCTGAATTTTGGGTTGTGTGAATGAAGTTCCTTATCAGTTGAGGTTGGAGTTCTGTGCATGCTTCCCTGTTTGAGTAAGCCCCACTGAATACATTGGGACTTGCTTCTGAGTAAGCAAATGTAAACAAACGTATAAATATATTTACAGGTTGTGTAAATAATAAACATATTTGATAGTCGTGCTTCTATAAATATTTCTTCATACTATGCCCCGATAAGTATCTGCTTTCACATTATGGTTGTACAGTATTACTTCCTCTACATTTTCAGTGTGCCCTTCTTCCTTGGGGTGGTCATGGTTCCCCTCTGTTGTTTTCATCCTGAGGGGCAGATTAGGCTGGGAGATGGTGAGTAGCCCATAGTCACCTAAACTTTATAGCTCATTTCCATTTTAAAAAATTAATTAAAACGATTTACATGCAGGCAAAGTTTATTAAGTAGATCCACACAATACATTTAAAGCACATCCAACTGAATTTAAAGCACATGACTTCCCCTAAAGAATCCTGGGAAGTTTCCTCCTCACAGTTATAGTTCCCACCACCCTTAACAAACTACCGTTCCCATGATTCTGTGGTGTGATTCATGTGTTTTGAATATGTGTTGAATGTGCTTTAAATGAATGGTGTGGATCTGCACTAGGTATGATGTGCATTCATTAGTGAATTGAAAAGAACAATTCTAAAAGATATTTTTTTAAATAGGGGAAGGGTTGTAGCTCAGTAGTAGAGCATATGCTTTGCATACAAAGGTCCAAAATTCAATTTCTGAAAAAGACTATTGCCTGGAATCCTGGAGAGCCAATGCTAGTTAATGTCATCAGTTCTCAGCTAGATGGCACCAAATGGTCTGAGTAGGTATAATACAGATGCCTTTGTTCCTAAAAAATGGAAAGGGACCCAAGGGCCACAGTGACTCCAAAATTTATTTATGTATTTTAATTACAACATTGATATGACACTTTATTGCAAATCTCAAAGCAGTTTACAGAAAGATTTAAAACAATAAAATTATCAGCAAAAACAGTTAAAGACAGGTATTTAAAAATATTCAAAATAATAAAACCAACAATGAGTTAAAAATAGATAAAAACATAATACCTTCTACATGCCTGGGTAGGGTTGCCTAAACAAAAATGTTTTTAAGAAGTGCCAAAAAGAGTAAAATGAAGGTACCTGCTAATGTCAATAGGCAGGGAGTTCCAAAGCGTAGGTGCTGCCACACTAAAGGACTAATTTCTTACAAGAGCAGAACAAGTACTATGTGGCACCTGTAACATGGAAAGCATACCTTGAACTTGGTCTAGTAGCAAATTGGCAACCAGTACAGATTTCAGAGAAGAGGTATTATGTGCTGACTCATGTCAGCAATTGTGCCACAGCAATCTGCACTAACTGCAGCCCCTGGGTCAGGTTGTGCTGCATGGGGATTTCTGTGACCTTGGTTAACTGGCTGCCAGAATTTTTTTAGTTTTTGTTTTTGGTTAGGAATCCTGACTGGTTGTGGGGTGCTGAGTTTTCTGCCTTACTCACAGGAATCTTGTTGTGGCTGGTATGGTGTTGCATTTAAGAAATCATCACTGTCTTTTGCTTTTCTTTTTCTATTTGCATTTCATTTACCATTCACCTCACTCTCTTTCACCCATAGAAGCAACAACAGTGGTTCCATGCGCTCCACTCAACCCCCTTAAACCCACTGATGATGCACCTTGTTATTTGCATGATGGTTTGTTTCTTGCCCAATAGTAATAAAAGAGAATTCACATACTGGACAGCGTGGCTGCGATTGTTGTTGTTCCCAGGCTGCTGCCTATGAAGCTAGACCAAACCATGTGTTTCCTCTCTGTCAATTATTATTCACTGGAATTGGGTTGGCTGTCAAAATGAGTTTATAGCAGCCCACAGAGGAGACAGGAAAGAGTAGAGAATCTTCTTACTCTTACTCATTTCTCAGACCTCTTTTTGAAGTGAAGGGTCAAATCTGTAAAGAAATTTGGAGTAGCCATGTTAAAATGTAGGGGCAGGGCATTCCAGGCAGGGGGTTGCCAACCCTACTTGGATATGGATATCTTTGCAGAGGATCGTTGGTCAAGCTTTGCCAACAACACAATCCAAACCATATCTACTGAGAAGTCCTATTGAGTTCTATGGGGCTTAGTCCCTTAGTACATGGGTTTAGAATTGCAGCCTTTGGGGGCATCCATCTTTACTCCTGAGTGCTCCCATCTAACTTCTCCACAACACTAGGCTCCTTTCTTCTTACAATGGCCTTCTGGTGACTGGACTGTTCTGAGGGCACTTAAACCCTTTTTGTCAGAAGCAAGTAGGCTAGATTAAATGCTCCCTATCCAGGCTTCATTTTTTAGCTAAGATTTCTATCTTACTTTCCAATCAGAAAAATCTTTTTGTTTGAATTGTATGTGCCAAGCAACTGTGGTTAATGCTTAATGTATCGTGCTTACTGACATCACTCGGGCCCGCCCCGTGACATCACTTGGGGCCATCCGATGACATCATTCAGGTACATCCCTATGACATCACTAGGGCCTGCCCTCAAAGTCGCAGGGTTTGGGATGCTTCTGACCTAACAACCCTAGCAGGAAGGAGTTTACTCCCTGGCCCAGACTGGTCCAATCTCTTGTTCCTTTTCTTTTCTTTCAGCTTCTGCTGCTGCAGAGTGCTTGGCTCAGTTGTGGGAATCACCTGGAGCTATTTGCTCTGTCAGCAGGCCATCAGCAGTTCCCCTGCTCCCTGCTTGTGGCACATTGTGGTCTGTATTGTCTAGGATAGCCTTTCCTGACCCTGTGCTCTCCAGATGTTTTGATCCACTCAGTTCCCATCAGCCCTAGCCAGTAAGGCCAATGGTCAGGGATAATGGGAGTTGCAACATCTGAAGGGCACCATTTTGGGCAAATGCGGTCTAGGCTGAAGGTCTGTGGAAAGGATAGTTCTGCTGCAGTGAAGATTGGATAGAACAGAACAGAAGCACATTTGGACAGTAGGGAAGCCAATTTGGGAATGAAGATTGAGGTTTATAGCTTGGAAGTGCTAATCTGGACCTAACCCTTCTTTTAGAGGATCAAGTTGTGGTTGTGACCAGGAGTGTATTTTCATAACTTTGAATGGGAGGGATGTATGAACATGCCTCAATCCAATTTAATATTTATTTGCACTTTCATTTGTATTTTCCATTCTGCTGCAATTGTTTTATTTTTCACAAGTCTATGCTACATTTCATCATTAGCTGAAGTGGAAACATATATTTTAATGTATTTTTTAACCTAGCACAGAATAGACACACATACTTCAACCATCAATGGATATTTGCAGATAATTGCCTTCCCTGTGTATTCCCCTTCAAATGGCTAATGGCCCGTCATAAAACCATCTATGGCTGCTAGGCTTGGAAGAATCTATCAATTTTGGTTCTCTCAGTTTCTCATTTTTCCCATCCTAAAATTAGTTCTCCACATTTCTGTAGGAATCTGCATTTAAAAAAAAATCCTCATGAAACTTCAGCATTTTAGTGCACGTTTCTCCTAATAAACACATTTTTATAAACAGTTTTCACTAATTTACAAATTTTTGCAAGCAAATTCCCATCATACAATGTTATTTTTGAATGTTATTTTTATTCATATATTCATTGTTATGCACACTTTCCCCTAACATATGCACTTTTTAAAAAAACTTGGTTGGCAAACTGCATTGCAAAATTCAAGTAAGTGTGAATTTTGAAGAATGGCTGTTTTTCAGTTCTCATATTATTTTGGAAAGTGCAGATTTGATAGATTCGGCCTGACAAGTGAACTAAATTGAATTCCTCACCCATCCCTAATGGCTGGAAGCCAAACCATGTTTACTCAGAAGTACATCCTGCTGAATTCAGTCAGGCTTACATCCAGGTTAATGGGGTTAGGATTGTAGCCACTCTTGCTACCTTGATTTCACACAGTTTAGTATAAATTGTCATCCTATTTCATTTCCCACAGTCATGCGTCAGGAAAGAGGAGTATAGCTATAAATCAACCAAAGGGGGGAGAGAAAGGATATTAATTTTAAATTTAGTAAGAAAATGAAGATTTAGGGTGGTCAGAATGGGCAGTCAAATCCAGATGGTTCTCCCCACTTTGACAAAGAGGAACACTGCTTTTTGAAATTCACAATAGGAAGCAGATTGAGGTGAAATCACAACCACACTAACCTGGGAGTAAGCCTCACTGAATTTAGTGGGATTTACTTCTGAGCAGACATAGTGAGGATTGTAATCCTAGTGCATATTGGGTGCCTTTGTCAAAAAAGCCACACCTCAGAAACAAGAAAAGGGAAGAGGCAATGGTACACATAAATGAATATGTAAATAAGGTATATTGTAAAGCAATTAATGTATCTATTTACATATAATGTATGCATAATTAAAAAAAGTTCACAAGAACTAAGGTGAACAGCTTTCATAGCAAAAGTCATTGCTGCAGTGAGGGTCGAATGTGTAATCCGCTCAATAATACCTTTTCGATGGATTCCTCTGATATCCCTAGCTAGCACTGTCCTTTCCTGGAAAAAGACAGATCTGGCCATTGTTGCAAATACTTAGGTTGGACTATGGCAACACATTCTATGTGGGAATGCATTTGAAGAATACAGCTGATCTGGAATGCAGTTGCTGAGCTGTTGACTGTGTCTCATTTCTTGGTGCATGTTACTCTGTTGTTGTTCAGTTTGCATTGGCTTCTGTATATTTTGGAAACCACTTTAAAGGGCTGGTTGTTACATTCCAAAGTTCTGTACAGTATGGACCACCTCTTCCTCTGTTCCCATTACAATATGAGGTAGTGAGTACATGGGGCAGAGCCTTCTCAGTGGTGGTGCCTAGGTTCTGAAACTCCTTTCCTTGGGATGTTCCTTTAGCCCCTGTTTAGATGTGCCCTTAATGCTATCTGATTCCCAGTGTTTGTTTATGATGTTGCTGCTGTTAGTAAATTAGTTGTTTCTTTTAAATTTCTTTTATTGTATTACTTTATTGTGTTTCTGGCAATAAAAATGTATATAAAACAAACAAACCCAAACACAAGGCACCTCTGAGATGAGAACAACACATAGATTGAAGTGTCCAAAATCATTGGTCTGTATGCATAAAATGCTATTGCTTTTCAGCGTCAGTTTAAATGCAGTGCCCTATGGAAAGCTGGTTCTCCTGGGGTTTGGAACCCATGGGAAATCTTTGATAAGTTGACCCAATATTTCACGAAGCTAACTTTCCAGGTATCTCAGAGCTATTAATCAACAAATATTATCTTCATGCAGTAGCGT
The DNA here is from genome assembly GCF_030035675.1 of Rhineura floridana. Taxonomy (NCBI): domain Eukaryota; kingdom Metazoa; phylum Chordata; class Lepidosauria; order Squamata; family Rhineuridae; genus Rhineura; species Rhineura floridana. The sequence goes on along the minus strand of NC_084483.1, from coordinate 12,206,298 downwards.
TCTCATCACTATACCACTTACATTTTCAGGTCTCATACAGAACATTATAGAGATGTACTCTTTGGCTAGATAAATAATTGAACCACAAATGACCCAGGGGTTTTCACCTTCATTGCTGGGATTAATAATTCACTGCTTTGAAATGCATAATGGTGCACCATCTCAATCATTTAGGTGAAGAAGTTTTCCTCCTAACAGCATGAGAATAAAATCTGAAAGATAGAGATGATATACATGAAGTCTCTGAATGACTTTTTTTTGTTAACAGCTTTTATTCCAAAGCTGTACACTCAATAGAAAAGGAATCCTTTTTACCAGCACTGAAGTAGAGTGAAACATCTTATGCTGAATGCAGAGAGGAATTAATCCTGCTTTACCTACCATGATTACCTGAGGACAAGGCTGATGATCAAATGCAGCAGGAGGATATTAACCTACAGTGTCACGCCTGCAAGGATGTAAATTTAAACTATTTTAGCTAAGATATGCTAGGGTATCATATATAAATTGGATGTAGCAGCCTAGGAAAGTATGTCTGGGAGTAATACCAGGGTTAATCTAATCCAGGTCCAGTGATCCACTACTTCCAAAAGATTTCTAGGTTGATTTGTCAACTGCAACATTTTCTGGGAAGACATGAGGCCTGGTCATAGTCATACATGATAATATAGACATTAGATTATATCCAAGAATGTCCTCAATGGCAGAACAGGCAGAGGATAACAATGTGTATGTTACAACGGCTGTGAAGGCGGATGAAGGCTGCAGCAGATAAAAGTCCTTTTCTGTCAAGATTGTGTGTTGATTGTCGTGTGCTGATTTCCCCACATAAAACAAATTCACACACAGGCGTCTTCCAACCAAATTATCTTGGAAGACAATCTTACTCAGTCACGAGTGATCGCCAACCACAACCAACCAGATTATATCACTACAGTGTGCCTTTAAAAACTGTTCAGAAACTGCAGTTGGTGCAAAAAAAACAGCCAGGCTGCTAACTGGTACTAAAAATAGGGAACATATGTTGCCAGTATTGAAAGTGCTACATTAGCTACCAAATTGTTATCAGGCCCAATTCAGTGCTGGCCTTGATGCTAAGTGGCTTGGATACCCAAAAGATCACCTACTGCCACATTAACCTGAGTGGATAGTGTCATTATATGGTTTAGTCACTAGGTGGCACTGGACTTAGTGTTATCAGAGTATAGTCAGGACTTTCCTGTTGCTGTTCTGTTCCTGTTGGAAAGAGACAATAAAATGTTGTCCCTAACTGATGTGTCCTCTACGTCTTGCGTGACACTATCTATCCATTATTTATTTGTTTTATACTATTTATACCCTGCCTTTCCACAGAAATTTGCTCAAGGCAGCTAACAATAAAAAGAAAATTAATCAAAATACAAAGTTAAGCATATTTTAAAATACACTGCAAACACACGCACCAAAGAAATAAACATCATTAAAATAAAGACGGCACTACAAGCAACAGAAAATATCCCATTAAAATCACCCAACAAGTATGCTGTAAAAGGAAGGTGTTTTTTTTCTCTCTCTCTCTCTCATACTGAAGTAAGTGGTCCTTCAGATACCCCAGTCCTTTAAGGGCGGGGGTGGGTAACTTGTCGCTCTCCAGATGTTTCTGGACTACAACTCCCATCATCCCTGACCAACAACATCTAAAGGGCCACATATTCCGCATCCCTGTCTTAGGGTTTTAAGGTCAAAACCAGCCCTTTAATTGGGCTTGGAAACAGACTGGAAGCCAAAAGCACTGTTGTAACAAAGGAGTCAAGTGCCCCACATAATCTGTTGGTAAGAGTCTGCTCAGAGGGCTCCCATTTTCTGGGGTGTGACAGGCCTTTTTAACCATGGCAGCTTGCCTTTGGAAATCTCTCCCCTGTGCATATGACAGATTCTCTTTCTCTGTTGATTTTTAGGAAGAAAGTGAAGATGCTTTTTTTTAAAAAAATGCCTTTAAATAAAGCCCCATGCTGCTGCTGGACTACCATGTGTCAGTTTTATATGTTTAAATGACCATTTGGTTTTATGGTGATGGTTTTTTATTTCCATATTTATTTAGCTGCCTTGGGAATATCCTCAGTTAAGAGGAGGATATAAACAGTTTTAACTAATTGTCTAATTAATTAATCTGTAAAACATAAAAATTATACCAAGTTATAAAGCAGTTTCAGAACTCCAAAAATCAAGATGTGTCAGCAGTATTGATTGGACAGGGAGTGCATACAATAAATATATGCTCAGAGTCACCCTTTGGAGACGGTGGTTAAAACCCTGTTAAAAAAAAACTGTCATAAGTCTCTCTGACTTTTTTTTTTGAGGTATTTTCTTTGTTCAGACAACAGAGTCCTGAATATATCCTCATAGCCTGCATTCTTTCCCTAGGACTACACAGCAACAATATATTTGCGGCAGCGCTGGACAGATCCTCGCCTGGTTTTTCAGGGGAACAAAAGTTTTACTCTGGATGCTCGGTTGGTGAAATACCTGTGGGTGCCTGACACATATATTGTGGATTCTAAAAGGTCTTTCTTACATGAGGTCACAGTAGAGAATCGGCTTATACGGTTGTTCTCCAATGGCACTGTCTTGTATGCATTGCGGTAAGTCTTATTTGCACTCTTAGTACAGTAGAAGATTCATTTTTACTCTTGGTTGTAGGTGGGTACAGCTTTCATGAATTCAAAGCCCACTAGGCACCATTAGGTTCTGCATTCATGAAGGTTCAAAATATCTGGGAAAATAATTTTCTCATTTGCATGTTTCATCATTATTTTCATTGTTCATTATTTCATTATTCCATTATTTCTACAGCTGATTTTTTTAAACATTCACCACAGTTATCACATGGTCTTCATAACAATGGGAAATGGATAAAAACTAGACAAGTTTTGTGTTAACAAAGCTGGGGAGGAATTTAACAGTGTTGAATAAGTAAGCAATGTCTGCATTCCATGCATCCTATGGAAGTTGCTTGTGTATTGTACATGCAGGACAAGTGCAGTTACATTGGTAGAAGTGATACTGGCCATCCACACCATTAAATATAATACCTTACACTAATTTCCTCCTGCTGCAATCTGGCAACCACTTCTTTGATTTGATTCCTCAGTTCCCAGTTGAAGTTCTGGGATGTGCACAATGATGATTTTAATTTTGCCTACTTATTTCAAAAGAGTTGGCTGATTTCCACATTCATGCATTCTTGATGGTGTCCTATATGGATATAGCCCATGGGAGGAACAGCTTCTTTTGCTAGAAGTTTTTACTGAGAGTAAGGGAACCCCCTTTTCTACTCAGTATTTGAGTCTATGATATCATGAATGGGGGGGGGGAAGGATCATTTTCAGCAAATACCTAACATGTAACTCAGTCCTATCCGTGGGCTCCTGCTGGGAGGAAGGGCGGGATACAAATTAAATAAATAAATAACAACAACAACAATAATGTTTACTTGGAAGTCTTACTGTGCTCAGTGGACATGGGATTCCACCCTCATATCTTTTTTTAGATCTGGTATTTTGTAGTGTCCTAAGAAACTGAAGTGTATAGCCAACTTTGTTATGCTTGAGTAGACCCATTAAATAAATTGATTTAAGTTGATTGATATCAGTGGGTCAGCTCTGAGTATAACTTAGCTAGATAGTGCCCTGACTCAGGTCCCCCTGCTTGAATCTCATCTCTGCCATCGACTTAATAGTTGGCTTTACCCAAGCCATACCCTGTCAGACCCTGTCTGCAATTTGGAGATAATGGTACCTTGCATGGCTGCTGTTGTACAGCAAGACAATGCATGTTAAGTGCTCTGAATATTCAAAAGTATTATGCTCTGAACAATACATTTTTCTTTTTTTGCAATTTAACTTTCTCTATACCCATGAATGGGCCTTTAGACTTGGCTATGGATCTTGCTCACTCTCCCAATATTATTATAATATTATAATTATTACTGTTCCTTATTTTGATATTGATTTCATTTATGAATCGCTTCCCAAGAAACACCCCAAAGCTGTTTACAATAGAATAAAGACATATCAAAAACAGTTACATACTGTATATAAAACAGTGAAAACAATTGCATATATAATACCCCTGCCTTTTCCTGTTTTCAGTGAAAGAAATGAAGTGTGGGGTGAGTAGGAGCCCACATCCTACATCTGTACCCTTTCTTTTGCAGTTGCCACATAACAAATTATGTGTTCCTTGCTTCTAGTATAAATGAGAGAGTGAGCTTTGGAGAATGATGGCTATCTCACACAAATATTCAGCAAAAACTGGCATAGCTTCGTCCAAATTCTGCACTGTTATTTTAATGGAATTTATTTTTACATTTGTATCTTGCTTTTTGACCCAGCAGAAGACCCCAAGGCAGTGTATGTCATGTGGCCTCACATCTGCCTTTGCCAACCTGGTCCATTCCAGATGTTTTGGACTACAACATAGCCATACTGGCTGCAGCTGCAGGGAGCTGTAGTCCAAAACATTTGGAGAGAACCAGGTTTGCAAAAGCTGTCTTGCATCATACATTATCCTGTTCCCGTAAGTGGAATTATCCAGATGCACAGATGCAAAACTAAATTAAAGGGAAGTCCAGGCTGCAAGCCCCAATAGTTTTAACAGTTGTTTATTCTTCGAAGCAGAAACATTGCCATCTGTAGACTGCTGTGAAAAATACAGCTGCTTCATAATAAATGAGAGCCAGTGTGGTATAGTGGCTAAGGTGCTGGACTACGACCTGGGAGACCAGGATTCGAATCCCCACACAGCCATGAAGCTCACAGGGTGACCTTGGGCCAGTCACGGCCTCTCAGCCTCAGAGGAAGGCAACGATAAACCCCCTCTGAATACCGCTTACCATGAAAACCCTATTCATAGGGCTGCCATAAGTTGGGATCGACTTGAAGGCAGTCCATTTACATTTTCATAATAAATGCCATCACACAGTACTTTCTCCTTTTGCAGAATCACTACCACGGTTGCATGTAACATGGACCTATCAAAATATCCTCTGGATACACAGACATGTAAACTGCAGATGGAAAGCTGTAAGTATCGCATTCTACAGGAAGATGAAACTATTTCCCCCCCTGACTAGACTTGAATTTGTTTCTTTGTATTTAGGTGGCCAGTTCAAACATTTGATTTCTGTCTTTTTCTTAAAAGTTTCCACTTGCCCTTTCAAATACAGAACTATGTCAAAAAGTAAGCAGCTATGCTTAATTTTCACACTCATTTAAATAGGCTGATGGGCAAATTAGCAATATATTTTCTGAAACCATGGAGTGGAAGAATGCCCATAGGTGTTGAACACTCAGCCTTTTTGTCTTTTGTAGATTCTAAAACTCTTTATCCAGCCCATGGAAGGTGTCATTGGGACAACTAACAATAATGTAGGGCTTGCTTTGAGTTGTTTAGTATTTCTGCAGATATAATCCAGACCCAATGTGTCCATCTAGCCCAGTATTGTTTACTTTAGGCCAGCAATGGGCCCTCCAGATGTCTTTTTTTTTTTTTTTGCCTTAAGGGTTATTTGTGCTCATGATGGTATCAGGGCAGTTATACAATATTCTGCTTTCAATACTGTTTGCTCCCTGCAAAAGTTTCAGGGCAAACTAGCGATGGGATTCATTGGTTGGAGTCAGTTTGAAAGAATTCAGTTGATCTAACAGCCTAGCATCAATTTGAATTTGTTCCTTATCCACTAGCTGCTGCTTTTACTGATTTGTGTTGTTTTTCGCTTGGAAAAAATATTGATAGTAATATCAATATTTTTAAATACTGATATTTCCTTTAAAATATTGATATTTTGAAGGAAATATTGATATTTTAAAAGGAACGATCGATAAATTAACATTCTTACAATCTATGTTTAGAGAGACAGATTTTTCATTTTCACAAATACCTGTGGAAATTTGCTACATTAAAATCTGATCCTCAGCTATTGAGAATAAGCAAATTAATTCAAATTGGGTAGAATTCTAGCACATCCCTAGGTCAAACAAACTGTTTTGTTTCCAGTCAGGACACATCTCACAGCTTCCTGCTGAAATCCTGTAACTTTTCATAGCACAAATGCTCCGGTGTGTATGTGTGTATATTGTCTTGCTTTTTTTCCACTATAGCACAAGAGTGCCCCCCATAGCAATAATGCAGTAACAATAGGGAAGCATTACAGAACAACTAATAAAGTGGAATGATATGTGGATCACAACAATATCGTATTGCAGAATACACTCACAGGAAGCAAAATACTACCACTCTGGAGGGGGCCCACTGTCATCATGGCTTCAGAGGTGGTCTCTGAGATTCTTTGAAGGGCTGGAGATTGACGCTGGAGTCTTCCACAAGCAACAGGTGGTCTCTTTCACTGAGCCATAGTTGTTCCCCAAGCCTTTCACATCTCCTTCTGATCTCTAGGGAGGGAGCCACAACCACTTGTAGCAGTAACCAATTTAATGAGGGTAGGATCTCCTACTACATCTAAGATCGCCACTTGGCCATCAGAAGAGATATATTATTTATTAGCTTTCAATTGTGATATATTCCAGCAAAGTAGCCACTTTGTAAAGTAGCTAGTTTGTTGCCACAAAAACAACAAATAGTCTGGTGACGTCTCAAAGACCAACAGTTGTGTGTGGCAGAAGCACCAGAGCCCACAATCATATGCATGAAGGGTATGTGTGTATGTATGTGTGTGTGTTCAGACAGAAGAAGCTGATGAGTTGGGATTTATTGGTAGATTTGAAACTTTTGGACTCATACTCAATAGAGACTGGAAGTAGCTAGTTCACTACAGAGAGTTATAGTCACTTTAGGGGTTTATGTACACTATTCATCTTGCTTTGTCATTGAATTACCAGTTGGGAATGGGTCACGCAAACTCTAATTGAATCTTTTTTTAAAAATGGATTTAATTTGAATGGATTACTATATAGGGTAATGTAACACACCTATCTCTTGCTTTGCTGTGCTTTCTGGCTGCACTGTGTAATAGTCATTTCATGTCTGTACCCTTGTATGCATATGTGCATGTGTGCGTGCATCTATCTGTCTGTCTGTCTGTCTGTCTGTCTGTCTGTCTGTCGTCTGTCTGTCTGTCTATCATCTATCTATCTATCATCTATCATATATCCATCTATCCATCTATCTATCATCTATCTATCATCTATCTATCATCTATCTATCATCTATCTATCATCTATCGTCTATCGTCTATCGTCTGTCTGTCTGTCTGTCTGTCTGTCTGTCTGTCTGTCTGTCTGTCTGTCTGTCTGTCTGTCTGTCTATCTATCATCTATCTATCTATCTTCTATCTATCTATCTAAACTGAGGGTAACACTTGGTGATGAAATGAGATGTCTGCCTTAAAAATATTTATGCAAAATCAAATGTATTACAGTGGAATCCTAAGCATATTTTGTCAGGCATAAATCTTATTGCATTTAATTGGATATTGCCTTTAGTAAGTATGCATAGGATTCCAGTCCCTGTCTTTAAGGTGTCACCTGACTTTTTGTTTTATTAATTAATCGAGATTCATACCTAAATAATGGGCAAGTCATCACCACACATTTCTCTGTCCTCTGCTGCTTCTCCATCTCCACTGAGGTGATAACCTTAAAAGCAACCAGTTCTTTAGTTTTGCTCTTCTGGCAGCCAGCAGCACAGGCTCTGTCACCCCACTGAGATCATACTGCTACAGTATTTGGTGGCAGGGCTGGTGCCAGAGGGCAGCCAGGTTGGGCCCTAGCCGAGGGCTCCTGTGGCCCAGAGGAGCCCCTGAAGGGCACCTCCTTAGGGTGGGGGGTAGCGCTTCCATTCCATTATCCACGGCAGTGTTGGGTCCCAACCCTGCGGCTGATAACAGACAGGGAGATCCCAAGGACCCCCCCAATACAGTCAGCGTGGGCTGCAATAAGCCCCCCCACATGCCCAACCTACCTCTCCTGTCCCTGAGAATGCTTTGCGTGCTATGTGTGCATGCCTGCCGTTAACTCAGATGGCAGCAGGAGCTTTCCTAAGGGGCTGGTGCCCACACCGCCATCTTGGTTGATGGTAGGCATGTGCGCTACACGTGCACGTCATTCGCATGCCAATGCAAGATGAGGTAGGTGGGATGTGTGGGCGGGTGCTGCAGGCCTGGGGCAGGCTGGTGCCCAAGAGCCAGTCATGCCTGGTGCTGACCCTGACTCCCATCTTCCCTGACTATTGACCATGCTGGGTCGGGCTGATGGGAATTGGAATCTAACATCATATCGAGGGCCATAGATTCCCTACCACTGGTTTAGAATATCTGTCTTCACCCTAAGACAGTTTTGGAAACATATGTTCAAGACTGCATGGACACACGCAGTATCTCTTCCCTTGCCCTAGGTAGAATTGGATTCTTTTAAAAACATGAGATTGTCACGCTGCACATGAAACAGGCAAGGCCAATTTGCTCCTAATATTTAAAGTTCTCTTTTCTCTTTGTTCTGTCACTTATTAACAAACCAAGCCAATTTAGGGAGCAGGTTTGAATCTGCTTGCCAGCTGGATCAGCATCCACCATGCACAAGCTGGGAACATGTTCTCATTTTCAATAAGGATGGCACTTTAATGTATGCAAACAATACCATTATTTTGTATCTAAATAAGTCTCCAAATACATGGGTGCCAAATGCATTCAGCGTGTCTTTTCTGCAAGTTGGAGAAGTTGCTTTTTTACAGGGCCTGGGCATAAATTGATCATGGCTGGAATCCTTAGTACACTTACTAGGCACTAGGGAGTAGAGATGGAAAAGTCTATTAATCTTGGTTCTCTCAGTTTCTTGTATTTCCAGTCTTAAATTCATTTCTCCACATTTCTGCAGCAGTTTGCTTGTTTTTAATCCTCAAGAAAATTATTCAGCATTTTAATTTCTCTTACTAAACACATTCTTGTAGACAGATTTGACTAATGTACACATTTGTGCAAGCAAATACAGTCATTTTGTGCACATTTCCCAGAGCTTGGAAAAGTTACTTTTTTGAACTACAACTCCCATCAGCCCAATCCAGTGGCCATGCTGGCTGGGGCTGATGGGAGTTGTAGTTCAAAAAAAGTAACTTTTCCAAGCTCTGACATTTCCCCATATGCATTTTTGTAAACTTTGCTTGTTTACATTGCAAAATTCAGATAAGTGTGTTTCAGATCACATATTGTTTTGGAACGTGCAAATTTGATAGATTCAGCTTTAAATGTGAACCAAATCAAATCCCATCCCTCCTAGGGTGTAAGCCACATTGAGCTCCATAGGATTTATGCCTGAGTAAACACGCTTAGGTTTCTACTGCACTTGTGTCAATAATATCCTTATTACTAGTGAGAACTGAATCAAGGAATGTGAGGGAAAATACAATGCAAGCTTTCCTATATGAGCCTGGTCCTTTTGCTATCACAGGTTGAATATTGCTGTAACCAGGGCAGTCTTTCAGTACAAAACACCCTTTGCTGTATCCAGAGTTCTGGTAGTATAAATTTACAATCGGCAAGGGTAGTCAACAACAACTATGGCTTGTTATAGAATTAAGGGGGGGGGAGAGACCCAGGTTATTGAACAAATAGTCAAAGCGCTCAGATGAAAGGTCAAAGAGTCTCTGTGGGATCAACAAGCACTTCACGTGCACACCATGGCATCCAAAAGGACCTTATTTGACCCACTGACTTCTCTAGACAGTCTACTTTCAAGCTGACAGACCTTGTTCTGTAGTATCATTTCTCTTACCAACAAATATACACAGAGTGTTGATTTCACACAATCATTCTTATCTCATTTTTTTATTTGAGAAATCCATCCAGAGTTTACTACCACTAATTAGATTGTTTTTCAAGAATACAATTCACCATGGTCCAAACCCTTATGTGTGAGTGGAAAGCACTTCCACACAAGTACAAAGAAAGGGGCATTTTTTCTTTGCATCAGCCCCTTGGAGTTCAAATAGTTCTATTCCTGCGGGGACGGGAGCTTTAGGGAGTGGGGCCATAAGGAGCTGCTTCGGATAGGAGGCAGCTGAAAAGACCCCACAGGAGGAGGACAGCATGTACAATGTTTGGATTCTGGCCTATGTCCTTAAAAAACTGGTACAAGTAAATTTACAAACAAGGATGTGGTAAATTGTGGTCTGGAGATGTGTAAGTAGTCTAGGGCTGGTGTAACCATGCAGCACCCTCAGGCAGCTACTGGGACACTTATATTCAGGCAGGCCCAGTGTTAACTCCTGTTTTTTATCCTTAAAATTACTTGGGACCAACATTTTAATGTCCCGTATTGGGGAAAATTAAAATTGCATATGAATGTCCTTAAAACAGTGTATCTATTACCCTTTGGTGTGGATTGAAATGCCGATGCTACTGTTATTCCAAATGCCAAGCAAGTCCAAGGGGGCCCACCATCATAGGAGGAGGCCCACCAGATGTGACCTTGCCAGGAATGAGAGCCATCAAACCTGGAGCTGATCCTGCAATAGTCAATCAGTTCACCTCATCATGAATTCAAACCAAAACTTCAGAAGTTGTAGTTGCATGAATCTGTCCTATTTCCTGGAGGACAGACCTTTTTAGGGGTTCTGTCATCACATTTAGAAAAATCTTCATGATACAATAATTTACCACATAGTTGTGACAAGGGCTGGTCTATTGGATGGCACCTAGGCACTGGGCTTTGCACAAGTCCTTGGGGAAACAGAATGAGGCAGAATGCAGAAGCTGGACCTTCATTAAATAAAGTAGACACGGCCAAACTGATTACTGCACGTGTTGATGGACTCTTTAGTCCCTGACCACTGACCATACTGGCTCATGGGAGTTGGGGTCCAACAATATCTGGAGGGCACCATGTTGGCTTCCCCTGAGATAATGCATGAGGAAGCCCCACTCATCTTCACCATCTTAATCACAGTCCTAGCCTCACCCCTCATGGCAAAAGCCTTGCTACATTGTGTCATACCCTGAGAAGAGTCTTCAAACATGCTTCCTTGTTCTTTCGTGTTGATTGGAGACAGAGTGAGAGGAGTTGGGTAGCCACTGAGAAGACTGTTATAGTAGCCAACACACTCTCCTTTCATGCCAGTTGGCTTCTAGGGGCATCTGTTGTGTGAAGAATGAACTCATTCTCAGTGCTGCTGCAAAAAAGGGAGGGGGAAAGATGTGTGATTTTGTTCCAGCCCAAAGCCAACAGTAGGGGAGGAGGCGGAAAAGAGAGAAAACATACATTGGGGAGGGAAGTGTGTATGTGATGGCTTTTCAGCTTTTAATGATCGTGTGTGTGTGTGTGTGTGTGTGTGTTGTGCATGGTAAGGTGAAATGAATATGCCTAAGAATGTTATGTGGTGCAGTCAACACCACTGGTTACAATGAGGAATTTCCATGCTTTAGTTTCCCCCCTAAAACGCATAACCTCTACCCAAACACAGTTATTCTGAGTCTTAGTATGGCACCCAAAAATGGAAACTCTGCAAATGAAGTTCTTTACCTTACAGCATAATGATGATGATGATGAAAAACTGTCTGAATGGGCTACAACCTCTCTTTTCTATGTGTGTAAGAAGGAAAGGGTGACACAAGGACATAGGAAAAGGGGATAGAAAAATCATTTCCTACCTTCTAGAACAGCCTTTCCCAACCAGTGTGCCTCCAGATGTTGTTGGGCCCCAATTCCCATCTTTCCTGACCATTGGCAATGCTGGCTGAGGCTGATGGGAGTTGTGGTCCAACAACATCTGGAGGCACACTGGTTGGGAAAGGCTGTTCTAGAAGGTGGCAAAGTTCAAAAGGTTACAAAGTCCTAGTCAAAATGAGTACCTCACCTGCTTAGTGTGAATTCCTTCATTTAGGAAAATCAGGCTTTGTCTTAACCCAGCAGCAAAAAAGCCTCTGGAGAACGGGAGTGGGAAGAACAGAAGCCTATGCACACAGCAGCTTTTTAAGTTTGAGGTTTTCTTTATTGCTGTAGGGCTTTCAGAGTCAGTTATGCAGGCTCCAGTGAGTGTCAATTGCCAGCAAGCCTTTATAAGTTCCTACTTCAAAAAACCTAGACAATTTGTGGCGAGAATTCTGTAATTGCAGAGGAAGTGACAATGAATCCTGATGATAGCATTCCATCTACATCAGCAAGCAGGTTGATAACAGCAGGAGATAAATATGGAGACACAGAATTCAGTAATCCCATTGAACTCAAAAAGCATGCAAATGATCAAACCTGCCCTCCCCTCCTCCCTCTTATCCTCTCCTTTTTTCCCCTTCCCTCCCCTTTCCTTTCCCTCTCCCTCCCCTCCTCCTCCCCTTCCCCTTCCAGTTGCCTCCTTCCCCCTCCCCCATGGTCAGTTTTACCTATCTTAAGCATGATTCCACAGGAGTAGATCCCACTGAACTCAATATTCATTCAAATGATCAGACCTGCCTTTCCCCTCCTTCCCCTCTCCTCTCCCTTCCTCCACCCCTCCCCTCTTCCTTTTCCTCCTATGGCCACTCCAGCTCTTCCTCTCCTCCCCCCATGATCAGTTTTACCTATCCTAAGCATGATTGCATGGGAGTAAATCCCACTGAACTCAATAAACATGCAAATGATCAAACCTGCCCTCCCCCTCCTCCCTGCTCCCCTCCCCCTCCTCCCCTCTGCCCTTCCTTCCCTTCCTGCTACAGGGCTGGGTGGGAGAGGCTCAAAGTTGCCCATCAGCAGGTAGCATCCAGATAGCAGACCGAGTAGACACTCAGGTCACCTGGTTTTAGACTTTCCCACTATGGAGAGATGTTTAAATTATACATGTAGTAATTACTTCTAAATTTGCAACTATACAAATAAATTAACATACGCAAATGTTTTGCAGAGTTCAGGGTTATATATTTCTGTTCACCATGAGAATCTATATGGCACAGACTACTGTAGAAGCCGTGGTCTACTTCAGTGTTTCCCAAATTTCTGCTTGCATGAGTCACTGTTCTGGCTGGCTGTAGAGATGGGAAAGTCATTTTTACCCATAATTCCACTAGGTTCTGCTTCTGCATTAAACAAATCTCAATATCTGTTTTTAAATATATATTTAAATGTGCATTTTCTCTCAAAATACTTATTCTGAAATGCATATTTTGATATGTTAAAACTGCCAAGAACTGCACTGCAACATTAGAAGAAGTATAAAATCCAACTGATAGCTAAGTTCCAATCTGCTCATTAGTATGACAGGACATTTCATATAGGGATCTGTAAACTTTGAATTTCTCAAGCATTCCTAGCTGAGGGTGGGTAATTTTGCTGTGCCTCTGCATTACAAGTGATTTATAATGAAATCCTGTGTAGGTCTGCTCAGAAGTAGGTCCATTAAGCTAAATAGGAATTATCTCCCAAGTAAATTGATGTAGAATTGCAGCCTGAATGACCCAGTTGCACTCAATAAGGTATGCAGTAGAAATACTCATCTTCAGTGCTGATCAAAGGAGGCAAGTGAAGAAGGGGTAGATCATGCAGAGAGGCGGTAAGCAGCCTCTTGTTTAGGCACATGACCACATTTAATTTTTTAATTGACTTATTTCTTGTGGCACACATACTGGTCTTTTCTGACACACTAGTGCACCCTAGCACACCATTTGGAAACTGATGATTTAAGGAGTCATGGGCTGTTTCCGCTTGTGGGGGCACAAGCAACCGGAGGTTCAAAAGTACCATTTGGGCACATGTGAGGACAGAATATCTTGAGGACTCTGTGTTCATCATTGTTACCAATTCAAGTAATGTCTAAAATATCATTATTTTAAGACCAGTTTTTACTTGCCAAGTACTTGAATGGAGTTCCTATGGAAGTGCCTATTATTTTCACATTAAAATCATATTAGTTTGCCATGATTAACTTTATTACAATACACAGAAACTGAAATAACGATTAGCCTCTTGTTTTAAAATGTAGCTGAATTTAGTCTTTAAAAAAAGAGAGTAATTGGGTCCTATGTCAAGCTACTGCGCTATATTATTCTTATGAAATTATATGCACATTGCCAACTAGAGATGTCATTAGGATAAATGCCTGGAATTAATGCTATTTAAATATATGCCAGATGAATTAACAACAATCAGTCATTTATTATAAAGTTTCCCTTAGTAACTGCAGTTATTATTACAAATTGGGCAGAAACTTTGAAAAAGTCATATTTGGATGATTTGTATCTTGGGAATCAGCACATTCTGCGTAATATCAGTTGCAAGATTCCTATCATTTGTTTCTAATAGAAAACACAATTTCTCATTATTTGTTGTGAAGGCAAACTGGTAATCTGCATGGCAGATCTTTAATTAAAAAGCTAGGCAAACTAATACATTATTGGCTTGTTTATTAAAGCAATCTGATTTTAGGAAAACTGTATAGCTCTTTGTGTTTGCAATAGCTTTCATTTATAGAGGGAAACCACTCATAATTTTTGTTGGACTGAACCTATATCCATTTTCCTGATGCAATGGCAATCTTTACAGGGGATCTCACACATCCATTTTTTTTTCACTGTCAGAGGGGTGGGTGTGGGTTGGGGAATGTGAAAAAGTATGTATAACCAACCATGTAATGCTTAGAGCAGAGATGGGGGGCAGCGGTTGTGGCCCTCCAGATGTTATTGGAGTATTACTCCCCATTTCCCTGATCACTGGCCATGTGGGCTGCAACTGATGGGGCCTCACATCATCTGGAGAACCACAGGCTCCTCATCCGTGTCTTAGAGCTCAGGATGGGATCCATTGGCCGGTGCTGGTTCAAACATTTCATTGACCTAACAGGCTGGCATCGATTTGAGTTTGTTCTTTATCCATTAGTTGCTGCTTTTACTGACCCGTGTTTTTTCCGCTAAGGAAAACTATCGATTTTAATATCGACATTTGAAAAAGAAATGTTTTGAAGGAAATACCTATATTTCCTTTAAAATATCAAAATTTTGAAGAATATATCAATATTTTAAAAGGAAATATCAATAAATTATCAATCTTACAATCAATGTTTTAGAGGCAGATTTTTTTTTTAAAAAAGTCTGTTTTCAAAAATAGCCAAGGAAATTCACTATACAGTAGGGCCCCACTTTACAGCACTTCGCTTTACAGCGTTCCGCTAATACAGCTGTTGTGAATTGTAGAAAGGCCCCGCTTTACAGCGCTTGTTCCGCTTTTATGGCGGTTTTTTGCTGCCGGGTGCCATTTTGGTCAATGAAAGTCAATGGGATCCGCTTTACAGCGGTTTTTGCTTTACAGCGGGGGTCCGGAACGTAACCCGCTGTATGAGTGGGGCCCTACTGTATTAAAATCCGATCCTCAGTCACTGAGAATAAGCGAATTAATGGAAAATTTGGTACCAAATTTGAATTGGGCGGAATTCTAGCACATCCCCACTTACAGCTTCATTTCAGATTGCTTTAATCCTGAAAGCATGGGTAGCTGTCTGGAGCCAAGGGAGGCTTTCTAGGGTAGGATTATTAGCCTTCTCTTCCAGACATCCTTTTTGGGCAGCAACGCAGCAATGAAATGTAAATGGACTGCCTTCAAGTTGATCCTGACTTATGGCTACCCTATGAATAGGGATTTCATGGTAAGTGGTATTCAGAGGGGGTTTACCGTTGCCTCCCTCTGAGGCTAGTCCTCCCCAGCTGGCTAGGGCCTGCTCAGCTTGCCACAGCTGCACAAGCCAGCCCCTTCCTTGTCCGCAGCTGCTAGCTGGGGGGCAACTGGGCTCCTTGGGACTATGCAGCTTGCCCACTCAGAACAGGAAGACCTGAAGGGAAGATCAAAGGCCTAATGCTAAAGGAAGGGAAGGAAATTATAGGAGTCTGGCAGTGGATCCAGTAGTCTTGCAAAGAGGCATGCGGCAATGTAGAGCAACAGCAGCCCATTGCAATCTACAGCAGGGATGGGGAATCTTCCGGCCCTCTAGATGATGTCAAACTCCAGTTCCTATCAGCCCTAGCCAGCATAGCCAATAGTTGGGAATGATGGGAGTTGAAATTTAGCAACATCTAGAGGGCCACAGATTCTCCTTCTCTGATCTAGAGTCTTGGGTTCAATGAAATATTTTAAAAAGTTTGTCAGGTTGTAGGTCCAGACAGGGAGTGTGAAAAAGGGCCATCATAAGAAGAGTAGGGATTTACTGGCCCCTGTTTTCATTTAAATTTCTGTTTTTCCACTCCATTGTCTTACACTGTGAGCACACTAGTCGCCCACAGCAAAGCCTTTCCATTGGCCACACCTGGAGGGGCAATGGGTTGATCTGCCGATCAGCTGCAAAATCTCTTTGAAGTGAATTTAATAAAAGCACTCAAGCTGATCCCACCAAGTTTTACAGTAAAAAGGGTGGGGTTTGACTAGCATCATGCGTCCCTGTTTTCAGGAAAGAAGCGGGGAGACACTGGAACTGACAGAATAGTACGTCTGACCCTACCCTTAGATAGCCATAGAAAGTCTGTAGAGTGTCTAGACAATCCTTGCTTTTAGGAACTATGGGGGTAAATAAATTCAGAAGCACATCTGAATGAGCATCTAAACTCCCATTCAAAAGCAAAGGCTGTCTATTGCTTTCAACGACACTGCACATTTGGCTGTGCATCCCCATTCTTAACTCCTTGTTAGCTTCCACAAGACTCTGCACATCCAAACACTGGTAGTATTTAATCCCCAAATGGAGACTAAATCAGAATTGGACAAAAGGCTGGTATGGGATCATTATCTACCCTAGTGGAACTTCAGTATCTGCACTGGAAATCAGTCCTGCCAGTTTATTGTGGTTTCCCTAAATGGCGATTTGAGAGTCCAGTGGAGGAGGCAGGGACAAAACATTAAACTACTAACCTACTTGGTTGCTCAGTTACCTCTTAATGCTTTTTAATATTGTCTGCAGGGGGATACGATGAAAATGATGTACTGTACACTTGGTTGAGAGGAAACGATTCAGTCCATGGTCTTGAGAACTTGCGACTTTCCCAGTACACAGTGGAGCATTATTACACCCTTTTAACAATGTCGCATCAGGAAACAGGTAACAAAACTTCTCTGAGGTGAAGCAAAAATCACTAGCAAAGCTTGTATCTATGGAATCTAGCTGTCCTGAATGGCCCACTTGCAAAGCTTTCTGATTTTGAGATCTTTGCAGGCGGGATGTTGTTGTGAGCATTTGTTGATTGAAAGGGCGGGGGGGTCTGAGACACAATGACAAAACAGACACTGGTGACTGATCGACATCACAGCATTGTGACATCACATCACTGTTCATCAGATAGCTGCCCCAGCCCTACTTCATAATATTTGGCAAGATCCATTCCTGAGCTGTTGGGTTATCACAACGGATCAGCTCCAGGGCACTCAACTGCTGGCCGTATCCAGAGACAAGCCCAGTATATATGAAATCCAAATTTGCTAACTCTGTATGCCCAAAGCCACTCAGGTACAGCAGAAAGGCCTTCCCATGGTATAATTCTATAGAAATCCTGGTGGGAGACTAGCTATGACACTGCTTTGGGCAAAGCAGTTTTAGAAACTGATCTCTGGTGCTACACTGCCTGCTTATATTTCACCATATGTGATCAAGATGGATTGCTGAAGTATACAGCGTGGCTGTAAGTATAGAGTATTTGAAAGCCCTCTTGAATGGACATCTTGTTTTAGTTAATTCCTCCCTGATAACAACAACATTCTAGCCTTATGGCTTGTTCTAGGTTTTGGGGTGGTGGTTGGTAAGAGGCCTGCAAGCCTTCTCTTCTACTCTATCCAGCTTCTGTTTCCCTTCTGCACAGGAAATCCAGCCAGCTGCTCACAGCCTGGAGGTTTTAAGCAGGTGAAGCTGCCAGGCGCCCCTCCCTGTAGGAAATGGGAGGTTGCATCAATAGCCTCCAGAACAGTCTCCTATTTCCGAAAGGGAGGGATGCTTGGTGACAGCACGGGGAGTAGAGCCAAGTTCCCTCACCCTCCTTTTGCCAACTGAAAGAAGGTCAAGGTGGGCAGAGCCAAGGAATGTGCTAGTCATGTGCTCTTCCTTTTGTTGCTGCCAGACACCCCACTGGGAAATGGAAGATCATCCTTGAAGCCCTTACATTATTATGGGATCTCCTATGTTTAAATACGAGAGGCACCTGGGGGCCACATGAGAAGCAGCACTTTGTACGCTACTTCTGAACCAGATATAGTAAGCCTCCCCCCCCTTTTCACTGGGCATCCACAAATTTGAGCTCATCATCTTCTCTGCATCTCCAGTCAGTGGTGGGTCCCCTACCAGTGTATAGAGCTTGTCAGAGGCCCTGCCATGCTGACTGCTGATGCCAGGCCTATCTTTTAGCCAGTAATGAGATGATGAAACTCCACTAGATCAAAAATGTACATTTGTTGAAAAAACTTTGCCTTAGGATATTTTCTCTGTAGATACTTTCTTTTCATGGGATGTGTTTTCTTTCTCTAACTAGGCACTTACCCAAGACTGGTATTACAGTTTGAGCTCAAGAGAAATATCCTTTATTTCATTCTGGAAACGTATGTACCATCCACTCTGCTTGTCATTTTGTCCTGGGTTTCTTTCTGGATCACCCTGGATTCGGTGCCTGCAAGAACTTGTATTGGTGAGCTGTTCTCTGAAGTAGGTTACTTATTGTGGCCATGAAGTGGGAGAGGGAGAAAGACAGAAGACATATGTTATTTATGTAGAGGTGCAGACTTTGTTGAATGTAAAACCTCAAACTTTGTGATGACAAAGCTTCTAAAGCTGAAATAAATCACAAACATTTGACGTAAAACAACTTATCAATTTTGAATAATAAATTTTGAATGCCTAATCTGAATTCACATGTGCAATATGACAGCCTGCGCTTGGCTGACTTTCTCTTCTCCTGGGGATGCAGGGTCAGTCTCAGGCCAGGAACCTGGCAACCCTACCTGCAACATGTCATTAATAAAGTCAACATTTGAAACTCCAAATATGGATGCTTTAGACGTGTTGGCATATCTTAGTTGTTATCATTTTAGCAGGCTTCAAACACAGGATCTTATAAGCTATCAACTGACAAATACTAATTTGTGCTGTGTGTTATCTATCAAATCTGTCAAATAGAAAATACCAATCGACTGTCAACTATGACAATGCTGTCAAATTTTGATTACTACTGCATGCCAGCCTTCAAACACGATTGAATATGGCATATCATTTCCCAAAAAAAAACCTGTCTTCAGGAATACCTGAGTCTTTAGAAGCTTATCCGTACTTTCTCAAGGAAAGTAGCAGCAGTGAACAGATGTCTCTGAAAGACAAGATCGCCCATCACTACTCTAACCATAGTTAAAATTAACTATAGTTTAGTTTTTGGATGACATAGCAAACTGAGTCACCATCCACACCATATATTTAAAGCACATTCAACGAATATTTAAAGCACAAGGCTTCCTCCAAAGAATTCTGGGAACTGTAATTTACCCCTCAGAGAGCTACAATTCCCAGCCCCCTTAACAAACTATGTGCTTTTAAATGTGCATTGAATGTGCTTTAAATGTATGGTATGAATGTGACCAGACGCTAATTGACAAGGAAAGACCATAACTCAGTGGCAGGGCACCATGGCTTAGCAAGAATGAGCAAGTGTGTGGGGACCCAGAGAAAAAATTGTGAGGTTTCGCTCCTCCCACAGTTCTCCTGTTGCCATACTACCCAGAATTTAGCCATGGCTTGGCTTAGCATTACTTCCAAACCCAAGCTGTAAACAAGGTTTGTTCTCTGTTTTTTGCTTGTGGTTCGTTTGGAAGAGACAAAATACAAGCCCAGGTTTGCATGTCGTGTTAACCCAAACTGTGGCTTAGCTCTGGGTATCATGGCAGCAGAAGGACTAGGGAAGGAGTGAAGCAACCATAATTTTCTCTCTGGGTCATGGCACCACTTGCTCATTCTTACCAAGCCATTGTTCAGCTTAATGTTAAGCGTGAATGAGGCCATTGTTATTGCTGCTGTTTAATTTTATATTGTGTTCCGCTTTGGAGGAAATTGTCTTGAAAAGCAGCATAAAATCTATTAAATAAATATCCCAGAATCCTTTGCATCACACAGGGCTTCCTTGGCAAACAAGTGGAGGTGGAACATGTTCCCTGGAAGCAGGATGCTTGCAAATGACTGTGATATATTATTTCAAATATATCAGCTTTCAAATGCTGCTCAATATGAGATAATAATTGTGACTCAAATGTCAAATTTCAGAGAGTATCTGGAAAATATTTGGCATCAGAATTCACCAAAAGAGATTTGGGGTAGGGATCATAACACCTTTGTAGTAAGTTTGATCCAACTAGACTTCCAGTTAGTGACTGCCATAGGAAAATATATATATATATTTGGAGTAGAATTGTAATTCTTTTGCAGAACTAAAGGCCAGACCTTCAATCCATCCAACTAAATGACCATACAACAATCCATCTGACTAAATATCCATACAATAGCCTGGGGCAGCACCTGCATGGCTTTGTTAGAAAATGTATAGCCATGCCCCCTGCTCCTCCTCTGGAGCAGCTGGATGGGGATGGCCAATCTACTTTCATAGAGAAATACCAAATTCAGGAAAAATGTTTTTAATGAACTAGTATAGAAGAAAGGTGAAGACTATGAGCTACAGGTCTGAAGCCCCCAGCTTAAATCTCAGCTTGGCTATAAATGCTTTCCATATGAACTTTATGCAGGATGAAAGCCCCAAATGGTGGCATATCAGAAAATACCCAGAGTTTGTTACCCACTACAGTCAGAGGACTTTCGAGATCCCTCCAGACTGGTGTTTTTTTGTGGGTGTATACTGGAACATGTCATTGACACAATAATAGTGCATTAGCAGTGGATTTATACCGGACTGTCCACACATCATTCTGCTTATTAGTTTTGTGATGTTACTACATTATTGATGTCTGGAGGGGCACTCTTGTGCTATAGCATAACTAAAGCAGGACAAAAACAAAACGGCAGAACATTTGTGGTAAGAGACGTTTCAGGATCTTAGCAGGAAGCTACGGGGCATACCCTGATTAGAAAGAAGCAGGATCTGCACCCCAAAACATTTCAGGAACGAACATTATAGAAAGAGGGATGGCATATAACTGCCCTAATAGCATAATGAGTACAAATCATGATGAATGCTTTTGAGATTTTTGAAATATTAAGCAATATATAAATGCTTTTAAATAAAATAAAATGGATACTCAATAAAAAGGCTGTGTGTGTGTGGGGGGGGACTTTGTCACAGTATTGCCACCAGAGTGGAAAACTGGGGAGAAACATTCCCTCTACAGGATCTCAGACAAAATACTTTTATGGGCCAGTCCTACCATTAGACAGAGTGAGGCTTCAGGTTGCTTGAGGTGGCAGATGCTGAGGCATGCGAGGACCATTGGCAGCAGCCCCCGTTTGTTCCTCTCTGTTAGAGGTCAGAACAGGTAACCTTCTGCCCTCAGATGCAATGAAGGATACTGTCCCATCAACGTTGTTGAAGTAAGATTCAACCGTCACTCCAGTCATATTCTGTACATGGTATCTTGGAGGGCGGGTATCATCTTGTCCTTTGTCTCAGGCAGCAAAATGCTTTTGGCCACCCTGTGTTTTGTCTTCCAATAAAAGTGCATCCTAATTCCCACCCCCCAGGAGTAACAACCGTGCTGTCAATGACAACTCTGATGATGGGCTCTCGAACCTCAGTAACGAAGACCAACGGTTTCATAAAAGCCATTGATATTTACCTGGGCATTTGCTTCAGCTTCATCTTTGGTGCTTTGGTGGAATATGCAGTAGCTCACTATATCACCTCTCAAAAGGTAAATAAAATATATCATTGCTCAGTCAGATCATCCTGTGAACAGACATTTCCACTGAAAATATAACATGTAGTAGTTTGTAGGGGAAAGCTCTGAGGGCAGGAGAAGCCTGGATTCAGACACAGATAATTAGACAAAGGACTTGCGTGGTTCCATGAAAACACAGTTGGGTGGTATCACTTTCCATCATAGAAGCCACATAGCAGCCTGTAAAGGAACAAGCTGGGCCAGGGGAAGGAGAACAAATCCTTTCCATAGTGCTATCTAAATGTACTGTTCCTCTTTGAACCTGGAAAATAGGACAAGCCTTGCTTTGTTCTTCTTTCTCAGAGAAGAAGCTAGTGGACCATCAGGGAATCAAAAGGCCATCAAACAGACAGGCACTTCACTGTCTTTGAACAATTAAGGATTTTTTTTACTGAGTTTGTTTTTATACCTATGAAGTCAGGTCTGGCTCCAAGTTTCAAGGGGAGAGGGCAAGGTAAAGTGCCCTCTGGTGGTCTGTCCCTCCTCTGGTGGGTTTGCCTGTAGGTGACAGTGGTCTAAGAAGCATCGGGCGGATAGATCTAGTCTCCATTCTAATTTCCCATATTGCCCCTGATGTAGTGTTTCTTTCGGGAGCATTGTGGGAAATTAAAATGGCAGCTAGATCCAGCTGTCCAGCACTGCTTGTAGCACCAGGCTCATAAGGAATATTCTAAAGGGTGGCCCAGGGCAGACATCAATGGTGGATGCAGGGCACAGTCTGGCAGCTGCCTAAAGGTGCCAGGGTCTGGTGCCAGTCCTGTACTGAGAAATAATATCTGAAACATCTTCCATCTCGCACAAGCCTGCCCTAAAAATGGTATTGAGCCACACCCTTGTTTCCAGAAACCTAGCAGAGCAGTGACAATCCATAGTCTGATCCAGTTGCAAATTAACTTGTGGTTGGTAGAACAGTTTCTTTGAGTGATGGCCCAAAGGCAAGTTTATTGTGGTAGCGAGGGGAAGTCATTTCTATTGGGGCTCCTAATAAACAATTGTAAGCCATCCAAGGATGTGTTCACCAAGTGCCTAGACAGGATATTAATTTTTGATCCCCGAGGCCCTAGTATCAGTAAACCAGAATCTGGATTTTGCTAAGTCTTCCAGGGATTTTCTTTTCTTTTTACACCCCAGACTAATGGTGGCAGAGTCACACTGAACTTCTGTCCTTTGTAGTTGTATTGCCTTGTATTTTGGTGCATTGGTTACTAAATAGTGATATGGTCACATTCATTGTTTATCAGTAGTGTTTTCCTATTCTAGGGTTCTACAAACAATGTTACCAGAGAAACAGAAGAGGTCACCAGCACCAGCATCTTTAATACTTCTGTCACCAGCTACAATCAAAAGATAAACTTTACTGCCATTGATAATGTCACCTATGGTGGCTTAGCTATGAATCCAAAGGACAAAATTCGGTTTATTTTGAGGAACAAAATGCGCAAAGTCGTCAGCTATTTCACAATTCAAAATCCAAGCAACATTGATCACTATTCCAAATTGCTATTCCCTGTATTTTTTGCAGTAGTTAATTTGTTTTACTGGGCATATTACTTGTTTTTTTAAGAAAGAACAAGTCCTTATCAAATAGGAACTGAGTCGGTCACAGTGTGGTGTACTCAGGAGTTCACTTTCAGCTAGTGTGAATGATGTTGTGGATGTGGCGTATATGTCAGGCGATTGCTTTTGACTGGGAAATGTGTGCTTGTTTATAAGAACGTTTTGGCATGTGGTGACTTTGGGGAAAGCCTTGCCTGTGTTGCCTTCTGGCCTCTCCAAACTGTGGTGGGTATAACTATTGCTGCACATCAAAGATCTGTCCGAAACCCAGCATTGATAGTATTATAGCAAAAGCCAAATCCTGTGCATGGCAGCACATAGACATGACTGTGGAGCTAAAGCAAGTAGGAGCTAAATAAAGGCGTGCCTCTTCTTGGAGCCATTGCACATTAAGATGATTAGGCCTTGTGACCCATTGTATTTTAAGGCTGTACAATTATTTTGCATTGTCAACACAGCTAAGCCCTGGCATGCCATTTTACATTTGTGCCAAACATTATTTTCAGCTAGTTGTTTTCAATTGCTTGTGCACAGCCTTCTGCCAGCCTGCGGATGTTTCCCAGCGGTCTCAGGTAAGATCGTCACTGTGAGGTGATGATGAGCAAGAGGTTTTGTTATCATCTTCTTTCAATATCTTATAGATCTTGGCACATCCTGACAATGTACAAGATGCTGTTTAACCAATAAATAAATCTCTCACCACATCAGCACTTTAGGATCTCCAGTAACAACAGTTAGATGCTCATTTAATATATGCAAACCAAAATCAGTTTGATGCAGATAAGTTTTTTTATATGTCTCCCCAACTTCAAATGGAAAGCATAAAGGATTTTTGAGAGGGTTTGAAAAAATCCTGTGTTTGAAAATTGAGTTCAATACCTAAAATGAGTTCAATACCTATGCCCGATACAGTGCTGGCCCAAGACATTTTGCCTCCTGAGGTGAAGGACAAAATGGTGCTCCCTCCCCATTCAATATATAGAAGCCAACTGGATGTGCCGCTGAATCTTACTTCAGCACTAGAAACACTATACCTAAGTCAGCAGTCTAATTTAGGGAGCTGAGAACAGGCCATATGGCTGGCATGCAGTTTTGTCCTCCAACAGAGGGGAACATCTGGAGGTCTCGGAAGGAATGGGATGCCACCACCACTGCTCCCCCTAATATCTGCCATCTGAGGTGGTTGCTTCATTCTGCCTAATAGTAGGATAGCTCCAGCCCCACAACAACACTATGAAATAACTTACATTTGCTGCTTTATAACTTGGAGGCTACAAGCCACATGGTCAGACTTTTGTGTTTTCAAAGATGCTGTATATGTGTGCTTTGTCTTTGTATGTATTCTTTTCACATATTCTCTGTTTCTTTCTTTTTGGCTTATGAAGAACACAGTGTTGAAACTCTTTTTTGGGAAGAGTCTTGGAAGGAGACTGAATTAGGTCAGACAAATTTAAGTGAGATGCCATTCATGCAATTAGCTATTGTGTGAATGACTTCTAAAAAATAAATAGCAGGCATGGCAGCCTTGATCTGGATTGGGGTTCTGGTGATGGGAGAGAGGGGATTTAGGCCTTTTCCTCCTGCTATGGTCCCAATCCAGCTCAGGCCCCCTGTGCCTGCTACTTGCATTCACATGATTGCTAATTGCATGAATGGAATCTCATCTACTTTTGGCCCCGAGTGATGAATTCCAATACATGACCTCAGAACATTTCTTTTGATGTGCTATCATGGTACTTCTGCCACTACATAATAATATTTATAAGACTCAAGACTCAAGAATATATTGTACACACAATATAGGTATGTTAATTGGGCAAAGGTCCTTTTTAAAATTAACCTTGTGTCTAACCATTTTGTAGTTGATTAATAATATCAAAGTACACATAATGTGTAGTAGAGCATATTCCTGTAAATAAAGATACAGATCCTCTCAAGGTGAAAGAGTGGATTGCATTGCTTCCATTCAAGGTTTACATAGATTCACAGACAGAGATCTGCTGCCCACAAGGGCTTCCCATTCATTTAGTGGAGGTGACAGCTTGCACTGGTAGGTTTTGGCTGATGCAGGACTTCTAGGCTGGTATTGCATACACTACATGGCAAGTTCATCTAGGAGATGCTTACCATGTGATTGATTAAAGTCGTTCAGGCCTCTTGCTCTATGACAGGAGCACAACATATGAAACATTATGGATTTTTCTTTAATAACTTTTTTATTGAACCGTCTCCCCACAGTACATTGTGAAGAATCAAAACCACATATTCATAAATCATACATTTTATAAAGTGCTGTAGTTCAGGAAAAAAAAAACACTCCAGAACAGAATAACAATGGAAGGTGAATTCTAGTAATGAAATGTGGGCTTGTACTTTTTGGCATTTAAAAATATATTCTATGAAATGTAATAAAGTTAATGGTGTTTTTTAAAAAAAATAAAAATAAAACATAGCACACACACAAAATAGTTGCACTGTATGTCATTTTTCTAAATCTCAGCCAAAATAAAATACCTTTTCTCTGATATGCAGAACAAACACCCAAAGTAAATCTCTTTGTATGTTCCTACTCTTGTCCTATAGTTCCTGAACTTCATTGAGAGCAGCCTTCCTCAATCTAGTGCCCTCCAGATGTTGGTGAACTCTAGCTGCCATCAGCCTCAGCCTGTTTCATTCAGTATAAGGCAGTTTCCTGTGGTGAGGGATCCAGGTAAGGCCAGTTAAGATGGGTGGGAATCGGAAGGCTTGCTGAAAGGGCAACTTGCTGAAAAAACATGTAACACAAAGGGAGCACTTTGCTCAGATAAGAAGCAGCTCAGGCCAGCAACAAATATAGGAAGGTCAAATTGATAACTTTTGTGTGTCCTTTAATCATTTATGGGTACCTGAATTTAGGACTCCAGAAACAAATGCCTACCTACCAGAGCTTGGAAAAGTTACTTTTTTGAACTACAACTCCCATCAGACCCAGCCAGCATGGCCACTGAATTGGGCTGATGGGAGTTGTAGTTCAAAAAAAGTAACTTTTCCAAGCTCTAACCTACCACTGCCGCAGCTGGGGCTGGCTGTAAGGAGAAGGCATCTCATACAATTAAGCAAGAGAAGACGAACATTCTGCATCCCCACTCCTTAAGCAGCTGAAGGTATGCAGAGGACCCAACACCTGTGGCCACACAGTGTCACACTTTTGCCTGAAGTATACGGAAACTGTGTACCTATTTGACTGCCCTTCCGCAGTTCAGTGTTTGCATCATTGTGCCTTATACCATTTCTCTACCATGCAGAGTTGCTTTGAAACATTTTCCTGCTTGATCTTTCCTGTAGGGTGGAGGCTGGGGGGGGGGGAATTCAATTAACTTCACATTTTAATGCAAACCTACCTAATGCACACTTTCTGAAACAATATGCAAACTGAAACACAGCCATCCTTTGAAATTTGCACTATTCTGAATTTTGCAATGCAATTCTCCAGCCAAGTAATGCATATACTGAAGTAAAGTGTGCATAGAAGTGCATATATTAGTGAAAACGACTTACAAAAATGCATTATATTAGGGAAAAGTGCTTTGCAAAAATGTGTATAAGGTAAAATTGCATATAAAATGTGTTTATTAGGAGAAATATGCACTAATGAATTTTAATTAGGACTTGAAAAAAATCTACAAACAGATGTGGAAATGTGGAAAGCTGAATTTAAGCTTGGAAAACTGAGAGATGGAGAGAAACCAAAAATGACATATTTGCCCATACCTTCTTTCCTGTACTACTTTGCTCACCTTTCCGACCCTTTTGGTTCAGAGCATCTCAGAGCTAGCAACAAGCTCACTTTTCTGGTCACTACCAAGTGTCAGTTGGAGCTTGAGAAGGCTTAATTTTAATGTGCATTGACATGAAAGGCCTCAGTCTGTGCATTGTAGTTTTACTCTACATGTGGTTTATATTACTCTTTCAAAACATAGTGGCATATGCAAAAGTTTCCATCTGTTGACATGAAGCTCATGCATTTTTCATCGTTGATGAGGCTACATGAACGGTCTTTTACTGGGATGGTAGCAGATCCATCATTCTCTTCCATACAGAATTAAACATGACAGCATGAAGAGAACCCCAAAGCTATATTTTACAAAAAGCACATATGCCTTGATAAGGTAAAATCACTTCTAAGCTGTTTGCTGAAGAAATTCTGCCACTAGCACAGAAATATTTCACAGCCGTTGGGAATGGAGTGGAAGAAGTGATAATAACTTTCTCAATATATGGCCTGCTACAGTCACTGCTAAACAAGGCCTGCATACAGCTAGCAGGAGGGAACCATTTAGGAATAACCTCTCTAATGACTTCTACAGGGGTAGCCTTGTTAGACTGTTGCCACAAAGACAGCAGTGAGTCTTGTGGCACCTTGAGGACTAACACATTTATTTATTTATAAAAAAATCTCTAAGCAGTTTACATAGAAACATACAACAATGCATCATAACATTTTGTGAAAACTAGATCAAAATGCAACTATGACTACCTTCAGATGACCTGTGTATTTGAGCAGTCATCCTGATATTTTGCACGAAAATTGCTGTGGGGTTAGACGATAGCGGCTATTTATTGAGCATTCATTCTGACTTGTTCGCAGGGTGGTTATACGATGTTGGGTCAAGCAACTGTTATCCCACACTTTCCAGTGAATTTCCCCATTGTTTTTCTTATCACAAAAAAATAATAATCAAATATTGGGGAGAAACAGGTTAATTGCACAAGCTGAATTTGTTGGTGTATAATTGAATCCTACCCCCAAATAGCAACAGTCTGGAAGTACCCTGTATATTTCAAACAAAACTGAGCAGTGTGTAAAGCAAAAAATTAAGAGCCAGAGTCCAGGAAAGTTTGGATGAAATTTTTAAGAGGTGTTCAAAAGTCATCACTATCTCTGCCTCATAGATTATGAGAGGGAGGGCATTCCAGAGGGTGGGTGCTATCACCAAGAAGGCCCATTTTGATGTTGTCACCAAGTGTGACAATCTGCTGATCATGGAATGACCAGCAAGGTCTCCTTGGAAGGATTTAAAGATTATCATAGTCCACAGGTATTTTAGGTAACCTGGTCCCAAGTTGTTTAGGGCTTTAAATGTCAAGAACAAAACCTTGAATGTAGCTTGGAAGTTAATAGGCAGTCAGTGCAGATCTTTCAACAGTAGTGTAATATATGTACAGCTGGGTGTCCCACTAAGCATGCTAGCAGCTGCCTTTTATATTAGCTATGCCTTCCAAACCAGGCACAAGAGTAGCCCCACATGCAGTGCAGCCCAGTAGTGTAATCTTTGAGGTTACCAATGTGTGAACCACAGTAGAAATGCTATTCCCGTCTAGGAACAATCATAGCTGATGCACCAACTGAAGTTGGTATGGGTGATCAAAGCCACTGGGGGATGGGATGTTTAGAAGTTTGCAAGAAAAGGCCAAGTGACCAAGACATTTGTAGGATTGCAAAGGACCCTTGGGTTGCCAAAGAAGATGAAAAAAGGTGTGATGAAGATGATGAAGGTGTAGAAATCAGAACACAATATTTTAAGAACATAAGAGCTCTGCTAGATCAGAACAAAGACCTATAAAGTCCGACCATCATGTTTCCCATAGTGACCAATCAGATGTCCATAAGCAGAGCAACATCACCCTCCAGGGAATGATGCCTCTGATCCTGGCAGTAATATAAAGCCATCCTAACTAGGAGCCATTGATAGCATTTATCCGCCATGCATTTGTCTACCCCCTTTAAAGCCATCTAATTTGGTGGCCATAACCAAAGATCCCCTAGAGAACATTTCAGTTCTCTAGTTTCGGCTAACATTCTCTTGCGCGCCTGTCTTCATCTTCTACATCTGTCTACATCTGTGCAGAACGCTGTTTCTGCTGCCTCTCTGTCCCTTCTTGTCAACTAGGAGGATTTCATCTTGCCTAACCCATGGTAGCTTACTCCAGCTCTCAGAAGACATTGCCTAATTGGAAGCAAGGTATTAATTTGTTGAATGAATGGATGAACTGATGAAATCTCCTGTCATCAACTCCCATTGATGAAACTTCAACTGTCAGCCACCAGCCCTAACAGTATTATAATTAGTAGAGAAGGTTTATCTCTCTTGCACAAGAGCAGATAAGAGAACAGTTGAGTGCTTAAGAGTGTCAGAAGGACTGACTGCTGAATGGGGGAGAAAAATGGAAGGATCTAATGAATCCCATGTATAGACTTATAGATCAAAAACACCACCTTGCATTGTGCTTGGATAGCTACAATAATATTATGAACACATAAAGCTGCCGTTTAATGAGTGAGATCATTGGTCCATCTTCCCTAGCACAGTCTACTCTTACTGACAGGAGCTCTCCATGATCCAAGATCATTTGACTGGTGACCACAGATATTGACTGTGTGTGGTCTGCAGCACTGAAGCATGTGCTCTATCCCTGGGCTATGGCCTCTCCCCATTCCTACTGCACCATGTGCACCAGGAGCCTGGATGACATGCTCTGCAGCCGTTGGAGCTTCTGAGC
The DNA here is from genome assembly GCF_030035675.1 of Rhineura floridana. Taxonomy (NCBI): domain Eukaryota; kingdom Metazoa; phylum Chordata; class Lepidosauria; order Squamata; family Rhineuridae; genus Rhineura; species Rhineura floridana. Next base: position 12,176,356 of record NC_084483.1, on the reverse strand, counting down.
ATTCAGGCACTGTTTTTATCGAGAATGATTCCAAATTATATTTAATTCCTTTTTTAAAATGGTCACAGTTACGGATTCTGTATCTAAAAGATAAGGAAGGTGCAATTCTCTGTCTTAAATGAACACAGATGTAATTATGTCAAACTGAGTGGGCTTGTTGCTTTAAGTAAAACAAAAACAAAACTTTGACTAGTTGTTATTTAGGTATTTATTAACCTACATGGGCTAGACTTCTACTGAAACCAAAGTCTGTCTCTTATGGCTTCTTCATGCTATCAACTACTGTGCTAAAAACACCGGCGAACTCTTATGTTTTGTGCTGATAGACACTGCTTTTCCATTTCTTATTCCATTTCATTATGTACACTAGAAGGGGATATACAGTTTATATCTTATGTAGGATAGGATAGGATAGCCTTCTCTGCTGAAATATGAGAAGCCCAGTCACTATTGCCATTCTGCCAGCTCTAAGACACACCTGTTTAGGGAAACATTCCCCTCAGCTTGAACTTCCTGATAAAATCATTTTTTTAAACTGTGTGTTTCAGCGTATATTTTAATTATGGATATTTTTCAAGCTTTTATGGAATTCCTTTATTGTGTATTCTTACTTGTGTATGAATTTTATAAATGACCTTATGCTTGTAAACTGCTAGAAGATATTTTGGCATGTAAGTAGTATATGTATTAATAAAATAATAATAATGATACAGAATAGTGGAATAAGAGGATATATAGTTAGTTAGGCTGCAGTCCTAAATTGCAACAGGGGAAAGGAGAACCAAATCCTGCTTGGCCCTTACCACTAGGATGGAAGTGAGCGCAGAACGGCATCCTTGGGCTCTTCCGCCCTTTTCTGGGCTTTTAAATTCCCTTTACAGGTTTCCTCCCTTTGGGAATGATGGGAGGGAAAAAACTATGCCAGCTCCAGGGCTGGTGTAGTTTATCCCCTGTTTGGGGTGTGTGTTTTGGGGACTGAGAAGACATTAGATCCATACCTTCCCCTGGTCTGCCCCTGCCGCATTCCCCTTTTCAGCTTCACCTCCGCATGAGTCTGTATTATAATTAATGCCTATTGCACAAATAGAATAATAGAATCTGAGATCTTGATAGAAGTAATTGCTTTCTTTAAACTGGCACATTGTGAAACAAAGCACACGAAGCTAAAAGGAATGCATCCTGTTTGTATGTTTGACCTGTGTGGGCTGATTTTTTTTTTAGGGTCAGGTAACTAATAAGACTTTATCTTGCCCTTGGCTTTTTTTCTCATAGTTTGCTTCGTAGACAAAAGAGGCTCTCTAGGTGTAGTTAAAATAGCCAAAATATGCATGATCCCAATAATAAGAATGAATTTTTGCACTACCATGGGCTAGAATTACATTATTTGAAATGAAACCTATCATGCATATCTTGACTATGAAGACATTTTAGATAAATTGGACATATCTAAGGACCTCACCAGCTAATATTAAGGGCTGCCAAAGAAAATGGCTTTATGTACAGTGACTCCAGATTCTGACATCTGCCTTTTTGACACCACCAGAGCAAAAATATGGAAGCATTAAAATACTGAAGAGAGGTGATCTAGGGGTCAAACCGCACATTACAGGGGAGATCTATTATTGAATCTCTGTGTATTTATTTTCACCTAACAACAGCCTCATGGGCTCCTGAATTTGATTGGAACAGCAACACTGGGAAAAGAGACTGTTTCTTTTGCTCCATTTCCCTGATCTGTACAGGTACCTGCATTTTTCTCCCCAGCAAGGAAAACAGGAGCTTGGAAGTGTGAGGGTGTAATATGAATAAGATTGGGGAAATGGCATAGTGGTAAAAGGTTAAAAATCTCTGGCTCAATCCAATTCATGGGGCCCTGTGGCTACTCTGAAGTGAAAATTTTATCTTCTGTTTAATGTGTAGACAAGATTATCATTCTCCAACATTCCTTCTCACCTCCTGAGAGAAAGAATATTCAGGCCTGGGTTTGGTACGAAAACTGCTTTGGTCACCCTGTACAATGACCTGTGTTGGGAGAGAGACAGGGGGAGTGTGACTCTGTTGATTCTCCTTGATATTTCAGTGGCTTTCGATACCATCAATCATGGAATCCTTCTGGGGCAACTGTTGAGTATTGAGGGCACTGCATTGCTGTGATTCCATTCTTACTTGGCTGGCTGGCTCCAGAAGGTGGCTCTAGAGCAGCATTGTTTGGATCCATGGGCCCTCAAGTATGGGGTCCCACCGGGTGGGTTCTGTCTCTCATGTTGTTTAACATTTACATGAAACCACTGAATGGGGTCATATGGAATTTTGGAGTGCATTGTCATCAGTATGATGATAGATCTTTCCATCCCTACTTGAGGCACAGGTGGCCTCAGTGGCATGGAGCGCCTTCCATCAGCTTAAGCTGGTAGCCAAACTGCGGCCCTATCTGGACAGGGATAACCTGGCTACAGTTATCTATGCTCAGGTAACCTCAAGGTTGGATGATTGCAATGTGTTTTACATGGGGCTGCCTTTGAAAACAGTTAGGAAGCTTCAATTATTGCAGAATGCAGCTGTCCGAATCTGATGGGTTCAAGGTGAACAGAGCATATAACAACTATTCTGTTCCAATTGCATTGGCTGCCTATACACTTCTGAGCCCAATTCAAAATGTTGCTTTTGACCTATAAAGCTTTTTACTGCTCAGGACCCCAATATCTTCTGGAATGCCTCTCCTGATATGAACCTAACCAGATCCTTAGATCTTCTTCTGAGCCCTTTCTCCAGGTCCCCCTTTTGAGGGAAGCGTGGAGGGTGGAGACAAGGGAGAGGACCTTTTCAGGCCCCCCATCTTTGGAATATGCTCCCTAGTGAGGTCTGCCTGGCGCCACTGTTGACATCTTTTTGGTGCTAGGTAAAGACGTATCTTTTCTCCCAAGCATTTGATAGATTGAGATGATGTTTTGATTTTAACATGCTGCCACACCTTCATGTGGCTGTATGGGGATGGCATTGCTCTTGTGTTGTTGTTGTTTATTGTTATGTGTTTATAGTCTGTTTTGTTTTAACATTGTGTAAGTCACTTGGGGACCTTGGGTATCAAGTGAAGAAGAAGAAGAAGAAGAAGAAGAAGAAGAAGAAGAAGAAGAAGAAGAAGAAGAAGAAGAAGAAGAAGAAGAAGAAGAAGAAGAAGAAGAAGAAGAAGAAGAAGAAGAAGAAGAAGAAGAAGAAGAAGAAGAAGAAGAAGAAGAAGAAGAAGAAGAAATATCCCAGCTGAGCTACTTACTGATACTGAGCAGATGACTGCAGATGGATTCAAGCATGTCAGGCAGGAATGACCAACTCTGTTGTAAGACTCCAGACAGTAAATAGTCCAGGGGCAGGGTCAAAGCCAGGATGTCCCTACTTTGCACCTTAAAATGTTGTATCTCTCTATTGACATCTTGAAAAACATTTGATTGTGTTACCAGGGGCCAGAGAAATTGCTTTGACACCACACCCAACCTGTGGACTACTGCTGTGCCATCCCTGATGTAAACTACATACATGTTATATCAGTTTCTGAAAAACTGTACTTACAATCAAAGTAACATATTTTTTTCAAATATCATAGTAGAATCAATAGCTACAGCTATCTGGTTATTATGATCTTATTTCCTACTTTGGAGAACATGTTAGAATATCCGGTTTCAGATCACAAACTAGCTTGGTCTCTTTCAGACAACTTACATGTGAAGAAAGATGGGGAGTGTGCTCCTGTTGATTCTCCTAGACATCTCAGTGGCTGTTGGTACTAACAATGATAACATCCTTCTGGACCACCTTTGGGGTTGGAGGCACCAACTATTTTGAATATCTTCTTCAGGGGGCACTTTTAGGCACAACCAGTGTAAGTCCTTGGCCTCCAACTCTTTTCTCTCCTCTCTCTCTCTCTGTTCCTTGAACACAGCCCAATTAGTTCAGAATGCAGCATCTTGACTTTATCAGTGTAACAGTGAATGTGATCACATATTAATACTGATGTTGAAAACAACTTAACTGGTAGCTAAGCCCAGGCAAAGATGCTGATTCTGACCTTTGAAACCATCATCAGTTTGGGTCCAAATGACCTCAGTGAACAACTTTTCTTTATGATGCCTCCCCACACCCACCCATGTGTGTCAGTCAACATCAGCTGGTGAGATCTTAGACATTTCATATTCTGCTTTTTGTTGCCCCAGAACTGTAGGGTGCTTTTCCTCAGGAAGCCTATCAGTCACTTTGGGTGCTTCCAGACAACTTGTTTATTGAGCTTTCATTCTGATTCATTTGCTGGGAAGTAAAAGCAAGTGGTATCCCACACTTCCCAGTGCATTTTCTCTGTCACTTTCCTTCTCACAAAAAGTCCAGTCTTTGGGGGAAACTGATTTGTTGCGCAAGAGCTCCAAATCAGCTTTAATTGTGCAATCTGAATTTGCCAGTACATGATTGAATCCCACCTGAAAATAGCAACAGTCTAGAAGCTTTCTTTCTTTCTTTCTTTCTTTCTTTCTTTCTTTCTTTCTTTCTTTCTTTCTTTCTTTCTTTCTTTCTTTCTTTCTTTCTTTCTTTCTTTCTTTCTTTCTTGGGGGAAACTGACTTTGACTGACTGGTCCATTTCATTCTATTTTGCTACTGTCATTTGTAGTATTTTAGTATTTAAGCAGAAAATACCCTAGTCTCCACTGGCTCAGAGTGTAATTGGATACTTACATTACCCTGAATATGAGTCTGGTTCTCTAGCTTCCCAGACAGGAATTACCCCATAACTAGAATTTCTTGTGACAACCCTTTTTAAAGGGGAAACAACAAATATCTCCAATAAAAGTCACTTCATGTTGTTATCAATAACAAGTGATGCTTCCCCATCAGAACGTTGTGAAGCCATATCCCTCTGGAACAATAGTGCCTTCAAGTCAATTGTTTAGGAAATTGTGTTTTTATTAATTTCCTGCCTTTCAGTCATGTGACAGCATCATGTTAAGCTTTGAGTTCTGTTGTATTATTCTACATGGCATGGGAATGCTTGGCATATGACAAATGGAGTATTTTGACTAGGGAAAAAAAGCCTTTGAAGTATGAATTAGTATCAGGTGGTGTTGATCACAGACCAAGGCAAAAAAAAAAAAGGCCTCCACTGAAGTTCTTCAGGAGTTTGTACTGAATGTGAATAGGGGTTAGACAGTAAACAACAACAAGAAAAAAAAGCACCAAATCAAGCAAAGATGAAATACACAATTTCATCTACTGCCCATACAGGTAAAGTGGTGCCTGATGATTCTACAGTAGGGATGAGGAACTTCTGGCCCCTCCAGATGATGCTGGACTCAAACTCCCATCACTCCTGATCATAGGCCAGGCTGGCTGGAGCTGATGGCAGTTGGAGTCCCAGTTTGTTACAATTGGTTTTAGTGTTTTCGTATTCAGAGCTGAGTCCAGGAACACACCCAAACTGTGAACCTGTGTCTTCAGGGGGAGTGTAACCCCATCCAGCACAGGCTGAATCCCTATTCCCTGATCTGCCCTTCGACTGACCAGGAGCACCTCTGTCTGGTCTGGATTTAGTTTCAATTTGTTTGCCCTCATCCAGTCCATCACCGATGCCAGGCACTGGTTCAGGACCAGGACAGCTTCCTTGGCTTTAGGTGGAAAGGAGAAATAGAGTTGGGTGTCATCTGCATACTGATGGCACCGAACCCCAAATCCCCGGACAACCTCTCCCAGCGGTTTCATATAGATGTTAAATAACATGGGGGACAAAACTGAACCCTGAGGGACCCCATAGGTCAATGGCCAAGGAGTTGAACAGGAGTCCCCCAGCACCACCTTCTGAGTTCATCCCTCCAGAAAGGAATGGAGCCATCGTAACACGGTGCCCCCAAGTCCCATCCCAGCAAGGCGGTCCAGAAGGATACCATGGTTGATGGTATCAAAAGCCGCTGAGAGGTCCAATACTAGTATTCAGTGGGGCCTACTCCCAGGTAAGTGGGGTAAGGACTGCTGCTTTACTCATTTACTGTAACTCACAGAAGATGCCCGTGAAAGGGCAGTGGAAGCAATCTAGAAAGGAGGCTATTTACTAAAACAAATGATTCATTTCTCATTTGGACCAAGAGCCACAGAAGACTAGCCATAGTCTCTGAATCTATGCTTGCTGCTTTTCCAACTTTGCCTGATATTTGTCACAGGGGTCTCCTTGCTAATTGTTGCCAAACTCCTTCAATAGCCTTAAGTTGAAGAACAAGTGGAACAATTCTAAATGCAAAATATATCCTCCCAACCAAAGAATATTATACCAGCATAGCAAAGTGAAGCATAATGCTATAATAATAATAATAATAATAATAATAATAATAATAATAATAATAAACACTCTTTCTCCCCATGGATTGAATGAAGACATGGATTTTCTTCCTCTCCTGTAAGATTTGACATTCAGACATGACCCCTTGTGAAGAATGCACTTTATCTCTATTTCAGCAGAACATTTGGTCATGATTAGACGCACTCCCATAGAAATTTCATTTTAGGACTTTAGATAAGGTACTTACACATAATGGACATATTTTTGAGAGACGAAGGTACATACAATAATATATATTTACTTTCCCCGTATAGTTGAATGGGTACTTAAAAGTTCTTTTCCTTCTGTAAGATTCAACATTTCAACATGATCCCTTGGGATAAATGCATCTAAACTCTCCATTAATCTCCCTTTGAAGACTTTGTCCGAGCGTCCATAGGGTTTGATATTTTGACAGGATCCCTTATGCATAAGCATAACGTATCTTTCAATTAACCTTTTCCCTGAGCAATTAGGGTCATTCGGTTTTTTCTATTTATACTGTACCAGAATGTTTCAAACAAGAGAACTGTATTGTTTATGCATTGTTCTAATTAGCAACTTGTGCAAATCGTTGTACGTGATCTGACTTTCCACATTATTTGGTATGTCAGTAGTACACAGATGGTTCTTTGTAGTTCATGCTTGTTTAACCTTTACCTTTTGTGTCTGGTTTATTAATGAGCGTGTTCATTTATGTATTTTAGCCCCTGATGAAGGCAAGAGTTTTTCGAGCCGAAATGCGTTGAGCATAACTTTTTAAAAATATTTTTACAATAAATCTCCAGACTTTGATTCACCCACATTTGCCTCTTGACATCCTGGTTTTTCTCCCCCTTTTTCCTGCCTTCCAGCAGGAGCCCAGGGTGGCAAACAGAAATGCTAAAAACACTTTAAAACATTATAAAAAGACCTTAAAATATGTTAAAACAAAACAACATTAAAAACATTTTTAAAAAAGCTTTAAAAACATCTTTTTTTTTTTAAAGGGGGGGTTAAAACATATTATTAAGGAAAACATATTAAAAGTAATTCTAACAAAGACGCAGACTGCTGAGTTTGTTAATGTTGAGTTTGGTCTGAAGGTACAGCTTGCAGGAATCATAGTACAGTTAAGCAGATTTGCATCTGGTCGGTGCCTGGATAGGAGACTCCTTGGGAACCCTCAACACACTGGCTTGAATCACTAATGTTACATCTACCATACATTTAAAGCACATGGCTGTTGGGAGTAAAGCACTTATGCTTGCAACAAGTAACCTGAACGTACGTGTGTGTGTGTGTGAGAGAGTGAGAGTGAGAGAGAGAGTGAGTGAGTGAGTGAGTGAGTGAGTGAGTGAGAGACAGACAGACAGACAGACAGACAGACGGAAAGGCACCTGTTCTTCTCTTGCTGATTCCTTCTGTAGTAACTACCTGTTGATATGTACATTGTTTTTCTCAGGCTTTCCTGTACTCAGAATGGCTTTATTTCTCAGGAGTAATAAACTTTAGGGGTTTTTTTTTCCAACCACCAGTATTACCAGATGATGATGATGATGACTGCATTTATATCCCACCTTTCCTCCAAGGAGCTGACGGTGGCATACATAGATCTCCCTGCATCCTTTTTATCTTTATACAACTGTGTGAGATAGGTTAGGCTGAGAGATAGTGACTGGCCCAAGGTCACCCAGTGAGCTTCATGACCGAGTGAGGATTTGAATCCTGATCGCCCACTGCTATATATATACCAAACTCCAATAATGGCTTCCCTCAAAGAATCCTGGGAACTGTAGTTTACAGAGCTATAATTTACAGCACCGTTAACTAACCACAGTCCCTCAGAATTTCTTTAGAAGTCTTCTATTATAACCAGAGCTTGGAAAAGTTACTTTTTTGAACTACAACTCCCATCAGCCCCAGCCAGCATGGCCACTGGATTGGGCTGATGGAAGTTGTAGTTTCAAAAAGTAACTTTTCCAAGCTCTGAGTATAACCCCCTGTTCAACGGTAAATCTAAAATGCGGTATGCAACTGTAGCTTCCTAGATGGCCATCCACCCTCTGCTTAAACACTCCCCAAAGCAGTTTGTCAAAACAGCTCTTACTATTTCTCTTCATGTTTAGCAGAAGTCTGCTCTTGCAGTTTCTACCCATTGCTTTTAATCCTGCCCTCTGGAGCAACAGAGAACAAGCCTGTTCCATCTTAGGTGCGCGACACAGCCCTTCAGCTATTTGAAGATATCATGTCTCCCCTTAATAAATCTTTTCTCCAGCCTAAACATATCCAAGTCTTCCTATTATGAAAGAAAAGTGGGAGACAAATGTAATAAATAGTTAACTGCATTATTTTTAAAAGGAACGTGAACAAGGAATGTTCCCTAAGATGAACAACACAATTGCCATTGTTTTTTTTAAAAAATAAAATAATAAGGCAGGCAGGGTGGCCACGGAAGCTTGGGAGAAAGGTGCTCAGAAAGATGATGTATGCTTTTGTTATTACATTGCAAAGACAGGAAGAAGCCAAGTGTGCTTGTGGTAGGGCCCAAATGTAGTTGCTTCTATTTTCAGATACATCTAAGCCCATATTTTCTTTTGCTCATGGGTGGCATCAACCTCTGCAGGCACAATATTGAATCGTTGTTTGTATCAGTTGCAATCCCATAAGCCAGGAGCACATCTACACCAGCTTTTTTCTCAATGTGATAGGTCTCATAAAATGATGGGAAAAGCGGATGCAGTTGATAACACCCCTTCTCAGGTTCGATACCTGTTTAGGGCTCTGCTGTCCCAATTTTGTCATGCGAAACAGCGTCATGTTCAAACATGAAGACCATCCATACTTCAGCTCATAAACTAATAATTGCCGTGCAGTCCTGGAAGCAGAAGAAAATGGTAAATGAGTAGTGAGGATAAGTGGGAGAAGAATCAGAAGTGATTGGATACCCATTAAATGTTCTCCGAGGAGCTGCTGTATTTACAGGCAGCTTTTTCATGCCAATTTTACTTTGAAGAGACATAAATTTTATAATTTTCATCATTAGTGCTATAAGCATGGTAAAGTATAAGTTAATTCTACAGTAATGTGATTATTAAAACCATTAGTCAAAGCCAGGGGATCCATAATTAACTTATTCTCCTGCATCAAGTAAATGATTCTACTGTGTGCTTTAAGGAAGCAATTGTTCATTGTTATGCAAAATACACCAGAGCTATTAGACTATAAAGCTCTGCAATCTTATAATTAAATTATAAATTTTACATATTTTAATAATCCACCCTATATATTTTAATTGTTTTCTACATAATATTAAAAAGAGAGAACTATAATTTGGCTCTTTTGCCTTTCAGCCAAACGAGAACATTTCCAGTGTGTGTAACAGCAATTGGTATCGCACCACTAAGACTGATAGCTGGCAATCATCTAGACAGGGATCAATTTCTGACCCAGAAGCAATAGGCCCTGCAACGGTGTTAGAGAGCTACAAGATCACCCCCCGAAATGGAGTGACAAAGGATCAAGAAGTTGCTCTGGGGGTGCCTGCAGAGTATTAGTATTTTGTGAGAAGGATTCCAGCGCATACTGCTATTTTAGATTTGCACAGTTAGTGGATTCTGTCGCCCTAGCACAACAAATCTGCTTAAAAAAACCCCAGACTTTTTGCAGTGTGGAAAGTAATGGGGAAATGCATTGAAAAATGTTGAATAAACAAATGATAGATGGAGAGATGTGTAAACACCAGCATATAAATCAGGATGAATGCAGGATGAATGTTCATTGTCATATAACCACTCTGTAAACAAATCAGAAGTATGCTCAATAAAGACCAGAAATAGTCTAACCGCTTGTGTAAAGCTTGTGCAAGCAAATCACGATGAATGTTGAATAAACAAGTCATCTGGAGAAGTTCTGCACCAACAAGATCACCTCCCGAACTGAAGTAATAGTAATGGAATGAAATCCAGTGATGTGAAAGGTATGGTTATGATTTGGATTAATACCTGGGAACATCAGCTAGAACCAAGAGGGGAGCAGAGGTGTAGTCATCTGGGGATGTGTGTGGGGATCATAGACCTGTTACTTTTTGGGAGTAGGGTCCCAGCCAAGTCCCTATGTATGAGCCAATCAACATGAAAAGGGAGTGTGTTAGCCACTGAGAAGTGTCCTTGTCCTTTTGTGCTGATTGGAGCCAGCCTCCCCTTTCATGCTGATTGGCTCCTGGAGACTTCTGTCGTAGTGGAGTGTGGACTCCTGAGAGGGCAGGGTGAGCAAGGGAGATGGACAGTGGAAAAGAGGGTGTGGCTGTGAGGGAGTGTGGTGTGACTATCATGAAGGGACCCTGCACGTCTGAAATTGCCACTACACTACTGCAGAGGAGAAGAAAGTTGGGGGATAGCAGTGAAGCACAAAATGTCTGAGACCTCTTTCATGTGAGCTGCAGTCAGAAGTGGCACAGCCCAGGCATTTTGTAATGAAATGGTATCAGGATGTGGTTCTGAGGGGAGAGCAGCAGGTGGGTCTGCGCAATAGCAGTCCTGAATGAGTGTCAGAAGGATTACAGCTTCAAGTCCCTGCAAGAGTTAGGTTGCCCAATCACGGAGAACTTCCGGGAAGGGTGACTTCGCTTGTGCCTGCTTTTGGGACGGGCTCCCGCCTCAAAAGAAGCTTATTCAGATATAAATCAGTCACAACATTTTTTTTTTGACTGATGAAATTTCTCCCGGGCAGGGAGAAACGTAGAGATCAACCTCAAAAGCCTGTTTTTGTTGGGAGGACTGGATTTCATTAATTTATGAGATAAGGTCCAGCCAACAATGCCGGACGGACTTTCTAACAAGCTCTATCTGTTTAAGCGATACGTTTATCTTTTCTTTAAAGAGAGAACGGACTAACAGGCAAGCACCCTTCTTTCTATTATTATTTTTTTTACTTGGTTTAAATTGTTACAGCAAAAGGAGATTTGTCAGATTGATCGGCTTTGGACAACTTCTGGGTGAGCTATAACTCTTATCTGTTATTCACGAAATTAACAGCTTATCTCTGTTTCTGTCGCAAAAAGCTGTCCTGGAAGTGCATTCTAAAGATAATAAACAGAAGAGGGATTTCTATTCCTGATTTCTATTCCGAGGAATATTATATTGTCTGGGACTATTCTCTTTTTGGTCTATTTTATTTTGACGAATCTGCTTCTTCACGACGCCACTAACTGTTTTGATGCTGGGAACTAAATTTGTTTTGCATTCTTGAACATAGAGAGATAAGGCAGGTTGCTCTGTTTATACTGTGATGTCATCAAGCCTGGAATATTAACCCAATTGTTGCTGAAATAAGAAGTGGTTCTTCTTTATTTTTGTTTTGCTTTGTTTTCGTGGTTTTAAAAATGGCAATCAAGAAAGTGGCTGAGAATCTGGAAGTAACTATGTTTCAGAAAATAATGGATGAGATTGAGATAACGAAACAAACCCTGCGACAGGGTAGTAAGGAGCTGAAAATTGAACTGAGCAAAATGACGCAGGAGCTTAAAGAAATAGGGGATCCTGTGAGAGAGGAGAATGAGATCAGAGATGAGAAAAGAAACAATAAAGGGAAGATACAAGCCCTGGAGATTGGAACAAATGTGGAATTGGAAAAAGATCTGGAGTTTATGGATTTTAGAAATAAAATCTACTGTTTGGAATTTAACGTTATCTCTGAAGAAATTAATGAAGATATTAGAGATAAAGTTATCAATGGCTTGGATAATCTTCTGGACTGGAATGATGTGATGGAGCTTGATATAGAGAAAATCTATGGAATTAACTGCAGCCATGTGACAATGGAAAAACTCTTAAGAGATGAGCCAGTGCATTTTGTAAAAACGAAGAACACAGATATGACTTTACAACAGTATTTCAGCAACTTATTCAGAATGGATGGCAAGAAAATATTTGGGATAGAGGAAATTCCCATCAGACTCTTATTATATGACTATGGTTACAACAGCAAGATTATTATGGAATACTGATAATGGAAGATTGGACACTGAAATTACTGGACTTAACAGGACTATTGAAGATGGAAGATGGAACTAATAGGGATAATGGAATAATGGCTATTGAAATTATTGGACCTAACAGATTCTGATGAGATGGATTAATCAAAATGTTTATTTGGACTATGGTTATGACAATAAGATTATTATAATTATTAACGAGATGGATTAATTGACATGTTTATTTGGAGAAAAATTGATAGATATATTTCTTAAAGAATTGAAACCTCTCTTTGACTTTTTGTGGAAAGAATAAAGTAATGTTTATGAGATTTGATGATTAATTAAGATAACTACTGGAGGAAAGTGATTTTATAATATGATTTAAGAGACAGGATTGTTATATATTGTAGACCTATAACTGATTTGATATGTGACAAATGGGAAGTCAACATTTTATTTTTTTTGTTTAATCATTTTTGTTTTGTTTTGTTTTTTGTCTTTGAATGTTTTATGATTTTGTTTTCTATGTTTTATGAAAATTTGAATAAAAATTATTGTATAAAGGTTGCCCAATCACGGCCAGAGGGAAGGAAGCACACCTCTGCTTCAGGGAAGGGCCATGGATCAGTGGCAGAGCATTTGCTTTGTATGCAGAAGGTCCCAGCTTCAGTTCCCAGCAGCTCCACATATAGCTGGGAAAGTCCCCTGTCTGAAGCTCTGGAGAGCCTCTATCAGTCAATGCAGACTAGGTATTCCCAGACTGTTGTCCATGGATCACTGGTGGTCCATGAGCTTCATTCAGGTGGTCTGCAGTGTGTCTGTAAAAATACAATTAAAAATCATACAGTCTCTAGCCTAGCACATTATAATTGCTACAACAGGCAGAACAATCATTAAGTGGTCTGCCAATGCCATCAACAATGTTCAAGTGGTCTGCGGGGGGAAAGGTTTGGGAACTACTGCTGTAGACTTTACTAAGTTAGATGGACCAGAGGTCTGACTCAGAAGGAGGCAGCTTCTCGTATTCCTATGTTCCTGTCTGGAGAGTTCCCTGAAGAGCCTTTGAACCCACTTCTTCTGCTGCCCCATCTTGTTTTCTGGTCCATTTGGGGAGAATTCTTAACATTATCCTAGATATACAGTAGAGGGCGTCATACCCTGTAGCTGGGCTAGAACAGATGTCTCCACTATCTGGTACCAAGCAGGTGGGATCTTAAATGGTCCTACCCTATAAAAAAGCCCAGGAACAGATCCCACTTCAACTCCCTCCAGCTTCATGGGGTGAGCACCAGGAGGGGCCCTGGTCTATACTTTACTACACAGAAAGAGTTATAAGACAGGAAAATAAGAACATTGGTAGCTAATATGTCAATCATGGCAAGAGAACTGAAACTGCTCTGAAATGGGAAATTGAAAATGTATGCACTGAAGATTGGTTATGATGATAATAGGGAAAATGTTACGGGTGGTGAGTGTCACATACACATATGATAAAAGGAAGGTGAAGAAAGAAGAAAATGTTTTTATAAACACTTGGGCTTTATTTTTGGCCCTAATAGAACAGCAGATTTGATCAAAGCATGTTAGGGTTGTGTGTGTGTGTGTGTGAGAGAGAGAGAGAATTCTCCTTTTCTGGTTCTTTTTGAAATGGTTGACTGCTAATACGGAAAAGAAGGAGTGCTATGCATATCAGTGTTGTTTGTTCTTGAAATTTGCTCTTGACTGTTATTGCTATTGGGAAGCAGGAATCTGGTGCTAATTTCTCTTGGAAAGCCCAAGTGCTTGTAATGGATTCATATTCCAAACTCAAAACTGGAATGTGACATTCTTTCTTTTTATCCTCCTTCTGTTCTCCCCTTTCATCTGGCTTCACTCCAGGTGAAGGTTTTTTGCTTCTTGTTCATTACATTCTCAAGATGAAGCCCCTGGTGGCTACAGCTATACTGGTAGCCCTGATGCAACTTTCTCAGACCTTCCCTGCCTGGTACCACAGAGGATGGTTGAGACTGCTCAGAGAAGGAGATCGCTGTGGAACATGCCATCTGGAACTCTGCTTTGTGCCCACAGCCTGTCCTGCTGGGACCATACTAGACTCATGCAGCTGCTGTCCTGAATGTGGGAATATGGAAGAGCAGATCTGTGACTTGGACAAAGGCAGTCATTTCTATGGACACTGCGGGGACAAGTTGGAGTGCCAGTTGGATGTCAGTGGCATCAAGTCTGGAGAAATCCCTGAGGCACGATGCACTTGCAAGTCTCAAGAGAGTGTATGTGGACCTGAAGGGAAGACCTATGAGGACATTTGCCAGTTCAATGAGGCTTATGCAGGGAAGCGGAGAAATGCAAGCATAAAGCACGAAGGACCATGCAAATCAGGTAAGGAAAGGCAAAGCAGAGACTAAAGAAGGGACTCTTAGATTTACTAATGTTGATATTTGACAGAATACCTCAGCATCTTAGTCTAGGGCTGCAACAAAGCAGCATGCAAATCACAGTGTTAAGTAGATGAGTAATCCAATGCAGGTTTATTCAAAATTGAGTGCCGCTGTGTTCAGTGATTTTTACGTCCAGGTAAGTGTGTGTAAAATTACATCCTGACAATGCAATTGTATGCATGTCTATTCAGAAGTAAGCCATGCTGAGTTCATTGGGACTTAGTCCGGTGGAGGTTTGCATAGCCACAAATGCAATATTCTCTGATCCTGGAATGAGAAGACATTGTTCCTCCGCAAATCCAGCTTCTCCACAAAACTGACATTTCTTCAGATAAACTTCCTCTTAAAATAATGAACAGCAACAATGAGAAGTCCTGTTCAAAGTGTTTTTTGTGGCTATAAAACTTTGGACGCAAAGTTCACAAGCCTTTCATTAGTGCTTGTGAACTTGCTCCAAAATTGCCAAAATAGCTGTGAGGTTAACATTGTAGAGTTCACATATGAATTCATAATCTGTAGTTCAGAGCGGAGTGTGAAATTGTGGTGCACATAAATTGCATGCACATTTATATATGAACCAAAAGAAAGTCCTTACCACTATGCATCAATAAATGACAGAACGGAAGGCTAACGGAAGATGGAGAAATGCATGGCAAAGAATGCTCTTTATTAAATAGCTAGGACAAACATTACTATGATTTCTGCAGTCCCCACATTTGCGGGAAACAGAAGCAGATGGCTGAAAGTGATAAAGCAGCTATGTAATTCTTCTCCAATCTTAGTATATATAGTTTAAACTTACAAAATAACAACACTGATACATAAGATCTAAATAGCCACTGAGAGTATTTCAAAGTACAAAGGTTCAAGCTGCAACAATATTTTTAAACAATTATGAGAACCTATGTATATTGATTCTGAAATATAAGATCACTCAAACTCCTTACATTCTTATGCAGATTTAGATAGATCACATGTGAGGCTATATTTTATTTTTCTACTGAGAAACAAACCTTTGCATGCAACTTCATTGCATGTGAAAAATCCACACCAAAAAGGTAGATTAGTTATTAGCCTCTTGACAGCTTTACAGCCTGATGTGTGAATGATTCATTCTTCAGCAATTAGCTTCACCGCTTCACAGGATTCCAAGTGATTTAACACAGCCTTTGGAGTATCAAATGGCACATTGTTCTGAAGCTAGGCATGAAAGGGAGCCAAGACAAATTTATGTAGGGTTTTCCCATATATGATTTCTACATTTTTCAAAGCATGCCAATTGTATGTGGCAGCTGCTCATCACTCTGCACACACAGCGATAGCTCACAGACACCCTGTTCATACAAATGTTCCCTGGCATATTGACCTACAATGTCAGTGACATGTTTTGAAAATACTGGCATAGTCTGTGACATTTTGTTGGTGCCATGGTCAGGACCCCACATGCTAAAGACAAAGGAATCTTAGGTTAAGTCTAGAGGTGACATAAATTGTGGCTGTAAATGGTAGTACTACACATGCTGTGAATTTTGACAGCAATTGACAAAGTTTCATATAAATTTATAGGCGCTTGCTGGGTTGCACTGAGCACAGGACAATGTTATATGTATTTGAAAATATAGGATTCCATGGGCCAATGAAATGGAAAAATACAGGGACAAGTATCTGAAGTGTGTACATGTATGTGCACATGAGCATGTATGTGGGCATGCACACACAGAGCATTTTATAGGCAAAATAGATAGTTCTGTATGCCCAGGGAGTTTACAATCTAAAATAAGGGGTGTTCACACATTCCTTTAAATAGTGTACAATCTATGTACCTGCATTCACAAACAGTTAAAGCTGTATACTCATAGTTATTCACATGTAATGTTCAATGACTTTACAGTTCATCTACCCGTGTACGTAGCAGCTGAGATATACAAACCAACAAGTGGAACTCTTATACAATCACTTGTACATGTGTAGAGTCAGCTTGTACCCATGTTCATTGTAATGTGTGAACAAGCCTGTGGATAACAGTCAACAAGATAAATGGAAGGGGAATGAGAAACAAGGCTAGCAAGTAATGAATGTGTGAAAATGCAGTTACAGGTAGTTAAAACAGATAGTTGGGAATGAGGACTAAAGGTTTATGGGGTTATGAGAAAAGTTGACACTGATACAGCAGCCACATAAATGGTAATGCTAACCACTGATGCAATAATCTGTAATGGTAGTTTATTATACTATTCACATACAATATATTATTGCTAGAGTTTTGCAAGGCAGCTGTGCTTTGATGTATTGCATTGTTCCACAGAAACTCTGCTGTCAGGATCATATACCACTTTTCATAGAATAAATGCATTTCCCCCCTTGCTTTGTCCTTTTATCCAGTCTGGCTTCTCTGCGAGTCTCATTCTGTAGTCAGTTTCTGGACTGAGATGATCGTACCAGAACAGGATTGGGAAGGCGGGGTGGAATGAGAGCACAGTTGCTGACCTAAGCAAGTGACAGATGTGTAGAAAGAAGCAGGAGGAACATATTCTGCTGGAGATACCTGATTGATACATGGGTGGATTTTACCGTCTTGTTGAAACTGAAATGTTCATTCCTAACAGATTTGAGAAAACTCAGAGATGTTCAGAAATTTAGTGAAGAAACAGAAAATGTGCATTTGCTACGAAAGGCTGGCAAAACCCTTCAGCATTTCAAAACTGCTAATCTGAGCTTGCTCGTAGGAAGTGCTTGCATTTGATTGATTTTAATGCCAAGCAGTACCCAGGATCTAGTTTAGGTGCGATCAGGGCTGGTCCAAGATGTTTTGCTGCCTGAGGTGAAGGAAAGGATGGTGCCACCCTAGGTGCAGAAATCAACTGGACTGGCAATTGAATCTTATTGTCACCATTTCAGGGGTCCAAAACCCCTCTGGGCTTAAGACAGCTGCTCCTTGCTTCATTCAGGAACACAAACTGCATTCCTTGCTCTGGCTTCACATTAAATCAGAGAAGCCCTGCTAAACATGGGGGAGATAGTTAACCCAGCCCACCACTCTCCTCAAGTTCCCTTGCCTACCTGCAGTGTGTTTTCCCACCATCTCCATCTCCCTTCCCCCCTTTCCAAGACCCTCTCTGAGGTCTATAAGCCATCAAGGGGAATCTGGATGCTTGCAGCTTCTCATTGGCCCCACCCATACCTACCTGCAACTGAACTGCACTGCAAAATTCACAGAACTGCAAATTTTGAAGGTTGGCTATGTTTCAGTTTTCATATTGTTTCGGGAAGCACACATTAAACAGGTTCACCTTTAAATGTGAACTGAATCGAATTTCCCTACCTGGAACCCATCCAAGCTGATTACTGATCGGGCTGCTGGTGAGCAAGCAGCCAGTCTAACAGCTTCTTCTCCACATTTACTTCCAACACTGGTCCTGAGAAGAGCTTGGAAAAGTTACTTTTTTGAACTACAACTCCCATCAGCTCAATCCAGTGGCCATGCCAGCTGGGGCTGATGGGAGTTGTAGTTCAAAAAAGTAACTTTTCCAAGCTCTGGTCCTGAGACAGCATCTTCTACTGCACCTGAAGGCAGCAAGCTAGGTTAGGGGGCTCTGAGTAGGTCACATAGTACACATAGCTGGGTCTTCCAACAACTCCCTGCTGCTAGTGCCCTCCCCAGCATATGAATGAGGTCAGGCTGCCGCATTCTGTCTAATGGCAGAGCCAGCCCCAAACGCAATTCTTGCTGAATTGCTTGGGATCAGGGACCACAACACTATCACCTTCAAAATCTGTGCTAGTGAGAAATTCCCTAGAAAGTAAAATACAGTCACAGTTAATTTCAGAAGAGCGAATTTCTGAACAACGACAACAATAGTTCAGTTAAAAGTAGAGAAATTCAATTCAGTTTTCATTTAAAGGTGAACCTGCCAGTTCACTTTCTGAAACAATGCACAAACCACAACACAGCCATCCTTCGAAATGTGCACTTCTCTGCATTTTGCAATGCAGTTCTCCAGCCAAGTGATGTGTACAAAAATGCATATACTTTGGTAAAGAGTGCTTAAAAATGCATAAATTAATAAAAATAATGTGCAAAAATGCATTATGCTGGGTGAAATTGCTTTGCCAAAATGTGTATATTCAGCAAAAAAGCATACAAATATATTAGGAGAAATTTGCACTAAAATGTTGATGAATTTTCATGAGGACTTTTTTTTAAAATGCAAAATGCTGTGGAGATGTGGATAACAGAACTTATGTCTGAAGAAATGAGAAACAAACTGACAAATGCTCCCATCTCTAGTGAAAGGGAAGTGGAATGGGAGACTGGGAGAGTTAGGAAGATCAAGTCCCTCCAAGAAGCTTGAGGGTTATTTACAACTAATATAATACAGGATCAGCTAACATGCTTTAATCTTTCCAATATTGTTTTCTGTTTCATGTGGTTGTGGAGCTGGTTGGAAATTTGCCATATTCCAAAATGGGAGTTTGGAAGGCTTTTATCTTGTTCAGCTTTGGACATGTGGCTGGGCATACCCTTGATCTGGTCTTTGCCACAAAGCGGGATGGCAATACTCCGTTGATTGGGGGACACGCTGTGCGTCCATTGTCATGGAGGGACAATTCCCTGGTAAGGTTTGGGTTGAATGTAGTTATTCCACTCTGCAAGAGTGGGGGACCCACTGAGATGCTCCACCCTTGCAGACTTACGGAATCTGATGGATTCCTGAATGCTCTGGGGGATTTTCCAGCTGACATGGCTGGTGTTCCTGTCGAGGCCCTTGTCTCACTGTGGAATGGTGAGATGTGCATACACTCCTGAGTGCTCTTGCTGTGGAGTACTTAGGTCACCTTCTCCAGCAACCTGCATGCAATGAAACAGGAGGGTTGGTGGCTGGAGTGTAGGTGGAATAAATCTTGGTCCAAATCTGACCAAACATGGGTGAGATTGCACCATCGTGCCTACCACATGTTAGAGGTGGTGTTGAAGAAAGCCTGCTTCAACGCTATCATTGCATCTGCAAGTAGCCATCTGGCAAAGCTTCTCTGAGTGGTGAATGGGCTTTTGTCTCCTGGTCATGAGAGCAGCAACGCTCTGACACCGTCAGAGGTCTGCTGTAACAACTTTGAGAGGCATTAGGGACACAAATTGCTCAGATTTAGACAGAGTTGGATGCCACAGTTAGAGCAAGTCCAATGGAGGCATCCAGAGCACTGTCTGTTCCATATGTATGGGATAAATTTCAATTATTGCAGGCTGAGGATGTGGAAAAGCCCCCTTGTTCATCTTGGCTTCTTAGAGCTAGCTGTAGGGGGCTGACTGGGTGGGTCCAGGGAGTGATTAATGCTTCACTGGAGGAGGGGGAGGTACCATTTGCTTTGAAAGAGAAGAGAACCTGTCTGGACCCAGAAATATTAAACAACTATCGCCCAGTGGCAATTATCCCCTTTTGGGGCAAGGTGCTCAAGAGTTTGGTGGTGGTCCAGCTTCAAGCATGCTTGGGGGGAACTGATAGCTTGGATCCATTCCAGTCTAGCTTCAGGCCTTGTCATGGCACTGAAACTGCCTTGGTTGCCCTAGCTGACGACATCTGGTGGGAGAGAGATGCGGTAGCTTTTGATACTCTTGATCACAGTATCCTTTTGGAGGGTCTCAGGGAAGTGGGGGCTGGGGGCACTATGTTTCAGTGGTTCTGCTCATATCTTCAGGGCCACTTCCAAAAAGTGATTATGGGAGGTTACTATTCAGCACTGTGGGAGTTGTACTGTGGTGTTCTGCAGGGTTCCATCTTGTCCCTCATGCTATTTAACATCTATATGAAGCTGCTGGGAGCTGTCATCATGTTGCACCCTAGGCGCAAGAGAAGTTAGCTCAGGGAGAGGAGTCAGATGAGGATGAGGTCCCTGGGAGCGTTGAAGGAAGGGGGAGCGCAGTCAGCCTGCAGACTCCATTGGCCAGTCCCCCCATCGAGGCAGTTCCTGCTCCACCTGCGAGCCCCCCACCTGAGCCTTTGGGAAGCGACCCCTTGCGCGCACCAACCATGCCCCTGCAGGAATCCCCACCTGGCACTTCAAACGCTTCCCCGCCAACCAGCTTCCCGCTCCCCGAAGCCGAGCCGCCTAGCGAAGCCCCGCTGTCAGATGGGCTGTTGGAGGCTCGCTCACCCTTGTGAGACGGCACGAGAAAAGGGACCTTGAGAGGGTGGAACTTCAGAGGAGCCATTGTTTATGGGCCTTCCCTATAATAATAATAATAATAATAATAATAATAATAATAATAATAATAATAATAATAATAATGGGAATATACTGGGAGAGAAAACATTTGAAATAATAGTTGTAAACAGAAACACATTTATAGTGGTGTGTCAATATTTGGTTCAGTAAATAGAGATGGTAATTAATTTAATTAAGTTCATCATGATTACTTCAGATACTTTCTCTTCAACAAAGTGGGAAAAATACATCCCAATATATGAAAAAAATGAGCAAAAACACAGGGTGATATTCAACAAACTCCTACTCAAAGTAGACCCATTAAAATGGATGTGCCTAAGTTAATCACGTCCATTAACTTCAGTGGGTCTACTTTGAGCTGGACTAGCTTTGAATATCACCAATAGTGATATTCAATAAATATCTTATTTTCTTATGCTCTGCACATTTTAACCTACTGCACAAAAGCCATTTTGCTCCAGAATAATATAATTTTCCTGAGTCTGTTTCATTAATGTGATATTTTCCATTTCTGCTATTACCATGCTTTATACCTAGTGTTCAGAGATGATGATCACCTCTGTGCTTTCTTGATGCTGTAGATCCACAAATATTTTAAGATTTGCAGGTACCATTATGACCATCCAACCTAGCTGATTACTTCAAGTTTAGCAGAAACACCAAATTGCCTAAAAAAACCTGCTAACCTCTCACATTTTAAAGAGATAACACATTATTCACATAATCTGTTCTCCAAGTAAGAAGATGCAAATTGTGAGATGTGGCAAAGTTCTGAAGGCCAAACAACTTTCTGCTAGACTTCTCAGTCACTCCTCATAGATAGAACTGTAGGCCCATATGGTCTTGAACAGGCCTGGTATTATCCTTAGGCACTATATAGGTCCAGCAGAGAAATAGAATGTAGTAAACGATCAAGTACTTTGCTCCTTCAAAACTGTTTATTGGTTTTATCATTTCTGACTGATTGACACTGTCTAGCTCAGGGATAACCAGCATGCAGGGCTGGTTCTAAAGGGCGGCCAGGTTGGGCACTGGCCCGAGGGCCCCAGAGCTACAGGAGCCCCTAAGGGGCCCTCCGCTCCCCTTCTGCGATCTGCACCCCTCATGCCCCCCACTTACCTGTCAGCCGGCTTTTTAGCATTGCCCTTAATGAAGATGGCGGCCACAGCTTCCCTAAGGTACTGAAGCTGCTGCTGCCATCTTAGTTGATGGCAGAGATGTGTGCGCGTAGCACACACATGTACCATCAACAAAGATGGCGGCGGAGGCTTCATTCCCCTTAGGGAAACCGCGGCCGCCATCTTCATTAAGGGCAATGGTAAAGACTAGAGAGGTAGGGGGCGCAGGGGGGCGTGGGGGGGCATGCACGCATGTACACACGCATGCGCACACCCACCCACCCACCTACCAGGGGGCCAGGGCAAGCTGATGCCCAAGGGCCCCCGCATGCCTGGAGCCAGCCCTGCCAGCATGGCACCCTCCAGATGTTGTGGAGTACAACTCCCGTCATCTCTGAAGATTGGCCATGCTGGCTGGGGCTGCTGTAGTCCCAATGTTACCCCTGTCCTCGCTTGTGTGTGATGGGAGTTCCACATTGTGATGAAGCCTGTGTATATACAGCTCTACAGATGAGGCCTCTCCCTCTTCTGATGTCTACACTCAATGCATGGACATCAGACAGAAGGGACAAGACTAGCAGTGAGGCTCCACTTTCTTCTTAAATGGGTGGAGCCATCTTCATGAGTAGAATGTATGGAAAGGCCTATTTTTGAAGAATTAGGAGCCAGTTTGTTTGACTTTGCAGAAAGTTAGGAGACAATATTGTTGCACACACCCCAATCTCTGAGTGGTGCAAGATTTTCAGGGGTTTCTGCACTTACCCAGGGTTCCTTGGAATGAAGGTCAGCGAAGACTGTGGTGTCATTATGATATACGGTATATTTTCACATACTGTATTTACACATGCACATTACACATGCAACCTGAGCATAAGATGGAGAGGTTCACAGCATTAACAGTCCAACAGATCTTGCTTCCCTATCAGGCTTCCAGGGAAGCCATGGCTTGGGATTCAGACACAGGGAGCAAACAAGCCTCTCTGTCTCTTTTCCAGCTTTTGGTTTCTCCAATACTCACTCCAAAACTATCTCCTGTCCCAGCTGGGTGAGAGGGAGAAATACCCTCATTCCTATAGCAACACATTGCTTTCCTGGCAGAGTTCCTATAGCATCCTTTGACATTCAGATCATCCCATCAAGGAACAAAGAAACTAATTTGACTAGTTCAACAGGTTTCTCTGCTGCAGATCCCAGCTTCCACATACAGGATTGCAAGTCTGAAGGGGTTCCACATACAGCATCCATCCGAACCCCTCAATCCTATTGTTACATTGTTATGCTCTCCCCACTTGCCTGAGTGCAGAGAAGTTCCTGCAGCAGCGCTTACCTGGTTAACTTTGGCTTCCTTTGAAATGAGAGATTAAATGAGAGCATACCTGGAAGCATACAGCATAGTAGTTCTACAAACAGGACATATGTTGCGCCCACATCAGATCTCCAGAGATCTCCAAGGCACCCTTGTATTCCCAGATACTTTTAGCTTAGCACTCTTAGCTTTTTCTCAAAGAGCAAATTTGAGTCCTATTTTGTTCTCTCTTTGGGGGATGCTTTTCCTATTATTTGATGACTAGTAAGCCCTCCACTAAGAAATGGGTTGTTCAGCCTGCAATCCTATGCCCTCTTACTTGGATGTAAGCCCCATTCAACTTAATGGGGCTTACTTCTGCACAGACAAATGTAGGACTGCACTGTCAAAACAGCAACAGATAGGCATTTTCAATTCTGCATCTTTAGCAGCCTCAACCTTTATTGTACTGTTTGACCATTTAATGTACTGGATCCACTCCCTCTAGAATTTTACACACACAGAGACAGACACAGACACCCACAGAGTTGTTGTTGTTGTTTATTGTTGTTGTTGTTATTTAGAAAAGCACAACCCTAAACTTCCACATATGTGTCCTTTGTACAATTATTGCAAAAATTCTACCTGGTCCAGTATTGTACAAATTTGATCTGAATGTGAAATTGAAAACTGCACTGTAATTACATTAAAAAGGTGCTCGCCCCAAAAGCATAATGACTCTAATAGCTTGATCAAAATGAAAGTTATAAAACAGAATTTAGTGCCCAAATGAACTGGCAGCAACTCACACAGTTCACAGCTATAACTGTCCTTCATGCTGGGTTCCAAATTAAGAGCTACCATTCAGGGGAAAAAAAAGGGGGGGGAGAAAGCCAAGCAATCTCGTAAACAGATGGGATGTTCTGTTTCACTGTGCGCAGCGGTGGAAACGAGAAGGAAAACAATGCTTTAAAAATGTTTTTTGAAATTACCAGCATAGTACTGTGGCTGGATGTTGGGCTGCAGTCCTCTACTACCCACTGTAGCCTGCTGGAATCTTATTAGACATCTATGGGATTTAAGCTGCCTAAATCTACTCAGGATTGCAGTCTGGGCCAATGATCTTGGGAACCAGGTTCAGTCTTTGGGCAAGTCACTCTCCCTTAGCCTGGCCTACAGCAAAGGTGTGTGGTAGCAAGGGGCATGCTAGAATTCTGCCCAATTCAGATTTGGTACCAAATTTTCCTTTAATTCGCTTATTGTTATAGATCAGATTTTTATGTAATGACTTTGTGCTGCTATTCTTGGAAATTTTTTTTTAAAAAACTATCACTAAAATATTGATGTTAATATTGATAATTTTATCAATATTTCCATCAGTTATCAATATTTCCTTCAATTTGTCAATATTTGCTTTCAAAATATTGAGATTTCCTTCAAAAATATCAATATTAATATTTTTTCCAAGGGGAAAAAATGGATCAGAAAGGGCAGTGGCTTGTGAACCAAGAACAAACTTGAATCAATACCAGCCTGTTAGGTTGACAGAAAGCTTTAGAACCGCCACCGGCCAATGGATCCCATCCCTAGTGGTAGTGTGAGGATGAAATGCTGTTCTGAGCTGCTAGGAAAAGGGC
This sequence comes from Rhineura floridana, assembly GCF_030035675.1. NCBI lineage: Eukaryota > Metazoa > Chordata > Lepidosauria > Squamata > Rhineuridae > Rhineura > Rhineura floridana. The sequence continues at coordinate 12,151,357 of NC_084483.1, read as the reverse complement.
AGGATACAAAGATAATATACAATTAGAAAATCAATGCCAACAATATAAAATTTGTGCTAGAAAACAACAGTGGGCCAAGCAAAATATTTTATTATAATTTCACATAGAACACATATTTGACTACGAGAAAAGAAATGTTAATGAGGTTTGATCCATTTGAGAACTGTGCAGGGCTGCCCCAGCTAGAGCAAAGGTGAACCGAAGATGAAATGACACAACCACCAGGGTAAGTTTGGACCTGTTCCCAAGATGGGGTCTTTGAGTGGATCTTATAAGTGTTCACAAAATTCATCCAGTTATAGGACAAAAATGGATTCCTCATAATATTATCATGTTAATATTTTAGAAACTTTAACCCTGCTGTCACATGCACATTTACTTTGAAGTAACTGTGTTCAGTGTAAGTATAAGTAAATGTATTTAGGATTTGTTGTCCAAATTAATATAGTGCTCTGATTTAAAACATAGCCCAGCCTGTTTATAATCCAGTGCTTCTCCCAGGTTTTTACACAGCCAGTCATAGGGAAGTTTCTTTCTCAACTCCTTCACGATTAAAATATATTTGTGGCTTACATTGGCTTATATTAGGCCTGACAGATTAGCAGTTTGACCCAATAAACCTTATGTTCTCAAGCAATGATTTTCACATATTTCAGGCTTTAGTATTCTCCTTTATAAACAATCTGTGCATCCCCAGCAGCACAAACCAATAAACAAAAACAGTCCATATCATTTCCCAGCTCACACATCAGCCCACTTCCTCATCTTTTCTTTTCTGCTGTTTCCAGCAGCCCAGTAACACACCTGCAGCTGCCAGGACTTTTTAAAGACAAAGTGTCAAGTCCCTCCTTCCTTCTCTTTTCTCATTTAGAGTGTACTGTTGTTCATGTTGATTTGGCCACTGTCTCTGTCGGAGACTGTTCTCACCGTTCCCTAGAAAATGGGCCTGCCTCGGTTTTCGAAACCTACATGCACAAGCGCAAACATTAGCCCTCTCTTGGTTACTACAGTTCCAGCTATCGTACATGAACTCCCAGTTCTTCTCTCTGCCAGAGCTGACACGATCTACAAACAAATAATGCCGTTTCAAAACCTGGTCTCACAAAATACTTATACCATTCCCAAAACAGGCACGTAAGCCCCAGACCTTTTATGGCCAACAACAGCGTCTCTTCTTCTCCTTCTCACTATAGGACATGCTCACATAGCGATTTCTCCAACCCATTAAGGAAAAGAAACAAAGACATGATGTCACTAACAGATTTATAATCACATATGTCAGGGGACATCAACCTTTTTGGGCCAGTGATACATTTAGAATTTTGAGAATGGTGCCAGTCACAAATTGGCTGCTTGTCATGGGGTGTAACACAAAATGGCTCCTGTGAGGGAATGGCATAAATCAAAATGGCTGCAAAAGAGCAGAAAAAGAGTCAGTACCACAAAATGGTGTGGGTATGGCCCTCCACCAATAGCAAAAAGCCACCTCCATCAGTCACCACTGCACTTACTCACTTCTCCTCTGATCAGAATGGTGACAGGATGCATTCAAGTCCTTGCATCCAGTGAATGTGGGCAGGTTTAAGAGGGTGCATGCAATGTAAGAGAGGCCAAGCCAGGGCAAACAGGAAATGAGCAAGAAAAGCAGTCTTTCAGGCACTGTGATGTTCGTCTGAGATCTTTCAAGGGCACCATAGGATGTACTAATGGGCACACGTGCCCATTGGCACCACATTGGTAACCCCTGGCATGAGCTTTTGTGCATTATAGCATCTGAAAAAGTAAACTTAGTCCACAAAGGCTTATTTTTTTATGGTGCCACAATTCCTTATTGTTTTTGTTGCAACAAGCAAACACAGCTTTTCTATTAGCCCCTGTTGTGAGAGTTGTTTAACATATTGGACACTGATCTTCTCAAATGTGTCTCTTCCAGCTCCTGTTATTTCTTTGCCACCTCAAGACACCCAGAATTTCACAGGAAATGACATCATTTTTGGTTGTGAGGTATCTGCATATCCCATGCCACACCTTGAATGGAAGAAGAAAGGAAATAAAATGTTTCTGCCAGGAGATGATGCTCATATTTCAATATAGGTGTACAGTGTAAGGCAGGTAAGGTGATATAATTATGAAGCCTTCTCTTTATTAAGCTTACAGGGAGACACAGACCTCTTCCTACAACAAAACGGTGTTTGGAAAAACATATATAATTCTTCACCATTCAAGTGTGGGGGTGGGGGGTAGGACGGAACCCAAGTATCAGTTGGAAACCTGTGCTTTTTACCGGGTTCATAAATGACCTGGAGCTGTGGGTGAGCAGTGAGGTGGCCAAGTTTGCTGATGATACTTGTCTTAGCCCCAGCTGTGGGCTTGCTTAAGTTTTAAGTTCAATTCCAAGGAGTCAGTGAGACAGCTCCAAAAGTTTACTTACAGGAAGACTTTATTGAGTAATTTAACAAGCACACAGGCATACCCAATAAATGGAACAGGCTGCGTGGTCCCTGCATGGACACTTGCAGTCTATGCGCTCACCTGGGCCCTGACAGGCATGCCTACCCAATGGAACAGGCCCAAGGTCTCTTGCAGAGAGGCGTTAAGGTCCTAACCTTGAGTTGCTTGGAATTCTGCTGACTATGCCAATTGTCTTAGCCCCAGCTGTGGACTTGCTTAAGTTTTAAGTTCAATTCCAAGGAGCCAATGAGACAGCTTCAAGAGTTTACTTACAGGGAGACTTTATTGAGTAATTTAACAAGCACACAGGCATACCCAATAAATGGAAGAGGCTGCGCGGTCCCTGCAGTCTGAGCGCTGAACTGGGCCATGACAGGCATGCCTACCCAGTGGAACAGGCCCAAGGTCTCTCGCAGAGAGGCGTTAAGGTCTGAACCCTGAGCTAACGGCACGGGCACCTTTTATAGGAAAAAGCTTGGCAAAGCATACATGATGAGGGCATACAGCATTAATCAAATCATGACATCTTGACAGAACTACATCATTAAGCCATATCAAACTAAGCATCAAAGCTGCTACTATCTTACTTTCTTTGAAGTATCCCTGTTCCGTGATCTGGGGTGTCAAGGCACTTGATGGATCTTCCTGTCTACGTGCGACAACACTGTGCTGGTGTAAGCAGGACATGTTGACCTGTCTATGCCACCCTTTCTATGGCACGTGCCCTACAGTAATCAGCGCATGCAGCCCATCCTTGACACATGTGGCTCATTAGAGCTATCTGGACCAGTGCCAAAGCTACTGTCCTTGAAGATACATCAAACAGTCCTTTCCCTCCCCACCAGCCTCCTATCACATGTGCTACCGTTTCTCAGCTCGTGTAGCTTGTCAGTGGCTATCTAGTTGAGCTTCAAAGAGGTGTCCTTGAGGGTGCATCAAAAGACCATCTCTCAGCCCACTAGCCTCTCACAGATAAGACACAGCTGAGGAACATTGACTGTTCTGTGACCTAATCTCTAACAAGCTAGGTCTCTGGCAGGTGCCCAAAGCTACAGAAGACAGCATTATGAGCTTAACTATTAAATCTTAACCTCCTAAAAGCACGTATACATATAAAAGCAGTAAGGCAGCCTTACATAATGGTTATAGCGGCTACATACATGCCCCAGGGTATACAATACTAAATTCTTTAGGGTTGCTAAAATAAAAAGATTGTGAAGCACTCCAAAAGGAACTCTCCAAAACTGGTGAACAGGCATTAAAATGTCAAATGTGATTCAGTTAGAGCAAATGTAAAGTGATGTGCATTGGTGCAAACCCCCTTGAATTCACTATACGCTAATGTGGTCTGAAATGGTGGTAACTGACCAGGAAAGAGATTGTGAGTTATGGTGTGTAGCTTGAAAATGGTGACCCAGTGTGCAGCAGCAGCTGTGTTCTAAAACTGTCAAGTTGTGTTCTTTTCCACCAATCCCAGTTAGAAGTCTGGCTACTGTATTTTCTACCCAATTCCTCCTTAATGGTGTTCCTTTGTTGTCATCTGACTTCCTTTCTCTCCGCAAACTCAAGAAGAGCCTCTGAAGAAAGTAAAACAAATAGCAGGGGGAATAATCTGCCTTCCTGATCCTGGAGTGACCAGGGACAGAATTTGGCTTCTATCTCACTGGTGTTCCCTAGCACATGTGTTTACTTTTACCCATTTTTGTAAATGGCTGCCATTCACTCCTATGAAAAAATATAAAACACTGGGGTCACTAATTGCCGTCAAGGCAAAATATATGGCCTGCCATCACCACACGGGGTGGGAGGACACACAGCATATTTCTATGCCCTCATTGTGTCTTCCTTAGGTTCTCTGCAATACACAGGCCTTCCCGCTGCACTCTTGCCCACAACATTCACTACCTAGCCTCTGTCCAAACTTACCAGACAGTGGAGGTGGTGAGGGATCCTTCTTTTCTTCGCTTAAAAAAAAAATTAGTGGGTGGTCAAGTGTGCTGCAAAGCAAAGCACTGGTATCCAGCTGCCCACCACCTAAGAATGACTTGGGGCCCATATGGGGCCCAGAGGCATTCTGGAGAAATAAATATGGTGGGTGGTGGGAGGCTGGTGCTTGACTTTGCAGCATGCTCAACCATCCCCTGTAAAAACAAACAAACCCAAAGCATTTTTTGTCATAGGCACCAAAGGGTGCCATACTGACGAAGATTGCACTAGTAGTTGTGTGCTACACATGACAGTAGAGAGCAAATATAATGTTATAATCAATGTCTCAATGCAAAGCATGACTTGCTGTGTATGCTCGTCTGAAAGATATATGGTGAGGACTATCTCCTGTTTATTATTTGTCCTCCATCTCCTCAGGCAAGAGGTGGACCTCGGAAGCACAGTGTTTCTGGATGGTTGCAAATTCAAGGAATCAAGAAATTGGATGAAGGCATCTACATATGGTAAGAATGTTTCAGTGGATGTAGCCAGCTAATTCCTAACCACATGATTAATTACTTCCTTAGTTATACTGTAATCTTTGGCCAGTCACTCTGTAGCTGTCAAGAGGTAGGCTACGGATTGTTTTTTGAGCTAGAAGTTGACTTACCTTAGGCACAGTACCACTAGAACAAAGGTAAGTTGCTTTATTTATTTATTTTTTTTACAATAATTTTTATTCAAATTTTCATAAAACATAGAAAACAAAATCATAAAACATTCAAAGACAAAAAACAAAACAAAACAAAAATGATTAAACAAAAAAAAATAAAATGTTGACTTCCCATTTGTCACATATCAAATCAGTTATAGGTCTACAATATATAACAATCCTGTCTCTTAAATCATATTATAAAATCACTTTCCTCCAGTAGTTATCTTAATTAATCATCAAATCTCATAAACATTACTTTATTCTTTCCACAAAAAGTCAAAGAGAGGTTTCAATTCTTTAAGAAATATATCTATCAATTTTTCTCCAAATAAACATGTCAATTAATCCATCTCGTTAATAATTATAATAATCTTATTGTCATAACCATAGTCCAAATAAACATTTCGATTAATCCATCTCATCAGAATCTGTTAGGTCCAATAATTTCAATAGCCATTATTCCATTATCCCTATTAGTTCCATCTTCCATCTTCAATAGTCCTGTTAAGTCCAGTAATTTCAGTGTCCAATCTTCCATTATCAGTATTCCATAATAATCTTGCTGTTGTAGCCATAGTCATATAATAAGAGTCTGATGGGAATTTCCTCTATCCCAAATATTTTCTTGCCATCCATTCTGAATAAGTTGCTGAAATACTGTTGTAAAGTCATATCTGTGTTCTTCTTTTTTACAAAATGCACTGGCTCATCTCTTAAGAGTTTTTCCATTGTCACATGGCTGCAGTTAATTCCATAGATTTTCTCTATATCAAGCTCCATCACATCATTCCAGTCCAGAAGATTATCCAAGCCATTGATAACTTTATCTCTAATATCTTCATTAATTTCTTCAGAGATAACGTTAAATTCCAAACAGTAGATTTTATTTCTAAAATCCATAAACTCCAGATCTTTTTCCAATTCCACATTTGTTCCAATCTCCAGGGCTTGTATCTTCCCTTTATTTTTTCTTTTCTCATCTCTGATCTCATTCTCCTCTCTCACAGAATCCCCTATTTCTTTACACTCCTGCGTCATTTTGCTCAGTTCAATTTTCAGCTCCTTACTACCCTGTCGCAGGGTTTGTTTCGTTATCTCAATCTCATCCATTATTTTCTGAAACATAATTACTTCCAGATTCTCAGCCACTTTCTTGATTGCCATTTTTAAAACCACGAAAACAAAACAAAACAAAAATAAAGAAGAACCACTTCTTATTTCAGCAACAATTGGGTTAATATTCCAGGCTTGATGACATCACAGTATAAACAGAGCAACCTGCCTTATCTCTCTATGTTCAAGAATGCAAAACAAATTTAGTTCCCAGCATCAAAACAGTTAGTGGCGTCGTGAAGAAGCAGATTCGTCAAAATAAAATAGACCAAAAAGAGAATAGTCCCAGACAATATAATATTCCTCGGAATAGAAATCAGGAATAGAAATCCCTCTTCTGTTTATTATCTTTAGAATGCACTTCCAGGACAGCTTTTTGCGACAGAAACAGAGATAAGCTGTTAATTTCGTGAATAACAGAGAAGAGCTATATCTCACCCAGAAGTTGTCCAAAGCCGATCAATCTGACAAATCTCCTTTTGCTGCAACAATTTAAACCAAGTAAAAAAAATAATAGAAAGAAGGGTGCTTGCCTGTTAGTCCGTTCTCTCTTTAAAGAAAAGATAAACGTATCGCTTAAGCAGATAGAGCTTGTTAGGAAGTCCGTCCGGCATTGTCGGCTGGACCTTATCTCATAAATTAATGAAATCCAGTCCTCCCAACAAAAACAGGCTTTGAGGTTGATCTCTACGTTTCTCCCTGCGCGGGAGAAATTTCATCAGTCAAAAAAAAAAAATGTTCTGACTGATTTATATCTGAATAAGCTTCTTTTGAGGCGGGGGCCCGTCCCAAAAGCAGGCACAAGCGAAGTCACCCTTCCCGGAAGTCAACAAAGGTAAGTTGCTTTAGGATGTGAACCAGATACTGTGTTGGAGTATTAGAACCAGCTCCTGACAAGCCAAGGGACCAAGAACCTGGGAACAAAGAGGTAAAATAGGTCTATAGGAAGGGTGGGGAGTCTTTTTCAGACTGAGGGCCACATTCCCATCTGGGCAACCTTCCAGGGGTCACTTGCCAATGGTGGGTGGAGCAACAAATGTAAACTTTCAATTTAAACAGGCATTATCAGAGTCCAAGGACGCATACTAGCCAGGCTAAAACATTCAAGGAGGTATGAAATAGGGCTGGGTGAGGGGTGTGTGGCTGAGGAGGGGCCTGCAGTTTCCCACCCCTAATCAATAGGAAGAAGCAGGAAGTAAAGATCCCTTTTTGTTTCTACCAGAGAACAAGCCTGACGTAGACATTCACATCATATATTCTGGCATATTGATGTACAAGAACCTACTTTGCTTGTTTGACTCCTTCCCTTGCAATTCTCTTCTTTTTCCAAAGCTTAGTGGTGGTGGCACACACACTGTATCCCTGACTATCATTCCTTGGGCTCCATCTTCAAGACCTGCCAACATTATCAGGTCCCAAAGTCAGTTACAGGGCTAATGCAACGAAGTCTAGTGTAGGGGTTTGGTGAGCCTGTTGCTCTCCAGATCTTGAGGAACTGTGACACCCATCAGCTGTATCCAGCATGGCCAGATAGTCAAGGATACTGATAGGAGTTGCAGTTCAGCAACATCTGGAGGGCCACAGTTTCCCCACTCCTCCTTTCCTAGTACTGTAGTATTGGAAGTTCCCCCTGCTCAGGAACCGCTGGTGGGGAGAGGCAGAAAAAGGACCTGGCATCCTGGCACTGTTGTTGCTGCTCCTAACCAGGATGGTTCAGGGGCTGGAGCAGGGTAGTGGCAAGGTCAGAGTGGTGTAGGCACACTGGTGGGAACGTCCTGCCCATGCTGCTGCCCTGGTCCACCTGGGTAAGCAGCAGCAACAACAGTGCCAGGAGACCAGCTCTGAGGCAGTGCCCCTCCTTGCCTATGCTGTTGCCCTGCTCCCAGTTTGGCACAGCAATGCTATAGAAGTGCACCATGAGCTGGGGGCATAAAGGGGACAGGATACCTCCATGCAGCATCTATCAGCTTATGCAGGGTAGTTGGCAGGAAGGAAAGGTTTACCTTGCTGGTATGAAATTAAGGTGTGATGCTTTGTCAGCATGCACCAGTGCTTCAGCACAGTAATTTAGCAGATTTAGGGAGTGCCTCATTTGAAGATGGACCTCATATTTTAATTCTCCCTGCTTTTTAGTCCGGGAGGTAAGAAATGGGATCCTGTGCAAGTTTGCTTAGAATTGATTGCTCATTTGCATGTTTATTGAGTTCAGTGGGATTTACTCCCATGCAATCATGCTTAGAATAGGTAAAACTGACCATGGGGAGGGAGGCCTGGATTGGGCAGGGGAGGAGGAAGAAGGAAGAGGGGAGGAGAGGAAGAAGGGAGGAGGAAGGGAGAGGAGAGGGGAAGGAGGGGAAAGGCAGGTCTGATAATTTGCATGCTTATTGAGTTCAGTAGGATTTACTCCTGTGCAATCATGGCTAGGATAAGTAATACTGGCCATGGGGGGGAGGAGGGGGAGGGGAGAGTAGAGGGAAGGAAGAAGGGGGAGAGGGGAGCAGAAGGAGGGGGAGGGGAAGGGAGGGGTGAAGGAAGGGAGAAGGAAGAGGCAAGAGGGAGAGGATAGGAGGGAGGAAGGAGGGAGGGCAGGTTTGATCATTTGCATTCTTTTTGAGTTCAGTGGGATTTACTCCTGTGCAATCATGCTTAGGATAGGTGAAACTGACCTGGGGGAGAGGCAGGGGGAAGGGGGGGAGGGGATTGGGTGGGTGGGCACTGGGCAGAGGGGAAGCCCCTTTCCTTTCTAAAGGGAAAACATTGTGAACAGTATCATTCTTTTTCAGGGTTTCCCCCACCTTTTTATTCTACAACAGGCACATGTAGTCTCCCATCCAAATTTAAACCAAAGCTGTTCCTGGCCACATCCACACCAGACTGTTATTTCACTTTAGGTAGTCATGGCTTCTCACAAACAATCCTGGGAAGTGTAATTAGTGAAGGGTACTGAGATTTGCTAGATGCCCTGTTCCACTGACAGAGCTTCAATCAGAGCGGCTGACCGTTAAACCACTCTGGCCACTGGAACTCTTTCAGGGGAATAGGAGTCTCCTTTCAGCACCCTCACAAACTACACTTCCCAGGATTCTTTGAGGGAAGCCATGACTGTCTCGCATGAAATTAAAGTCTGGTGTGGGTGTGGCTCCCTGTTTAGGCAAGCCCAGCAGCTGAGTCTGGCTTTTAGAACGCTGACAGTTGGTTCTTACTGAGCATGCATGACATTATCATTGAGTTCAAGCCAAAATTTCTTAAATTAATTAAAAATCAGCCAGGCATTTTTTAAACTTTTAAACTGCAGAAGATGAAGGTCAGAGTATGGGGCAAGGTCAGTAATAGGATTACAGGTACTCTGTGAACATGGCTGCTTTTTAATTAATTTCAACAGATTATGAGAACTCTCAGAGAAAAAAGTCCAAAAGGGGTCTGGTTTTTCTCTCTATCTTTTTAGACTTTGAACTCTCGATTCTCTCTGTTTTGTGTATCACCATGAACATTTAGAGGGCTGTTAAGCAAGCGTTTCTGAGTTCATGACTATATGTTTTGTAAGGTTTTGTTTTGAATTGAGCTTATGGGAAGCATCAGAATGGCATAGGGGGTATTTTCAATTTAACATTGCAGAATGCGAAAAATCCATGCTGACTATAGTATACAGCCACTCTTGTGGCTGTATAACAGAGTTGATTCGTCATGTCTTTCCAATGTCTGATTAACTTAAAATATGTTTTGTTCAATGTAAAATCTGACATTCCCCCCTTCCCTATTTCTCTCCTACCCCAATATGAGTTAGACTGTTGGTCCATGTGCTGTCTGCTCTGACGGTTAGCAGGGAGGCAAAGACAGAGTATTTCCCAGTCCCACTACCTGGGCCCTTCTGCAGGCAAAAGAGGTGCCTAAGCATTGCCCTATGGCCATTCCCTAATTGCTTGTTTAGTTTTTGTTTGTTTATTTATTTATTTATTTATTTAATTGATTGATTGATTGATTGAATGATTAAATATTTAATTAATTAATTAATTAATTAATTAGTATCCCTCCTTTCCTTCCAGCAGGAGCCCAAGGCAGCAAACAAAGGGCTAAAAACACTTTAAAACATCATAAAAACAGATCTTAAAATACATTAAAACAAAACAGCGTTAAAAACATTAAAAAAACTTTTAAAAAGGATTAAAACATTATTAAAAACGTATTACGTTTTTAACACTATATGTGTCTTATTCTGCAGGCTTATCACCAACATTTCGGAATATTCCTGGCAGCTGGATCACAAGTGATAGTACAGATGATGGAGACTATTTTGATTCTATTGAAGATGAGGACAGGCAGAATATGAATCTGGGGACTATGAAAAATGAAACAAGTTCAGACTGTAAAAGGGGTTGTGTGTGTCCAACGTTTTAACTTCCATCTTTTTTACTTATATGATCTGCATTGTTCGATGACCTCATGTATCACAAGAAAAATATATATCAAATTCTAGAAACGATCACAGTGCCTAAAAGTATACTGTACCATTTCAACAATATTTTTCTAATGCTGAGCCTCCATATCAATTATATTCAGAATGTTGCAAGGCGCTAAGAAATGTCAAAATCATAGACTGAAATATATACAAGTTGCACTTATTAAGACCACTCTACACTTCTTTATGTGAAACATAACTCTCCTTGGCCATGCAGCTGCAGCCACATAAGGGCTTGACAACAACAGGCAGTTTGTGAAGACTTTGTGTGGCTTTTAGGCAGTAAAGGGAGAAGGATCATAGGAGGGCAACCTGTGGGGTTCCAGAGTAAGGTATTCTGAGTTATCTTAGGCCAGATATGGGGAACCTGTGATCATCCAGATGTTGCTGGACTATATCTCCCAGAATCTCTGATCACTGGCCAGGTTGGCTGGGGCTGATGGGAGCTGGAGTCCAACAATATCTGGACGGTCACATGTTTCCACCAGTGTCTTAGGCCATGATGTGGGAGGCTCACTGTTGATGGGGCTGAAGGAAATGAGATATGTGTCTCTTAATCATATGATTTTTTTGTATTTATTTCATAGACTAAACTATTTGGACCACTCCAACATATTATTTGTTTTCACCTTTATTCCGCACATTGCTCTGTAGAGGGACAAATTTAATGTCCTTCCATATGTTTCCAGAAATGTTGCATATATACCACTGCCCATTTGCATGTAGGGGCTTACATGACTTAATGCTCCTCCATACAAAAAACAAACCCTTGACATAGAAAGCTAAATAGGGGAGAGAAAGGTTCAAGCTTACTCTTCTCCCTGCTGTGGTAGTTTCCTTCATTCTTTCTTATATGGCGATGCATTCTATCATGTGAGCCCATACCCGGCCTCACTGCCCATCTCAGTGAGAACTAGGCTTGAGCCTTTGCTGTAGACAGAATTCATCATCACAAATTATTCTTCAGAGTAAATGACTGATATTTTCTCCTGACCTTTTAGGAGAAAATACATTAATGAGGTAATTAACATGTTACTGCAAGCCCAATTCAAACGGCTGGTTTGAACTTACAATGTCATATAAAGCTCAGGCCCCAATATCTAACAGAATCTCCCAACTTGAGCACACCTGGACCCTGTTTGACTCCTTCCCTACTCTGAGAGAGGTTCAGAAGATGGCAACTAGAGAAAGGGTCTTTTTAGTATGGTCCCCTGTGTCAGAGCTTGGAAAAGTTACTTTTTTGAACTACAACTCCTATCAGCCCCAGCCAGCATGGCCACTGGATTGGGCTGATGGGAGTTGTAGTTCAAAAAAGTAACTTTTCCAAGCTCTGCTATGGAATGCTGTCCCCAATGAGGCCTGTCTGACACTGATATGAACCTCCCTTTGGCAACAGTTTAAGACATATCTCTTCTCCCAGGCATTTGAGAGAATATGATTATCATTCCTATTACTAGTACTTGTTGTATAGTGATTGAATTAAAAAAGAGAACAAACGTTGCCCATAGGTTTACTGTTCAAAATGCCAATTATATGTTCTGATCCTTCCTTACCTTCTCAGACAAAAGTTTCCTCAAGTGAATTTACTCTTCCTATCAATTTTAGTAATCATTGTCATAGAAAATGGATACCAATGTTGGATTTCAGTTGTTTCTGATATACAGTAGGCCCCCTCTATACGTGTTCCACTTTAAGGCATTCCGCTGAAGCGGCAGCTTTCGTTTTTAATTTAAAAGCTATTTTTTTCTCTTTTGCGACATTTTGCGATGTTTTCGTGTCATTTTCGCGTGACGTGGCCAATTAAAGTCAATGGGGTTCCGCTTTACGGCGTTTTCTGCTTTATGGCGGGGGTCCGGAACGGAATCCGCCGTATAAGCAAGGCCCTACTGTATAGCCCTCAGGTTCTCCATACTAATTACTAGTAGCCTCACAGCTGGTGTTCTTCAGGAATTCTAAGAAACTAAAAAAATCCATGCAGTTTTGAAACCAGTAGTTTTGTCAGGTACAGTCTGTCATCTTGATTCAAAATGGCATCCAATTACATTTAAACATAGATGGAAATCTGCGCCTTGAATTCAGGAACCATCATGCAAAATTTGGTTGCAATATCTTTAGAGATGTCCAAATACATAGTGAACAAACAGCTTCCCAAAACGTATAGTAGTAAATTATTCTCCATATTTATTATGGATGTTAAAGTTGGACATGAAAAAAGCAGATAAGGGAAAAATCAAATCATTTGAAATGAGGTGCTGGAGGAGAGCTTTGCACATACCATGGACTGTGAAAAAGACAAATAATTGGGTCATAGAACAAATTAAACCAGAACTATCATTAGAAGCTAAAATGATGAAACTGAGGTTATCATACTCTGGAGATATAATGAGAAGACATGAGTCACTAGAAAAGAAAATAATGCTGGGAAAAACAGAAGGGAGTAGAAAAAGAGGAAGGCCAAACAAGAGATGGGTTGATTCCATAAAGGAAGCCACAGACCTGAACTTACAAGACCTGAACAGGGTGGTTTATGACAGATGCTATTGGAAGTTGCTGGTTCATAGGATCACCATAAGTCGTAATTGACTTGAAGTCATATAACAACACATTATTATTATTCTGATAATAATTTAATTTATAGTTCACCCTTCATAGGGTGGTTAACAATCCATAATAAAAATACACAACAATATCATTATAACCAATAAAACAGCAAACATATTAGTTATTAATCTTACTAACTGAAATCCCATTGAAATTAGTGGACATGATTAAACTGAGGCTCAATCCTGACAAGACGGAGATGCTGTTGGTGGATGGTTTCTCTGATCGGATGGTGGATATATATCCTGTTCTGGATGGGGTTACACTCCCCCTAAAGGAGCAGGTTCGTAGTTTGGGAGTCGTTTTAGACTCTTCCCTCTCACTTGAGGCTCATGTAGCCTCGGTGGCACGGAATGCGTTCTACCAACTTCGGTTGGTAGCCCAACTATGTCCTTATTTGAGTAAGGAGGACCTCACATCAGTGGTACATGCTCTGGTAACCTCGCGTTTGGACTACTGCAACGCGCTCTACGTAGGGCTACCTTTGAAGACAGTTTGGAAGCTTCAGCTAGTGCAAAATGCGGCGGCCAGATTGCTAACAAGGACCAAGCGGTCCGAGCATATAACACCTGTTCTGGCTCACCTGCACTGGCTTCCAATATGCTTCCGGGCCAGATTCAAAGTGTTGGTATTAACCTATAAAGCCTTATACGGCGCGGGACCACGATACCTGTTGGATTGCCTCTCCCGATATGAACCCGCCCGTACACTACGGTCTACTATGAAGGCCCTCCTCCGGGTTCCGACTCATAGGGAGGCCCAGAGGGTGGCGACAAGATCTAGGGCCTTCTCAGTGGTGGCCCCCGAACTGTGGAATAGTCTCCCCGAGGAGGTGCGCTTGGCGCCGACATTATTATCTTTCCGGCGCCAAGTTAAAACCTTCCTCTTCTCCGAGGCATTTTAATTTAAGTTAATTTAATTTTAATTTTAAATGTGTTGTAATCTGATTTTAGATTTTGTACTTTTTATATGCTCTGTTGTATTACTGTGTAATTTTATTGTATTTTTTGTTGTTCACCGCCAGAGAGTTATTGCTAGTCGGGCGGTATATAAGTTTAATAAATAATAATAATAATAATAATAATTTAGGTCCATTAATTCCCAAAAGTCTATTCTGAGATTCTGAATATAATGCAGCTGAATACAAGCCATTAAAACCACAACCACAAATTTACATTAATAACAACACTCAGCCAATAATTATAATAACCTAACACAGAGCATCAAGGCCTGGGTGAACAAATGTGCCTTAATTATACATCCATGAGAGTGCCTGTATACTGTAGGCAGCGTGGGTTTTTCACATTCCGCAATGTTAAATTGAAAATACCCCCATGCCATTCTGATGCTTCCCATAAGCTCATTTCAAATTAAAACCTTACCAAACTTACAGTCCTGAACTCAGAAACGCTTGCTTAACAACCCTCTCAATTTTCATGGCGATACACAAAACAGTCAGAGAGAATTGAGAGTTCAAAGTCTAAAGAGAGACAGAAAAAACCAGACTCCTTTTGGACTGTTTTCTCTGAGAGTTCTCATAATCTGTTGAAATTCATTACAAATCAGCCATGTTCACAGAGTACCTGTAATCCTAATATTGATCTTGGCCCATACTCTGACCTTCATCTTCTGCAGTTTAAAAGTTTAAAAAATTCCTGGCTGATTTTTAATTAATTTAAGAAATTTTGGCTTGAAGCCAATGATAACGCGGGGCATGCTCAGTAAGGACCAACTGTCAGTGTTATTATTATTATTATATTATATTTATTAGTCGCCCATCTGTGTCAGGCCCAGGATGTGACTCAGGAACCAGACCAGCGGTTGTAGTTAATTCGTGTTTTATTAGGGTAATGTCCAAACAAAGACTGCGTTTTCTCATACAGGTCCTGCGGCATTGGGAGAAAGTTGACAGAGCAAGGGACTTCTTCCCGCCTGTTCTTTAAGAAGGGGCCAAACGGGCGCGCAATCTTTCGCTCCTCCTTAACTGCCCCTCAGGTACTGCCCGCCTTCCCCCCCTTCTCTCCTGTCTTTTCAGCTGTCTGCGTGTGTGTGGTGAGGGGGGAAGCATCACCCCCTCCTCTTCTGAAGTTTCCGATTCCAGGATGGGGGATAGGGGAGGGGCTGATGGTAAACTGCCTCCCCGCTTTTCTGCTGTGAGCAGCCCTCCCTCTTCCCCCTCTTGCTCTGAGCCTGAAAGAGGGGGAGGCGTGAGAATGTCCAGGGAGGGCTCAGGCTCCCCGTTGCTAAGCGACCTTATCACTGGCAGTTCCTCTGTTTCGTCTTCGCTCCAAAGGGGGGAAGTTCCTCCCCCTTCCCTCTGCCATCCATCCGAATACTCTTCTCCCAACTCTCCGGGATCCAGCTCCCCGGGATTGGGACCCCAGCTCTGCCTTCTGACACCATCCCCCCTCCCAGGCTGTGCCCCCCTCCCCTTGTCTGGCTTGGGACGGTGGGGAAAATGTTGATGGAAAAGTTTTACCAATTCTGGAGCATGCACATCAGCTGCATCTTCCCATGATCTGTCAGCCACCCCATAGCCTTTCCAGTGAATCAAGTACTGCAGCTTGTGGCGTCTGATCCTGGAATCTAAGATCTCCTCAACTTCAAACTCAAGCTGCTCATTTACCAGGAGTGGAGCTCCGGGAGGTTCCTCCGGCCGTAACTCACTGGGAGGGGTGGCTTTCGTTAAGAGGGATCGATGGAACACAGGATGTATTTTAAACGTGTCAGGCAGCTTCAGTCGGTACGCCATGGGATTAATTTGAGTTTCTATTTCAAAAGGACCCACCCTCTTGTCTTGTAATTTTCTACATTTGCCCGGCATCTGGAGGAAGCGGGTGGACAGCCATACCTGGTCTCCCGGTTGAAGGGGGGGCCCTCCTTCCTGTGCACGTCAGCAACTCGCTTGTACTCCGTTTTGGCTTCGTTTAACTGCTGTTTCAGTGCTGTTGCGCCGCTTGCAATTCCTTAAGGAAGTTCTCAGCTGCCAGTACCAGCATTCCTTCTGAGCTGCTTGGAAAGACTTTAGGATGGAATCCATAATTAGCGAAGAACGGGGTTTGTTGAGTGCTGGAGTGCAGAGAATTGTTGTAGGCGAACTCTGCAAAATGCAAATATGATACCCAGTCAGTCTGTTGATAGGACACATAACTTCGTAAATATCTTTCCAAAACGGCGTTCAAGCGTTCCATCTGCCCATCTGTCTGGGGGTGATGGGCAGAGGAGACTTTTAATTCCGTCTGCAACTGTTTCCACATTGCTCTCCAAAATTTGGCTGTGAACTGAGTTCCTCGGTCTGAGACTACGCTGTTTGGCAATCCATGCAGCCGGTAGACTTCTTTTATGAATAACTTGGCCGTTTCTTTAGCCTCTAAGGCCCCTGCACAAGGAAGAAAGTGTGCCATTTTGGTAAGTAGATCCACCACTACTAAGATGGCTGTCATTCCTTGGGACTTGGGTAGATCAGTTATAAAATCCATGGAGAGGTCCTTCCAGTGTTCGTGTGGAACAGGCAACGGTTGTAACAGTCCTGCTGGTGTCCCTGTTTGTGTTTTTGTCTGCAGACAGACAGAGCAGGACTTTACATAACTCTCAATATCCCGACGCATTTTAGGCCACCAGAAGTCCTTGGCCACGTTCTGAATGGTCTTGTAAATCCCAAAGTGTCCCGCTGTGATGGAATCATGACACTGGCGTAGGATTCTGAGCCTTAATTCCCCTTCTGGCACATATCTGGCGGTTTTGAACCATAACAGTCCATTTCTCCAGTGAAAGGTTACTTCTGAGTCTTGACCTTGTCCCGTCTCCTGCTGATATCTTAGCATGTCTGCATCTTCTTGTTGTGCCTTTTTGAGTTCCTCTTCCCATGAAGGCTGGCATACTCCCAACATTAATTTCTCTGGCGGGATTACGTACTGAGGCTGGTCCTCGGATTCACTTTCTTTGTATTGTGGCTGTCTGGATAAGGCATTGTCGGAAGGCAGAGCTGAGGTCCCAATCCCGGGGAGCTGGATCCCGGAGAGTTGGGAGAAGAGTATTCGGATGGATGGCAGAGGGAAGGGGGAGGAACTTCCCCCCTTTGGAGCGAAGACGAAACAGTATGAATACCTGGTCATGCCGTTCGGGCTTTGTGGAAGTCCAGGAATTTTTCAAAAATTCATGAACGACGTGTTTAGAGACTTGTTGGACACATGAATTTTTGAAAAATTCCTGGACTTCCACAAAGCCCGAACGGCATGACCAGGTATTCATACTGTCCGTAAGCGGTCAAGAATCCTGTTTTCCATTCATCTCCCTCCTTCATTCTGATCAGATTGTACGCTCCTCTCAAATCCAACTTCGTGAAGATTTTTGCAGAGCGCAGTCGATCCAGCAACTCTGAGATCAGGGGCAGCGGGTAGCTGTTGGGGATGGTGATCTGGTTCAATGCGCGATAGTTGTTACAGGGTCTGAGTTCCCCCCCTTCTTTTTCACAAACAATAGTGGCGCTCCAGCAGGGGATTGTGAGGGTCGTATGAATCCTCGCCTCAGGTTTTTATCCAGAAATTCCTTCAGGGCCTCCCTCTCATTCTCTGTGAGAGAGTAGATTCTCCCTGATGGGATGCTGGCTCCTGGCACTAGGTCAATCGCACAGTCATAAGGGCGGTGGGGGGGTAAAGTCTCTGCCTCTTTTTCATCAAACACATCTTTGAATTCTTCATACTTTGGCGGCAGGGTCACTTGCTCGATCTTTTGCACTGCCCCCGCTAGGGTGTTCTTGATTCCTTCAGGTTGACAGTTCTCCTGGCAATACTGTGAGGTGAACCACGCCACCGCCTCCTTCCAACTTATAGTGGGTTCATGCTTTGCTAGCCAGGGCATTCCCAGAATCACCTCAAAGTTCGAGAGATCTGACACGTATAGCGAAATGAACTCTTCGTGCCCAGGGATTTGAAGTTTCACTTCCTCCGTGGCTTGTGTCACCCCTCCTGACTTCAGGGGTCTCCCATCGATAGTCTCCACAGCTAGGGGAGCGTCCAGTTTCCACTGGGAAATTCCATGACGCTTGACTAACTTTGCATCAATAAAATTTGTGGAGGCTCCACTGTCAATTAAGGCAGTGGAATTAAACACCACTCCTCTGGAAGTTGTAATCCGAATAGGCAAGACCAGCACCCCCTTTGAGGGAGGTTGGATCATTGGGGGGCCTTTATACAACGCTGCCCCCAGTCCACCGGCCTGCACATGGACTGGGTGTTCTAGTTTCCCGACGGCTCGGCTTTCCCCCCTTTCAGTCCACAGTCTCTGGCCACATGGCCCGGCTTTGAACAATAAAAGCATAAACGTTCCCAGCGTCGTCTTTCCTTTTCTTCTTCCGACAGTCTTGGCCTAGCCCCTCCCTGTCCCTCAGTTGCATTACCTGCCATCCCTGCAGTGGGAAGGGTCTTTCTGCGGGATGCCGAGGCTGAGTATCTCGGGACCTCCTGCTTCCTTTCCAGGCGCCTTCCTTCCATCCGGTGATCTATCTGTAGGCATAGCCGGATGAGCCCTGGTAGGTCAGCGGGGGGGAGGTCCTGGCCAACTCATCCAGGATTTCAGCATTTAATCCACTCCGGTACATAAACATCAGGGTGGCGTCATTGTAACCAGTTTCCTGGGACAGAATTTTAAAAGCGTTAGTGTACTCGGAAACAGTCCCTTTAGCTTGCTTCAGAGCGCCTAGTTGCCGCGCTACTGTTTCAGCCCTTTGCGGGTCTTGAAACATCTCGGTCATCTCCTGTATAAATCCTCTGTACCTTCCTAAGACAGTATCCTTTCTCACGAGATACGGAGTCACCCATTTTGCAGCTTCTCCCTCCAGGAGGCTAATCACAAAAGCTACTTTAGCCCCATCGTCTGGAAATTCCGTGTGCCTGACATCCAGATATAACTCACATTGAGCCACGAAGGTTGCCAACTGATCACTTTGTCCCGCATACTTTGGGGGCAATCCAATGGGAACCTTTACTACGGCAGCTGGAGGGGCTGTTCGCATCTGGTCTATCGTGGCCTTCAAGGTTTGATTATCCGTCTTCAGCGCCTTGACTGCTGCTAGCAGGGCTTGAACATCCGTCTGCAAATCAGCTACCTTAGTCCTCAAGAGTTCCACTTCTTCCGTCTCAGAAGTGGGGTTCGTCCCCCCCGCTGCTCCCTTTGACATCTTGTCCCAGTCAAGTGAAGAGAGCGTTGAGGGTGATTTAGGTGGCTCTGTCAAGCTGTCAGGCCCAGGATGTGACTCAGGAACCAGACCAACGGCTGTAGTTAATTCGTGTTTTATTAGGGTAATGTCCAAACAAAGACTGCGTTTTCTCATGAAGCAATACAGGGATACAGGTCCTGCGGCATTGGGAGAAAGTTGACAGAGCAAGGGACTTCTTCCCGCCTGTTCTTTAAGAAGGGGCCAAACGGGCGCGCAATCTTTCGCTCCTCCTTAACTGCCCCTCAGGTACTGCCCACCTTCCCCCCTTCTCTCCTGTCTTTTCAGCTGTCTGTGTGTGCGCGGTGAGGGGGGAAGCATCACCCCCTCCTCTTCTGAAGTTTCCGATTCCAGGATGGGGGATAGGGGAGGGGCTGATGGTAAACTGCCTCCCCGCTTTTCTGCTGTGAGCAGCCCTCCCTCTTCCCCCTCTTGCTCTGAGCCTGAAAGAGGGGGAGGCGTGAGAATGTCCAGGGAGGGCTCAGGCTCCCCGTTGCTAAGCGACCTTATCACTGGCAGTTCCTCTGTTTCGTCTTCGCTCCAAAGGGGGGAAGTTCCTCCCCCTTCCCTCTGCCATCCATCCGAATACTCTTCTCCCAACTCTCCGGGATCCAGCTCCCCGGGATTGGGACCCCAGCTCTTCCTTCCGACAATCTGGCTGGTTGACCAGCCACTCTGGGCGATGTACAAGATAAAATACATTGAACATTAAAATTAAAATGTAAGAACCCAACAGTAAAACTTAACCCATTCCAAAGGCCTGCCGGAAAAGCCAAGTCTTCAAAGTCCGGCGGAAGCTCATCATAGAAGGGGCATGGCGGAGATCATTTGGGAGAGAATTCCATAGGGTGGGGGCCACTATTGAAAAGGCCCTCCCTCTGGTCCTCACCAGCCTAGCTGTTTTAACCGGTGGGATCGAGAGAAGGTCTTCTGAGGCTGATCTTGTTGAGCGGCATCCCTGACGATGCTGGAGGCGCTCCTTCAGATAGACTGGTCCAAAACCATATAGGGATTTAAAGGTTAAAACCAACACCTTGAATTGGGCTCGGTAAGCAACCGGTATCCAGTGCAACTCCATTAACACTGGAGTGATATGGTCCTGCCGGCGGCCGCCTTTGATCAGACGAGCCACTGCATTCTGTACCAGTTGCAACTTCCGGACCGTTTTCAAGGGTAACCCCACGTACAGCGCATTACAGTAGTCCAGGTGAGAGGTGACCAGGGCATGTACTACTGGTGGGAGCAGATGGTTGGGTAGGGGCGCAGCCTCTGTATCAGATGGAGTTGATACAGCGCCGCCCGGCTCACAGCCGAAACCTGAGCCTCCATGGACAGCTGGGAATCAAGGATGACCCCCAGGCTGCGGACCTGGTCTTTTAGGGGCAAACAAACCCCATTAAGCACCAGGTCTATATCCCCCAACCTTCCCTTGTCTCCCACAAACAGTACCTCGGTTTTGTCTGGATTCAGCTTCAGCTTATTCCTCCCCATCCAGCCACTCACCGACTCCAGGCACTTGGACAGGGTTTCTACAGCCAACCTCGGTGAAGATTTGAATGAGAGATAGAGCTGTGTGTCATCCGCATACTGATGACACTGCAGCCCAAATCTCCTGATGAACGCCCCCAGCAGCTTAATATAGATGTTAAACAACATCGGAGAGAGGATGGAACCCTGTGGCACCCCGCAAGTGACAGGCCAAGGGTCCGAAACCTCCTCTTCCAATGCTACTCTTTGGTACCTACCGGAGAGGAAGGAGTGGAACCACTGCCATACAGTGCCTCCCACGCCTAACCTCTCCAGGCGGTCCAAGAGGATACCGTGGTCAACGGTATCAAAAGCCGCTGAGAGATCGAGGAGGACAAGGAAGGTGCCTTCGCCCCTATCCCATGCCCTCTTCATATCATCTACCAAGGCGACCAAGGCTGTTTCAGTCCCATGTCCAAGCCTGAAACCCGATTGAAATGGATCCAGATAATCTGCTTCCTCCAAGTGCGCTTGCAACTGCTTTGCCACCACCCGCTCAATTGCCTTGCCTAAGAATGGCAAGTTTGAAACTGGGCGGAAGTTATTCAAAACTCGAGGGTCCAAGGAGGACTTCTTTAAGAGTGGTTTTATTATTGCCTCCTTGAGCGCTGATGGCATTACTCCCTGTTCAAGTGAAGCATTTACCACCAGCTTGATCCCCTCGCCCAGTTTATCTTTACAGCTCATAATGAGCCATGATGGGCAAGGATCAAGTAAGCAGGTGGTTGGCTTTAAGGTTGAAAGCACCTTGTCCACTTCATCAGAAGGAAGAAGCTGGAACCTATCCCACACCACCAGAGCAGCACTGGTCACCTCTGGCTCACTCACTGTATCCACAGCGTACGGAATAGCACTTTTGATACGATCGATTTTCTCCGTGAAGTGCTTTACAAATTCGTCACAGGTGACCTTATCATGTTCCATCGGTTCCAGAGCAACTGGACTGACCAGGCTCCGGACCACTTAGAACAGTCTCCTGGGACAGCACTCCGCAGATGCAATAGAGGCAGCATAAAAATCTCTTTTTGCTGCCCTTATTGCCACATGATAGGTTGCCGCCGCAGCTCTAACATGTGTTCGATCGTCATCAGAGCAAGACTTCCGCCACCGGCGCTCTAGCCGTCTCACCTCCCGCCTCAGAATTCGCAACCGTGGGGTAAACCACGGTGCCGTCTGAGTTCTATTCAGGGGGAGAGGGCATTTCGGAGCCACCCGGTCTAATGCTCCGGTGATTGCGGTATTCCAACCTTCCACCAGGGCATCAGTCCAGTGGCTGTGTGCCTGCTCCAAATCCCCAAGCGCGTTCAGGAATCCATCAGGATCCATCAAACGCCTGGAGCGGACCATCTTAATGGGTCCTCCACCCCCACGGAGGGTTTGTGGCATCGAAAAGTCTACCTTCACCAAATAGTGGTCTGACCATGACAAGGGTATGATGTTCTAAAAGCCTCACAGCTGCTGGGCTTGGCTAATCAGAGGGCCACACCCACACCAGACTTGATTTCACTTGAGATAGTCACGGGTTCCCTCAAAGAATCCTGGGAAGTGTAGTTTGTGAAGGGTGCTGAGAGGAGATTCCTATTCCCCTGAGAGAATGTTTTAACAGTCAGCCACTCTGACTGAGACTCAATCCAGACAAGACTGAGACACTGTTGGTGAATGCCTTCCCTGCCCAGATGGTGGATGCTTACCCTGTTCTAGATGGGGTTACACTCCCCTTGATGGAACAGGTTCGTAGTCTTGGGGTTCTTTTCGATCCTTCCTTGTCTCTGGAGGCGCAAGTGGCCACGGTGGCAAGGAATGCATTCTACCACCTTCGGTTGGTAGCCCAGCTACGCCCCTATCTGGACAGCGATGAGCTCGCCTCAGTTGTTCATGCTCTGGTAACTTCTAGGTTGGATTACTGTAATGCGCTCTATGTAGGGCTGCCCTTGAAGACAGTTCGGAAGCTTCAGCTAGTGCAAATCGCAGCAGCCAGACTGCTGACGAGGACCAGCCGGTCAGCGCATATAACACCTGTTCTGGCCCATTTGCACTGGCTACCTATTTGCTTCCGAGCCAGATTCAAGGTGCTGGTTTTGACCTATAAAGCCTTACACGGCGTGGGACCGCAGTATCTTGTGGAACGCCTCTCCCGCTATGAACCGACCCGGTCACTTCGCTCAGCGTCTAAGGCCCTCCTCCGGGTACCAACCCATCGGGAAGCCCGGAGGACAGTTACTCGATCTAGGGCCTTTTCTGTAGTGGCCCCCGAATTGTGGAACAGCCTCCCCGAAGAAGTACGCCTGGCGCCGACGCTTCTATCTTTTCGGCGCCAGGTTAAGACCTGGCTATGCTCCCAGGCATTTTAATGTGTTTCATGTTACAATTTTAAATCTCTTTGTTTCAGTTTACTTATTGTGATATTTTGTATTTCTGTATTTTTAATCTTTTGTACACCGCCCAGAGAGCTATGGGCGGTTTAAAAATGAAATAAAATAAAATAAATAAATAAATAATTGAAGGTCTGTGAAGGGAACAGGGCGTCACTTAGCAACTCTCATCACCCTTCACTAACTACACTTCCCAGGATTCTTTGAGAGAAGCTTTGATAAATTCTTTTAAATTGTTTTTAAAAGATGTGTTTTTAAATTTGTATATTTGTTTTTAATGTTTTTAGTTATTATAAACCACCCAGAGAGCTTCGGCTATGGGACGGTATATAAATACACTAAATAAATAGATAAATAAATAATGATTGTCCAAAGTGTAATAGAGGCCTGGTGTGGATGTGGCCAGGGACAGCTTTGTTTTAAATTTGGGTGGCAGGTAGGGTTGCCAGGTTCAGGGCCTGATCCTGATCCTGTATTTTTAGGAGAAGAGAAAGTCAGCCAAGTGCAGGTGTTCAGTAAATCCCACTGAACCCAATAAGCATGCAAATGATCAATCCATCCTCAGCAAACTTGCACAGGATCCCATTCCTTACCTCCCGGATTAAAAAGCAGGGAAATTCACTAATTGGCAAAAAACCTTGTGGTTTAAGAACGTACCTATTGCCCACAGATATTTCTATCAAACTTTAAAAAGCAGTGAAATTGGACAGCTATAGTGAATGCACCAGGGGAGCAGGAGACCTGACCTCCTCTCTGAGATATTGGACTGCCCTACAAAGTTGTCAAAATGCCAACACAATTTGGGTTGGTCTTTCACAGTCCAATCCACTTGCTGTGTAGCTTGGAAGAATTTGATAACATGTGCCTCTCAGCATATGGTTAGAGGTTAGTTCTGAAATGTATAATCCCATACAACACAGTAGATAACCAACAGGCACAGCTCACTATTGTTTTTCATTCCTTTTCTTCAGTGGTGAGTGGAGTGGGTTGCCAATGACCTGTAATAACAATTCATAAACCTCCCCCCCACCCCTGAAATATTTCTGTGGATACTCTTGTAATGTATAATTAACTTACAGCACGATGGTATACACGTCTACTTCAAAAGAAATTATGTTTGTGTTTAAGGGGGCTTACTCCAAGGTAAGTGCGTACAGAATGTTTGCCTAGGCTTTGGTGTAGGATGTGGAAAAACAGGGCTCCTCTGCCTTTAACAGTTGTATCTCCATAATCAGTGAAAACAGGACATAACTGATTTCCCATGGTAAATGTGAGGTTGTGCAGGGGTAGGATGAGGGGAGAGAAGCAGCAACAACTGGGCTTCTGCTGGGAGGAAGGGCGGAATATAAATCAAATAATAAATAAAACTATACTTTCTAATTTTGTGTTATGCAGTGCCTCCTGTGGCAGACATTTTGTAACTGGTACCCTTAGCACTCTCTCAAAATTCAAAATGTCCCCCAGGTCCAAAAAAGGATACTTTTCATAGGGTTTCCTGAGATATATATGGACTATAAAAACAGGAATGTGTTACCATTATTGTCTGATACATTATGTACGTTTTAATATTTACATAAGTTGACTTTAGACTTAAATATATTTATTTGCAAATAAGCAATCTGTAGTTGGTCAAATGTTTTTTGCAGAGGATTACCCTACAATGTTAAATTCAACCCTGAAAGAAATCCACACTATGATTATAGATTATGCCTGAATGACATGGAAAACTGTTAAGCTGAATCCATATAGTGAAACTCTTTCACAGTGTGACTACCTTGCATAACATCCATGCCACAAAGGTGTGATGTTCCACTTTTTAGAACGCCAGCTTATCAGCCCTTCAACATAGGGCTTGCTTACATGGGACCCCAGATCCACATTAAAAATGCTGCTTTTTCACAGAGCAAGGAATTTCGGAAGACAATCACCCTGTTCTTTATAGATTACAACAAAGCCTTTGATTGTGTAGATCATGAAAAACTATGGAATGCTTTAAAAGAAATGGGGGTGCCACAGCATCTGATTGTCCTGATGCGCAACCTATACTCTGCACAAGAGGCTACTGTAAGGACAGAATATGGAGAAATCGACTGGTTCCCCATCGGAAAGGGTGTGAGACAGGGGTGTCTTTTATCACCCTGTTTATTTAATCTATACGCAGAACATATCGTACGGAAAGCAGGATTGGACCAAGATGAAGGAGGTGTGAAAATTGGAGGGAGAAATATAAATAATTTAAGATATGCAGATGATACCATACTACTAGCAGAAACCAGTAATGATTTGAAATGAATGCTGATGAAAGTTAAAGAGGAAAGCACAAAAGCAGGACTACAGCTGAACGCCAAAAAGACTAAAGTAATGACAACAGAAGATTTATGTAACTTTAAAGTTGACAATGAGGACATTGAATTTGTCAAGGATTATCAATACTTTGGCACGATCATTAACCAAAATGGAGAAAATAGTCAAGAAATCAGAAGGCGGCTAGGACTGGGGAGGGCAGCTGTGAGAGAACTAGAAAAGTTCGTCACATGTAAAGATGTATCACTGAACACTAAATTCAGGATCATTCAGACCATGGTATTTCCGATCTCTATGTATGGATGTGAAAGTTGGACAATGAAAAAAGCAGATAAGAGAAAAATCAACTCCTTTGAAATGTGGTGTTGTAGAAGAGCTTTGCGAATACCATGGGCTGCAAAAAAGACAAATAATTGGGTGTTAGAACAAATTAAACCAGTACTATCACTAGAAGCTAAAATGATGAAATTGAGGTTATCATACTTTGGACACATAATGAGAAGATATGATTCATTAGAAAAGATAATAATGCTTGGAAAAACAAAAGGAAGTAGAAAAAGTGGAAGGCCAAACAAGAGATGGATTGATTCCATAAAGGAAGCCACAGACCTGAACTTACACGATCTGAACAGGGTGGTTCATGACAGATGCTCTTGGAGGTCGCTGATTAATAAGGTCGCCATAAGTCGTAGTCGACTTGGAGGCACATAACAACCACCACCATATATCTCAGGTTCATTATGTGTAAACCTCTGTCAGTAATGTGAATGTCCAGCTCACGAGTCTTCAGAATGCCAGAAAGTAAAAATCTGAAGCAGGTGGCAAAATATATCAACGACATACATAATAATATCCACACGTGCAAAATAAAAATCCAGAAATCCTTTTATTTCTCCATTACCTATGTCAGGTTGATCAGGGCCTCTCAAGGAGCCACAGAAATCACTTCTCTGCCATCAGCTTGCCTAAGCCCCCCCCCCAGCCTCTTTACCTGAGAAACTGGCTGTGCAGCTCTAGAGTGCGTTCCCTTTCCTTTCTTGGAGGATTAAAGGGCAGGATATTTGCTTGTTTTGGCATCAGAATTAAACATTGCCCTTCTGAGGCCTAGTTCTCACAGAAAGCACTAAAAAGCAGGCAGGTAAACATTTCACAAATCCATTTGTTGCATCTGCAGAGTAACATCCAAATGGGCAGTTTGGAAGTGTCCTTTCAGGAAAAGAGAGTTATCCATATTTTTGCATGTTCACACCTAAGCCTGGAAGTACAAAACATCTCTTTAGCAATTGTTGTTCATTGCTTCCGTATTAATGAACTAGATATAAATCTATGGGCTCTATCACTTCAGACTGCAGACTGAAGGAAACTCACATGACTGAATGCTTTTCCATACAATAAATAAATAATAACTAAACAAACAAATACATAAATAATAAATTAAAAAACCAACAAAAAAATCAAACACCCCTGCACACAGAAAACCAGACGCCAGGGGAAAGAATTCTAGTCTGACTTCCTCCTTAACACTAATGAGTGATCATGTTTATTTACATATTTTACCTGGACTTCCTATAATGTTCTAAGCCCACCACTAATGGTAAGTTGTAAGAAAGGTAGTGCTTAATGTGTTTGAAGGAGGATGGCCTTTGTCATGTCGGTTGAAGGAGTCTGACACTGGCACTGATTGTTCAGTTCTAAAAAAATTGTGCATGCATGCATGTGCACACACACACACACACACACACACACACACACACACAGATAATTCTCTGGTCCTTTTAGTTATGGAGATAAAGTCAATGTCACTGGCAGGACGTGTGCCTTGCATAGATACTTAAGGATTCAGTTGCTAATGTTTCCAGCTAAAACACTAGGCTACCTCATGGATATAGCCAAATTCTACAAAATTGAGCATTACCTGAGCCAGTGTAATGATGTGCTTAGTCTTGGACTAGGACTGTGGAGACCAATGGTCTAATTCCAATTCAAGCTCGTTACAGGACCTTGGGCCAGTCACTCTCTTAAGCCAACTTACCTCACAGGTCTGTTGTAAGGACAAAAAAGGGAGCAGGAAGAACTGTCTGTGCTCTGTTGAGCTCTTTGGAAGAAAGGTTATATAAATGTGAATAAATAAGTACTATTCTAGAGTAATATAGTTTTAGCTGTGGATGTGTTTTACAGTATTAGATTATTATTAATAATAATTTCTTTCAATGCCAAGTCACAGAGCTGATCTACTTATTGATTTTTAGTTAATTTTGATTCCTCTTTCTTTGCTTCTCATTGTTGCTGTGTGAAGATTGTCTTACTGTATATTCTAGAGTCATATTTACCTATATGAACCTGTATCGCTTGCAACATGGCTGTGGCCCTTCTAGGACATGTAAACTATAGTGGCAAAACAAATAATCCAGAAAGATGTAGATCTGAACAAAATTGTTGAGTATGTCTTAAGCAACGATTGACTACTTAACTATCAGAAAGTAGTTTTATGGTTTAATGATTTGATTTTAGATTGCTGCAAGTTTGATCAACTGTCGCTCTTTTTTTTGCTTATATGTGGACTAAATCTTATTCTGTGGGTTTCTCTGTAGGAATAGTAACGTGCATGCTAAGCTTTCTTTCACTGAGGGACTTGATTATATATATCACAATTATATATATCACAATTATGTGATTATGTGATTATATATATCACAATTATGGCTCTATAACTGCCACCTTGGTAACAGCATTTGTATGTTGGCAGCTGATGAAGGCGGAAGCTGAAACGTTTTCTTAATATAATAAAAACCTCTGTTTGGTTAATCACAATTATGTTCATATATATATATGAACATAATTGTGATTAACCAGAGGTTTTTATTATATTAAGAAAACGTTTCAGCTTCCGCCTTCATCAGCTGCCAACATACAAATGCTGTTACCAAGGTGGCAGTTATAGAGCTTTGAGGATGGAATGCTCAGAGGGGCTTCATTTGCAGAAGCTAAGTCGTGGTGGTACTGTCCTCCAGGTTCAGGCCATGTGGTGCCAATGTGTCCAGAGAGTAAATCCAAAAGTTCTCCCTTTTGGTCAGTGCTGCTGGATCTGCTGGCATCTCTATCGCTGTAATGGAAAAGTCCAACAGGCTGTGACCCTCGATGTTAAAATGCTTTGCAACTGGTTGCTCCACTTTTTTTGTCAAATTGCCGACTTGTGGTTCCTGAAGCGCGTGTGTAGCTCAGTTGTGGTCTTTCCTACGTATTGGATATGACATCCTGGTCTTTTGCACTCGATAATGTAAACTATATTGCAGGACCTGCAGGTGATGTTCTGTTTGATGTAATATATACATGATGTAATATATACAGTACTCGAAAGGCCTTACGAAAATACCATTCAGAAATCTCAAGTTAAAACAAAACAATAAATGTGATTAACAAAACAATTAAAAGGGGCAAGACGCGGCCCTTCCGCATTCCTCCACTTAACCCCTTCCCGTCCTAATCTCGCTCTCTCTCTCGTCCCCCACGTTTCGTTTCATCTGAGCTGCTACTGCCGCTTCCTCCTGCTGGGCGTGCCCTCTTCTTCGCCCCGCCCCCCGCCCTGCCCCTCTTCGCTCTGGCGCGCCGAGCCCCGCCTCTCCGCCCGTGCTCCTCTCGGCGTCGCCCTCCCGCCGAGGAAGATGGCGCTGAGCGGCCAGGTCAGCGTGCGCGTATGGGGGTGGTAGCAGCAGCGGCGTCGAATGGGGATTCTGACCGTTTGGGGGGTGTGAGAGAGAGGGGAGATGGCCCAGCCTGCGGGGAGGGGCAGGTAGGCCGTCGGTGAAGGAGGGCTTGAGGGTGGGGTGGGGGGATGAAATAGAGGCGATGTGCGAGGTGAGGGTGGCGTTGTTGGAGGACGGTAGCGCCCCTTCATAGGGAGGCAGTGCTTGGAGGGTGTGTGTATGTAAGTTGGGGGGCAAGAAGTGGCGAGCCTCCCCACGTTAGTTTGGGATGTTGCAAGGGAGAGGATGGGCGCCACCTGAGGGTCTCTCGGACGTGGGGCGACAGTGCTTGGAGACCGTGAGCACCTTACGAGCTGGGGAAGGTGGGCGCTAGTGCTGTCGATCAGGGGTGTCGGAGAAGGTTAACATGACGGGGTTTTAAAAATATATATACACTAATTGCCATTTTACAACGAGCAGCTTTCTAAGGCAGTAGACTAGAGGCTTTTGCCATGCATTAGTATAGAGCTAGGTGGGAAATCCTGTGGTGGATGAGAAGCTATGGTGACTGAGGAAGTGTGTGTGTGAGAGAGAGCGAGGAGCGAGCGATGGTTTGGATTTTGATCTGTGGATAAAGGCTTTTTGTGACTAGTCCATCTGCAGCAGTTGTCTGTTTTGGTCCCGTCCTGTGTTATCTAGATAAAACTCTGGTTTCTTTAAAACAGCCACGCTGCTGTCATTTGTTCAGTCTCAAAAGTATATGGTTCAGAGCACGTGGATGGCTCCATGGTCTCTATTCCTTGTCTTCTAAGGAATGTTCAGTCATCTGGGACAACATTACAGGAGGTATAAGTACCCCAAGAGCATGTTCTTTTCAGTGCAAAGACTGAAGAAGGAATACATTCTTGATTCTTACTTTGGTACACTGGAGATTCATATAGAGCTGTCTACAAGAGCTGTTGAAAAAGACAAATACAGACACTTTGTCAAGTATGTGTGTTGCTAAAGCACCAGGCAACATGGTATTTGCTACGTGTTTCCTTTATTTCTTAAACAAGGTCTGAGTTGCACGTGTTTCTTGCTTTTCTGCTTCAAGGGTGCTGAAGCTCTCTTAAGATCATCTCAGAACTTGATGGCCGTTGGGACACACTGTGTTTTTGGCCTGACAGGCACACTTTCAGTCTGATTTTCTACACTGGGCACCAAAGGGATGAGGGCAGGGAGGAAGTTAATGATGACTGTTTTGTTATGGATGGATCGTTCCTTGATGTTTTTGCAGGTGTCATTAAGCTCCACACAGGTAGCTGCCCAGTTAGTCTGCTCTGTCTCCAGTTGTTGATGAATCCAGATGGCTTCCTATCAATCCTAGGGATACTTTTGCTGATGTGACCATTGCAAGCCTTGTCATTTCTTTGAATAGGGATTAGCATAGGTGATTGACAGAATTGGCCATGCAGACTGGGCTGATGAGAGTGGGAGTCTAACAACATCTGGAGGGACATAGGTTAGCCATTTCTGTTTATTTATTTTATTTATTTAAAATATTTCAGTCCCGCCCTTTCTTTCCTATAATAGGGCACTCAGGGCAGCTTACAATAAAATCGAACATGTACATAATAAAAATTGTACACAATAAAGATCACAAAAACATTAAAATAAATTAAAATAAAATGCAATTAAAATACATAAAATACTATTTATCTATCTACACACACACACACACATAGGGAATAGTACTGAAGGGACTACAGAGGTAAAAATTAACGTAGAAGACGTAAAATCAGTGTCAGGCTCTACCCTCAGACCCTCCCAAAGGCACTCCGGAACAAGATTGTTTTCTGAAGTCTCTGGAAAACCATCAGGGAGGGAGCAGAGCGGGCTTCTTGGGGTAGGATATTTCAATGCTTGGAGGCCACAGCTGAAAATGCTCTCTCTCATGTGCCTGTCAGTCTAACATCTTTCATTCCAGGCATGCAGAGGAAACTAGAGGCAGATGATCTTACATCCTGGGCAGGTACATATGGGCGTTAGCAGTCCCTCAGGTACATTGATGCAAGCCTTGATGTCACCAATGCATTTGTCACTGTGGCCAGGAATGGACACAGCTGGTAGACCAGTTTGAGCTGGCCAAAAGCACTCCTAGCTACCGCAGCCACCTGATATTCAAGCAACAGGGATCCAAGAGGACTCCCAAACTGTGGACCTGCTCTTTCAAGGGGAGTGCAACCCCGTCCAGAATAGGTTGCAACCCTATCCCTGGCACAGTTTTCCCCTTGACCAGCAACAGTTCCGTCTTGTCTGGATTAAGTTTCAGTTTGTTAGCCCTTCACAGCCTCCAGGCATCGGTTTAGGATGAGCACTCCCTCCCTGCGATCATGTGGTAGGGAGAGATGGAGTTGAGTATCTTCAGCATATTGATGACATTGTACTCCAAATCTCCTGATGACCTCTCCCAGCGGTTTCATATAAATGTTAAAGAGCATGGGAGACAGAACGGAACCCTGCAGTACCCCGTAGGCCAACGGCCAGGGGGTTGAGCAGTAGTCTCCCAGCACCACTTTCTGGGTCCTGTCCATCAGGTAGGACCGGAGCCACCGTAAAACAGTGCCTCCCAATCCCATCCCAGCTAGACGGCCCAGAAAGATACCATGGTCGATCGTATCGAAGGCCGCAGAGAGGTCCAGCAGCACCAACAGGGATGCACTCCCCCTGTCTGATGCCCGGCGTAGGTCATCAAGCAGGGTGACCAAGGCAGTCTCTGTCCCATGACCAGGCCTGAAGTCTAGATAGTTTAGATAGTCTGATTCATCCAGGAAAACTTGGAGCTGAGCAGCCACTACCTTCTCAATCACCTTGCCCAAAAAAGGGAGATTAGAGAGTGGGCGGAAGTTGTTAAGGTCCTCAGGGTCTTAAGAAGGCTTCTTTAACAAAGGTCTTATCACAGCCTCCTTCAACAATGTTGGCGTAGAACCTTCCCTTAGGGAAGTGTTAATTAAATATGTCAACCAGTCAACCACTCCCACTCTGGCAGATTTGATTAACCAGGATGGGCAAGGATTGAGAGAACAAGTAGTGGCGGTTGATTCTCCCAAAATCCTGTTGTAGAACATGCCCTGGTATCTTTTTGGCTAAATTACTCTAAACTAAAATAATTTACATGGGGCTGCCCTTAAAGACAATTCAGAAATTTCAGATGGTCCACAAAGTGGTGGTCCATTTAATACCTGGGGTTACCTGTAGGGACTGGGAGAATATTGCACCAGTCTTGGTAAAGTTCTGCTAGCTTCTAATTTAAGGTGCAATTTTTGTTTCTTCTTTAATTTTTTTCCCAAGCGACAAACAAAACATTTAAACCTCAAAACAACAGATTATCTCTGAATTGCTCCTTTGGAAGAACAGCTACCACTCTTACATACTGCTGGAGCTTTTAAGCTCCAGGTGTGTAGGCTTGATAGCATATCTGGTGGGCTTTAATTATTTGATTGGTATTGTTTTTATTGAATCTACTGTTTTCTTTCTTTTTCTTCTATGCGGTCTCGGGAACTGCAGAGTTGAAAGATGGCTTACAAATACTTACGTGTGCCCCCTCTGAGGGAGGTGCAAAGGGTAGGGACATGAGAAGGGCTTATTAGTGGCTGCACGTCCGGCACTATCGCTATCTGTTTTTAGGTGCCAGGTAAAAACATTTTTGTTCACCCAGGCCTTTGGAGCTTAATTTTCTGTTTATTTTTAGTTAGAAAATTGTTTTATGTCATTTTTTATTATTTTAGTATGTTTTTATTGTTTTTGTATCTGCTTTTCATGTTTGTAAGTTGCTTTGAGTTTCATTTTGGGAAAAAAGTGACCAATAAATACAGTAAATAATCATCATAACGGTGCTTTCCTGTTTGTTATGCTGAAAAAAATGCTGATTTAGATTGTCACGGAAATTCAATTGCTTGAGCACCGACTTCCATTTTTGGAGCTGATAAATAATGCTTGTATTCTTTGCACATATGTCACATCAGTGCCAGGTATTTCTTCTTGTTGAGAAATGGGTGGGAGGAATTGAGTGAGCATCCCCTGTGTCCTCCTTACCCCACCCTGGAGCAATGGCTCAGGGATACTTCATGTATTTAAACACAAAGCGTTGTATCAGACATAGTGGGCTATTCTGAGTAAGACTGAGATAAATGGAATTAAATTAGTCATTACTACATTTATCGATTTCAGCTGATGTACTCTGAATATGACTTACTTGGATACAGCCCATTCTGTCTTTCATATTTCTTTATATCAGTGTTCCTAAATAAATAGTAGTGTGAGGATATTAAGGGAGGGTCATTCATATTTGATTTTTTTCCCCAGCAGAGTTTGGCAGAGCTAGAAGTTCTTTGTAAACAGCTCTACGAGGGGACAGATTTAGCACAGCGAATACAAGCAGAAAAGGTGCTCTTGGAGCTTATTAACAGTCGTGAATGTCTCAGCCAGTGCCAGCTTTTACTGGAACAAGGAACAGTAAGTGCTTGAAACTTCATAATCTAAATATACATTCATTATATTTGTTAGCAAAAACCAACATACCAGTTCCCAGAACTGTGTTTATCAAGATAATTTTACAAATGCTTCTTTACCCATGCATTTTGTCTTTCATAAATACTAGTGTAAGATGTGAAAGTAGTGAAAGTGAACTTTTTTTATCTTGGAAAGGAGACCCCATGCACACAAAAGGGTTGGATGCAACATAACCATAGGAGATGCTTTTCCTTCTGACTGCATTGCTTGTTTTGATCTCTGACTTTCAAGCGACACAATCCCATTATGGAAAAGGCTTGCAAAATCATTAATACTTTAGAAGAACAATGACAGATACATCATGTTTATGCATATGTTAGGAGTTAATCATGCTTACCGTTTCACATGGTGATGAATTGGTTTATGTGAATGAAATGTTAGCTTCCTTGGGGAAAAATGGAAGAATCATTCTAGACACCAAGTATATCAGTCTAAAGCTGTGTTTTAGCAGATTAAATCTGTGCATTCAAATTGAATATCTCTTCCTGCTTATGGACAGGGAATGTCCTGCCTTCAGGTGGATTCCAACTTATGGCGACCCTATGAATAGGGTTTTTGTGATAAGTGGCATTCAGAGGTGGTTTACCATTGCCTGCCTCTGAGGCTGAGAGGCAGGGCCTGGCCCAAGATCACCCAGGGTGCTTCATGGCTGTGTGGGGGTTTGAACTCTGGTCTTCCAGGTCGTAGTCCAACACTCTAACCACTACGCCACACAGGGAAAGAGCTCCGTAAAGTCATGGAACTCCGTTGTTATTTTCTATTTGACAGACATATTTTCAAACTCCAGTCACTGGATTCCCTGGGTCTGGTAAAACTGAGCTCATTTCAGATGCTCTTTGAACATTCAGTCAGTTCAACAATGAAGATGAGATGAAAACTGGAAATGGACTGGGTTAGACCTGGCCAAAATTCCTATGCCCTGGTGCCTGAGCGGGGCTGGTCTTACCATTAGGCAGAGTGAGGTGGCTGCCTCAGGTGGCATGTGCTGGAAGGCAGATAGCAGTGGTAAGATGCTGGAGGACACATTTGTGTGTATGCTGTGCCCCCTAATCTGGCTTGCTGCCCTCAGTTGTCCTGGAGGATGCTGTCCCACTGTCGCTGTTGAAGTAAGATTCATCTGTCAGTTTGGTCAGCTTCTGTATATGGAATGAGAGGGGCATCCACTTGTCTGCCTCAGGAAGTAAAATGTCTTGGGTAAGCCCTGTACATCTATAATGCCCATGCTTCCCAACCTTCCTGAACACACTGTGCTTGGTGTGTGTGACTGTCAAACAACTCTTGTCAAGTTTGTCGCTTCCATACGATGAATCAGGCATTCTGGGCCATCCCCTCCTCTTCCATTATGAAGTGGGGGCGGGAAGGCCCACATGTATGCAGTATGACGCCTCCAATCGTGTTTAAAGAAGTCTTTCCCACCTGGTTTTCTCCAGGTGTTTTGGGTTAAATTTCTATCAGCCACTGGCAAAATGGCCAATGGTTGTGGAGGATGGGAGTTTGTAGTCCACAACATCTGGAGGGCACCAGGTAAGGTGTTCTTACAGCCTCCAAGCAATGGTGTCATCACCAAGTGCCTGTCCCCAAAAGCTTCTAAACACAGGGGGAGGGTGGGATTTTAGATAGCCGGTATGCATCTATATTGGATGCAAAATAAACACAATCTAGTTTTCCTGAATTATTTCCAAATAGGGTGGTTGTGGTGGAGTAGCTTGGCTCCTCTATTATTTGATATGTATTGTCATCTAGGACAGGATTCACCTGGATTTCAGTTAGTTTGGAACTATATATGCTGCTCTGTGCACATTTATAAGACACTTTTGTTTTGTAAGTTTGCATTTACCAAAAGACAAGAAATATAGGGCTGTATCCATCACTGCTGTGGTGCCAGCAGAACAGTCTTTTGCTTGCGCAATGCGACTTCCCTTTCCACTCCTGCCCTCCTTCAGTCCCCCCCTGCATCCTCAAAATCCTTAACAAATTAGCATATTCTAAGCTGTTATTCAGAACTAATGTAGAACAGCATTAAAGAGGCTGCTGCTACAGACTGTTCCAAAGAATGTGCAGCACATAGATCATGCGTCCTGCATTTCCCACCAATTTTTCCTGTATGTCAATTCCATTTCAGCCTTAAAGCATGCCATATACTGAGGAATGTTTTGTTACCTGCTTGAATAGTTGCGCTGAGAAAAAGAAAACAAGCGTAAAAAACTTCAAAAGTTCAAACTAGATTTAGTTAAAAATCTAGTGTTTGTATTTTTCCATTATAGATTATAAGAGAATAACAATGTTTGTGATCATGCATTGTTCAATATAATTTCACGGTATTACTCTGTTCCTTTCCATACATTCCAGCCTGGCATCAGCAGTCAGCATGGTTAGACATTTGTTGAGGCCCAAGGAATAGCAGAGGGTCCACTACCAACTAGAGATGCTGGGACGATCTTTTATTCCCTGATGGGAAAAATCTGTTTGCTGTCACTTCTACTGCTATGGCCCATTTCTGCTCCTTATAGCCCTGCTGGCATCAGCGGGGCTGTAAGGAGCATGAGAGCTGTGTTTTAGTTATTCTGGCAAAGCTGTAATTTAGAAGAGAGTTGCTGTAGACTCTATGAAGATCGGGCCCTGTATGGGCCCGATCTTCATAGAGCCTACAGCAACTCTCTTCTAAATTACAGCTTTGCCAGAATAACTAAAACTAAAACTAAATATATATTTAGGGCTGTAGCCTTGAAAATAATGTAATTGTTATTATATAAATGTAAATTGTTATATAAATTGTTATTATATAAATGTAAATACAATATGTGTCTTTATCCCGTATTGTGACAAAATCACTATGGCTGAAATATATAGCCTCACGCTTACATGTCAGCATTTATTGTGATGTCGTGCTGAGAGCAGTAACTGTTTTTGATGTTCAAGCATTTTATTTGCTTGCATGGTAAGGACTGAGTTGTAAGTTTTATATCAAAACATATATATCCAGGTAAATAGTACAAATTTGCGATAGTGAGGTCTTGATTCTTGTTGCAAGATTACATTTTTTGGATGATATCTAAGGATTTTTTAAATGAATAATTATTACTGGCATCTGAATTGTGTGTTTTTCTCTAGACATCCTATGCGCAACTACTAGCAGCAACATGCCTCTCAAAACTTGTATGCAAAACACCTCCTTTACCTGTTCAGCAAAGAATGGACATCAGTAAGTATTGTTTATTGTTGGAAAAAAATGATTGAATGTTGTAATGGAGCAATGTGAAATAAGGCCTCTGAGAGAAAGTAAGGCATCCTGACATAGCTAATCAGGTGGTCTTCAAGCTAACTAAAATAATTTTGAATGGGACAAATGCTGTTTGATTCCAGCTGACAGCCAGCAGCTCAGTAGATGTGAAATACACAAATTTCCCAAAGTGTCTTGTCTGCTAGGAAACACCGAATAGATGTGGAATCAATACATAGAGAACTAGAGGTAATTGGGTATGGCAAGCTGCTCCTGTAACCTTCATAGTTCCATTCAGCTTTGGCAGGGGTAGCCAGTGTGGTGCCCTCCAGGTGTTGTTGTACAGCAGTGCCCATTGGCCCCAGCCAGCATGGCCAGTAATCTGGAGTGATGGGATCTGTAATCCTAACAGAGTCTAGAGGGCACCATGTTGGCTATCCCTGAGCTTTGGTTTGGGTGTAGACAACATGTCAGTACGCTGGTCAAGAACAATACTGGACATATTTATCACACAGACGGCTGAAATGTTCCTGCTATGGGAGATGTAACTAGAAAGAACTAATGGCAATCTTGTCCAAAAATATTATTTAGGAGTTCTTGTACTTTTATAATAGCATTAAAATAACTGCATTTGCATTTGGAACATATTACTATACAATATCTGGCCCCCGAACCTCACTCTATGTATTTCACAATAATATCATAGATTATAAATGCTTGATGCATTAATCATAAAAATAATTTGATTTATTTTTTGGTATTTTGGTACAGGAAACTACATATTAAACTATGTTGCATCTCGACCAAAACTGGCCCTTTTTGTGATCCAAGCTCTTGTTCAAGTCATTGCTAAGATCACAAAGTTGGGCTGGTTCGATGTTCAAAAAGACCAGCTCATCTTTAGAGACATTATTGCTGATGTTAAAAAGTTTTTACAGGTAAGAAAAACGGAACATGACTGTTAAAAACATTTCTGTGTTAAATATAGTAATATATTTTAAATGACATATAGTTGATCCTAAGGAGACACAGAATGGGAAAAAGTACTTAGTAAGCTGCAAATTGTAAAATTAAAGACTGCTTGAAATATAAAACAAGAGTAGACTTTAAGATTGAGACTAGACAAGGCGTTGTCATAGGTAACCATGAAAACTGGAGTAGAGAATGAGTTTGCAACTGGATGAAAAACCTGTGCAAAAAAGTAGCATTTTCATAGACATCTTGGTAGTGTAGTATTGCATTAGTGCTAAGGAGATGTATGAGACTGTTGGGATTTCCCTTAGGAGGTAATGCTAGAAGCAATCGATTATATCTCCTATAAACTCTGCTCTGAGTTAGTCCAGCAGTGCCACAGGTTACTGCTAAGTGTGGGACAGAGCTAGTTTCCACCACTGAGGCTGCAATCCAGTACACACTTACCTGGGTGTAAGTCTCTTTGAACCCAGTGGAGTTTACTTCTGAAATAGACATGTATTGGATTGCAGCCTGAATCAGTGATACGTTGTTTACACCAGTCCTTTCCAACAGATCCTAGGACTGGGATTTTAGTCAGATTAACATGTTGAAACAGATATTCTCTTACAAGGTGAGTTTTTTTTTCAGCTGGACTGGTTAAGCAGAATTCTTCATGCTTAATTGAAACAAGTGTTCTGTGGCTCTGTTTTTAAAGATAACATCAGCACTCTGGCTGAGCTCTGATACCCACACAAAGTTCTCACATGTACAGGTTTGCCTATTCATGTTAGTCAAAGGGGCAGCATACATAGAGGCTCTGTCTGCTCCTTGTGAGCAGTGGGCAGACTCTTGCATATGCAGGAGATCCATGTTCATGTGAAATAACAACCAGATTCTGGCAGCTGTGTTAACCAAGTGCGTAAAATATAACTCATTTATTTTAAATCAAATATTCTTTTGTTGGACTCCATCTGCCATCATCCCTGACCATTGGCCATGCTGGTTGGGGCTGACAGGAGTTGGAGTCCAACAACATCTGGAGGGCCAGCTATTCCCCACTTCTTCCAGAAACTCTGCCCTGGGCTCCTGCTGGGAGGAAGGGCAGGATATAAATTAAATAATAAATAAATGAATAAATGAATAAATAAATAAACTCAAGGCTTCAAGAGATAACAAGAGTTAAGGTAATGCACAGATTTTGAAAATGCATATGAAAGGTTCTTTCCCCCCTTCTGAGTGGTGCTTGTATTGAAAACTAATTTGTAATTTATACCTAGGAGTGTGTGTGGATTTTCTTCTTGTGGTTCTTACGGCTGAGATTTTCATCATTTTGTTCAAAATTATGCATTGAGTGTTTTTTTTTCCTGGTCACTCTTTGACACTTGCCTTCCACAGTATCTCACTCCTTTTGTCGGTCAGAGTATCTGGCACCAAATGGGTGTTGTAAAAGATATAAGGAATTGTATAGCAAAGTGAACCCAGGATACCTAGGATTTCTTAGTACTTAAAAAGTTCTTGATATACATTGTCTTAGTAATCCTTACCAAAGCCTGATAAGAGGGAGTAGCATTATCCCCGTATTATCGATATGGGAAAAGGACTGAGGCCAAGAGTTGTTTGTCTTAGGCCACCCAATATGTTAATGGCTAAATGAGATTTAAGCTGATTCTAGTTTCACAAATGTGAAGCCGTCTGCTATTAAATGTCATTATATGCTGTTGCTATTTTTGCATGAGGGGAAAAAGCTGATAATATGTTGCAGTTAATGCACTTTAAAATCATTAGGAAAGTACGATAAAATGGGCCCTTTGTTCATTAACAACAAATATGAGAATAATACTGTGGCTTTTTGCAGTTATTTTTATTAATGTAATTTGATTTTACATTCATTATTAAAATGTTTGCAGTGTGATTCTGCTGTAGTTAATTCATTAATAATAGAGATTCAAACTCAAAACTTTGCTGCTTAAGAGACTTCCTTTGTTGAATTATTTTCCTGCAAGAGAGAAAATGAAACCGTATTTCTAGTACTGGTCTGAACTGAACATTCAAAACAGAGATGTTCGTCAGTAGGAAACGTTAGTCTTGGACACAAGCATTTGGATTGTCATTAAATGAAGGGGAAAAAAAGGGGGGGAGGAAGGAATCCTGTTTAAATTAGTAAATGTATCTTCCTTGCCTAGTATAGCAGTAAGTCTTCCAGCCATTCCTAGAATATGGTAGTGTGTGGCTGTGGCATGTTTTTTTCTGGTTGCCTAAGACCTTGGGGAGCCAAGGCCAATTTGAGTAGATGACACTTAAATGGATTAAATAGGCTAATGGTCTAAACTGATATAATGTGACTTCATGTGCTTGCAGTAGTAGAGAAACTCCCTCTTCCCTGATGCAGGCATGAGTCCTATTCAGGTATTACTACCTATGGGTACTGAATGTCTGAAGGGGCCAGCAGGAACACATGGGGCTAGAACTACATCCTTAATGGTGTGTGTCCTGGCCATGCTCAGGAGTATGGCCAGCGCATGAGTGGATGCCATTCTCAAAGAGGGGGGCGTTTGTAGTTTTTCCAACACAGGGGCAGGAATCCTGGTCAATCTGGGTTCCTGCTTCTGCCCTGAAAACTCTGCATAGAAGCGGTCCCCTTCAGACTGATGCCACTCATGGCTTTGCTTAGGGGTGTGTTGCTGGGGTGGTGGTGGGGCTAGCCCTGCATGTTTCCACCTTTAATATGAGCCAGGGTGGCGTAGTGGTTAAGGTGTTGGACCACAACCTGAGAGACCAGGGTTCGAATCCCCACATAGCCATGAAGCTCACTGGGTGACCTTGGGCCAGTCACTGCCTCTCAGCCTCATGAAAACCCTGTTCATAGGGTCGCCATAAGTCGGAATTGACTTGAAGGCAGTACATTTACATTTAGCTACTCTATGTATTGAAAATCAGTCAGCCTTTTTTGTGTCTGTGTGTGTGTTCTAAATTTGTGGTGCTAAAGTTGCTATATGTCATTCGGAAGTATACATTATGAAATATCTTTAAAGAAATCCATTGTTACCCTTTCATATTTATACTTTGGGAACTGGAAAAGTAATCTGGGCTGAAAATATGGAGACTGAGATTTGTCTATGATGATAATATGGAGTCTGAGATTAAAAGCCATCTAGAGCATTCATTTTGGAACATTAACATTTCTATTTCTAACTGCTATAGGGGACTGTGGACCACTGCATAATAGGAGTAATGATTCTTTCAGAACTGACTCAGGAAATGAATTTTGTAAGTGACTTCTTTTCTTTCAAAATTATTTTGTGCTGTCTGAGAACTGTCAGGATGTCTTGTGGGGCTAAACACTGGGAAGCTACGTTATTAAAAGTAAAACATTGCTCAAGAAAACAATTTTTAAAGGGAATGCTTAGAATACCTGCTGAGTGAAGGGAATGGGGCCAATTCCACAGTTGTTAGAACTATTTCTAACAATCTGAAACAGGACAGAGAAACCAAGTGCCTCCCTTTCTTTGGTTGTTAACATGTTGCTGTGTGTTCAGGTAATGTATTCAGATGTACCTCCATCCATTCAACGCTGACTAGGAATGAAGCTTTTGAAGTGGCTGTGCAAGCTTGAAGGATATTATCAGAAATTTTAGAGCCAGTGTTATACAGTAGCCAAATCAAGCAATCAAGCTTTTCCTGTACCATGCCAGTTGAGGCTGCAGGTGTGAGGGTGTTATGCATTTGAATGCTTCACCATGAAAAATACTCCTTGCAT
This sequence comes from Rhineura floridana, assembly GCF_030035675.1. NCBI lineage: Eukaryota > Metazoa > Chordata > Lepidosauria > Squamata > Rhineuridae > Rhineura > Rhineura floridana. The sequence goes on along the minus strand of NC_084483.1, from coordinate 12,109,510 downwards.
ATTGGAAAATAGAGAGAATGTGCACAAGTCCTCTCTCACTTGTCAAACATCTTTAAAAAAACCCCATCCCCATCTCCCCAAGGGCTGCAAACATTATTTCAGATGCCACCAAAGTTTGATGTCTCCATCTTTAATTTATGCCTAGAGAAAACTGAGGAGTGGATTGAGGGAAAGAGAGCAGGGTTCTCTTAATATGCATCAGTTTATCTTTGCTTCAAAGCATAATCCAAAGTGACACTTAAAAATGCAATTTTGTCGCTCACAATTGAACCTCTGGATATGGTGTGTATAGCATGACATTTTTAGTTTGGGTGTTGGCCACCAGGAAAAGTTGTTGTAATCAAGTTGATCTGGTAGACATACATTATTAACAGACATACATCATGTGTGCCGATTCTCATTTTTGGATGTTTCTCTGGGGGATCATGACTTCTTCACTAAAGTGGTGGTGGTGTTATGATTAACAGCATGAAATTAGTTAGCAGTTCAATTTGCATAACATGGGTTCGTCTGTATCATTGTGGAGACACAGAAAATTCACAAAGTGATTTAAGTTTCTCTTGTGAAAGAAGGAGTTCTGTTTAATCCTTATCCTATGTGGAATGATTGTCATTTGTATTTCCTGTACCTTTGTTCCATCTTTTTCGGCTTTCAGATCAAAATGAGCTCCTATGCACACTTGCTTTGAAGTAAGTTCCATTGACTCAGTGGGACTTCACCCTAAAAATACAGATTTGGACTGAGGTGTCACTGCTAGCTGTGCAAAGCATCTAGGCTGCTCTTATCTCTAGTGAAGGATGCCCTCCATAATGTCAAAATCTTCCAAACTAAGGGTTGCATCCAAGTAGCGCTAAGGAAGCATCCTCTCAGCGTAAGGATTACCACTAGCACAACAGGACTTCTCCTTCCCCCTGCACACCCTAAATCTCTTTTAGGGGTTCCCCCAACCCTCTGGAGCAGATTTGGGGAGTCTGCAGGGTGAGGAGGGGAGAAAGTCCCATTGGCTAGCAGTAATCCTTGTGCTGATGGGACGCATTAGCTGAATACTGCCCTAATGTTCTGGTATTGGATATGGGAAGTAGTGGAGACTATATGATATGTGCTTAGGATTGTAGGGTACAGATTCTGCATGTCTGGAGGACTGGTTTTCTGCATGTTTTCCTCCACTTGAACTCTGTTGCTATTCATCCTAGAGCACATGCCCCCAGAGTAATTTCAGACCAACATATATATTGCGTGGATGTTGGACTCCAGACACAAGTAGCATTTACGTATCACATGGCATGGTTACATAACACAGAGTAATGGGAAACAATGCTATGGACATATGTGGGTAGGAGTGACCATGTGAATTAAATAATAAAATGTCAACCTTCTTTTGCATAGCAGTTCTTGTCTACCAGCTCATATGCAAGAAATATATTTTATCAAGTCCAAATGAAGACACATTGATTCTGAAGTGTTTTTTTTAAAGGTTGATTATTCTAGACCTTCATCAAAGCATCGTAAAATAGCTACCTCATTTCGGGATACAACATTGAAAGAGATTTTGGTGCTGGCATGCTCGCTGCTGAAAGAGGTAAACCTAAACGCTCGCTATATTATAAAGGTACAATTTTCAACACCTTAAATGCAGAATTCCTTTATGTTCTCCTACATAAAGTAGCTCATAAGTGCATTTGTTTTTGAGCAAGATTAATATGCAACTAGCAAAGTACTGTTTGCTGTAAAACCAGCACAGAATGTGGTAGGATAGAGATGAATTCACAGTTGGGTCAGACTCAGAATATGCTTCTGTGCCTGTCCCTGATGAGTCCAATTGGCATATGAATTCAGTCTGAAAACGAATTATTGCCTGTACAGCTCATGTATGCTAGGTATTGTAACAAATAAGACCCTATGCTCCAGTATAATTGAGACCCTTTGCTCCAATGCAATTGAGAGATTGGTACGGCCTGATTGATACCTACAGATACCTGTTTGTGATGAAAACATCACATAGCCACTGAATGTGGTGTACCTTATACACATGAATAGGCTTATTTCAGTGAGGACTCATGAGAATTCTTGAACATTATTGGATACAGAACAGAGGGGGAGGAAAATATATTTCTCTCCCTGTATGCCTTGATCAGGTCTATTTCTGTGTTGCTTCCCCAGAAATTTGTGAACCTGATGATTGTATATTTTGGGACACTTTTATTTGTTGAGCAAGGCAAGAGGTAATTTTGCTACTTGTTCAGAATGGCTACAGTTGGATATCATAGTTAATGGTTTCCATGAATGCAGAGATGGCTCCTCCTTAGCTTCTCCTACAGTGACAGCAGTAAATCAAGATCCTTTGCTTAGGATTATGAACCATGGAGATTGTGGTTTGTTCAAACAAACCCTGAGCATATGGAATTCCTTCCCATAAGATGTAGTGGTGACCACCAACTTGAATGGCCTTTAAAAGAGGATTAGACAAATTACTGTGCCTTTGAATACTGGTTGCTGGGAAGCACAAGTGAGAGTGCTATTGCACAGGTCCTGCTTGTGGGCTTCCTATAGGCTTTTGGTTGGCCAGTGTAAGAACAGGATGCTTGACTAAATGCGCCTTTGGCTTGATCCAACAGGGCTCTTTTTATGTTATGTTTGTGACGTGGCTGAAACCAAGCTTATGCTTGGATTCCTGATAGTGGTTTGTACAAGCCAAAAAAAACCACAATCCGTTGTTTGGATGTAATGCTAGGGATTATGGTTTGTTGCTCTCATTAGGAGGGGAACAAAGTAGAAGCCATTTGTGTGGTCTATGAAGTGTGAATGTGGCCAGTATATAAAATGACATTCACTTTTTTTTGGTCTGGATTTAGATGTTGGCAAAACCGTTAAATCTTCAGGATCAACAACAACAAAATCTAGCAATGCACCTTTTGAAACTTGTTCTCAATTGTCTTAACTATGACTTCATTGGCAGTTCAGCAGATGAATCTGCAGATGATCTATGTACTGTACAGATTCCAACAAACTGGAGATCAAGTAAGAAAATAATTTGTGCTGATAACCTCACATATGCTATGTGGTATCTGTGACTGTATACCAGCCTTTCCCAACCAGTGTGCCTCCAGATGTTGTTGGACCACAACTCTCATCAGCCTCAGCCAGCATTGCCAATGGCTGAGGCTGATGGGAGTTGTGGTCCAACAACATCTGGAGGCACACTGGTTGGGAAAGGCTGCTATGTACATTTGAAGTTGAATATCTCTATGTTTTTTGTCTAAAGACATTGTGGAAACAGGATTATTACATTAGTTGCAAAAAAGTGATATTGTGGATTGGGAGAGGAATTGTCAGAACAAAATTCCCATCTTTTCCAATTTGCAACCACTTACTGTCCCATACTGATCCTGGGCAGTAATCCTGGGTGGAATTCAAATCTTTGCATGTTAAGTGTGATTCATGCAATCAATATTTAATGTAAAGAGCCATGATTTATATTTCTCATATGTGATGTTTCAGAGTAGTATCCAATGAAATAATGCGGTACTGATTTGGTTTCTTTTCCCTTCTAGTCCCTGAATATTCATGTTTTGTTTTGATAAATTGGATATTAAAAACGGGCACAGCAAAGTACTGTGGAGTCCCATTATACTAGGAATATAACATGCCCTAATACAGGGGTCACCAACCTTTTTTTTTGGCCAATGGGCACTTTTGGAATTTTGAGAAAGTGTCAGGGATGCCAGTTAGAAAAATGGCTGTCATGGAGGTGTGGCATAACACGGAATGGCTGCATTTGGGGTCTCTTGCACTGCTGGGACTTCTGTGAGGAAATGCTGTCTCTATTTATCTTCACGGTAGATGAAGTTATGTTTCTTTCTCTCCCACCTCCCCAAATCTCCATGCTGAAATGAGAAGGAAATACTGCCTTTTGATCTTCACTGAAGATTCCAATTTCTCCAAAATTAATTCTATTACCTTCCATTCTCCAGTGATCTGCAATTTATGCACTAATAATTAATCCTCTTTTTCCAGCATCATTTTCCTCTTGCTTTCTATCCCTTCCCATAGATTTAAATCTCCCTACACTCTTGAAACCATTCCACGTTTTAATCACCAAGTTTAAGCAACTCAGGCTGCTATTTTTAATGCCCAGGATACTCAGAAAATGTTTTTACTTTTAAAATTGGCCATTTGCTCCTTTAACTTGAATGTGGTCTCAGCTCTGATGCCTTTCTGCTGCTGCTATAATTATCGTGTGAACTTGTTTCTCTCAGCTGAAAGCAGTAGTGGAGGTGGCAGCAGCAGCAGCGGAGATAGTCAGAGGCACTTCTGAAGTGCTGTTAATGAGGAAGTACCACTAATAGTTGGAATCAAACACATTTGTGGGGACTAATCCCTGGAAATTACTCAGAATACAACAAAATTAAGTAAGGGGCACCTTACTTAGATGCTAGGAAAACCATGGTGGATAAAAAAATAAATTAAAACCGCTCTGCTGCCTTATATATTTGGTTAGGAGGCCAGGTTCTTTTGTGGGTGCCATGACGGCTCTTGAACGGTGCCATGGTGCTCACAGGCACAGGATTGGTGACCCCTACCCCACTACATGGGTTCCTCCTTTTTCCTTCAATGTTTCTCATTCTTTTCTTCCTGAATATTTCCCTTAATGCACTGCCCTCCCATTGTTTAAATATACATTCTTTTATAATTGGTATTTTGGAAATATTCTCTTGAGGAAGTGCAGTAGAATCCTTGCCTAACTAACAGAGATACTGCTCCCAGCCCTCTCCTATCTAAATAGGATGCTACATTGAACCTTTTCTTTGTGGTAAAAACTGTTTTTCCATTAAAGAATTATTAACCGAATATGGGTGATGTGTATACAGCAACAACCGTCTACAGAATGCAATCCCCCACCCCTTCTCTCCAGTATATCCACTGGTTACTCTGCCAGCTTTTATGTAGTGTGCACTGTTGCTGCAGTCCTGTTTCATTGATCCATTAGAAGGTTTCAATTAGATAATGCACTTAAGAAATAAGTACATACTATATTCTGTGGGTCTCCCCACTCCCCAACTGCTGCGCAGTGTGCAGGACAGCTTTAAAGAATGTCCATCTTGCACTTTGGACGGACAGTAGTGAAGACTGAGGTGCCTGCTCTCATCCTGTATATATATCGCTAAACTTGATTGTTTTCTCTCTACTTTTGTCCCATGTAATTGGCATTATTTTATCTGTCGAGGGTGTTGGTGTTGGGGAACATTTTCCATGCAGAAGTAGACAGCCGAAGGAGGCTTTTTCCTTCCGCGGATGTTTTGAAGAGTCAGTTTGCTTTTTTGATTATTTCAGTCCTATTTGCGTTTTCTCAGACAAGCTTTTCAAGGGAAAGTTCTATTTACCGGTAATTTGTACTTTATTCCCAGTTCTGTGTTAATTTTCAGGTTAAATTTATTTTGGGATAAAATTTGTGTATTTTGTACGTAATGTTAACGTAACAGAATGGAGTGTTTTATTGAGTTAACGTAATAGGACCATGAAACAAAAACTATTGATTTTCATGGATACTGAGAATATATATTCACCATATATATTCACCATTTCCTGAACATAACTTTCACTACCAATGAAACACAGAAAAGGACTGTGACTTGCCTTTCCTGTACTTGATATACAAGGAGAGGCTGGATCAAAAGAAGTAACACTATAGTGCTGATCTTAAGCAGTAGCAGGGGGGGTGCTTTACAAACATGCTATTTCCCTTTCTTTGGTGTTTTTTGTTTTGGGAGCGATGGTGGTGGAGAATATGCAAACAGATGAAGGTGTGTTGCAGCACAGCCTCCTACTTGGAACCTGAACTTCAGAGCTGAGTGCACTGTTTCCTGCCCCCACTTTCATTAGCTTTGTGACATTCCCATGTAGCTATGCATGACTAGCTACGTGGCATTGTGATGTCGACATGATCACACATTACCTCCCAAGTTGGCTGGGATCACCGTTCAGGAACAAGAAGAGATAGTTAATGGGACAAAATATGGCATTGGAGCAGCTCTTGAAGGGACTGAATATATCAGTGCGCAGGTACAAAAAGTTAAATGTTGGGGGGAAGCTTGGGAAACATCCCCACAAGACACCCACTTTATGTGTAAAAAAGAAAGAAGTGTACTAGTGAATATCTGACATAGCACTAATAGAAATTGGATTGGGCTCTTGAGGTAGGGATTAATTAGAAAAGAGAAAATTGACTTGGGCAGTTCGTAGATGTCATTTGTTGCAGGGTATAATTTATTTCTACCTTCTGGCCTGCTTTTTTGCCAGAACTAAATGCTAAACTGTTATATTTGTTGCAGTTTTAAAACAGAAGAGTGAAACCAGTGAAAGTTACTTTCTCTGTAGCACTGTCTATTTCATCTTTTACTTTTTTCTCCTCAGTCTTCCTGGAGCCCGAAACCTTGGATCTTTTTTTTGATCTGTATCATTCCCTCCCACCAATGTTGTCTCAGTTAGTAAGTATGTCTTTATTAACCTTTCAGTAGCAAAATGAAGTGCTTTGTGAACAGCTATCCTCTTTATTAGTACATGTTCATACCAAAAATGACACTTGTACCTCCTAAGATTTTGCTACTGGAATGGGGTCTCTATATCAAAGCAGGTTATAACAATTATAATACAAGAAGAAAACCACTCAAAATTACAACAATTGTGATACAACAAAGCCACACAAAAATTTAAAACAGATGACCATTGTGGAAAATGTTTCTCTTAATTGTCTGCATAGGCCTGGTGGCAAAGAAAAGATTTCAGCATTTGAAAATTAATAAAGAAGGTGCCTGCTGAATCTCTACTGGAAGAGCATTCCACAGGAGGGGACCAATAACACTGAAGGCTCACGATTGTGTTGATGTCAAATGAACCTCACCAACTTAGAGGATAACCAGTGTTGCTCCTACAGATTATCTCGGTTATTGTTTTGGGATATTAGGGTTCAGGTGGTCTCTAAGGTACCCTGCATCAAAGTTGTTCAGAGCGTTGTAAATTAATACAAGGACCTTGAACCTCTCTCAGTAGTAGCAGAGCAGCCAGTACAAACGTTGTCATGTTGGCAGCTATATGCCCCCATCAGCAGTCTAGCTTCTGCATTCTGCACCCAATGGAGTTTCTGGACCAGGCCCAAGGGCAGCCCCATATAACACACATTGCAGTAATCCAGCCTCGATGTTACCAACACATGAACTACACTGGTCAGTGCCTGTGGGAAGTCCAGAAGCAAGGTGTGAGTGCGCTAGCACTCTTCTGCCTGTGCTCCCCAGATACTAGTATACATAGGCACGTTCTCTGATATTGGTGTTAATATATAGCCATCATGACTAGCAATTATGTCTAATCCCCTTTTAAGGCTGGTGTGGAGACTCTTGCTACATTATGTGGTATTGAATTCCATAGTTTAACTATGTACTGTGTGTGAAGGACCTCCTTTTGTCTGTCCTGAAACCTTCCTTCAGTGTCATTAAATGAACCCCGATTCCAGTGTTGTGTGAGAGGAAGAAAAAAAACCTCTCTCCACATAATGCATAATTTTATACAGCTCTGTGATGCTCCCCTTTACGTGCCTTAAAAAAACAAACCAATACCGCAAATACTGCAAATGTCCCTTGTAGGGGAGTTGCTCCAGGGGTAGTCCCTCATTGTGGAATGGTGGATAGGATTCTAATTAAACTTGCCACACTTTCATGCTTCCTCCACATACCCCCCTTTTCAGCTCTGTTTTGGCAATACCATAATTGCAATAACTCTCTTTCATAGTCGCTAGACTCTTAACTCTTCTGGTTAACTGTGCAGTCACAGTACATCGTTATGCCTTGCACGAGAACACAGTATCGATCCCATGTTGCCTGGTTGGTGTTCTGTGAGGATATGATTGTGCCAGAAGTCAGGGTTTTTTTTGTTGGGCCAAAATGTTAATAACTGCCTGGATCGTGCCCATTATGGAGATAAAGTGCATGTAGTAGATGTATTTGGATTCAGCTTATCTAATATTGTTTGTAATGGCTTATATACATTGATGACAACTTTCCATGTTTTAAATATATTCCATGTTTGACTACACTATCTGTTGGTTGAACATGAGTGTAGAGATCTTTTTAAGCTAGAAGAAATGTGACTGGCATAGTAATGAGGAGCTTGATGCTTCTGGGATATTTGTAGATCCTTTGGAATTTTTGCATTCTGTGAATAAGTAAAATTCTTTAAATCCTTGTTTTCTTTCTAGGCACTTTCTTGTTTAGTTCAGTTTGCTTCTACAAGGAGATCCTTATTTAGCAACCCAGAACGTGCCAAGTATCTTGGTAATCTGATCAAAGGAGTAAAAAGAATACTTGAAAATCCTCAGGTATACATATTTTCAGTTTTCTCATCAGAATTTGGTATATGGTTTCCGTTTTTCTTAAGATGCCTCACTGTTGATTTAAATTGTGGAGGCAGTGCCTATGTTCATGCTGGTTGGACTAATAAGGGTTAAGCTGGGAAAGGAAGAGGGAAATAGGGGGCATCACGTGATGCTTAAGCAGTCATACAAGCATCCTCTTATTATATAGCCACAAGAGTGGCTGTATACTATAGCCAGCGTGGATTTTTCACATTCCTCAATGTTAAATTGAAAATATCCTCCATGCCATTCTGATCCTTCCCATAAGTGCATTTCAGAACAAAACCTTACAAAACTTATAGTCCTGAACTTAGAAATGCTAATGTGAACAACCCTCTCAATTTACATGGCGATGCACAAAACAGTCAGAGAGAATAGAGAGTTCAAATTCTAAAAAGAGAGAGAAAAAAAACCCAGAGCCCTTATGGACTTTTTTCTCTGAGAGTTCTCATAATCTGTTGAAATTCATTAAAAATCAGCCATGTTCACAGAGTACCTGTAACCCTAATACTGACCTTGCCCCATAGTCTGACCTTCATCTTCTGCAGTTTAAATGTTTAAAAAATGCCTGGCTGATTTTTAATTAATTTAAGAATTTTTGGCTGGAACCCTATGATAACATGGGGCATGCTCAGTAAGATATGTCTTTTAATAATGTTTTTAACACTGTTTTGTTTTAATGTATTTTAAGATCTGTTTTTATGATATTTTAAAGTGTTTTTAGTGCTTTGTTTGCCACCCTGGGCTCCTGCTGGGAGGAAGGGCGGGATACAAATTAAATAACAAATAAATGAAATAAATAAATAAGAACCAACAGTCAGTGTTCTAAAAGCCTCACAACTGCTGGGCTTGGCTAATCAGGGGGCCATACCCACACCAGACTTTGATTTCACGTGAGACAGTCATGGCTTCCCTCACAGAATCCTGGGAAGTGTAGTTTGTGAAGGGTGCTGAGAGGAGACTCCTATTCCCCTGAGAGAGCTCCAGTGGCCAGACTGGTTTAACAGTCAGCCACTCTGACTGAAGGTCTGTGAGGGGAACAGGGCGTCTCCTAGCAACTCTCAGCACCCTTCACTAACTACACTTCCTAGGATTCTTTGAGAGAAGCCATGACTGTCCAAAGTGAAATAAAGGCCTGGTGTGGATGTGGCCAGGGACAGCTTTGGTTTAAATTTCGGTGGGAGACTACATGTGCTTGCTGTAGAATAAAAAGATGGGGGAAACGCTGAAAAGCAATGATACTCTTCACAGTGTTTTCCTTTTGGAAAGGAAAGGGTTTTCCCCTCTGCCCAGTGCCCACCCACCCAATCTCCTCCCCTTCCCCCTCCCCTCCGCCGGGTCAGTGTTGGACTAGGACCTGGGAGACCAGGGTTCGAATTCCCACACAGCCATGAAGCTCACTGGGTGACCTTGGGCCAGTCACTGCCTCTCAGCCTCAGAGGAAGGCAATGGTAAACCCCCTCTGAATACCATTTACCATGAAAACCCTATTCAAAGGGTTGCCATAAGTTCGGTCGACTTGAAGGCAGTCCATTTCCATTTTCAAATTGCACAGAAATAAATCCCATTGAACTCAAAAAGTATGCAAATGATCAAACTAGGGTTGCCAGGCCCTGCCTCCAAGAGGTCTTTAAAAGTTGCGCAGGGGGAAGGGAGAATTTCACCTTGTGGTTTTTCCCATTACAGTGTTGCAAGAAAACCTGTACTTGGCTGAATTTTCTCCTCTCTTAAAGATACAGAATCATTCTCAGGCCCTGAGCCTGGCAACCCTAGATCATACCCACCCTCCCTTCTCCCTCCTATCCCTTCCTTTGCCCCTCCCTCCCCCTTCCTTTGCCCCTCCCTCCCCCTTCCTTTGCCCCTCCCTCCCCCTTCCTTTGCCCCTCCCTCCCCCTTCCTTTGCCCCTCCCTCCCCCTTCCTTTGCCCCTCCCTCTCCCTCTCCCCTTCCTCCTCTCCCTCTCCCCTTCCTCCTCCCCCTCTCCCCTTCTCCCCATGGTCAGTTTTACCTATCTTAATCATGATTGCATGGAAGTAAATACAATTGAACTCTATAAGCCTGCAAATGATCAAACCTGCCCTCCCCTCCCCCTTCTTTTGCTCCCCTCCAATACGCTCCTTCTCCCTTCTCCTCCCCCATGGTCAGTTTTTCCTATCCTAACTATGATTGCATAGTAGTAAATCCCATTGAACTCAGTAAGCATGCAAATGATCAGACTGCTTTCCCCCTCCTTCCCCTCTCCTCTCCTTCTTCCTCCTCTCCCCTCTTCCTTCTTCCTCCTTCCCTGCTCACTCCAGCTGTCCCCCCTCCCCCCTGGTCAGTTTCATCTATCCTAAGCATGATTGCACGGGAGTAAATCACACTGAACTAAACATGAAAATGATCAAACCTGTCCTTCTCCTCTCCTCCCCCTCCTGCCTGCTCCCATCCCAGTCTTCCCCTCTGCTTTTCCTCCCCTCCCTCCTCCTCTTCCTCCCCATCCCCTGTGGTCAGTTTCACCTATCCTAAGCATGATTGCAGGGGAGTAAATCCCACTGAACTCAATAAGCATGCAAATGATCAATCCATTCTCAGCAAGCTTGCACAGGATTCCATTTCTTACCTCCTGGATTAAAAAGCAGGGAAATTCACTAATAGGCAAAACCCTTTGCGGTTTAAGAATGTACCTATAGCCCACAGATATTTCTATCAAACTTTAAAAAGCAGGGAAATTGGGCAGCTATAGTGAATGCACCAGGGGAGCAGGAGACCTGACCTCCTCTCTGAGATATTGGACTGCCCTACAAATTTGTCAGAATGCCAACACAATTTGGGTTGGTCTTTCACAGTCCAATCCACTTGCTGTGTAGCTTGGAAGAATTTGGTAACATGTGCCTCTGAGCATATGGTAAGTGGTGGCAACACCTGCAACCAGCCCAAATAATAGAAAGAAGATGTGCTGTGCTGCTCTTGTTTTAGCAGGGAGGAAGCAACATTATTAAGACAGTTGATATAGTTCAGATGGTCACTTTAAATATGTCTGATTTACTTTGCAATTTTAGTGAAGTTTCCTATAGGAAATCTTTTTTTTTTGTTTCTGTTTCTGTGAATATGTGAAGTATAGCAACACTTTGCAAAATTTACACTAAAAAAACTCCAAACATAATTGTGGCACTGACTTCTGCAGAATAGTCTCCAGTGGACCTCAAGAGTGTCTCAATTTGCACAAGATAAAACAGTGGGAGGTGAAATATATTCTAGCAAAATTCTAGGTGTGCTCTATGTTTTTAATTGACTGTGCCCACGTTGCCTTAAATGAAGTGGTTTAAACATAGCAGGCTGAAAACATGCATTTTCTTTTTTCCAACAGCTAGAGTCATTGCTGAAGTAGCAACATATTGTAATCAGTCTGATTTTACATCAAACTACAGTTTCAGATTCAACTGTTAATGCACTCAAAATAGAAATAGAGCATAACCAACAATTTGAAATAAAAAAGGCTGTCTTCACCATCATATGACATTGACCAATAAAAAGGCGTTGGAGTCAGTGAAAATAAATTTGACACAGATTTCTAGGATGAATAATGAGGGAAATAAAATTTTCTAGTTTAGATTCTCTGTAGAAATGTGAGTAACACAGGAAAAGAAGCAAAGTAAGAACACCAACAAACATACAAAAATGACATTCTCCATCTTTGGAGATGGCAGATATTGCCACCACTCACCATATGCTCAGAGGCACATGTTACCAAATTCTTCCAAGCTACACAGCAAGTGGATTGGACTGTGAAAGACCAACCCAAATTGTGTTTGCATTTTGATAAATTTGTAGGGCAGTCCAATATCTTCAGAGAGGAGGTCAGGTCTCCTGCTCCCCTGGTGCATTCACTATAGCTGCCCAATTTCCTTGCTTTTTAAAGTTTAATAGAAATACCTGTTGGCTATAGGTACGTTCTTAAACCGCAAGGTTTTTTTGCCTATTAGTGAATGTCTTCTGGGTGAAAAAGTGTTAGGAAATGCTTCTGTGTTTGAGGAACAGCTACAAATGTTACAGGGTTTCCTCTGTGACAGCTTCATATGAACCAGTGATAAGGGAAACTCTCAGTTTCTTCATCTAGTGAGTAGTTCCTGGGCTGTTGCCTAGCTTTGAGGGACAGGCGTCAGGGTGGGGATGAGAATGGTAGCTCGTGAGCTGTAGGTATTATTTGCATGATTTGCTTTTTGCATTTGGCTTCTTGTGAGGTTTGTGTCTGAAGCCTAATTTCTAGCATAAAAAAACAACTTTTAAAATACTTCCAAGCAGTGTTATTTTTTCCCCAGCTACATGCATGCAAAAACGACGTATTTTTAATTTGAAAAACCTGTTGCTCATAACTAAGCAAGTGTTCTGTGTTAGATAGCCTGCTGGGGTAAACAAAAGCATAGACCCAAGGAGCAAGAGGGAAGGATGCTACTCTCTCTTTCTTGCCCCTTTTAGCCTCATCTCAAAACAAGCAAAAAAGTGTGCAGCTGACTACCACTTGGTGAGATGTGTATTGCCACTCTGGTATTTTGTATAACCACTCTTCTGTTTTTATATGTTGGGTACAGAAATTCCCAGAAATAAAACAGCAGGCAAGCAAGTGGTGCTGGGGGGAGGGGGCAGATGGAGAGCATTTGGCCTTTCAGTGGTTTTGAACCGGAAAGGAGTCAATACAACTTTGCTTTGTTCTGCATGGATTGCTGAGATCATCCTGGACTCCTAGGGTATACTTGAGTAAGGAATGTAGTAGAGCTGGTAAAGACATGAGAGAACCTCCTCATCCTTTTCAACAACAATTAACAAGGGACAGCCAATTTATTTACATCACTATCTTTTTAAAATATCTTTTTTCTTAAGGACGTTAAATGAAGTGTTTGGGGGGATAATAAAGCAGTTGCAATATAAATAGCAAAAGCCCTTCTTGTTTAGCTTTAACATCAGTTGGCACATGCATACACACATACTTAATAGTCGTGCATCCAAAGAGGCAGCCAGCTGCTGTACTGTTGTCCCCGTTTCTGATCACCTAGCACATGGACTTAGCTCCTCTGCTGTGCCTCAGCATTGCTTATTGAATTTTTGCCGTTTTAGAATGGTGTTTGTTTTTCTGAATATGTTGCATATGGAGACTTGTTACTTTCCTCTTCTTTCTTGTAACACAGATTTTAGTGCTCCTCTAAATTGTTTAGGGTCTTCTTCAGGACTTCTAGATCATTCTGGGGCGATTCATACTATGCAAAATAATTTGGTATCTGTTTTAAAAGTATGTACTTCTGCCATTAGATATGACTTTAATAATGAAAATCTGTTTGTGTGTGTCTGTAATTTAGGGTTTATCTGATCCTGGTAATTATCATGAATTCTGTCGATTTTTGGCTCGACTGAAGACTAATTATCAACTGGGAGAATTAGTAGTTGTGAAAGACTACCCAGAAGTTATTAGATTGATAGCCAGTTTCACTATTACTAGCTTACAGGTAAGACAATGGTAGAACTGAACTAATGAAATGAAGGGCTCTTTTGTTTTGTGCATAAATTGCATGAAGATGAATTTATTAAAAGTGAACATTGCCTTACATATGCCAGTAACATCAGTTTTGAGGTCCATGTCTTTCTGCAGTTTTACATAACATCTGAGGACTTTGGTTCTAATTGAAGCATGAACATAAACAATAATAAACAGTGGTAGTGTAGATTACAATGTTTGTAATTGCTCACATTGGGCAAAAACATACTTTAATGAAAATCTCATTTTGTTTCTTTGTAGCATTGGGAATTTGCACCAAACAGTGTTCATTATTTGCTAACTCTTTGGCAGAGAATGGTTGCCTCGGTGCCTTTTGTGAAATCATCAGAACCCCATCTCTTAGATACATATGCACCTGAGATCACAAAGGCGTATATTACTTCTAGATTGGAATCTGTCCCCCTGGTTATAAGGTAACATGAAGTACTGTCTTTTTTCATGTATATTTGTGTTGTCCTAAGATAATAGCATTGATTTAATTTATGGTATAAATATGAGGAGAAAAATGCTACTGAATTCAACTGGCTCCAATCTAATATTGAGCTACTACCTATGCTGTATTTCTATCATAATAAAAGCCAAAGCTGTAGGCCACAATAGTTTAGTTCTAAAATCTTTCATTTTTTTGGCTTTGGAGTTTGTTTTCAAGGAACTCTCCTGACAAGCATATTTCATCTTGTAGTTATTAGATAATAACATACAGAGCAATCATATACTTATCTATCTTGAAGTAAGTCCCATTGCATTGAGTGGGGCTTATTCCAGGCAAGTGGGTATAGGATTGCCGCCTTCCAAATCTAAGCCAGAAAGCTTACATTCATATACAATGTGTTTTACATTGCCCAGAATGATGTTTCTTTTTATATGTATTCTAGAGATGGTTTGGATGATCCGTTGGATGACACAGCCACAGTCTTTCAGCAGCTGGAGCAACTGTGCACAGTTAGCAGATGTGAATATGAAAAGACTTGTGTTCTTCTTGTACAGCTATTTGACCAAAATGCACAAAGCTATCAGAAGCTGTTGCAGTCTAGTAGTAGAAATCCCCTGGCAATCTCAATTCAAGAAGGTTAGTACTTAAATTGACCATAAGTCTACCTGTCTGGCATGTCCAGCTTGAATGGGTATGGTGCAGTTAAGGTATGTTAATTGTGTAAGCAGATCTATAGCTCAAGAGCAGTGATGTAGTCATCTAGGGTCTCAGCGGTGTGTGTCTTAGACTCCTTACTTTTTTGGGAGCAGGGTCCAGCATCCTATAAGCCAATCAACAACAGAGAAGAATCTTTTAGCATGCTTCCTTGTCCTTTCCTGCTGACTGGAGCCAATCAGAGTGAAAAGACTCTTCTCTGTAGTAACACACTCCTCTTTCATGTTGATTGGCTCCTAGGGACGTCTGTAGTTGTGGGAAGAAGGACTTGGGAGTGTGGAGATGACAACAGAGCAAGCAAGTGAGGGATGGTATGATTATCATGAAGGGACCCTGCACTTCCGAGTTTGCCACTACACTACTGCTCAGGAATTCCCTGCTGGCACAGACAGGAAAGATATTATCAGAAAACAAAGCAGGAGTAGCTAACCTGTGGCCCTCCAGATGTTGTTTGACTCCCAGCTCTCATTCGCCCCAGCCAGCATGGCTAGCGGGTCAGGGAGGATGGGAACTGTAGTCCAACAACTTCTGATGTTCCCCTGATTAGAGTGTTTTACCCTGCTCTTCAACCAGAAAGGCTTCCAGAGTAATTTAAATAAGATCAATAAAAACAAGACAGTCTGTGGCTGTAGGCTTACAATCCAAAAAAATGACCAAAAAAGATTAAAAAAATGAGGAGGAAGAGGACCAGTCCTTAAAGTTACAGACAGTAGTGTGTGGCAAACTTAAAAGTGTAGGGTCCCTTCTTGAGTCATCAGGATCGGCCTCACAGGCCAAATTTGACAGGTGACTGGGGGCACTCACCTGTCAATCACATGACATCATTATCCAACCCACTTATCAAACCCCCTTGCAGGGGGTTCCCAAGCCACAACATCCTTCTGGCAGTCAGGTGCTTGGAAATTGCTGCACATGGGGTGTTGCTAGCCCTGTGCTTGGTGCTTCCTAAAGCACCAAACAGAGAGCTAGCAAAGTGGTTGTTTCTCCTGTCTCCATGGGGGGTGGGGATAAAGAAACTGGTATTTTACAGGCATTGCTGACTGCAAGAAAGGTCCGTCTCACAGCTGATCTCCAAACAGCATGTTTCTTCCCCCTGCACTTTGCATATCAGCTGAGAGAAGGACTTCTCTCTCACACATGATGCATGTAAAATACAAGGGGCGTTGCTTGACAAAGCATTTATTTCTCCTTGCACAGACTCACTGCAATGGAAGGTGCATGGGGAGAGAGAGAAGGAGGGCTAAGAAGAGTGGGTGGAGAGTGAGGTGAGGTGGCATTTCCTCACAAAGAAGGGGGCAAAGGAAGGCTGAAGAAAAGGAGAAGGAAGGCTGCCTGTAAAATACAAGGCAATTGCTTCTAAAGCAGTTCTTTTCCTCTCAATTTGCTTTTTGCAGATTGTCCATGAGTAAGTGGAGGGGGTGGGGGGAGAGAACCTCATGGAGGGTGGGGGCAGAAAGAGCAAAGGGTTAAGAAGAATGAGGCTGCCTGTCTTTTACAAGGGCAAGAAACCTGCTCTTTGTAGATCAGCTGTGTGGAGTTCCGTTTCACGCAATGATGTCTGTAAAATACCCCCGCTCTTCTTAGCCCTTTATCTCTCTTCCCCTGCCCTCCACTTTCTTCCAGACAGTTTGCAAAAAGCACCACTGAGGGAGGAAAAAATGTGTTAAAAGCAATGCACCTTGTATTTTTCAAGCAGCCTGCCTTCTTTCAGCTTTTCTACCTTCGTCCCCCTTCTCTGTGAGAACGCTGCTTTGTCTCTCTCTTAGCTCCATCCTCCTCCTCCCCCTTTCCCTTTTGGCCCTCAGTGCTCCCATGGATTTTGCCTTGTCATGCTGCTACAAAACAAAGCCAAATATGTTGGAAGAAGGGACCATCGCTTAGTTCCAGGGTACAATATCTTCATCAAAAGGGTTCAGGTAACAAGTGCTTGGGAAGGGGTGGGGAGCATCTAACGGAGATCCTGGAAAGCCTTGCCAGTTACAGCCAGCAATACCATAATCTACGGCGATATGTGGCTAGTAGAGGTATTGAATACAGGTGGGCTTAAACTTCCCAGGCTATAATTAAAGAAAGAAAGAAATATGTTAGTAATTGTGTGGCTTTGATCATAGAATCGTAGTTAGAGGAGGCTTATATGGCCATCGCGTCCCAACACCCTGCTCAATGCAGGAATCCATATTAAAGCAAGTGGCTGTCCAGCTGCTTCTTGAATGCCTCCAGTGTTGGGAGAGCCCACCACCTCCCTGGGTAATTGGTTTCATTGTCGTACTGCTCTAACAGTTAGGAAGTTTTTCCTGAAGTTCAGCAGAAATCTGGCTTCCTGTAACCTGAGCTACAGTGTCCTGCACTCTGGGATGATTGAGAAGAGATCCTGGCCCTCCTCTGCGTGACAACCTTTCAAGTACTTGAAGAGTGCTATCATATCTCCCCTCTGTCTTCTCTTCTCAAGGCTTAACATGCCCAGTTCTTTCAGTCTCTCCTCATAAGGCTTTGTTTCCACACCCCTGATCATCCTAGTTGCCCTCCTTTGAATCTGTTCCAGTTTGTTTGCATCCTTCTTAAAGTGCAGTGTCCAGAATAGAGAGGAACTAGTACTTCATGCAATCTGGAAACTATACTTCTGTGAATGCAGCCTAAAATAGCGTTTGTCTTTTTTGCAGCCACATCACACTGTTGGCTCATATTCAGCCTGTGATCAACAACAGTTCCAAGATTGTTCTTGCATGTAGTATTGCTGAGCCAAGTATCCCCCATCGTATGACTGTGTACTTGGTTTCCTTTTCCTAGATGTAGAACTTTGCATTTATCCCTGTTACATTTCATTCTGTTATTTTCAGCCCAGTGCTCCATCCTATCAATATCCCTTTTGAGTTTTGTTTCTATCTTCCAGGGTATTAACTATCCCTGCCAATTTTGTGTCATCTGCAAATTTGATAAGCTTTTCTTGCACCTCCTCATCCAAGTCATTAATAAAAATGTTGAAGAGGGCTTGTCCCACGACTGAACCCTGCCGTACCCCACTTGTTACCTCCCCCTAGTAACAGAAGGAACCAGTGTGTAGTAGTTCCAGCATTCAAACATACACAATTTTCTTTAGGAGGGACCCTTATATAACCAACTCTCTCAGCCTTGGTATCCTCCCCAGTCATCTACAGTATCAGAATAACAACTCTAAGCTAATTTAGAGGGTTGTTATAAGACATATTGAGAGAATTTATACAAATAACTTAATACATACAGCAACATAGGGTTTATGAGGGTTATAACAAGATATATATTTTGAAGGTGATATTTAGTGCTATAAGAAAATTCATGACTCCATAAATATTATGTACCCCAAGTTATGTGTCAGCACCTATCATCAAAGTGGATAGATACTGTTTTCAGAAAACTTTTGTAGGTCAATTTGTTTTATTTTGCCCCCCCTCCAATAAATGTTGGCATTACTTTTTATTCATACTACTCTTTATATAATATTCAATTTCTTTTTTGTGGACTAAACATTTTCTGTTGGCACAGAACAATAAATGTTACCTCCCCTAGTTATACACACTTTAATTTAGATGTTTAATGTTTTTTAATGTTACAAAATAAGTTAATATAATATTAAGACCTCATTTTATTATATTGTCTTGCTCTCTCTATCGATTGTGATGCAGTCATGGTTTACTAAAACAATAATCCCCAAGAAATGGGTCATTAACAGTAGTTAACGATTACTTGTGATCTATGGTAATGACTGATTTCTTTGGGATTATTGCTGTTATAAAACATAATTACAGATTATTACAGCAATAATTATTTTGGTAAAGAAAAAATATTCTCCTTAAGCAGCTGGAAAAACAACAGTACTAAATGTTTTGAATAGAGGAAATCAGCATAGAGAATTGTGATGGAAAATGAATTCTATTTTCTATGTAGAGGGACTAAGTAAAGGTGTTTAACAGGATGTTCCATGTGCTGACAGAGGTACTTCAGAGTTTAATCTTAAATGTTGAAGAGGTTATCAATCTATTTTATGGCTTTCTATGCTTCAGTCTTGCCAATATTCTAGCATTCAGACAATATTCTAGCACCAGACATAGTGATGCTGGTATTGAAATTGTGAAATAGCATTTATAAAATTGATTTTGTTTTTTTGTTTTTACAATAACTATTTGATTATAGTATCTGCTTTAATGATGACAACCAAATACAGAGCAGATACGGAACTCAAGTCACTTTATTTTAAAATAGTTGTAGACTCAATAGCTCAAAGTGATTAGCAACAAATCAAACCAATAATAATGAAAACATTAAAAATGAGCTTGGTGACACCCCATACAATAGATCCTATAAGGTAGGCATGGTGTCCTCAGCAATCACCATTTATTTATTTAATAGTCCACCCTCCATCCTGAGAGTGGGAAACAATAAAACTTTGTTTAAAACCACATTCCATTAACTGAACACGAGAGCAGATAAAATTTCAATTACAATCAATCATAAAAATGCAGAGATGTCTAAAAATCCCAGGCTGAACATTAATGATTTGAAAAAGCTTGAGTAAACAGTTGTGTTTTCAGATGGTGCCAGAATGAAAAAAGAGGCATCAGCCAAATTACAGCAGGGAGAGCATTATTTCACAAATAGGACCACCGAGAAGACCCTTTGTTGCATTACCGTAGGACAATATAGGAAGAGATGCTCTTTCAAGTATTTAGGTCCCAAGTCATTCAGGTTTTCATAAGCTAACAATAATACCTTGAATCGAGACCAGAAACATATTGGTAGCTAATGCCACTCCTTCAGAACTGATGATACGTGGCCCTAGGTGACTGATCCACTCAATAACTAGCTGCTGCATTTTGCACTAGTTGCAGTTTCTGAGATGTCCTCAAAGACAGACCTATGTAAAGCACATTACAGTAGTCCAAATGGGAAATTATTGGAACATTAATTATGGTGGCCAGGCTGTTTCTGTCCAGGAATGGCTGTTGCTGACAAACTAGCTGAAACTGGCAAATAGTACTCATGCCACTGGAGGCTCTTAAGCCTCTAGTGACAGAGCTAGATCTAGGAGTACTCCTGGTACCTCTGTTCTTTCAAGGGCAAAAAGAATGAAACAATTGGAGTGAGCTCTGATAATTTCCAGATATTCAAAAAGTTTCCAAAAAAGCTTGCAGAGAGGTCCAGCCAAGATGAGGAAAGAGAGTTTCATGTTGTTGATCTGTAGTGATCACTTACCAGAAAGAACTATGAAAGCCTTTCACCTCAGTCAGGCTTGACGCCAGATTGAGCAGATTCTAGGTGTGCAATGTTAAGGTCCTGCCACATTTTTGTGGTTTAATTCTGGCAAAAACAAGGGATTCATCAGAAGCAACTGGGAGAGTTCCAGAAGGTTGGGAAGAATTATACTACCTGGGATTAATACAGTGTCCCATTTCTTTTATTCCTGGAATTATTGTCTCTGCTGTGTTATGATAAATATCAGAAACTTGGTGATAAATACCAGAAATGGTGAATGTTGATGTTTGCCAGTAATTCTTAAGATTAGAAGAGTGATGGAAAATGTTGGAGAAGATCAACATTTTAACAGTGGATCTCAAGGCCAACTAAGTGGTTTGGTTAATCACCAGGTTTCATTCTCATCCTCTTTCTGGTAAAAGGCAAGACATGATGGCACGGGTATGAATTTTGAAAGAAAGCCCTATTATACAACCATTTACTAGTTCATTACAGGAATAATCAAATGTTTTCAATAAATTAGGCAGAAATTGGATCATTTTTCAGTAAACATTAATATTTACCAGAATTGGCTGGAAAATGTTCATATGCTTTATAGAATTGTAATATAAATTCTCTCTCTCTCTCTCTCTCTTCCCCCCCCCCACTTGCTCCCTGGCATGTTAGGACGCTTGGCATGGCTTGTATATCTTGTCGGAACTGTTGTAGGAGGAAGATTAACTTATACCAGTACTGATGAACATGATGCTATGGATGGTGAATTATCCTGTCGGTAAGCTTGTATCATTACTCTCATAAAATTTTTAAAAAGTTGTGTTTTATTAGTGTAAACTGCTGTGGATAAAATACAATATTATATTTTTTGGATGAATAAGTTTTAAAAAAATCTTAGTATGACCAGAAATGGGCTGAAACCCATGTATAATGATGAGGGTGATATGTCAAGACTAACATAAAGACAAAGTTGTTCAGCCACAGCTGAGTTAACTAATTGTACATTTTCAACATGCAGCTATGGTTGCATGTCAAGAACATGCCTTGCTGAATTTGACTAAGGATCCATCTAGTCTAGCATTCTCTCTCAACACTGGCCAGACAGATTAGGAAGCTTATCAACAGGTTTGTCCTGTTCTTGTGCCCGGCATCCAGCAATCGGAGGTACACTGCCTCCAAACATGGAAGCTCCATTTGACTAATGATAATTAAAATCCTGTATTTCATGGACTTGTGTAAACCTTAAAATGAAACCAAACTATTTAAATTGGATAGCTGTCACCATGAATTGTAGTGAATTATGAAAGTTTCTGTGGCCATCAGTTACTACCATAATATGCTGTTGCTGCAGTGACCTTAATGGAGTGGTTGCTATCCAGAAAGAAATGCCTAAAGGCTTCTCTTGTTGAAGTGCTAGGCTGGGCTGGGGCCGTAATTGGCCATATCAGGAGCTTGATCTTGGATATATGTTTTCCAACCCAGAAGCGTATGGTGCCCAGCCCAATAGGATAGCAGGCCTGAAGTGCTGTTGACCAAATACAGAAGATCAAGATGCTAGTATTTTATAGTTGTTCTGGCCAATCCACAGGCATCACATTACTATAGGGTTTAGTGGTACAACCCTATTGCCTTTTTTGCCTAACGAAGCACTAGACTAGTTCTTAGCTTCACAGCATGAGATTCCTGCCTCAAGCTCCAGGTGCTTTGACACAAAGCCCTGTTCACACCTCTGTGTTTTGAGATTTGATGAACAAAGAACAGCTTTTGTAAACCATAATGACATGGAATCTGAACTGGCATTACAAAGCTATTAATTTGAGAGTGCTGGCCAGCTCCTCTGTATTAAATCAGAATCACCTGACTGCTTGTCCCTACAGACTGCATGCTTCTGGCATTCATTGTGGTAGACAAATTGAATCTGTGGCTGAGGTTTCAGGGCATAGGATAACAACTCTTAAGCTAAAA
Source organism: Rhineura floridana (assembly GCF_030035675.1). NCBI lineage: Eukaryota > Metazoa > Chordata > Lepidosauria > Squamata > Rhineuridae > Rhineura > Rhineura floridana. Next base: position 12,087,245 of record NC_084483.1, on the reverse strand, counting down.
CCAGCAGGTTCTTTTTTTCCTGTGGGAAGGTGATCTGACACTTCTGGACATTCTCTGTGTGGAAAACAAGACTGAGTAGCAAAGGCTTCTTCTAACCACCAAAAGAAGTAACCACTTTTTTGCTCTATGCATGTGTTTTCCTACACAGAGCATCTTTGAGGCCTAGAGATCCTGGATCACAGGATCTTACTGCCAGGAACTCACCATTCAAGACTTGGATAACAGGCAGAGCACAAACTGGCTAGATCTCAGAGTAGTCCATTTGCAGAGAAAATCCTGGGTTGCCACTTACATAGTGGCAGGTTGAAAGTATACACTGCTAGATAGTCTCCCATCAGCATTTTGAAGCAATAATAACCTATTGTCAGTAGTTGCTTTCTTTTTGTTTGGGCTGAATGTATGGCAGAAGTCATCGATGTGATGACAAATCGGCTAAGTAGGTATAGTCAATTGGGGGACTGGTATCTCTCCTTTCCTTTCGCTTCCAGCAATTGATGCAGAAGATATTACTTGGCAGTCTGGCTGCTCCCATTGACAGCAGATTCTTTTCTACAGTTCTAAGCCCAAAAGCTGAAAAACAGAAAGCACTGTCTCAATCAGGAATATTGTGAGGACAAAAGGGTGAGACCATACAGTCTGTCCTGAGCTCCTTGAATAAACCACAAGATGAAATGTAATAAATAATAATACCCCCCCACCAGAGTATTAAAAATAAATGCAACTTTTTTTCTCTCCTCAAACTTCATGATGTTATTCCCTCTTCAAAAAGTTAAATAGTTTGTGCTGTTTCAACAGCCTCATCACAATGGTACCCCAGAAAGGTTCAGGTCAGTTGGATTCAAGATCATGTGACTAGGGAAGGGGAAAATACTGCATTTAGGGAGGTAGTGTCTGGGCCCAGTGTTGGATTTGATGTGGGCTAATGAGCTGAAACATAGACAAGACAGAAATGCTTTGGTACAGTAGGACAGCTCATGAGTGGTTAGTTTGGCCATTTTGGACAGGGCTGGATTTCCTTTGAAGAATCAGGTCCACACATGTGTACTGAATCCAGCATTGCTCTGGGTGGTCAGCTGGTGTCTGTAGCCAGGAACACTTTTGCAAAGCTTTAGCTGGAATATCCATTGCACCCTTCATGGAGAAGGCATTTTTGGCCAGATTAGATGATTGCGATGCATTCTTTGTGGAGATGCCTTTAAAAAGCTGCTGCAGCCAGGGTGTTGATGGGAGCCTGTTTTTCAGAGTATGTGAGCCCTATATTTTACCCTCGCTGCCTCCTGCCTTGCTTTTGAACTTAATTCAAAGTGCTGGTCATTGCCTTCAATCCCCTAAATGGTTTGGGATCAGGGTATTTAGACTGCTTCAACTGATATGATCCTGCAACCTTCTGAGGGGAGGCCCTGTTCAGTGTGCTACCACTGTCAGAAGCATTGTTGATAGTAATCAGAATGGACCTTCTTGATTGCAGCACCCGAACTGTAAAATTCTCTTTCCCAGAAGGCTTGTCCGCACCCAAACTGCAGAATTGTCTGCACCCAAACTGCAGAATGGTTATAGCACCTCCTAGTGTCTGAAGGCAAGAATGCACAGGAAACAAGACCCGGGCTGCTGGTTCCAGCCCCACTCCAGTTCATTCTTGCTTTCGTCTGAGGCAGTTCTCCTTACCATTTGTGTAGTGAGTTTTTGTCTGTGTGGGAGAGGTGTGAGGAGCATGAGAGTGCTTTTCGGTGTGGGGCTGTTTTCTTTCCTCTTGGATCTTACAAGCCCTAGCATAAATCCCAGCCCTCTCCACCTTCTCTCCTCCCTCCCAGTTTTCTCTTTCGTGGGATTCGCAGCTGCAGTCCAGGGGACCCCCCTTGGTAACAAAGAGAGCTGGCTGCCAGAGATTTCCCCTTTTTCCAGCTTCATGGGGCTTGCGGCTGTGGCCCCATGAGAGAGCCGGCTGCCCTTACTAGTAGAGAGCCTGCTGCCTTCCCTCACAGGGCTCGCGGCTGCAGCCCTGGAAAATATTTGTATCTTCCCCCCTCTGCGGGATAGTGGACCTTACCAGAGTCTGCGGCTCCAGTAGGCCCCTGGAGCTGCGGCGCTTACTAGCAGATTCCATATGGAGTTTGTGGCAGCGGCTGCTCGCGGGGGTGGTGGTGGTGCTCCCTCCCTGTGTGTACGTTCATTTAAGATAAGGTTGAGACGAGCCTTTTGCAGCTCGTGGTGGCAGCTCTGTGCGGTTGGTAGTTTCCCGCCCTTTTCCATTGCCCACCATTTTGGCAGCTTCTTGCCTCTTTAGCCTTCCTGTCCGCCATTTTGTTTCAGTTTTTCCCATTCTTTTTGTTTCAATTTTTCCACTCTTTTTGTGGAAGGCTTTTTAGCCCTTCGTGGTTGTCTACTCACTTCTGTTACCTGAAGGGCATATATAGGTATTTATTTTTATATCTATGTATCTATATCTATGTATAAATTAAGAAATACTGAAAGGAAGAAAGCATAATTGCTACATGGAGTTGGGGCTGTACTGCACCCCTAGACCATGGGTGTGGGCTTGAGCCCCTAATTCATCGCTCCTCTCTACAGGGTCTAAATGTGAAATCCGCACCCCTCTAGCGTATGTGTGTGTCTAAGTGCCAATTCACCGCACCCCTCTACTGTGTGCATGTGTCTAAGTATCAGTTCACCGCGTCCCTTTACTGTGTGCATATGTCTAAGTGTCATTTCACTGCACCCCTCTACCATGTGCATGTGTCTAAATGTGAAATCACCGCACCCCCTTACAGTGTGTGTGTAACTGTCTAGGGCAGCCTTTCCCAACCAGATGTGCCTCCAGATGTTGTTGGACCACAGTTCCCATCTTTCCTGACCATTGGCAATGCTGGCTGAGGCTGATGGGAGTTGTGGTCCAACAACATCTGGAGGCACACTGGATGGGAAAGGCTGGTCTGGGGTGTCTTAAGTGTTTAAATTACTGCACCCTTCTTCCAGTGCATGTCTTGGACTCCTGGTACCACACCCCTCTACTGTGTGCATGTATACCATGGCAAGCCAAACACCAACTGTAGATGCTATAGATTAAACCTTGAGGTGGAACAGCTTTGCATATCTGCCACAACTTCTCCAAAATCCAAAATTCTTCCAAGACACCAAAATGCAAGGCCGCTGAGCACCATTCTAAGACGGCGGCCAAAGTCAAGCACTCCTCGGCTCAGCTTGCAGCCAGATGGGCATGGTATGGGTCTCTTCCAAGCATGTTGGAAGCATCCTCCACTACAGCCACTGAGGTGGTGGAGGAGGCATTGGTTACAGGTCAAGAGAGACTGACTGCCCTCTTTCACTTTCCAGCTGTATCATCAGATGAGGGTTTTGATGGTTTCCCGGGTCAGCCGTCTACTGCTCACCAGATTCCTGTGTCTGTACTGTTGGTTTGCCAGTTGCTGGTTTTGCCTGTTATTATTCCTAAAACTAGAGCTCAATCACCTGGCCCTGCTGCTGTCACATCACCACCTCAACAGGCTCATCCAGCGGCTACAAAGCTACCTCCTCTCCCAATCACCTTTGCTTGGTTTGCAGTTGACTACTGAATTTGTTTCTCAACTGAAAGATGTGTTGTTGGGCTCCTTCTTGCAAGTTCAACTGCCAGTGCAGCTGCAGGCCCAGTCCTGCACAAGTCTTCGAGGCCTACCTCTTATGCAACTACACGCCAGGATCATTATTTCTCACAGCCATTCAGATAAAGGTCAATCCGTGTCGCTGAATCCCTTTGATGTCACCAGAGGCAGACCTATGGGCAACGTGGCAGACTTAGTGGACCCTTCTATTCCACTGGACACTGAAGGAGATAACTGGAGAATCAGAAGCAGAGGAGGATACCTCTCACCGTCTCTTTGCTTCAGCCAATTTCTTACCTCTGTTTTGCAGGACATGGGAAATCTTGGGCCTCCAATCTGCTCCAGGTGCTGAGAACTCCTAGGTCCGCGATACAGTCTCTACCTGTTGAGGACCGCCTTGATAAGTTGGCAAAGGAGGAATGCGCTTGCCTTCTGCATGCCAGACACGTTCCAGTCTTGGCTAATAAACACTATTCCTTGGCCACTGACTTTATGAATTGTTCAAAGATTCCAGCAGTGGACAAGCCAATTTCAGCTTTGGTTACCAAGGCTCTTCTTCCCAGAGAAGGGAACTCCCAGTTCAAAGACTTGTCTGAATGAAGAATGGATTTTGCCCTTTGTAAAAGCCATGATGCAAAGGCCTATTCTATCAGGGCTTCTTGCGCAGCATCTATATTCACTAGAGCTTCCATGATGTGGTTGGATGACCTCCTGGACAACGCCAATCCTGATCCTGCCAAGATCAGAAGGGTTCTTGTGAAGCTCCACAAGTCAGTGGCTTTTGTGGCTGATGCCGCTCTGGACGCAACACAATTTGCAGCTCGTGCTATGTTGGCAGGTGTGGTTGCACAGAGGATTCTCTGGCTTTGACATTGGGATGCTGATACTATGGCCTGATCCAACCTCTCTATGGCACCCTATATGGGCACTATGTTATTTGAAGAAGAGGCTCTCAAATCTGGCTTGGTGGACCCTAAGGATAAGCAGAAGCCAGTCTTAGCCACGAATAAAAAAGAGGACCGGAGGTCATTTGGAAGGTTTGCTCCATACCCTTCCTTTCAGCCTTTTCAAGGAACACAAACTGGGGGAAGGGCCCGTGATTTTCAACCCACCAAAGGCTCTTGGTACAAGCAGTGATTCCATGGGCATCTTCAATAACAGGGCAGGCCTGGTCCCTCTTTCTCCCCTATGGGAAGGGGAGGCCATCAACAAAGACATTACTGACACCATCCCTATTGGAGGCAGATTACTTCATTTTGTGGCACATTGGCAGCACATAACTATGGAATCTTGGGTAAGAGACCTCATATCTTACAGCTACGAAATAAAGTTCTGGTTAATTTCCCCGAACAGATTTTTATCCTATCTCCCAACCCACTCCCTGGAGAGATGGTTGGTGATGGAGGTAGCCATACAGCACCTTCAGCACACAGCAGCCATAGAACTAGTGCCACTAAACGAGTGCTATGTAGGGGTCTACTCCATTCTGTTTGCAGTCCTCAGGAGGGATCTCTTATGAAGAGCTGTTCTAGACCTTAAGTTTCTGAACTGGTTCATGAGATATTGTCACTTCAAAATGGAATCCTTAGCCTCAATCATAGAGATAGTACAGGAGGGGGACTTCTAGGCATCCACTGATTTAAAAGAGGCATATCTGCATGTTCCAATTTGCCCTGCTCATAGATGCTTCCTGAGGTTTGCATTTGGCCACCACGATTTCCAGTATCGGGTCCTGCCGTTCCGTCTCTCATCGGCTGTGAGAGTGTTTACAAAGGTGATGGTCACCCTGGTTGCCCACCTCCGCCTCCAGGGGGTCCACATTTATCTGTATCCGGACGACCTACTGATCTGGGTGGATTCTAGGGATCAGGCTTTTAATTCATGTTTGTCTTACTCTTGTAGCCCTGAGGGACCATGGGTTTCTAGTCAACCTAGAGAAAAGTCATCTGTCTCCTACTCAACGTCTTCAGCATCTGTGAGCCATTCTGAACACAGCTGAAGCCATGGTCTTCCTATCACCAGAACGAATCTCAGCGATTAAGGACATGGCATGTCTCCTGATCGGCCACACAATGGCAGAGGTTATGTTACTGGCAAAAGTCCTGGGCATACTTGTATCAACCATCCATATTGTTCCTTGGGCTTATCATCATACTTGTCCGCTCCAATGGGCCTTATTGCCGTTTCAGTTGGACATTGCGAATTCCACGCACTGGGTGATTCATCTTTCCTTCTCACTGCGGTCTTCCTTCTGGTGGTGGTCTTTAATTCAGAACCTTCAAAAGGGGGCTCCATTCTGAGAGCCGGACAGGAGTATTCTTACAACAGATGCCAGTCTGATCGTCTGGGGGCCTCACTGCAACTCCTGCTTCATTCAAGGCACCTGGTCCATGTTAGAGAGGTGTCATAGCATAAACTGGCTGGAGCTGAGGGCAGTCACTTCCAGACAACATTTCATTTTACTCATGTCCTGCTCCGTACGGACAACATATGTGTGAAATCGCACTTGCACCGACAAGGGGGCACCAGGTCTCGAATTCTTCAGGCAGAGACCACTCTGATATTCAATTGGGCCGAGAAACAGCTGCTGTCCTTCAGGGCGGAACATCTCAGTGGGGTTTTGAATGTCACTGCAGACTTGTTAAGCAGACAGCAAGTGATTCCAGGGGAATGGAGGTTACATCCAGCAGTGTTTTGTCTCCTCCAGCACCATTTGGTCCTTTGATTGTGGATCTGTTTGCCTCAAGCAACAGCTCTCAGCTTCCCTGGTTCTTATTAAGGTATCTAGAGACAAAGACCGAGCCTGTAGATGTTCTTCAGACTCCTTGGCCAGACAGCTTCCTATACGCTTTTCTACCTGCTCTCCTGCTAGGCAGAACACTGAGTAAACCTGGGCGCGAATGGGTTCAATTAGTTCTACTAACCCCATACTGGCCATGCCATCTGTGGTTCTTGGATCTTCTCGCCTTATCGGTAGCAGATCCTTGGAGGTTGTCAGTGAGGCTGGATCTTCTGTCGCAGGGACCAGTCTGGCATCCACATCCCCACTGGCTGAGTCTGACAGTTTGGCATTTGAGCGGACACAATTGATCTGCACCGGCCTGTTGCAGGAGGTTATTGATACCATTCTCGCCTCTAGATGGATGTGGACTAATCAAATTTATCAGAGTACGTGGTTGGCATTTTCCAGCTGGTGTGTCTCCTGTGGTCTACAACTTTCTAAAGCCATGGTCCAACAGGTATTACAGTTTCTTCACAAAGGTTTGACGATGGGACTGAAGTTCAATACCTTGCATTGCCAAACTTCTAGTATCTCTTTGATTTTGTCTGTTAACTTGTCAGGTATCCCCATGGGTTCTCACCCTCTGGTTAAACATTTTTTGAAGGGAGCTGCTTCGCTCGCTCCGGCAGTATGTCATCACTTTCCATCCTGGAGTTTACAGAAGGTGCTCCAAGCACTGCAGTGCTCTCCATTTGAGCCCCTCAGGACCATGCCCTTGTTGGGTGCTTTCTTTTAAAAACCTTTTTCTAGTGGGTGCCACTTTGGCTAGATGGGTGTCAGAGTTGGGAGGTGTCATTGGCCCGCCATCTCTGCACGTTTCATAAGGACTCATTAGTTTTGTGTTGAGACCCATTTTTCCAACCCAAAGTAAGCTCTGCATTTCACTGTAACCAGGACATTGTATTCCCATCCTTTTTTCCTAATCCTGTTCACCCGCTTGAGAAAGCCTGGCACTCTCTAGATATCCGCAGAGCTCTCAGAGTCTGTCTTTGCTGTACCCAAGACATACGGCTAATGGAATCATTATTAGTATCTACCTAACTATCTGCCATTTAGTATCTGGGGAGAAAGTGGCGAAATCCACCGTATCTTGTTGGTTGCGTGCTTGCATTGCCTTGGCCTACGAGTCACTCAAGCTTCTGGTACCTTGCAATATCACAGTGCATTCTATCAGATCTGCAGCTACCACAGCTCCATTCGCAACAAATGCACTTCTTGCAGATATTTGCAGGTTCTATGGTCTACTCCAGACTCATTCATCAGGCACTATAAGATAGACGGCTATGCCTCTGCTGATGCTTCTTTTGGCAGGCATGTTCTGCAACAGGTTGTTTCTCATGTTTAGGCAGCAGGTAGTCCCTCCCTACTAGGGCTGCTTTGGTACATCCCACGTGAGAGCATGCTACCTGGGGAAAATGGACCATTGGTCTCATCTGAAAGGTGGTTTCTCCTGTGCATGGAAAGATGATACCAGGTGGGTAAGTAGCTCCACCTAGCAGTTGAAGGAAGAAGAGCACTGTTGATTTTTGCAGGAACTTCCTGTTCTGTGTAGCTCCCAGCTCAGTTCTCTTCTGGCTTCACACACAACGGTTGATCGCTCTCTGCTCTGTGTTCAGGCCTGTATATTTTTTTTGCATTTGTCTTATATCCTTTGCATTTCCTTCTCCGACTTTACCCCCCCCTTTTTTTTAAAAAAAATCCCTCCCCCCTTTCCTGCCCCGGAGCTCTTCTGCGGTGCGAGGAAAACCAAGAAAGGGATTTCTCTCCCTTCCCCACCAGAACTGTGCAGGGGTGGAAGTTGTAAGGGGCGCTCTATGGGAGGACTTAACGCCCCCTCCCCTTCACCCAGACTGGCTTGTCACCGCCACTCTTGGCTGTACACTCCCCCCGCTGATCTCATTATCAGCGGAGATGGAATCTGGCGGCAACGTTTGAGTCACCAACGCTCCTTTCCCACCTTGCAGCAGCAGTGCTCGTTGCGCAAGCCCAAGGAGGAGTCCTCTTTCCCCCTCCTAAGCTAGCGGTGTGTCCTCGCCTTAACGGCTGCAACAAGATGTGCCAGCCGCCCCCGAAGCATCAGTGGGAACGTAGACGCCTGATAGCACCCAGCCCCCATAAGACCTGCTGCGTGGTAGCACCACGGGGAAAGCAAGCCGCAAATCTGACAGGCCAGAAAAGAGGCCTAAGCCGCTCCCGCCCAAACTAGGAGAAGCGCCACCACCATTACCCAGACAGGCTTTACGGCCTTCCTTTGGGCCAAATGTCCAGATGGAGACGGCCATGGCCCACCCCTCTTCCGACAGGCTGGAGGTGGCTGAGGCAATGAACATAGCAGGCAGGGTGGCTTCAGATGGTGCAGTGCCCATGACGGACAGGCAGACCAGTCAGACCAGGCAAGCTCCTGGTGATCATAATGCAGACGAGGGGAGGGACTCACGCAGTACCGCTTTCAGGACTCAAAGAGACCAAGAGTCACTATCTGAGGAAGAAGGCATATAAGCCCACCCTGGTTTGGATTCGGTTTTTTCTACCAGATCCTCACCTGAGGATTTCATGGGTTTTACAGATATGTCTGCCTCTTACCGGACCATCCACGTCACAGAAGGGGAAGGATTCCAGTCCCCTCTCTTCTCCCTCCGCTCACCAACTACAAGGAGAGGCATATCACCCCTGTTGTGCACACATTCAGCCTCTTCAACTATATTTCTCGGATCACATGTTTCAACAGTTGAAGGATCAGCTCAGGGCTTCCCTGTTAGTGGATTTGACCAGGGATCTCTCAGGCACAGCATCCTCCAGCACCTCCCTAGTGGCACGCAGGGAACTCAGGCAACAGAGGGTTCTTCCTCAGCCATCCAATCATCTTCCAACCTGCAGCCTCCTGCAGCACACAGTTCACCTGACCCTTATGCGGCTGCTGAATGTAGGCACGCTCAACCTACAGAGGAGACACCTGTCAATCCAGACAATGAACTGATTGTCTTAGACGAAGAGGACTGGAGTGGGGAGTCAGAATCGGAAGAGATTTCAAGCAACAGAATTTTCCAAGAGCCCCATTTCCTCCCCCTCTTATGCAAGGCAATGGAGGCCCTCAGATTACACTCCCCTGATGACCCTCCAGTTCCGTCAAAGTCCAGGATTCTGACTGTGTGTCCAGACCCAAAACCTAAATCCAGGTAGCTCTAGCTCCCTGCATTACTACCTAAAGCGATCAAATCTGAGTTCGATGTTCCTTTACAGTTCAAGAAGTCGGTGCCAACACCTAACAAGTTCTGTACACTGGAACAACAGATCATGGACCAGCTGAAAGTCCCACTAGTAGATGTGCCCATAATTAATCTTCTAAATCCATCTTTGAATCCTAAAGACTCAGGTGCTCACGTTAAGGATGCTACTGAACGCAAACTGGACCAAGGCCTCAGAAGGGTACATGAGGCTAGCGCACTTTCCATCAGACCAGCAGCAGCATCTTCTGTCTTCGCAAGGGCTTCTCTCTTATGGCTAGAGGACCTTCTGGATGGCCCACAACAGGACCCTGCCAAAGCACGCAAATCCTTGTTAAAAGTCTCCCGGGCAGTGACCTTCATGGCAGATGCATCCATGGATGCCATGCAATTTGCATCAAGGTCATTAGCAGCGGGTGTCCTCACCGGTAGAACCCTATGACTGCATCACTGGGAAGCAGATGCCACAGCTCGCTCTAACCTGGCTTCGGAGCCATACGTGGGAGGCAAGTTATTTGGTGACGAAGCACTAGCAAGTGTCTTGGAATCCAAGGACAAGAAGAAATCTATGCCCTCCTCCAGGAAGAGAGGACAGAAGGCTGTTTTGAAGAGCCATCCACCCATATTCACAGCCACAGTCCTTTTGGAATTCTAGGACATTAGGACGAGCTAGAGACACCCGCACCAATCGCCCCTTCTGGTACAGACAACGTCCGCAACGTCCGTCTGTAATGATAGATAGATAGATACTAAATAACCTTGCAAAGGACCAGCCCTATCATTGGGTTAAGTGACACAGATGTAAAGGAACTTCTAATTCACCTGTGGTCCCCCTCCACAGAATGTGTGGATATAAAAGAGTAGCTGCACATTCATTTTGCTGCTTGGGATTGTCGTCTATGCAGATTTAAACAGGCTGATGGATATATTTTACAAGAGGAGGACTTACGGTATGGGACCTCTTAATAAAAATATATATCATTTGCTGGTGAGTGAAAGAAATTCTGCATCCAACAATTTGAGATTCTGCACCATAGTAACAAAGTTATGATACTGTTAATAGGCACAACAGAGCGCTTTCAAAATATTGGAGCTAATCAGAGTGAAAGGACGCGAGTCAGCCACTAAGAAGACTCTTCTGAGTAGTTATGCACAGCCTTCCCCTGTCATGCTGATTGGCTCCCAGAGATGTCTGTTGTAGTGGAGTGTGGACTCATGAGACAACAGGGAAAGCAAGGGAGATGAGGGGAAAGGGGATGTGGCTGTGATAGAGCACGACGTGACTATCAGGAAGGAACCCTGCGCTTCTGAATTTGCCATTACACTACTGGTTAAGAGGTTTTTGTAAACTGCTTTGAGTTTTTATTACAATCAAGCAGTATATAAACTTCGTTAAACAAATAAATAAGAAATAGGAGAATATGGAAGAAGGACTTGGAAGTGTCCTGCATGACTTCAAAACTAGGGGAATGGCATAGCTCAGTGGAAGAGCATCTGCTTTGTATACAGAAGGTCCCAGGTTCAGTCCCTGCCATCTCTGAGACAGACTCCAATCTGAAACCTTGGAGAGCCACTGCCAATCAGTGTAGTCAATACTGAGCTAGATAGACCACTGGTCTGACTCAGTATAAGGCAGTTTTCTGTGTTCCTAAGTTTCCCTCCTAGATAACTGGACCTATTTGTAACTAGAGCTTCCATGTTTTCATACATCTTTGTAACTGTAAAACCAAAACGTTGCTTGTTAAGAAGCAAACACTGAAGTTGCCGAATTCTGCCAGCTTGATGACCATAGTTCTGCACACAGAATGTTGTAAGCTATCAATCCTTGGCTGTGTCCATGCAAGCAGGCACATTAGATTATCTATATAGATTGTGGTGGCTAACCTGTGGCCCTTCAGATGTTGTCGGACTCTTAACTCCAAATCAGTTCTAGCCAGCATGGCCAGTGATGAAGCATGATGGGAGTTGTGCTCAACAGCATCTGGAGGGCCACAGGTTACTACACCAATAAAGATCAAAAGACCTGAAGGCTATGAAAGTTAATGGCTGCAACAGCCCAAAGTCCTCATTTTATAGAGGTACTAGTGAAACAGTGGCCTAATTGCTAGTACGGAATGGGTTATGTTCTTAATGGCGTTATCTACCCTTTAGCACGGGTGAGAATCTCAGGCCAGAGGGCCAAAATGCAGCCCTCCAGGCTTCTCTATGTCTCAGAACTATCCCCAGGACAGCCCCTTCCCCCAAGCCCTCCCCCACATAACCAGCACTGCTCCATACCCTCCTTGGGTGTTTTTGCCTGGCTGAAATGTGTCCTAGTACTATGATGATGTGACGGATGATTGAATGGATAGTGCATGTATGTGCACACACGTTTATGTACTGGAAGGTAGCGTACTGTAAAAATTTAAGCATCACATCTTCGGCTTCACCTACTTTTGCTTTTGGCCCCACCCGCCACTAAATGCCCCTCCCCTCGACATTTGCTGACAAAGGAATGTAGCCCTTGGATTGAAAAAGTTTCCCCAACTCTACTCCAGCAGTTGCTAACCTTATATCCTTTGAGTGGCTTAGACACAGCTACCATCCCTATTTTAATTTTTTTATTATTTATTATTTCTTAGAATCATAGAATAGTAGAGTTGGAAGGGGCCTACAAGGCCATCAAATCCAACCCCCTGCTCAATGCAGGAATCCAAATCAAAGCATTCCCAACAGATGGCTGCCCAGCTGCTTCTTGAATACCTCCAGTGTCTGAGAGCCCACTACCTCTCTAGGTAATTGGTTCCATTGTCGTATTGCTCTAACAGTTAGGAAGTTTTTCCTGATGTTCAGTCGAAATCTGGCTTCTTGCAACTTGAACCCATTATTCCGTGTCCTGCACTCTGGGACGATCGAGAAGAGATCCCGGCCCTCCTCTTTGTGGCAACCTTTCATGTACTTGAAGAGTGCTATCTTATCTCCCCTCTCTCTTCTCTTCCCCAGGCTAAACATGCCCAGTTCTTTCAGTCTCTCCTCATAGGGCTTGGTTTCCAGTCCCCTGATCAGTCTTGTTGCCCTCCTCTGAACCTGTTCCAGTTTCTTTGCATCCTTCTTGAAGTGTGGAGACCAGAACTGGACGCAGTACTCAGGATGAGGCCTAACCAGTGCTGAATAGAGAGAAACTAATACTTCACGTGATTTGGAAACTGTACTTCTGTTAATGCAGCCTAATATAACATTTGCCTTTCTTGCAGCCACATCGCACTGTTGGCTCATATTCAGCTTGTGATCAACAACAATTCCAAGATCCTTCTCACATGTTGTACTGCTGAGCCAAGTATCCCCCATCTTATAACTCTGCATTTGGTTTCTTTTTCCTAAGTGTAGAACTTTGCATTTATCCCTGTTGAATTTCATTCTGTTGTTTTCAGCCCAGTGCTCCAGCCTATCAAGGTCCCTTTGAATTTAGTTTCTGTCTTCCACGGTATTAGCTATGCCCCCCAATTTTGTATCATCTGCAAATTTGATAAGCATGCTCTGTACTTCCTCATCAAAGTCGTTAATAAAAATGTTGAAGAGCACTGGACCCAGGACGTTGGATGTTATTTATAAATATTTTTTGGATGGCTTATAAACAAAATATTAACATGCAATATCTAATAAATAAAACAAACAATAAGTGATAAAAGACAGAAAAAAGTCCTTGTAACAGAGACAATATAAAACAATTTACAGTCTAGATTTAAAACAGAGTTTAAAAGCCTGGATGAATAAAGAAGTCTTTACCTGGCTCTGAAAAGACCATAGAGAAGGTACCAGGTGAACCTCTCTGGGGAATCAATTTCACAGTTGGAGTGCTGCTGCTGAATAGGCCCCTTCCTTGGTAGCCACTTGATGGAGGCATCTGTAGTAGGGCCTTTGAAGAGGATCTTAGGACTTGGGTAGGCATATCCGGCAGGCAGTGAGCCAGGAGCCAAGCCAGGAGCATTAAAATAACATACAGAGAAAAAGGGAAATAACTTGCAAAGAATATTATACAGTAGGGCCCCACTCATACGGCGGGTTACGTTCCGGATCCCCGCTGTAAAGCAGAACTCATTGAGTAGAATGGTGCGCGATGCCTGAAAACCTCTGTAAAAGTGGAACAAGTGCTGTATGAGTGGGGCTTTAGTTTAATTGTGTCTAATTGAGACCACTGTATTAGTGAATTGCTGTAAAGCGAAGCGCCGTAAAGCAGGGCCCTACTGTACAACAAAGAATATTATGTAGAAAAGAGTTTCCAAAATAAAATTTTAGCCAGGTAGATGTTAAACAATAAACTGACCCAATTGGTTCCCTATTGGCTACCCTGTGATACTCATATCCTAGTCAGCACTTCTGCTTTGTTGTATGAATTCAGATCCAGAACAGGGCATGTGTGGGGAGGGAAACTCGTGAAAATCACTTGCCCTCCTCTTCTGTTAGTGGAGGTGTCCGCAGGATCAAAAGCTCTTCTGTGAACAGAAGGACACAGTCGGATACAACTGAGGATATGTTTGGCTATTTAAATGACTGGTGCACTTGTGAATTATTTTGAATATTAAGTTTAAAAAGAACTTACAGATTTTTTACTTATTTCAGAGTATTTCAGCTAATTTCTTTGATGGATGCCCAGTTACCACGCTCTAGCAATGAGAAAGTGGAATTTGCTGTACTCTGGTTTTTGGATCAGTTTCGTAAAACGTATGTAGGTGATCAGCTCCAACGCACCTCAAAGGTAGGTGTTTTCCCTAAGCTATTTGCACAATTTAATGTTATACAGAAAAGCATGTTATTTGTGGATATGTGAGGCAAATTAATCCTGATCCAGAGATCTGCATGTGCTCTTACGCTCATGAGCAGCTGCGTTCATTTTAGTAGAGGGAGGTGATCTGCACATATAGAGCTACTTAGTTCATTAAAAGGGATTTGAAACCTATTTGGTCAAAGGAGCTTTGTGTACATGCTGAAGCTGCTGTTCACAGAACAGATTGCAAAACTGGTGTTACTAGTCTGTGGATGAATGTGTTGGGGTGATTTGCATCTCTTTCTTTACATCTTTTCTCTATTTGCAGTCAAGTTCATTTCAGTGTGCTGTATGAAAGTACTTCATATTTTCAGCAGTTGTATTCATTAAACAGTTTGAGATTACATTGCATTTTGTCTTTTATTTCAAGCATTTAACAGAGTTTGCTATATTGTATTATATTTCACAGCTGGGTATGCAAGATTTATTCTTTTAATAGTTCTGTTGAATTGACAGTTCCTCATTTGTGCAGTTTCTACTGTATTTCTGTCATTACTTGGTGTTTCCTGCATTTTTAGAGAAAAGGGAAAAATAAGATGCATTCTTTAAGGGAAAAGTATTTAGTTCACCCTAACTTTAGGAGACACACATACTACAGATATTATAAAGAACTGATCGGTTGAGCTTGAGAAAGATTGAAAGAATTTTGTTTGATCTCCAAGTAAAAGTTTAACAGGATGGTAGCAATTAAAAGTTTGACATGTAATTGTGCTTCTTGATCAGTAGACTAATACCAAATATTTTTATTCTCCCATTTGCTTGTATGACATGTTATTACAGGTACTTAGGGGCAAATGCTTAAACATACCTTATGTTTTCATTTTATGAGATGTTAACAGTGACAAACTATAAAATTCCTATTTTTATAGTTGAAGAAGACTAGGCTGTAACCAGTGTTCTGATCTGGTCTAGCTTGAAGTACTTTTTTCTGATGACTTTATTTTTGCAGTTTTGTTTTGGCCACTTCTACCTGAGAGGTGATATTGTGCAAGACCACTTCAGGAAACAATTTTGTTATAAGGGAAGAATCATGCAGTGAGTCTCTCAAACCCTTGGCTGCCCTCTCTGCTTTGTTGCATATCCAGCCTCACTTTCTCAGGTCCTGGGCACACTGGCCCTGCTATCATAGCTCCTTTTAAACCAGGCATATCATAGCTAGTTAAACAGATAGTCTTCAAGGAACCCTGTCCACAGTGATTTCCTAGAGGAGCCCTATATGTCTGTTGTGCCTCCCTTTACATTGTAGATGATACTAGATATGTGCATTTGGAGTCGTTTGGAGTGCTGGCCAGGCCTATATGCTTACCATTACCGTAGTACAGTGGCTGGTGGGTGGCACACCTATCACATTTCTGTGGGTACAAATTGCTGAGGAAATGGATAATAATAATTATTAATAATCATAGCAGACGAGAAGTTTTCGGGAAACCTTGTACATCATTACTCATTGATGCTTCTTTCTGATAAGTAACATGAGATGAGTCCTGTTGGATCAGACCAAAAGCCAGTCTGGTTCATAGGCTGTTTCTACAGTGGTGAAGCTGATGCCCATTAGAAGTCTATAAGAAGTATGTAAAGGCCAGTGGCCTCTTCCACTATTTTTCCCCCAGCAGCTGATAGTCAGAGGGATTCCACTTCTGATCATGGAAGTAGAATGATAGCCAAGGATCAAGTTGTTATATGACCTGGATTCTCCAGCCACAACATTTGTAAAACCATGGTGGATCCTTTACACAAGCCAGTTCGGCATGAATCAGTAAAAGGATGGGAGAAATTGTTTTGTAAATCTATCCTGAAAATATTGTAATTCAGAACTAGGAGGCAGTAGAGGTGTGTGTGTTGTGGGGTGGTGAGAATGAATAAAAACAAAACACCCATCCTTTCTATGAATGTCTGGGCTCTGACTCTGTCAGGTTTAATGTTTGTGTTTAAGATATAAATGGAATAATTTGATCTTAGAGGTATCTCTAAAGCATAATTAAAGAAATAAAGACTCAGTTATGTCTTTGGTTTTCATCTCCCCTGCTATAGCAGCAACTGTAGCAGCAGATGGCATTATATCCCTACAGTAAATCCTCGGCTATGTATTGCCTGCATAGATATACTCTTATTGATTAGACAGATTCATGTTTGCAAATAGAAATACAGAGGGATGTAAAAATGGATCTAGTTAAGATGACAACCATTTATATGGCTATTGAAAGTAGCTTAAATTAACCAAAAGTGCTGTTTATAAACTTGTGTTCTTCAGCCACATTGAGACATTGTTGGGAATCCTTTTTTAAGCTGAACTTTGAAAGATTATGTTGGATGTGTGTTGTTACTGACTGATAATGGTAAGTAAAGGCTTAGTATCTAGTTTAACTGAAGAAACTATCCAGTTTTCAGGATTGCCATAACCTAGGAAATTCTTTATTAAGTTTACTGCACATCTAGAGGGTTTGGAAAATATTAACAAAGGTTCTGCTCTGAAGTACTAAAATATCCTATAACTAGGTTATACCTGGTTGTGCAAAAGGCCATGTTGCAAGTGTTCGGCTAACCATGCAGTGACATTACTGTAAGGTGCTTTTAAATGGCTGTACTCAGATACATAAGTGGAAAATTGTGATGCTGTAATGCTATAGAACATACACTGTGTGCACTTATTCCTACAGGTAGCTTTTTAATTTGTTAACAAATAATTTGTTATTTTCTCCCATGCAAATTATGCATGTTCTTTAATTTTTTAAAATTTAATGTAGTTATGTCATTTTGTTGAGGAAATATAAGCAGCAGGGAACTATCAGAAACCCAACTGGGAAAAGTCTCCCTCTGTTCTATGTATTACACATTTATATTGTTACGGTTTTTAATGATATTTATGAGATTGCATTTCAGCATAATGTTCTCCCCAAGTAGCTCTTGGTGAAAAAGAGAGGGAAGGAATCAAAAATACTCAATTGACTGTAGATATTTTCTCTTCAGGGCACAAGTTTATCCTTCCATTTAATTGCCCTCTGCTTTATGCAGGAAATAAATGACCTTGCAGGGTTGTAGAGAAATAACTTTCTTGAAGATGAACAATGGAGAAAAAAAAATTACATTTGTAATTACATTTGTATAGTTTGAGGACTTTGAGACATTGGTGAAAAGTAGCCATAAGCACTTGAAATGTTTCTTTAGTGTGGTCTGGTATGACCATATGGCTAAGTTGCAGGATAGAATAATGTTTCTTCTTCTGGTGTTGTGTACTGTTTTATATGTGTGTGACCTTTGCTGTAATGCCAAGAAGGAATATTTTGTGGTCGATCGTATTTTAATTAAGTAAGACTAAGAAATCATAATTAACACTTGTTTAGTTGCATTGCTGTCCATTTGAGTTACAGCATCTGAACCATGCAGAGTACTAAGGATCCAAAAATTATACTAACACAACAGTAATGTTAGTGTCCAGTGCAGATACCACTTCTGCTAATAGGTTCACTCTGCTTCCAACAGCCTGTTGGTATTCCAACATTTCTAGCCACAGTTGCTTTACATAGCTGTGATATACGTGACACAGAGATGCTACTACCTCTGCTTCTCAAGTATTATGTTGTAGTGTTGGAAGGGTCCAAAATATCATATAGTAAATCCTTAAATTAGGACATCTACTAGCCCCTTCACAAATCAACCTGTGCAGTTCTGGCTACAATGTGCTACACAGGGCAAGGTTCACTGTAAGAGGTGTTGTTTTATGTGTTGCTTGCACTGTGGTTTTCACTCTGGTTTTGGGTGACTTTCTTCCTTTTAGAAAATGGAAAACAAAGAAGAGTTGACTTGCCATGGTGCATCACAACTAGGTCAACTGATCATAATGAAAAGAGTCTCTTGGGCAAGGGGAATTTGGTGATATAATACAGGAATTTTGTCCTGATAGCGTATGTTAGCAAAACATATGCTTGTGTTTTTGTTAACAGACTCATATATCTATAGAAGTGTTTAACAACATACAGGGTTGACTCCAACTAAGTCATGCTCAGAGTAGACCAACTGAAATTAATGTATGTGACTAAATGTAAGACCATTGATTTCAGTGGGTTTACTCTGGGTATACCTTAGTTGGATGCAACCCACCCACAGATTTTGAAGATACATAGATCCAGTTGCAAACACTTTATTTTGCTCTCGGCACTGGAATTGAAATTTTAAAAGCAGGAAGGATGTTTAGTGATGCAACAGGACTGGTTTAAATACTACATGTGGTTACATGTGAACATAGGTAACAATAATTGTAGTTAAAGAATGCATGTTGTGATTACGTTTGGCCTTCGATGCTCATCAAATTGTTTTTCTCATTTTCATTTATTTATAAATAAAGTACCTAAAATAGTATAAAAATTAGATGTAGCACAAGTCCTTAACTCAGGCTTCCAATAGGCAAAGGTCTCCTGTGGAAGTTGATTTGAATGGCATGAATGTTTTTTCTGGAATACTGTTTATGTGAAATCAGTACATCTCCTAAAAAAAATATGAAGCCCAGACTTTCCCTGACCCATAAGATTGGATCCTGTTTTACGTGTTTGAATCCTCTGAATTTCTGATATATTGTTTTTATATACTTTTATATGTTTTTGATACTGCTTTTAAAATTAGTTTTGTGTGATAGTTTTGTTTTAATAATATATTATTTTATTTTTTAGACTACGCTACTTAAAGATTTTTAAAACATTAAGTGCTTTATAAATGTGCTTAAATAAATAAAATTTCTTTCCCAACTTCAGTTTACACTTTTGGTGTGAATTCCACAGCATCATCAAATGCCAACATTAGACTTGGTTTTTTTTCTTAGTGTTACTCTGTTAAGCTGAAGAGGATGACAAACACTTTTTTGCAGATCATGTCTAATACTCAGACTGCCCCATAGTGTTCTCCTTTGCAAGTTGTATTGAAGACAGTCTTAGACTGAGCAGTTTACGAGGTATATTTATGCTGGGGGTCCTTCTAAACTGTGATTTGAGACAGGGAGCTTGATGTTGGTGTTCTAGAACCATTTGAGCATGTTCTGGAACCAGTTCAGCATTCAATTGGGTTATCAGAATGTGGGTGTTCTCATTTGTCCAGATGGCGCTTAAAAAGTTTTCAAAAGAAAGCAAAGTTTTATTGTTGCACCCAGTGTTGTGGTCAGTGGTGGAGAACCTCAGATTTGGGGCTGAATGGAGCCCTCTGAGCCCCATTATCTCCCTGCAGGGAGCAGAGTTTGTAGGAAAAGAATCCTAGAGAGAACCCCCAGTATTGGTGACTTAGAAATAAATGATCACTAATTCTCCCCCTCCCCGCTAAATATAGAAATATCGAATAAGTTGGTGAGCGTTCCCTAGCAATCTTTTCATTGACCTCTGTTTTCCTCTCACTTTCTTGTGTGTGGCTTCTGCTTGTGCTTGATAGTAATGGAATACAAATACAAAATATAGGGAAACAAGTGCATAGTATGTTACAAAAAAAGTTCAATCTTGATCAGTGCAGTTTTCATATTGCAAGCAAGATCTGTAGATATCCTGGCAAATCACTTTTTTAAGAACTAGACTGATTTAAAATCAAAGCTTGCTTGCTGTGCATCTCTGATTGATACTAATTTCATTCTTCATTGCGCTGGTTTTTTATTAAACTTTGTATAGAAAATACTGTATTTTGCATGACTACACAAGTGAATTTACACTTAAAAATGCTTCTAATACAGTGCATTTCACACCATCTGAATGCAGTGCATGCATTAGCTTCATAGAGACAACAAGAGTTGAACATGCATAAGGACTTTGTAGTTTTAGTAGTTAATTACATAAAAATATGCGTGTATTTAGGTTTTTTTATGAGCTGAAAAAAATATACCTCATTTTATTACCAGTAAGTAAAGGATTGCTGTTCTGACAGGTGGTAGAAATTAGCAGGCAGTTTTGAAATTGTGTTGTGTGACCAGGAATTGGATCTCATTTTAACTCATCTTTTCTCTTCTGGTAAATGAGGTTAATGCCATACATATTCAGCTGATATGGATGAAGAAATTGATATAAAGTAGATCAAGATAGCTAGAGGGCTGCTTTAATTTATAGGTAAAGAGGCAGTGATAAATGGAAGCAATGTAGTAGTGGTCACTAAACTCCTCAGCTATGAGGGCTTAAATAGCGTTAGCTGCTCATTAAAGGTATTGTGAGGATGCAACAAACAAGAGTGTGAAAAGGAATAGCCAACTAACCCTTAATTATCAAAATACAGAAAATACTAATTATATCTTAATTAGTTTTTCTCTTAATGTACTGAAATTGTTACTTTTTGTGTACCACAAATGGATAGTTATATCAACAATAAATAGGTTGTTTTAATAACTTTCTTGTTCCTCCTGGGAAAACTGAATTCCAATTTTTAATATGCAGTAATGCTTCTCTAGCCTGTAGGAGATGAAAATTATTAAGTAGCTTTATTTTTTTGAAGATTTTACAGCAGCTTTGGGAAGAATTATTTCACCATGCATCAATTATTTTTAATTGAACTGAATATTTTTCAGATTGCATTAAATGCCTCTCATTTAAGTTTAACATTTAGAGTTTACAGAAGAATTTGAACAAATACTGGGTTTGGTTGCGGTCCAGAATGTTTTAGGGAAAGGCAATTAAAATGGCTAAACTAGTTTCAAAGTAGGAATTTTATGGTTTTTAGCCAAGGTGGATAAAACTTAGCAAAGTTATGACAGTGGTAAAGATGCATTAGACTCCAGTTTTATTAAGGACCAAATTATACACGAACTGTTATTTAGGGTCAAGAGAGTGAATGGCTAGGATGAACAGATACATTAGTGCAGCTGTGCTCTCCCCCACAGTTACATGAGGGTTGGTTCACATGTAGTGAGTGTTGAGGTCACATATTTCCTTCCCCACTCCTTTGTGTGCTCAGATGAACTTGCTTTTCAATCATCCCAGAGTGCAGGACACAGAATAATGGGCTCAAGTTAGAGGAAGCCAGATTTTGGCTGAACATCAGGAAAAACTGCTAGAGCAGTATGACAGTGGAACTAATTACCTAGGGAGATGGTGGACACTCCAACATTGGAGGCATTCAAGAGGCAGCTGGACAGTCATCTGTTGGTACGCTTTAACTTGGATTCCTGCATTAAGAAGGGGATTGGACTCGATGGCCTTATAGGCCCCTTCCAATTTTACTATTCTATGGTTAATAACAAACCATAGTTTGATGTTGCATCCAAAACAGTGGACTATGGTTTGCACTTGCCCTACAAATTAAGAGTTTGAAACCATATTCAGCAGTCAAGTGTTGGTTCAAATGGTGTGAAGAACTCACATACTCAGTCCATTAGTTGCATGATGGTTTGGCTTGCGCTTTAGAAGCATAGAAAGCTGCTTTATACCAAGTCAGGACATTGATCCATCTAGCTCTGTACTATCAACACTGACTGGCAGCGTTTCAGGTAGGAGTCTTTCTCAACCCTTCCTGGAAATGCTGGAGATTGAACCGGGTCCTTTTACATGTAAAGCATGTGCTGTGCTACTGAGCAACTGCCCTTCCCCTTTTCTGGAGTACTGACAGCGCATGAAGTCTAGCTCACAATGTTTTGAGCGAGAGGTGAAAAAACATCCCATTTTCAGACATTTGTACCAATGAGTGTGTCATGCACTGTCTATCATACCTTAGTTTTCCATTTCTTGTGCAAGTATAATAATTCTTAAAAGCCCCATAAGTAAAAAAGGGACAACCAAGTGTCATTGTATATACTACTATTAAAAATATGTAACATGGCTGTAGACATGATGCTGGAGAAGCGCTACCGAAAGACATTCTTGCACCAGGCGTGTCTATTATTTGAAATAGCAAGCCAGTTGAAAATACATACATGGGGAAATTTCCCTTCATGCTCATAAAAAATATAATTTACTTGAATTTGTTCAGAAACAGAGGTGGGAAGTGCAGGTGTTTTTGGCTACTCAGAGGTGGTGAGACTTGAAGTCATGGTGATACCCACATTGCTTGTCTGTCTGTTCAGATGTGTGTGAAGATTTAAACTGGAAAACTTACATAAAAGCCACTATCATCTGAATGGAGATCTATGTTTTGAGAAGTAATTATTGGGCATGCCCAGACAAATTAAAAGGAAACCAAGAGCAAGATTTGAACTGGTTGTGCTTCACAAAACTCTGAGGTGGGTTTAATGGGAATAAAAGTTCTCGTAATTTAAATGATCATAGAATAATTGTGGAAGAAATGAAACTTGGAGCTTCATCCATTTAACCACTATTATCTAATGTGAGTTCAATGGAGAATATGCATAAACATGTGTACATATAAAGAAAGTGCAAAAACTGATGTGAGCAATGGATGTTGCACATTGTCCAGTCAAGATGCATAGACTTCAAGTGGTGATGGCAAATGTGGACAATATTAGTTGGGTAGAGTGTGCACATTGGCCAGGCAATGTATGTATTTTCTGCTTGAAGGCAATGTGCATTGTATAAGCAATGAAACCTACATGGAGATTAAGCATATCTGCTCATAATATACAGAGTGGTCCATTTGTGTTCTCCAGTATCCATTGATGATTGTCTGTATATGCAAAATCCTTGATTGATGTTACCAATTTTTGAATATTCTCTACCCTCTCATGTGAATGTATGCAATCTCTGGTGTTTATGGATATTCACCAGTCAACTTGCAATAACCCCAACAGATATTGTATGGATGTGAACGAGGAAAAGTTAGCATCCATGGATCAGAATGGCAAAGAAACATACAAAAATTATGTACACAGTCTGAATGAGTCCTAGCCAGCAAGACCTGAAGCTGCTAGCTGAACAAATCTCATATCTAGTTATGTAACAATGACTTTTGGAATATTTGGTTCAATATACTTAAAAGCAAAACAAACTCCAAAGGGTAATTGGAAGCTGTAGAATTTATAAAATGTAATGGTGTTTCTAGGGGTTGAAATAAAGACTATAGATGATTCTTAACATATTTTAATTTCCTTGTTGGTGCAGCAGCAGTTGTCTAATATTCAATGTCATTGGAAATGTGTAGATTATATATAGTACTTGTGAAAAAAGCCCACCTGCCAGGAAGTGGTCTTGTTACCTTAAGTTATTTTGTTGATCTTTGGACTCAGTTCAGAAGCTTTTTGGCATCTTGTAGGATGATTTATGGACATGTGCAGGTTGGTTTGCAACTGTCTGGATTTGAACTGAGACACAGCCATCTGTCAGGAATGCTTTGATTTGGATTCCTATTGAGCAGAGGGTTGGACTTGATGGCCTTATAGGCCCCTTCCAACTCTACTATTCTATGATTTTATGACTAGTAATATGAGGTGGTCTCTCTGTCTGTGTGCATGTAACTGCTGTGATTTGCAAACTTTGCTCCTGCTCCAAAAAGGTTCATTGTGGTATCCTGTAACCATAATGTGGATTGCAAAGCTTCATTTATGCTGTGGTGCACTTTGCTTCATGCATTTGTTTACCTTCACCACTTTGTTTACTTTGTGTATCTGAGAACAAATATATTATCTTGGAATGTCCACACTGCTAAAGGATTATACCACTACTTTTGCTTGCTTGCTTCTATGACAACTGTTCCTTACTCTTCAAAATATCCAGGAAATTGACCTGGGAGATTAGTTGACATTTGTGTGATTGATGAACAAATTCATCCTATTAGCATGAATTTACTGAATTGTGTTAGATGATCATAATATTCTTCATTGAGAGAGGCACTCATCAGGGAATTACAATTATCAGTGTTATGATATGGCCATGATGCACATTTTGTGCTTTCTTAGAAAGATATTAGAATAGGTCAACAGCCTTGCTGAAATTAGGTATCTGCCATTCACTGGATACAGAACTGACTTTAAAAACACACACCCATATTTTATATAATTAAGTGTAATTTTGGCAGATTTGGTAGCCTGCATGCAGGTGGCAAGGAGAGACAGGCAGTGCATGAACTATTCAGTTTGCATCTGATCCACGAGTTGCTCAGACTGAGGAGCCAGGCCAGAGTCAGCAGCATTGTAGAGCCAGATGGGACCCTATTTCACTCCTATGTTGCCTGATCTCTGTTTGGGCTCCTAGGGGCAATACCACCCTCTAGCCATCTGCAGAGGTCAGGCTAGCCACACTCTTTGCCTGCAAGTAACTGCAATTCAGCTGGGAGTAAAGTGCCTGAGGTCTGTCTCCAAAGTTCCCAGTTTGAAACCTGCAATGCCTTACTGTATTCTCTTAGAGTTCATTTTAGATACAGTACTGTTACTAAATTTCATTAATATATTTTAAAGATACATTGCTAAATGTGTGGGTCATACAGAACCAGACAGGATTGTAAATGCTGCTTATGACTTTGTAAAGTTATGCATTCAAATTGATACAGAACTGCAGAGCATCATGATTTTACTATTGAAAGTATGGCAACACTCAGCACGAATATTATAGTAATCATCGAGCCATAATACTTTCTCATCCAATTAATATGAAAGCTTCAGCCATGTACTGCTTCAAACCTTGGATACTACCTATATGAATACTTTTAATTTTTTATTATGTGATTGTAAAGGAAACCCTCATTTCAGTGTTTTCTGTTGGCTAGACTTTTTAATAATATATACTATATCTGTCTTTAAAATGCTTAGCTAAGTTCAGTTCTGGCTTTAGCTTTTATTTTGTAGCAGCTAATAAAGGCGTATTATCTTGTTCAGGCATTGTAATTATTGAAATGTGCGTGTCCATTAACTGCAACATTAGGCTGTGGATATAATTACTGTCTAGAGCCAATATCTTTGCAAAGCTGCATCTTCAGTGCTTTGAAGCCATAAGCAACATTTGTAAAATAAAATTTAAATGATTCAGAGTTATATCTTGCAGATTGAAATGTAGCACTGCTCACATTCAGATTATTGTTTTTATAAGTCAGTCATTAGCAACTGTATTATCAGGTTATCCATATATTATTATTTTTATTTCAGAGAAGTCATTATTGTTCCAAATAAAATAATTATATCAGTAGGTGGGTTATTATATATAAAAAAACATTGCTGATAAATCATTGAGAGAGCTTTAGAGGTAGTTAAGAATTATATAGTAGCAGAGATTCAACTCTTTCCAGTCTAGGGTGCCCTCCCTCCCTCCTCCTCTTGACTCATGTAACTCCTGTTAGGAGGAAAATACCTTATTTGCCTCTCCATGAGCTGCTTTGCATGAAGTGATGTTTCCTACTTGGGACAGTGTACTTTGTGGATTAGAATTGAAACCCCACCACTCAACCACTTTGCAAAAATAGGATATACTGGCAAATATTCTCAGCCTTCACTTTGATCAGAGTGTAGAGATGGGACTGTGCTTCTGGGCAATGGTTGTACTTCTGGGATTCCCCCCGCAGCGGTCTGTTATAGTGCAGACTGTGTTGGGGAATATGCAGTGCCTCCTTTAAAATGTTGCCATTACTCTGAGGGGCATAGAATGCATGATGTGTATTCAATATGGTGGCATATTTTTCAAGGCTCCAGCACATCATTCAGAATTGCTGCCTGAGGGTTGCAGCAGTCACTGCAGTAGGAGAAATCCCACCTGAGCAGGGGTACTGCTGTGTGGAATCCTTTTCAGAGCTGCCTGTATAGTAGCTGCTTCTGCAGATATATGATGGTGGCTGCAGCAGCAACAGCTGTACTCAGCATGAGCATCCTTGGCTTGATAGGTGTTATGATGGGTCCTTTTTCATGGACTCTTCAGAAGAGAAACTGCGCACAGGAAAAATTGAGCTTTTTAAGAATAGGGAATTTGGTAGAAGACCATTCTGCACCCCCACCCCGCCCCAGTCTAAGACACCAGGCCTCCCCAAGGCTTAGACATATCTATACCTAAAATATAGTGGAAAACATACAGTAGGGCCCCACTCATACGGCGGGTTACGTTCCAGACCCCCGCCTAAAAGTGAAACCCGCCAAAAAGCGGAACTCCATCAATAAAATGGTACCCGATGCCCGAAAAATGCCATAAAAGTGGAACAAGCGCTGTATGAGTGGGGCTTTACTCTAATTTTAGCTGCCGTATTAGCGGGCCGCCGAAAAGCGGAGCCCTACTGTACTCTCAGTGATGGAAATGGCTGTGGCTCCATGTGTATGTAGCATGGTTCGTGCCAACGTTACTCCATGTAGTGACATCCCTGTGTACTCAATTGCATCAGTGAGTCTGACAATGTGAACTGGCTCTTTGGGCTTCAATAGAAGCAACACAGGCTTCCAAGTATAGATTGTGAATTCCTTTTTCGGCTGTCTTAAAAACTAAAGCAGTATGGAAGAAGCTGATCTTCAATGTAAAATGTGGCTTCCCTTGTGGGAAGCTATGAAGAGAGTCGCTGCTGGGCTGATTCCCTGATGTGTGTTTGTGTAAATACCCATTCCCAAAGCAATGTTTAGGTATGCTTGTTGGCGCAGTTAAGGAGCCTGATAGTTTTACTTATATAAGATATGACTGGGATTACTCATTACTACTTTCAGTCAGTAAAGGCATCTATTAAACATTCATGAGCAATATCTGCAGATTTTAGCAAATTCCTTTCATTTTTTTTTAAAAAAAATATTGCTTGGTGGCACTATATAGATGCAGTAGATGTGTTTAGTTATTGAAGCAACTGTTAAAATAAAATGGGATACAACATTACAAAATAATGGTCATTTTTTTACAGTCTGTTGTTACCTTGTTTCGTTCAGTTTGTTGGCCTAAGCCCAAGATCTATATGACAAACTTTTGCAATCCCATTCCATTTGAATGGCCTGATTGTCTTTTTTCACAATATCAAAATCATGTGTTTTGGATACTCTTATAATTATCTACCACTTTAATTGAATGTAGTTGGTTGACCTCACTTTGCTAGTCTTCCGGGAATCTGTATAGAAATACCTTCAAAATTTTCTGGAAGATTATTATTGTGCAAAACACTTATCCTAGGACTACTGTTTCTAGTTTAAGGTTACTATAGTTTATTAGGCCAGGAACAAGCATCCCCGACCCCACACACTCTGGCTTCATAGTTTCCCATTCTGTCATTTATTTTTTATTAAATTTACATCCTGCCCTTCCTACCAAATGAGCATAGTACATGAGGGATGAGGGGTGTGCAAGGGGGATACACAGACCTAACACTAGTTCCCAGCTTAATAAGCTATGGTTTTTGCATCTGAACCAACTCTAAGAGTAAATAAGAAAAAATCAAACACGGATTATGTCTTGAGAATCAATGAAAAGCCCGTAAGATTAAAAAGATAATTTAAGCGTGCGTTGTCAACAGCACCCACAGGACTCTTTGATTCCTGTCCCTTCTGAGTTGGAGTTTTAAAAGGCTTAAAAAAAATAGGTGCCAGCTGTTCAGCAGGCCAGAGGAATTTGAAGAGGTCTCTCTTCAGATAATTCATTACAATATATCATGCATCTTTCTTGCCACCTCAAAAATGGGTATAAGGGTTGAGTGGCTGTGTGAATGTAACATGAAGAATTGTGTCATAAACGTACATACCAAGCTTTATTGTTATGTCTTTATTCCTTATTATATTGCAGGGTGTATTATGTTTTTCCTGTCCCTGTTGAATATGAATGTGGGGTTTGAGCTGAAGTCTGAATGTGAAAAGCAGAATTGTGTCCTAAACATGCCCATCAACTTTGATATCTCATTCTCTAAGACAAACAATATAATATACTTTACATTTTCCACTCTTGCTTCATGGAACCAAGTGGGGGGATTGAGCAGTGATTCAGACATAAAACATATAAGTGTGTGTGTGTGTATACCAAATTTTGTGTAAAGAGAGAGCTTTCTCACAGCCGTCTCATCTTAGTTTGTCTTGCGTGCTGCATGTACTGGCCGTATTAGCTCATGGTTGATTGAAAGATTTGAATTCGGACTTCCTGATCTTTGTAACTGCAGTCTCTTAACAACTGTGCCACTCTAAAATGTGAATAAAACAGTTCTTGACTATTACTAGCAGTTTGATACTAGTTTTTCTCCTAAATGTATTCCAAGAAGTATTAAAGGTTAACTACACTTGTAGCAAATGCTATTTAGAAATACCTCTAGATTTTTTTTTGACGGTTCCAAGAGGCAGTAATCCTTGTTCACCAAAACCTGTGCCTAGATGCTCAAATCTGTTTCATCAGTAGGGTTTTTATCTAGTTTCCACATTCTTCCAGGTATTCCAGTAATAGCGTACAAGAAAGACTTCTTGTTTTTCAGCACCTCACAGTCTTTTGGGGGAACTGGAACTTGTACAACAGGAGGTTGGTTGCAAGGTCCATGTTACCCACTGAAAAAGAATCAATTGGTAAAGTCTCAGCACAACTGTGTTCTTCATAATATTCTTAATAATAAACTGGTAATTATATGTTCCTATATAGTCTAAATGGGTTCCTTCAGCTTGGTTCAAATGTTTTTGGGTTTTAATTGTCGCAGATAACTGGGGGTTCAGTCCTAACCCCAGTTAACTGAGAGTAAGCTCCACTGGATGTAGTGGGAGTTCCTTCTGAGTACTGAAAATCTGTTTTTCATTTGGCTAACAATAAAATTAGCATTGATAAATTACCAACAGAAAGTTTTATTTAAACCAACCCTTTTGGGTAACTTTTGAGATCTTGAATTTACATCAGAATTGTTGACTATCATTTTTCATTCAGTGGATGTTAGGTTTGGGCACACAACTTCTAGTTTTATATATAGAACTAATTCTATATATAGAACCTTGTTGGCTGGACTGTTACATCTTGTATATTCATCTATGGGAGAATAACTTTTTGAAATTACTTCTGTTAGGTGGTAATATTGAGAAATCTGAGCCAGTTCAGTTTTAGGAAATAGCTATTAACAAATGTGAATATAAAAGGAATGAAAAAGTGGCATGCTTTATTTATTAACCTGGAGCGTTAGCTTAACGTATGGAAGGAGGCTAGTGCAAAAAGTGTTTCATATGAAACTGAGTTTTCTCTTGATATTTATCTAAAGCAATATTATCTTAACGCATAATGTGATTTTATTCCCCAAATCTTAAATGTTAAATTTTACTTAACATGATACACAGCTGCCATTTTCTTCAAAAAAGTGGGTGGCTGTGCACTGTAGGTGCCCTTTGTAGTTTCTAGGAGGATGAATCTTGGCAGGACTGGAGCTGTTGTCAAGAGGCAGCATTAGAAGTTGTTCCATAGAAGGACTTCCGGGAAGGGTGACTTAGCCTGTGCCTGCTTTTGAGACGGGCTCCTGCCTCAAAAGAAGCTTATTCAGATATATCAGTCAGTTTTTTCTTTTTTTTTTGACTGATTAAACTTCTCCCGGGTAGGGAGAAACGAAGAGATTAACCTCAAAGCCTATTTTTGTTGGGACGACCAGATCTCATTAATTTATGGGACGAGGTCCAGCCGACGAAGGTGGGACGGATTTTCAACAGCAAGCTCTATCTGTTAAAGCGAACGTTCATCTTATCTTCTAAGAGAGAACGCACTAACAGGCAAGCACCCTTCTTTCTATATTTTTCTTTTACTTGACTTAAATTGTTGCTGTTTAAAAGAGATTTGCCAGATTGATCGGTTTTTGACATCTCACTGGGGAGCCGTAACTTCTCTCTGCTACGCACTAATTAATAGCTTATCTCTGTTTTTGTTGCAAAAAGCTGTCCTGGATTTGCATTCTAAAGATACACACAGAAGAGGGATTTCTATTCCAGATTTTTATTTTGAAAAATATTATACTGTTTTGAGACTACTCTCTTTTTGGTCTATTTTATTTTGACGAATCTGTTTCTTGACGATTGCCATTAATTGCTTCGATCCTGGGAACTGCATTTTGTTTACTTAACTATTGGAGAGATAAGGCTGTCTGCTCTGTTTATACTGTGATGTCACCAAGTTTGGAGTATTAACCCAATTGTTGCTGAAATAAGAAGTGGTTTTCCTATATTTTTCTTTTAAAATGGCAATTAAGAAAGTGGCTGAGAATCTGGAAATAACTATGTTTCAGAGAATAATGAATGAGATTGAGATAACGAAAATTGAATTGAGTAAAATGAAGCAGGAGATTAAAGATATAAGGGTCCCTGTGAGAGAGGTGACCCTGGAAGGGGTCCCTGTGAGAGAGGAGACCCCGGAGATTGGAATAGGGGTCCCTGTGAGAGAGGAGACCCTGGAGACTGGAATAGGGGTCCCTGTGAGAGAGGAGATCCCGGAGATTGGAACAAACGTGGAACAGGAACAAGATTTGGAGTCTATGGACTTTAGAAATAAAATCTATTGTTTGGAACTCAATGTTATCTCTGAAGAAATTAATGAAGATTCTAGAGATAAAGTTATCAATGGCATGGATTATCTTCTGGACTGGAATGATGTGATGGAGCCCAATATAGAGAAAATCTATGGAATTAACTGCAGCCATGTGACAATGGAAAAACTTTTAAGAGATGACCCAGTGTATTTTGAAAAAAAGAACAGAGATATGATTTTACAGCAGTATTTCAGCAACTTATT
This sequence comes from Rhineura floridana, assembly GCF_030035675.1. Taxonomy (NCBI): domain Eukaryota; kingdom Metazoa; phylum Chordata; class Lepidosauria; order Squamata; family Rhineuridae; genus Rhineura; species Rhineura floridana. The sequence goes on along the minus strand of NC_084483.1, from coordinate 12,056,325 downwards.
CAGAATGGATGGCAAGAAAATATTTGGGATAGAGGTAATTCCCATCAGACTCTTATTATATGACTATGGCTTTGACAGCAAGATTATTATGGAATACTGATAATGGAAGATTGGATATTGAAATTACTGGACTTAACAAGACTACTGAAGATGGAAGATGGAAAATGGAACTAATAGAGATAATAGAACAATGGCTACTGAAATTACTGAACCTAACAGATTCTGATGTGATGGATTAATTGAAATGTTTATTTTGACTATGGTTATGACAATAAGATTATCATAATTAGTAATGAGATGGATTAATCGATATGCTTATCTGGAAAAAAAATTGATAGATATATTTCTTAAAGAATTGAAACCTCTCTTTGACTTTTTGTGGAAAGAATAAAGTAATGTTTATGAGATTTGATGATTAAGTAAGATAACTACTGGAGGAAAGTGATTTTATAATATGACTTAAGAGACAGGATTGCTATATATTATAGACTTATAACTGATTTGATCTTTGACAAATGGGAAGTCAATATTTTACTCTTTATTTTTTATTTATTTTTTTTTTTCTTCTTTTCTTTTTTTCTTTTTGTTTAACTATTTTTGATTTTGTTTTTTGTCTTTGAATGTTTTATGATTTTGTCTTGTATGTTTTATGAAAATCTGAATAAAAATTATTGAAAAAAAAAAAAAAAAAGAAGTTGTTCCATAGAATAATGCCCAGGTATTAAATATTTGGTGGATGCAGCCCTACATATGTCATTGTCTTTGAATAAATTAAAATTCTGGTGACAGTTTCTATGGCAGATTGGACTTTAAATAATTGAGAATTTAGCAACTTGGAGAAATTTCAATCTGGGATGGGAGAAATCTAGTAGATGTGGCATAATAAAAGTTGCTTTTCCAAGAAAATATATATGCCTTTTAACATAAGGAACTTTTAGAATATTGCAGTCATCATAGTCTATAATTGCAGCACATCTATGAAACTACCTAATATCCAAGCAGATCATTTGTCTATTCAGGCAAATATTGTATATTTTGATTGGCAATGGCTCTCTAAGGATCAGGCAGAGGTCTTTCCCAGCTCTGTTGAGATAAGAGTCACACTGAAGAATGTGTGTGTGTACGCATACATACACATATATATTATGGCTATTAGCTGATTACATACTTTTTAATTGATCATAGGCCTTTTGTCCAATTAATTGATTACATTTAAATTTGCATATGATAAAAGAACCTCTCTATGGTGTCTTTTTGAGAAAGTGAAAGAGATATGAGATACAATAAACAAAACTAGCCCTTATTGGAAGGCCACCTTCATTATTTTCTTGCTTATTCCCTGTTAATAGTAACACTGTAACCAAAATAGCCTCAGAAATAAACAAATATGCCATTAACTTTGAGCTCCATCAGTTAAAATTTAACATGATAAATAAATTCTGATTTTAAGGCTTGCAGCCCTAATCTGTATAGTTACTGCATTTTCATCCACTGAAATGGGGATGTGTCTGCTACCACTATGCTTTCTTTCTATATTTGTTTTTGTTTTATTATACAGAATACTGCCCATCTATCTGTGAAGACACTGGAGGCAAACCAGTTTGCCCTCCATACTTGAAGATTTTGGTTCATCTTTTGGTCCATGTGGCAAATGGGTCAAGTCTGTCTTTCAGGGTGTTGTCCAGCATGGCAAGGTAAGATAGTAAGGAGAATGACATTGACATAATTTAGAAAGTTTAACAAGTACATTTTATACAACTCTTTATGGTTGCGCTTAACTGGAGATGAGATCTGGAGCAATTTTGAAAAAACAAATTAGTTGTTCTTCTTACAAAAATCTTTAATGAGTGAAGTCCAGCAATTAAGACATGCGGTTAATTCATGCATGGGCTGCTGGTGGAAACCAACAAACCCTGCCTTTATATTGTGGCACATGTTTTTTGAACCCAATCCATCCCCACCCTCTGCCTATGAATTCTTTGAGTGGTGAAGGGGGAGATTCTACTGCTGAAGGGTGGAAGAGAACTGAATTTGGAAGATGAGCACCCTATGGTATCACTCCTCTGTGGTCAATTCTACTCCTTAAGGCAGGGTTCTTAACCTGTGGTCCATGGACCCCACCCTAAGGGGTCCATGGATGGGCTTCCGGGGGTTCATGAAGTGGGAGCAAAATCTATTACTAATGCAGTAAAATAAATTGTATTTATTTATGGGGTCCGTAGCTTTTGTAAGATTCTCGAAGGAATCTGTGATCTCAAAAAGGCTAAGAATCACTGCCCTAAGGCCATCCCCTCTGACACTGAAAGAATCTTCCAGGGATAGAATCTTCCTGATTTAAGCCCACATGCAGATACATTACCTTAAAAAGATAGGTGACAGTATAACATCCGTCCTCTTTCCAGTGACTTTTTTCAGCTTACAGTTTTTGTTGTATTAATGCTGTTTGTTTTATGTCTAATTTGCTTAAGGTAGTATCAGTTTAGTTAGGGCTAGCAATGTACAAATGTCATGCAGGATTTTACAGGACATTTGAAATCTGAAAACTTATCCAGTTTTCATTTTTCTAGTCCTCATGGTTGCAGAGTTTTTTTCAAGCATGGGGTAGTGCCTGCACAAGGATTAGCTTCATGTAAAGGAGAAGCATTCAAACAGGCACATTTTGTTAAGCTCTGAAGTCATACTTGATTCTTGGGTGCAAATTTTTATTAATTTTTCTACAAGCTTTTCTTGTACAATTTTTCCTTATGTGATATTCTAACTGTATTTTTCTATAATTTTAGATTACCAGTTCTAGACCAACAGACTTAGGGTACATACTTATATGTTAGACTGTATGTGTGAGTGGTTTCTTCAGCAGATATAGAGGATTTATACACATATTTTTGTGTATATATTTATTATATATATATATGAAAGTAATTGTGATTAACCAAACAGAGGTTTTTAATATATTAACAAAACATTTCAGCTTCCGCCTTCATCAGCTGCCAACATACAAATGCTGTTACCAAGGTGGCAGTTATAGAGCTTTGAGGATGGAATGCTCAGAGGGGCTTCATTTGCAGAAGCTAAGTCGTGGTGGTACTGTCCTCCAGGTTCAGGCCATGTGGTGCCAATGTGTCCAGAGAGTAAATCCAAAAGTTCTCCCTTTTGGTCAGTGCTGCTGGATCTGCTGGCATCTCTATCGCTGTAATGGAAAAGTCCAACAGGCTGTGACCCTCGATGTCAAAATGCTTTGCAACTGGTTGCTCCACTTTTTTTGTCAAAATTGCCGACTTGTGGTTCCTGAAGCGCGTGCGTAGGTCAGTTGTGGTCTTTCCTACGTATTGGATATGACACCCTGATCTTTTGCACAAATATATATATTTGTAAGTGCAAATGGTCATCCTTGATTTTCACTCGATTTATAGGTCATATTCACTACAATCAAGACCTAATATTCATATTGTCCACTGAAGGACCTGATAAAGGTCGAAACACTTTTGGCTACAGACTTAGTCTAAGATTAGATTGTCTGGATAGTGTGCATTGTTCTTTTGCAGTCTTCACAATAGGACTTCCTTGTGAAGTTGGCATGTTCAGATACATAAGATAGTGTGAAATCATGTTTGTTACGCAAGCTTTCCATCTCCGTACATGTTTGTATTGATGACATTTTAATTGCATATATTGGTTGTTTTAAATTATGTTCAATTGTTGTATTTATTTTTTTTACAATAATTTTTATTCAAATTTTCATAAAACATAGAAAACAAAATCATAAAACATTCAAAGACAAAAAACAAAACAAAACAAAAATGATTAAACAAAAAAATAAAATGTTGACTTCCCATTTGTCGCAGATCAAATCAGTTATAGGTCTACAATATATAACAATCCTGTCTCTTAAATTATATTATAAAATCACTTTCCTCCAGTAGTTATCTTAATTAATCATCAAATCTCATAAACATTACTTTATTCTTTCCACAAAAAGTCAGAGAGAGGTTTCAGTTCTTTAAGAAATATATCTATCAATTTTTCTCCAAATAAACATGTCGATTAATCCATCTCGTTAATAATAATAATAGTCTTATTGTCATAACCATAGTCCAAATAAACATATCGATTAATCCATCTCATCAAAATCTGTTAGGTCCAATAATTTCAATAGCCATTATTCCATTATCCATATTAATTCCATCTTCCATCTTCAATAGTCCTGTTAAGTCCAGTAATTTCAGTGTCCAATCTTCCATTATCAGTATTCCATAATAATCTTGCTGTCATAGCCATAGTCATATAATAAGAGTCTGATGGGAATTTCCTCTATCCCAAATATTTTCTTGCCATCCATTCTGAATAAGTTGCTGAAATATTGTTGTAAAGTCATATCTGTGTTCTTCTTTTTTACAAAATGCACTGGCTCATCTCTTGAGAGTTTTTCCATTGTCACATGGCTGCAGTTAATTCCATAGATTTTCTCTATATCAAGCTCCATCACGTCATTCCAGTCCAGAAGATTATCCAAGCCATTGATAACTTTATCTCTAATATCTTCATTAATTTCTTCAGAGATAACATTAAATTCCAAACAGTAGATTTTATTTCTAATATCCATAAACTCCAGATCTTTTTCCAATTCCACATTTGTTCCAATCTCCAGGGCTTGTATCTTCCCTTTATTTTTTCTTTTCTCATCTCTGATCTCATTCTCCTCTCTCACAGGATCCCCTATTTCTTTAAGCTCCTGCGTCATTTTGCTCAGTTCAATTTTCAGCTCCTTACTGCCCTGTCGCAGGGTTTGTTTCGTTATCTCAATCTCATCCATTATTTTCTGAAACATAATTACTTCCAGATTCTCAGCCACTTTCTTGATTGCCATTTTTAAAACCACGAAAACAAAGCAAAACAAAAATAAAGAAGAACCACTTCTTATTTCAGCAACAATTGGGTTAATATTCCAGGCTTGATGACATCACAGTATAAACAGAGCAGCCTGCCTTATCTCTCTATGTTCAAGAATACAAAACAAATTTAGTTCCCAGCATCAAAACAGTTAGTGGCATCGTGAAGAAGCAGATTCGTCAAAATAAAATAGACCAAAAAGAGAATAGTCCCAGACAATATAATGTTCCTCGGAATAGAAATCCCTCTTCTGTTTATATCTTTAGAATGCACTTCCAGGACAGCTTTTTGCAATAGAAACAGAGATAAGCTGTTAATTTTGTGAATAACAGAGAAGAGTTATAGCTCACCCAGAAGTTCTTTAAAGCTGATTCATTTGACAAATCTCCTTTTGCTGTAACAATTTAAACCAAGTAAAAAAAATAATAGAAAGAAGGGTGCTTGCCTGTTAGGCCGTTTTCTCTTTGAAGAAAAGATAAACGTATCGCATTAATCAGATAGAGCTTGTTCGGAAGCTTGTTCGGAAGTCCGTCCAGCATTGCTGGCTGGACCTTTTCTCATAAATTAATGAAATCCAGTCCTCCCAACAAAAACAGGCTTTTGAGGTTGATCTCTACGTTTCTCCCTGCCCGGGAGAAATTTCATCAGTCAAAAAAAAAATGTTGTGACTGATTTATATCTGAATAAGCTTCTTTTGAGGCGGGAGCCCGTCTCAAAAGCAGGCACAAGCGAAGTCACCCTTCCCGGAAGTCCTCAATTGTTGTATTTATTAAATTTATATTAAAATATATTAATCATCTCAGTAACTCAAGCTAGTATATTACTTAGCTCTGTTTTGTAATTCAGCTTTTGTTACGGTTGAGCTCTCATCCTTTGAAGTTTTAGTTTGTTTCTTAAATAGGGCATCAGTTATTTGTTGCCCTGGGCTCCTTTGGGAGGAAGGGCAGGAGACAAATTTAATAAACAAAAATAAAATAAAATAAATTTGACCAAGTTCTTATTATCTCTTAGAGTTCTGTCAATGGTTTTTATATGACAACTATGATATATAAGATTTCTTTTCTACAAAAATGAATGTTTTGTCTTTAGTTGTGACTTGTGACTAATGAGGGAGGAAAAAGGCCGTGCTAATCAATGTTAATATAATATTTCTTTATTATGCCCCTTACTGGAGTCCAGTTACTTTGCCTCATAGCCTTCATTTAACAAAATGGAAGCCTGGTAATTACGGCAATGGATTGTCTGTATTTATAATTTATGTGTTTATATATAATATATATTTTTAAAAACCTCTCTTCTTAACTGACTTTCCTGTCTCATGGTTATAATATTGGATGGGGGGGTTGTATTATATTCATACATTGTTTAATGATGTCTTGCTCCTTACCTGCATAAGTGTAGTTGATCCAAAATAGGGTGTATATCTTTACAGAAGTTGTATACTGCTTTAAAAAATAACTTTGATTTTAGTTTTGATTCTGGTTCTGTTGTGTCTTACAGACCTTTCTGCAAACTACTAATGGGATGAATACAATATATCACTTTTATAATAGCGAGCTATTAAAGGCAAACATAAAGCAGTCTGAAGGCCATAAGTGCTGCCAACAGCTCCTGCTTTAATGAATTCCCTTTTAGATGTCCATTAAATGCTCATGGCAAATGTACTCATAATGGAAATGGCAAATCTAAATGGGTAGATATGAATAATCCATGGAGTTTAAATTCTGTTTATGATCATCTTCACATTTAGTTTTCAAGACAGCGTAGTTTAGTTTTCATTACAGTTCGGAATAAAGAGGACAGGGAGTAATTGATTGCTTCAAGCAGATTAAAATCAATGGTCTTCTTTTCAAAGAATGAGTTCAATGCAATAATTCCAACTTTAAATATTGATTTAGGGAATTCAACACAATGTTTTGTGCTGTGTGAATTTTATATAAAGGCAAATATTAATTTTATGTATTATATGTATGTATATAGAACCATTGCAAGACTGTTAGCAGTTTGTGCATGAGTTAATGGTGATCTGTATTAAGTCATTTTGATATTATTGCAGTCATAATGAATCAATGATATTCCCGTCATCGTTGTAATACTGTTTGTAACCCATTAGCACAGAGAAATTACAACCCATCATACCTCATTACAGTGATTGAGGGTTTATTACCATATTCTCAAATTGCTTGCTTGCGATAAAACTAAATAGGCACCAGACAACTGTAGGTAGACCATAGACTATGCGTTATCATACCAGGGTAATGAAGCATTGTTATAGCGTAATAGGACAAAATCTATGCAGAAAATAAACTTGCCAGTTGCAAAGAACTGGAGAGTATTTTTTACACTAGTCAGTGTATTAAAGGTCAAACATTTGTTTTCATCATTCCATTTACAAATTTCAGAAGTCATATGGCTTTTATATTTGAATAGGTGCTGCGCTGGAACCTTTTAAAGCCTCTAGATCACATACTGTAATATGCATTTAGTACATAAACTGACAGGCTTTGTGGAGATATTTAAAGAGCATCATCGTTAATATGCCCATCTTGGTTGCAGAACTGTACCAAATATTTTTACTAAGTCCTGCTGTTGTCTTGAGTTATGTAATTGTTTGAAAGAAGGGGAGACCTGTGAACCTCAAGTAAAATCAAGAATAGCACATTGTATGCTAGGGACAACTTGATGCCCTCCAGATATTGTTGGACTCTCAACTTGGTGGTGGTGGTGACTGACCAGGAACGAGACCTTGGGGTCGTAGTGGATAGCATGATGAAGATGTTGACCCAGTGTGCAACAGCTGTGAAAAAGGCAAATTCCATGCTTGGGATCTTTAGGGGAAGGTATTGAAAATAAAGCTGCTAAGATAATGTTGTTATAAAATTCTGTGGTGCAACCACATTTGGAATACTGTGTATAGTTCTGCTCACCTCACATCTAAAAGGATATTGTACAGTTGGAAGAGGTTCAGAAAAGGGCAACTAGAATGATCAAGGGGATGGAGTGAATCCCCAATGAGGAAAGGTTGCAGCATTTGCAGCACTTGCAATCCAACAAGATATGGATTGATTCCATAAAGGAAGCCACAGACCTGAACTTAGAAGATCTGAACAGGGTGGTTTATAACAGATGCTATTGGAGATTGCTGATTCATAGGGTCGCCATAAGTCATAATCGACCTGAAGGCATATAACAACAACAGTTTAGAGAAAAGGCAAGTAAGAGGTAACATGATATGCATGGCATAGAGAAAGTGGACAGAGAAAAGTTTTTCTCCCTCTCATAACCCTAGAAATTATGGACATCTGATAAAGCTGAATGTTGGAAGATTCAGGACAGACAAAAGAAAGTACTTCCTCACATAGTGCCTAGTTAAAACTATGGAATTTGCTCCCACAAGAGGCAGTGATTGCCACCAATTTGGATGGTTTTAAGAGAGGATTAGACAAAGCTATGGAAGATAAGGCTACTAACCCTGATGGATGTACTGTACCTGTACAGTCAGAGGGAGTGTTCTTCTGAATAGCAATTGCTGGAAACTGCAGAAGGGAATAGTGCTGTTGTGTTCAGGTACTGCTTGTGGGTTTCCCATAGGCATATGGTTGACCACTGTGAAAACAGGATGCTGGACTAGATGGACCACTAGCCTGATCCAGCAGGCTCTTCTTATGTTCTTGCATTAATTCCTATCTCCCTGATCATTGTACATGCTTTATGGTGCTGATAGGAGTCAAAGTCCCCATCCCTTGTAGAAGGAAAAGGGGCATATGTGTTATTTATTTATCATTTATTTAAGGCATTTAAACCTTTTAAGGGTTTAAATAGGTTTCAGCAATATTTTCATGCTTAGAATTGGAGAATTAAACTAAATGGTCATGGATGAAGTTGGAGATCTCCTTTTAAACTGGATGTTTTCATCTAATTTACAGACAGATTTGCAAGCTCATGTGAGAAGTTTTTGTCCTCGGGTAATCCCCATCCCAAATTTTATGTACATGTCTGTGTATGCATCTCTCTCTCTATATATCCTAATGGTCTGTCAAATGTATTTTTCATTGTGAGCTTGTGTTCAACTCAGATGAAGAATACAGTTTCTGTTGAGCTGTGAGAATTGGTGCAGATAGAATTGGATAAGCAATCTTATGGTCTGCGGGCCATGTCTGGTTTCTGAGACCTTTCTTATAGTCCGTGCTGCTGCTGCTGTGTTGGTAATTACTGGTTGGTAATTTTCTGGGAAAGGGTCAGGGAGAGTACTTCGAGGGAAAAGTCTTGGTTGGCCAGATGCACCCTCTGTGACTGATACGTTGCCCACTGTCAGGAAGGACTAAATGTTTTTTGTGCATTTAGGGTTTTAGATGAAGTGAAAAATACAACTTCCTACTGAATTGCTCATTTATGTATTTATTTGGCCTTATCTGAAGGGGTAGTGTAAATGTGGTGTGCTGTATTTTTCTGAATGTTGGGACCTCTTCAATGTGTAAAGCGGTGTTCTTTAAGGTAGAGCGTTTAGTGCACAAACTGAGAGAGATGCAATAAATGAATGTTCTAGCTAGGCTAATAAAATTTTGGCTCAGGAGTAAAGGAATAATTCAGAACTCTTAACAGTTTTACATTATTGACGACATTAATCTACTTGAGTCTGAACAGCCTCTGGAAACCTCAGTCAGTATTGTGCTTTTTTGTGCTATGGATATCAAGCACGGTCTAATACATCTGCTGTTTTAGTGAAGGGAAATGTTCTGCAGTCATCATAATCATTTATTACCCACCCTTTACCCAATGGTCCCAGGATGGGTTTTAACAATTTTAAAATATGAAATTAAAAACAATTTAAAAAATAATCTAAAATCCCCAAATAGCATGCATCCTAAAAATACATGTGTCAGGTGTCAAAGGACAGGGTAATGAAGCACATCTTCAGCATTTGCCTAAAACTGTACAGCAATATTGTCAGATGCACCTCAGTGGGGATGGAGTTCCACAACATAGGGGCCACCACTGAGAATGCCCTCTCTCAGGCCACCATCCCTGAGTTTCCGAGGATGGTGGATCTATCAAAAGGGCTCCTTCTGTTGATCTCATCACCTGAGAGGTCTATAGGGAAGGAGGTGGTATCTCAGATATCTGGGACCCAAGTCATTTAGAGCTTTGAACGCTAGAGTGAGTGCCGTGAATTGGGCTCAGAAACGAACTGGCAACCATTGCAGTTGTTTTAAAGCAGGGGCTTATGAGATCTAAAGGGAGCCTCAGCCAGTAATCTGGCTGTTCCAGTTTGGACCAGTTGAAGTTTCCAAGTTGTCTTCAGGGGCAACCCCACGTAGAGCACATTGCAATGATCTAATCTGGAAGTTACCAGAGCATGGAGTACTGTGGCCAAGTTATCTCCGTCCAAAAGGGGCCGAAGATGGAAAAAGGCACTCCTAGCCACTGAGGCTCTCTGAGCCTCCAGTGACAATGTTGGATCCAGGAATGCTTCCAAGCTGAGAACCTGCTCCTTGAGGCAACCCCATCCAGAACAGCCTGTCTCTCCACATGAGAACTCTGGACACATAACATACACATACAGAGCTACTTGCTTATAGAAGAGATATGGAAGACCCAGTAGGCCTTGAACTTCATGCATGATTTGGAGCTGCAGGATCATAGTGATGTATTGTGCCTCTTGAATCTGCACATAGCAGATCTGTGCATGCATATGCTCTCTTTATTTTGAAATTGGCTATAGCAATTTTGAACATCAGGCAGCTTTTTATAATGAAAGGTATAAGCAAAAAGTGGTTTCTGGTTTGGTACTAGGAGTTGCTATTAACCCTGAGAAAGCTTGTACATCTTTGGACTGTACTGTTGCCTGTTTGTGTACTTGGTACTAACTACGGTGGTGTTAGCTTCAGTATAGCAGCTGGGTACTTGCAGAGGAGATGGGAAAACAACAAACCAACTTTAGGTGAAATGAACTTCAGTTTGCTTGAATACCTGTGAGCTGGATCCAGGCTTGCTCAACAAACCATGGTTCAAATAAGCTGTGACTTGTTGTGATCCTATTACTCTAATTGAGTAGAAAATGTTGCATGTGGAAAAATGTGAAAGAAGAGCCCGAATGGAATTTCCTTTGGTTGAAGTCCTGATTTGGAAAAAAAATTCACTGTCTTTAATTGGAATGTATTGATGAAGTCAGTTTTCTGAACTTGTATTTATTATCGAGTTTATATGCCACTCTTCAGTACTGGTGCTCAGAGCACTTAAAAAATCAAGGAAAAGGTAGAAACTGTAAAGGTAGGTGCAATGTGCTGATTGTTGTGGTGGTACTTCAATATAAATGATACTGGTATTCTAAGTTTTGAATCTAAGCCTGCATGTTTGAATACTTTCAATACTTCAACATAGTTCGCTTAAGACTGCAATCCAGTACACACTTACCTTGAACCCAGTGGAGCTTACTTCTGAGTAGACATGTATTGGATTGCAGCCTTTTTTAGTCTTCCAGTAAAAACCAATTATCACAATTATCATAATTAAAAGAATAGAAATTACATTAGTCATGAGTTTAAAAATAGATTTAAGCAGTGCACCTATATAAGAAATTTAACTGTATTTGTTTATTTATAACATATATACACAGTTTGAACTGCCCTGCTGTATTCCCTACAAATGGTGATGCCTATATAATGAACACATTGAAGGAGTGCTAAAGAAGGACTTTGAGGCATCATCTGCAGGCCTCTTTTTTCCAGGAGGATGTTCTGATTTTCAAGACTGTCTTACCAATTTTACTTTCACAGATTATATGCTTTTGGGGAAACTTTTCGATGTCATCCTAGTGGAAATCAGTAATGATGATAAAACTTGCCCTATTCTGAAGAAGGAATGAGTACCCATGTTTGTTATTTTTGTGGCTCCGTTTAATCTGAAGAATTCAGGAGCTTCAAACATGCCAAACAATCAGGGAAGCTGTCTTCCTGCAACAATAAATGTGATGTTTGGATTCAAAGGATGAAACAAACCTTGTCCTACGTTATGCTACCACAGCTTTTCCTCCTCACAGGGATGTGTGGCTCTCAATGACACTTAGTGGAAGTCAGAAAATGATCAGCTTCCAATCTCTGGCTGATGCAAATTGTTTCCAAGGGCCATGTCCTAAATCTGGGGAGAGGCCCTGTGAAGGGTTTCTGGACTTTCCCCAAATCAAATGCCTAGCAAATACTGTCTCATCATCTCAGCCATCAGACATCTGTTGGAGATAGAAACCAGTGAACCATTTCCTCTAGACCAGTGGTTCCCAACCTTTATGAGTATGGGACCCCCTTTAGAAGCTCCAAAATTTTTGTGACCCCCCCCCATGGTAATTGTAATTTTAGTCTCTGTTAATTGAAAAAACAATGTATGGCTAAATCATATCTCCAAATACCCATTTCCATTAAAAGCTCCTTGTAGACAGGGAGGTGTTGCTTTTTTTTTAAATGCAAAGATCCAGTCCTGTCTCCCAACACCAGTGGGTTACAGTGTTGGACTAAGAACCAGGTTCAAATCCCCATGAAGCCCACTGGGTGACCTTGGGCCAGGCATAGTTTTGCAGCCAGACCTATCTGCTGCTGCTGCAGGGATGAGACTGTGCTGGGACCATCAAGGGGCAAGCATTTCCACCTGTCTTGCCCCACCCCTCGGCCTGGGCCTTATCAGGAGGAGCTGCAGGCTGAGAGGTGCTGCTGCAGGGATGAGACTGTGCTGGGACCATCAAGGGGCAAGCATTTCCACCTGTCTTGCCCCACCCCTCGGCCTGGGCCTTATCAGGAGGAGCTGCAGGCTGAGTCGTACTGCTGCAGGGATGAGACTGTGCTGGGACCATCAAGGGGCAAGCATTTCCACCTGTCTTGCCCCCCCCCTCGGCCTGGGCCTTATCAGGAGGAGCTGCAGGCTGAGAGGTGCTGCTGCAGGGATGAGACTGCGCTGGGACCATCAAGGGGCAAGCATTTCCACCTGCCTTGCCCCCCACCCCTGCTCTTAGTGACATTTTTCTGGGGACTGTCCTTTACCAGGAAGATGAATGCTTTTGGTTTGCTGTTCTTGTTTTTTTAGCTTTTACGTTATTGTTAGTTTTTATTGTTAGTCTCTTAATGTTTTGATGTTTACATGTTCTGCTTTGTACGTCGCTTAGAGTGGCTGACAATTCAGCCAGATAAGCGACTAATAAGTCGAATAAATAAATGAATAAATAAATAAATATCTCACAGGGTCCGTGTAAGGATAAAATGGAAAGTGGTGGTGGTAGGGAACTATGTGCACCACCTTGAGCAAGTTGGAGGAAAGCTGGGATATAAATGCAATAATAATTACATAAATACATTTCAGCTGCAGTATGTGGACCCCACCCTCAGCCAACCTGCTAAGCTTTTTGATGATGATGATGAAGCAGCCACATGGTAGTGGTGGGGATGCTAGACTGTGAAGACAAAAGGGTGGATAGATTGAGTTGGGGGGTACTACTTTTAGGCCTTGGGATGATCATCAGAATTGATGACTTGGTAAGCATGCACTTGGGGAATGAGAGTGGAGCAGAAGAGGGATCAGTGCATGCACACACACAAACACACCTGCCCCTCCTGCAAGCATCTGCGGGCATGCATGCATTTGGGCACGTGGGAGGGGGGAAGCCCTCAATTGCCGCAGCATCTTGGAGAGAGAGAGGGAGATTGGGGGGTGGAGTGTAGGTGAAAGAAAGAGTGGATGCTGGCACACACCCTTAGCTTTAGAGATGGGGGACAAGCCATTTCTGAGCTTCTTCACTGCTCCTTGGCTCCATCTGGGCTGAAGGCAAGATCTGAGCGGCCTTACAAATAAGAATAATTTTTATAATAAGATGGCAGTGAATCAGAAGCCAAGAAAGGCAGGCAGGCTGGCTGCTAGCAAGGAAGGCAGAAAGCAGCCTTTGCTTGCAGCCTTACTTCTTTTTGCTTCATGGAAAGTCCTCTCCTTTCGTTCTGAGTAAGGGTGTCGTCAGCAGCGGCAGTGCGAGGAGACGGGAGTTGGTGATAGTAATCCCCTCTTCTTCCTGATAGCTCCACCCTCAGCCTCCTTTGGCATCTGCCACATGTTTTGTAGGCAGATGCCTGCCTTCGGCACACCTGAAAGATGCTCTGGTGCTTCAGCAAAAGTCTTCCCCTCTTGTTTGGATAAGGGGGAGGTGCCGTCTGCAGCAGCAGTGAGGGGCATACAGTATTCAGGGAATGAAGATTTAAAAAAAAAATCATTTCTTTACTGGCCCCTCTGAATTACTTTGCGGCCCCCCTGAGGGTCATGGGCCCCAGGTTGGGAACCACTGCTCTAGACTAAACTGGCTCTCAGGATTAATCCATTAAAAAATTAAATCCAAAAAAGAATGAGTATGTGCAAATAAATCTGGAGCTCGAATGGCTCTGTTGCTGGATATGAAAGATCACAGCTCAGTGGCAGAGCAGATGCTTTGCATGCAAAAGTTCACCAGCCCGGTCTCTTGTATCTCTATGTAGAGCTGGGAGAGACTACTGTCTGAAACCCTGAAGAGATGCAGACAATCATGGTAGACAGCACTTAGCTAGGTGGACCAGTGACAACTTCCTGTGCTAATTTTCCTAGGTAAAGACAATTGATTTCATTATAGCAGCCATTAATAGCAAGAACGTTATGATTTTAATAGATCTTTTCAAAGCTTACATACGTATATCCATGTGTCCAGTGCACAGGGAGTATCTTAACTTCATTTATGCTAGGAATCACTTCCAAAATAGTCTTCCTGTTTGGCTTCTCTAATCTTGAGAGTCTTCACAAAGTGCAGCAGAGACACATTTGCCTCTCCAAAGAGTGTCAACATTCCTGTATTTGTATAACATTCTCATTGGGTCATCCTGCTTCCATCAGAATTTCTGTGATGTAGGTAGCACTTTACCACATTGCTAATACCATGCTGTTGACTTCAAATACAAGTGCATGCTGATCCCAAACCAACAAATTACAACATCTGTCTGGCACATCAAGGTATTTCAGTCACAAGAGAGACTAATCTAGGTAATAATGCAACTCACAGATAGTCATCAGATCAGTGTGATGACCTTAGTGAAGTTCCTGATTCAGCTGTTTTTTCCTGATGTGATTCCATGGACAAAGTTCCATGTCTGGCTATTTCAGATGCGGCTTCCGTTTCAAGGCCAGATAGTGTGACCACCAAATATTATTGTTACCAGTATATATTTGCAAGGAGCTAAAGTGGTGATTGACACTGGGATGTCTGAGAACTGGAATGCCGCTTTGGGAACTGCCCAAATTCTGGTTTCCATGGATACTAACCTTTCTAGACTGGGAGCTTAACACCAAGACAAAATGGCAAAGGGGATTTCTTCCAAGTCCCAATTCACGGGGAACATAAACTGGGCATCATGGCTGACACTTGGTATATGCTAGGGTTGGATCAAGAATAGAGACATTTTGATTCACAGGGACAACTTGTGTTGTGTACATAAACAGGCAAAGCAGCAGAAGGTCAGGGCCTTTCACAAGGAAACTTCAGAACACTAGCTTAGGTAGAATGCCACCTAGCATCCATCAATGTAGGACTGCAACAGGTTCAGAGAGACTAAATGTGGATCTTTCCATATTCCTAGGGAACTAGCAGCCAGTGAGATTCTTCACCTGTGCACTTGTTTCACTTCAATAGACCAGCAGAGTGAATACCTCAGCCAGGGACTGGTCAGTATATGTCTACCTCCCAAGTAAAACTAATTGTTAGGGAGAGATAGGAATAGAAGGTAGAGATTACCCTGGTTGCTCCCTTACAAACCCTTAGAATGACCACTTAGACTGGATCTTTTGAGCTGAAGTCCATTGCTCATTCTCAACCAGACCTACTACATCTCACAGGTAGAGACTAAGCAGTGACAGTTCCACAAGCTAGGGTACCCATGGCGTTGCAGCATCCCCATTTTTGCATAAACCGCCTCCTGATAGCATATATAACTTGGCAAGCCTTTACTTGCGCTGTTGAAAAAAGGAAGTAAGCCTAATGAGACCTGAGGCCTGTTCCATTTTAGAATTTTTAAAGGAATGCTTCAAGACACTAAAACATTAGGTCACTGACTAATGACTAATGTACTTATGATTAAGAAGGGTAGATCCCTTTCTCAACATCTACAATGGGAATATAAATTTGTATTTCAACCACTGCATGGTGGCTGAGCAGTATTTGTAGAGTGTATCAGAGGCAAAAACTCAGGCAGGATATTGTGGCTTATTTCTTATGAGGGACTACTACCTTTGAAGCTTAAGAAAGTTACCATTGAAAGGTGGTAATAAAGATATCTCTTGATATCTTCTGTTATATTTCTCTTCAGCTGATGCAGTTTTTAGCAGGACAGTTCTCTAAAAGGTGCTCTAAAAGGTGGCCATGGGGACTCCATTTCTCATCGTAGGAGCGTACTGCTTTTCTACATCCCAGAATGAAATACTACCCCATTCCTGCATCACTCGAGAGAGAGAAAGTTTGGGCTTGCCTGCAAATTCCTATTCTGCCATGATTTGATACTGTATAATCCACAGATTGGTGAATAGATTTTGAAAGTAAGTTGTTTTCTTGCCTGAATTTTATTTTGTTACTGTATTTTAGATCATAACTATGCTTATTTTGCTCATATGTTGGAGAAAATTCTGTATTTATTCATAATAAAAGTATTAGAAAAACTGTCAATAAATTTTCTGTTATAATTTAATTATCTGATATCTAAATTGTTGATAATGTGATCTCCTTGTTAAGCAAAGTGTCTGGAGAAAATGATGGATTAATTGACTGATGGCTAAGGTTTCTCTCAAATATAATGGCTTACCCAATTTGATTTGATTTGTGTAAAATAACTTTCTCTAATAAACAATTTGCTCAGAGGCAATAGAAGAAATGAATGGTTATCAAACCAAACTTAATTAGTCTATCCTAGATTGATATTACTTGGGGAGTCTTCATTTTAATTGTGAAGAGCTGGATACAAAGACTTTGGTTCATTATATTTTTTCCTGTATAAACACTATGGTGTAACTACCTATGGAATAATAACATGTGAATTCATTTTAATAAATGCTTGTAAAGTGAATTAGCTAATCATGCCACACTAAACATGATTCCTTTAATTATTTTCAATATTTAACTGGTACTTCAATGTTGTTGTAGTTAGTCTGTAAAAGTGATTTGTGTTTGATCTGCCAAACTAATTATAATGTATAAACCACACAGCTTAACAGTTTGCAATACTCTTAATGATCTCCTCCATACCAAGGAACACATTTTAAATTAGGGAAACTATCGCAGAGGAAGTGCTAGATATTAACATACTCACAGAGGAAAGTAAAATCAATATATTTTGCAGTTCTAATAATAATGTTTCCTTCTGAAGATAAGTTCTTAACACAGTTCTGTCCTTAAGAAGGATATGTATACTAAAAAATTGAATTGTGTTTCATTAATGTCATTGATATGTGGTGCTTCTGAATAAGGATACCACATATCACTCTTTTGATTTCTTTAGTGTTCCTCTGTTTTATTTTGACATTTCTTCAGTGTGACATTCATGTACAGAAATCTTATCCTCTAAGATTTTTTTTAAAAAAGCTGTATAAATGGGTTCTTTTACCCTGTCATATAAATCACTAATGGCAGGGAAATTATTCACCACCACCACCACTAAAGCACCTTTTGGCTATGTATGGCAGCTCTTGCCAAAAGAACTGGACAATCAGGGAGATCACGTAATGTTTTTCTTTAGATGAATAATCTGCCATTTATCTGATGGCCTTGAAGGCAGGGCTGGCACCAGGCATGCTGAGGCCTTTGGGCACCAGCTTTCCCTGGCATATGAGTGCATGCCCCACCTACCTGTCTCTCCTGTCTTTTGCAACTGTGCGCACTGGGCTGCCATTAACCAAGATGGTGGCTGAGGTTTCTCTAAGGGGCTGAAGCCTCTGCCGCCATCTTGGTTGATGGCACACATGTGTGCTATGCGCTCGCATCCCTGCCATCAACCTAGATGGCGGCAGAGGCATCAGCACCTTAGGGAAACCTCAGCCGCCATCTTGGTTAATGGCAGCCCTGCGCGTGCAGCCTGTGCAACCACAAAAGACAGGAGAGACAGGTAGGTGGAGCCAGTGAATGGGCAGGCGGCTGGGAAGCTCCCTGTGATCGCGGAAGGGGAGCGCTACTCCTCCCCTACCCTGTTGAGGGGCCCCAGGCGCCCTCAGCCGTTTAGCGCCGGCCCTGCTTGTAGGTTAGAAGCTTCTAATACAAATCAAAGTGTCCATGTTGCTTTTGAAGAGCTCATAATAGAAACAGGAGAGAGAAATGGTTCTATAAAACAAAAAAGAGGGAACAAGGAGCTATCAAGTGATGTGTTTACACCTGCTTTCTTAAATTACAGTAGTTTACTGTCAAAGTTGCTGCTGGGGTTAAAGTACTTCTGTCTGCACAGCCAGCATAGGTAGATCAATTACTCTTGTCCATTTTGGTGTGTTTGTCTCTATTTTACACCTGAAATTACCGATGGAGTGAATACTCATGTATCACAGGGTAGATGATGTGAGTGCATCCTTTGTTAAAATGCTGATCTTGGTCCTTTTTACTAGGTGTAAAAATAGTGTCGTCACCTGCCTCCTTTCTCTCATAGGATAGTTGGTGATGCAGGGACATGCCATTTCAGGCTGATCCTATAGCAGGGAAAAATTATTTTCTTGGTACCACCTCTGTAGTTTCCTTGTTGTGAGCGCTTTTTTCAGTGTGTCTAGTAGTCCAGCATTTTGGATATTATTGGTTAGTAAGTTACAGTTTTCCAGATATTTGAGATTTTTTAGAGGGAAACTCTGCTTCTGGAAAATTAAGTTGTTTCCCCCCAGAATTGTGTAAAGGGTTATTGATACTCCTGTAGTATGATTTTCCCAGAAAATCTGTTAAATATGAATTATTTTCAGTTTTTCACAGTGCAAGTTGGATTTCCTTTGTTTAATCCTATGTTTTCACACACAGTTGAATGGCTTATATACCATTATCACATGCCTTGAATGGAGGGAAGTGCTGTGTTAGGTCTAGTTTGCGTGCCCTTTCTGTGATTCTCAATTGAAATGTGAATAAGTTTTGCTAACTAGTAAATGCGAGGTTACTAGGGCTCAAGAGGAACATATTAAATATGATTTGCCTGGCTAAATTTGGCTTAGGGCCCTAGAGGTGTGGCAATCTAATCTAGTTAGAAAGGTAGGGCATTTTATGCTTTTAGAAGAGGTGATACCGGTACCTCTATTGTTTCCATGCAGGATTCTGTTGAATGGCTACTTACAGGAGAGATGGGCTGCTCAGGAACTGGGGTGGAGGTTAGGGATCATTAAGTCTGTGCCATACTTGACTCTTTGAAATGTCCTCATTTTCTGTGGCTTGAATGCTTTTTAACCACGCTTGGTAATGACACTCAACCCAAGCAATGAAGAATTGCACCAGTTTTAATAATTCTGTGCTTTGCAACGTGTTCTTATTATTTTATTATATGAAGATACTTATTATAGATTTCTATCATAAGGATATCAGTTTGTATCCATCTTTATATAGGGCACTGCCTAGTTACATGCTCTCTTGGACGGGGTTTTATGTCTGCTTTAACTAGGGATATGCTGAATGTTGTATGGGACAGATAGGAAGCATTCAAACCTCTCCATGTCTTGTGTTTATTTGGGCACCTTCAGAGCGCCAAAGTTTGTGGTGCCTGAGTCCATTGTAATCCAATCTGAATGGGCTAGGACTGAGAGAATGTTACTGCTGAGCAAACATCTGGGAATGTAAGTGAAAAGGTTCAGAAAAAACAATAGGTGTCTACATTGTTTTCTGGCATCACAATTTTTGCAGCATGTCTCACTGTGATAAATGGGCCTTATTCGTAGGTAAGTATTCATAGGATTGCAGTGTAAGCTCCACTTAGGACAGGAGAATCTCTGGCTTGCGGCGGACAGACAGGTGGAGAATCTCTGGCCTGTGGACTTAGTTAGGCCTGCCAGATGTCCCCATTTGGCCCACATGCCCTAAACCTGATGCCATATCTGACGTCAGGTGTGAAGCAGGCAAAAGGTCTGCTCAGCAAAAGGGGTTTTTTAGGCACTGCCAAGCAGATCATCATCAGTGCTTGCAAATCCCTTGCACTGGACAAGATAATGCTTTGGAAGGGGCTTCTGAAGACCCAACAACCAGCTGATTGTTGGATTTCCAGAGTGGTGATCGGGACAGGGGCTTCTGAAGATGCCTGAGAGCAAAAAAGGTCATGTGATGTCAGGTAATTGACAGGTGGATGACTCCACCCACCTGTCAAACTTCCCTTGTGAGGGGTATGGAGATAATGATATGGCCCAGTGGCCAGATCCAGTGCCCATCCCTGACTTAGGAAGTCAGGTAGTAGTGACATGGTTAAACTTGATTGCTGTGATTGTCTCTCCTGAGCCTTTCTCACTGCTTCTAATCTCCTGAACAGCTAGTTAAAATTTATTATGCATATGTGCATAGTACATTTTAAATGGCAGTGGCCTAGACGGACCTGTTGAAATGGCAATGGCTGTGTGTTTTGTATTTTCCACATAAATGTGCCATATTTTAAAGCGCACCTGTGTAATCCATGTAAGATTCTGAATTGCACCCACAGATACTTTGAGTTTTTCTTAGTTGTAATAATGGTGCAGTCAACATTTGCTTGCACAATTATCTATATAGTAAACTAAAAATGGTTAGAAGTGGGCCAAGAGCAACTCCTGTTTGGGTTCTTTTGTTTGTATTCCAGAAGGAAAATAGAGTGAGGGTCCTCCAGCTGGCTAGGCTTGCCTACCTTTAGCTGTGCTCTTGTCTACCTAACTTCCTTCTGCTGTAAACTGATACACTCAGGGAAGCTGACCTGCCCTTCCTTCCTTTGTCTTCTTCTTTGACTGTCTGAGGAGTGAGGATACCTCTCTGGTTCTCTCTCCTGAACCATAAGGGCAATACCCAAGTCTGGGCATTGCGCCTTCAACTTAGTTAGTTAGCTAGAACTAGGTGTAACTTTCCTATTTACTATGTATTTCAATAAATAAAGTAGCTTTTTATTTTACTAAGTCTTAAGTCACATTGATTTAAATGCAGGGTAAAAGCCTACTTCTTAGGTAAATACATACACAAGAAAATGCAGTGCAGACCACTAAGTTACTCTGCATATGCATAACAAAGGGTTATGGGTCCAGAAAGCTAATTGAAATGCGAGTCATGCCTGAAAACCAAAAGGCTAAGTACTGTGTATGATTTACAAAAGAGATCAAAAAGAGACTTTTAAGTTAGAGAAAGAAAAGCAGGACAAAAGATAGGAAATCATGGCTGAAGAATCAACACTTAAGCATCCCAAGGCTGGAGAAAGACTATTATGCGATTTGGAGTCTTCCAATGACTGCACTTTTGGAAGGGGAAGATCTGCATGGAGTCCTGACTGATCCCTCAGCAGCAGATCAAGCAGCTACTGCTTCCTGGAAGCGCAAGCAAGCCAAAGTTAAGTCTCTTCTTATTTCTATTTGGGCTGTAAAAATTCTAAGAAAATATGGGAAAAGCTTGAGAAAGTGTATCAGAGAAAATCTAAAAATCATGTGATGTTTCTCTATAAATTGCTGTACATACTGAGGCAATCTTACACACAGAGTCTCTATCAACATCTCAAATCAACAGATTTACAAATCTGCTCTGAGAATTAGAAAGTTGTGGAAAATCTTTAGATGAGGATTTGCAGAAAGCTATACTACTGGCTTCTCTTAAGTAAACATCACCATGGCATGGCTTGCATACTAGAACAGTTGGATCAGAATTTGGATCAGATGATGGCATATCTTAAAGATCAGGACTATAAAGAAAGACAAGAAAAGCTCTGTCTGAAAAAGCAAATTTTACTGTGGGCAAAAAAAGCAAACAAAGGCAGGATAGAGAGATGAGCCACAGCAGGTTCGAAGCCACACAGCCCCGGAGCCACAGCAGGGCACAGATAAGCAAATATCCTAGGAGGAGAAAGAATTGATTTTAAAGAGAAGCAAGCTGAAAGAAAGACAAATAGCCAAACTAAAGTGAAGTATTCCAGTTACCATGTCCGATGGTAAGAATGATGATTGTAAAACTTGTAAAATATATTTTTAACTGACACTGGAGCAACAACACATTTAATAAATAATAAAAGGCTTTTAAAAAAACTTTAGGCCCCATATAGAGAATGTAATTGCAGCATCAGGAGACCTTTTCGGTTCTTAAGGACTAGGCACTTTGAAGCTACTTTGCAAAACGCCAGAGGGTGACAGAGAATTTTGTTCCAGCTTTGAAAGATAATTTAATAAGTGCCACAAAAATAATGCAGCTTGGAGGTAAACTGCATTTATATGACAGAATTTGGCATGTTTTAGACCAAGGAGAAGTGTATTGTACTGCAAAATTGAAAAATGGACTTTTGCATTTGGAATAGTTTGAAACTATGGATGCAGATACAGCCAAAGAAAACTTGTTCTGGATAAATACATGTTTGGCATAGAAGAATGGGGCATGCCAGCTTAGCCAGAATCAATGCTCTAGAGAAGGAAAATTTGGCTAGAGGCATTAAAGTTGGACAATGTAACTCCATAGAAAAATGTGAATGTTGTATAAAGACAAAAGTGAAAATGAAATTTCCTAAGGAAATGAAAACTACAAAACTGACCTTTGTGGACCCATTAGAATGCCATCACAGGGCTGGAATTTTTACATGCTGATTTTCATAGATGATTACGTGAGGTATATTACAATGTACTACTGAGAGAGAAAAGACAAGGACTTCAAAAATTGAAGGACAATATCCAGCAAATTTGGCAGAAAGCCACAAATTGTAAGATCCAACAATGCAGGAGAATTTGTGTTGAGGGCTATCCAAGACTTTCTAAATGAGGAAGTGATAGGACACCAAACTACTATTGTTTATTCTCCAGAACAAAACGGAGTTGTGGAACCCATGAACTGGACTCTTAGACAGATGATTGGTTGCCTGTTGGAAGATGCACAGTTACCACAGAAATACTGGGGGAAAGCAGTGGATACTGCTACCGATCTGCAGAACTGACTTCCAGCAGCTGCAACCAAGACACCTTTTGAGTTATGGCAAGGGTGTACACTAGGTGTGTCTCACCTTCATGTGTTCAGATACAAGGCCTTTGTGCACATTGCAAAACAAAAGAGGTCAAAATTTGACAACACTGCCAAGGAAGGAATATTCATTGGATATTCTTCAACACAGAAGGGATACCGAGTCATAGATCCCAAAACTGGCGTTGAAGTATACAGAGCTGTCCATTTTGATGAAGGAAAGTGTGCACACCAACCAGAAGGGGTGCCACACCAAATAGATGACAGTGAAATGGAAGAAGAAACAGAACTATCCTTCCAAAACAAGAGGGATCATAGTAATATACCAGCAGAGGAAGACAAGAAGTCTGAGCCAGAAGAGGCATCAGAGCCAGAAGGGGCAGCTGAAGCGCCAGCACCCAGACGCTCTGAATGGCTGCATATGTGTTCCAGTCATGACAAAGAAGCAAAGTTTCTAGATATTCTAAATGACTATTCCCTAGATCAGTTGGTCATGGAACCGACCAGAGGGACGGCAACCCTGGACTTAATCCTCAGTGGGGACCGGGACCTGGTGCGAGATGTAAGTGTTGTTGAACCGATTGGGAGCAGTGACCACAGTGCTATTAAATTAAACATACATGTAACTGGCCAATTGCCAAGAAAATCCAACACGGTCACATTTGACTTCAAAAGAGGAAACTTCACAAAAATGAGGGGATTGGTAAAAAGAAAGCAGAAAAACAAAGTCCAGAGGGTCACATCACTCGAAAATGCTTGGAAGTTGTTTAAAAACACTATATTAGAAGCTCAACTGGAGTGCATACCGCAGATCAGAAAAGGTACCGCCAGGGCCAAGAAGATGCCAGCATGGTTAACGAGCAAAGTCAAGGAAGCTCTTAGAGGCAAAAAGTCTTTCTTCAGAAAATGGAAGTCTTGTCCGAATGAAGAAAATAAAAAAGAACACAAACTCTGGCAAAAGAAATGCAAGAAGACAATAAGGGATGCTAAAAAAGAATTTGAGGAGCACATTGCTAAGAACATAAAAACCAACAACAAAAAATTCTATAAATACATTCAAAGCAGGAGACCATCTAGGGAGACAATTGGACCCTTGGATGATAAGGGAGTCAAAGGTGTACTAAAGAACGATAAGGAGATTGCAGAGAAGCTAAATGAATTCTTTGCATGTGTCTTCACAGTGGAAGATATAGGGCAGATCCCTGAACCTAAACTAACATTTGCAGGAAGGGATTCTGAGGAACTAAGACAAATAGTGGTAACGAGAGAGGAAGTTCTAAGCTTAATGGACAATATAAAAACTGACAAATCACCGGGCCCGGATGGCATCCACCCGAGAGTTCTCAAAGAACTCAAAGGTGAAATTGCTGATCTGCTAACTAAAATATGTAACTTGTCCCTCGGGTCCTCCTCCGTGCCTGAGGACTGGAAAGTGGCAAATGTAATGCCAATCTTCAAAAAGGGATCCAGAGGGGATCCTGGAAATTACAGGCCAGTTAGCTTAACTTCTGTCCCTGGAAAACTGGTAGAAAGTATTATTAAAGCTAGATTAACTAAGCACATAGAAGAACAAGCCTTGCTGAAGCAGAGCCAGCATGGCTTCTGCAAGGGAAAGTCCTGTCTCAGTAACCTATTAGAATTCTTTGAGAGTGTCAACAAGCATATAGATAGAGGTGATCCAGTGGACATAGTGTACTTAGACTTTCAAAAAGCGTTTGACAAGGTACCTCACCAAAGGCTTCTGAGGAAGCTTAGCAGTCATGGAATAAGAGGAGAGGTCCTCTTGTGGATAAGGAATTGGTTAAGAAGCAGAAAGCAGAGAGTAGGAATAAACGGACAGTTCTCCCAATGGAGGGCTGTAGAAAGTGGAGTCCCTCAAGGATCGGTATTGGAACCTGTACTTTTCAACTTGTTCATTAATGACCTAGAATTAGGAGTGAGCAGTGAAGTGGCCAAGTTTGCTGATGACACTAAATTGTTCAGGGTTGTTAAAACAAAAAGGGATTGAGAAGAGCTCCAAAATGACCTCTCCAAACTGAGTGAATGGGCGGAAAAATGGCAAATGCAATTCAATATAAACAAGTGTAAAATTATGCATATTGGAGCAAAAATCTTAATTTCACATATACGCTCATGGGGTCTGAACTGGCGGTGACCGACCAGGAGAGAGACCTCGGGGTTGTAGTGGACAGCATGATGAAAATGTCGACCCAGTGTGCGGCAGCTGTGAAAAAGGCAAATTCCATGCTAGCAATAATTAGGAAAGGTATTGAAAATAAAACAGCCGATATCATAATGCCGTTGTATAAATCTATGGTGCGGCCGCATTTGGAATACTGTGTACAGTTCTGGTCGCCTCATCTCAAAAAGGATATGATAGAGTTGGAAAAGGTTCAGAAGAGGGCAACCAGAATGATCAAAGGGATGGAGCGACTCCCTTACGAGGAAAGGTTGCAGCATTTGGGGCTTTTTAGTTTAGAGAAAAGGCGGATCAGAGGAGACATGATAGAAGTGTATAAAATTATGCATGGCATTGAGAAAGTGGATAGAGAAAAGTTCTTCTCCCTCTCTCATAATACTAGAACTTGTGGACATTCAAAGAAGCTGAATGTTGGAAGATTCAGGACAGACAAAAGGAAGTACTTCTTTACTCAGCGCATCATTAAACTATGGAATTTGCTCCCACAAGATGCAGTAATGGCCACCAGCTTGGATGGCTTTAAAAGAAGATTAGACAAATTCATGGAGGACAGGGCTATCAATGGCTACTAGCCATGATGGCTGTGCTCTGCCACCCTAGTCAGAGGCAGCATGCTTCTGAAAACCAGTTGCCGGAAGCCTCAGGAGGGGAGAGTGTTCTTGCACTCGGGTCCTGCTTGCGGGCTTCCCCCAGGCACCTGGTTGGCCACTGTGAGAACAGGATGCTGGACTAGATGGGCCACTGGCCTGATCCAGCAGGCTCTTCTTATGTTCTTATGTTCTTAATGCACCAACAAAGGTGTACCACCAGAAAGACTTGCTTACCTTGTGAGAGATGAACTTCCAGAGCCAGAGACTTGGAAAGAGATTGAAACCTTACCCAAAGCTCAAGCTCAGAGGTGGAGGTAGACAACCAAGGAAGAGCTGGAAGCCCTACACAAGAATGAAACTTGGACACTGACCAACCTTCCCTAAGGAAGAAAAGCTGTAGGCTGCAAGTGGAAATTCAAGAAAAGCCAGATGCTGAAGGAAATGTTGACAGATACAAAGTAAGACTAGTAGCCAAAGGATATTCTCCTATGGACAAGACTACTATCAAACATTTGCTCTTTAGTCAAATACATAACCATCAGAACTCTTCTGAGTGTTGCTGCTAACAAGAAAATACAGGTGGAGCACATGGATATAAAATCAGCATTTTTGCATGAAGAAATAGAAGAGGAAATCTTCATGCAACAACCACCAGGGTTTGAAGTTCCAGGAAAGAAACTGTAGCGTATAAACTTCAAAAACCCATCTATGGACTTAAACAGGCTGCTAGAGCCTGGAATTAGAAACTGAGCAAAATTCTTTTGAAGGCAGGCTTTGTACAAGGCATGGCAGAGTCATGCCTGTACAGCCGATTCAGGAGCAACAGATGGATGTACCTACTGATTTACGTGGATGAACTACTGTTGGCCTATCAAGACCCACTGGATAAGCACAACTAGTGAATCATCTCAACAAGGAGGTTGAAGTGAAGTGCCTAGGTGATGTTACTCACTACCTTAGAATACAAATTGAAATAGAAGATGATGGATCCTCCTTGCTGAGTCAAAGACAAAAGATCCAAGACCTTCTCGAGAGTCTTGGACACATCTACCACCTACTCCAATGGAAGTAGGATACCTGACACCGGACCACAACAAACAACCATGAGAAGACTATAAGAGCTACAAACAAGCCATCAGGAAACTACTGTATATCATCACTGTTACCAGGCAGGATGTGGCAGTGGGATACTTGTGCAGAAAAGCTCACCAACCAAGAAGGACTGGGAAGCAATCAAGAGAGTAGTGAGATATATGAAGGGCGTTGCAACCGTGAAACTGAAGCTAGTGGCTACCTGAGATCTGAAACTAATACGATATACAGATGCTGATTGAGATGAAGACACTGCAGATCGAAAATCCACCAGTGGAAACATACTCAACTATGGTGATTCAGTGATCAGCTGGGTAAGTAAGAAATAAGAGATTGTAAGCATTCTCTTCCATAGAAGCAGAGTATGTGTCTGCTTCTGAAGAAAGCAGACAGTTGACATGGCAACTTGAACGGTTCAAAGAATTAGGCATCTCTATACCTGGGCCCATAACTGTTTGTTATGCATACGCAGGGTAGCCCAGTGGTCTGAGGTGTCTCCTTTCTCCTCAAACAGTCGAAGAAGATGAAAAAGGAAGGAGGGGCAGGTCAGCCTCCCTAAGCATATCAGTTTAGAGCAGAAGGAAGTTAGGTAGAGAAGAGCAGAAGCAAAGGTAGGCAAGCCTAGGCAGCTGGAGGACCCGAACTCTATCTTCCTTCTGGAATACAAACAAAGAACTCAAACAGGAGTAGACATCTCTGTCTTTGTTCTCTCTCCTGAACCATGAGGGCAGTACCCAAGCCTGGGCATGGTACCTCCAACTTAGCAAGTTAGATAGAACTAGGTATGCCTTTCCTATCTACATGTATTTCTAAAAATAAAGTAGCTTTTTCTTATTCTCAGTAATTTAAATGCAGGGTAAAAAGCCTGCTTCTTAGGTAATTAGACAAACGGGCATACGCAGCTCAAACCGCTGAGTTACTCTGCATATGCATAACAAAAATTGCCTGTTGCTTAGAAGCACTCTACCCCCACCCACCCAACAATTTCCATCCAATGTCTGTAATGTTATGAGAATGTCTACAAACATTCTAGCTGCTCAAACAGAGCTATTGGCAATAGTGTTAACAGTACAGTTTCTTCTGGGTCTCAATAGGTGGGGAGGAGTTTGACTAACCAACAAGAGCATTGGCTGCAGGCCTCCAATTACTAATGAATAATATACCCATTATCATGTTACTTGGGTTCTACATGTGTATTAAATAGCTTCATAATATCCACTAATGGCCAGCTGCTTGACATCATAACACTAATACTCCATCAAAGATGTCTAGACTAAATGGTGTTAAAGCTGGAGCTGTATTTAAGGTTGTGCTAACTTTTATTCAATTAGAGGATGTTTTAGAAGAAAGAGATCTTGATTTCCTGTGTGCATTTTTAGGGGATGGGTAACACTTTCAAAATCATTTTTTGTTTTGCAGCTATTACTTGTACATGGAAAGGACAGCAGGGGTCATGTATACAACAGAGACTGCAAAGCTTGTAGAGTTAATGGTTGTACAGTGATCTTTTTTAAAATAAAAAACTTGTCTGCTTAAGAATGGAGACCTTCTCAAGGTGCACTTATGCAGCAGTATGTTTGCCACAGGAGGACAAAGGCACTCATGCTGTAGGTGAGAGATAATAGTCCAACTTGGGTGTTTTTCCATGCTAAAGAGTTAAAATATTCAGCACCAATTTAATGAGAAAAAGCTGGATCCAGCAATGTAATCAAACAGATTTTATTTTTTACTCTGCTTCTGATAGTTATCCAAAGCAGCAAAGAACTATGCAAGACCATTGCAAATCTTGCTTCTTCTCAAACCTTGAAAACTTGATGTAAGCTGAAAAATTCAGGATCTGAGTTATTATTTGTCACTTTTTTTTCAAATTGCAACTCAAAGCAACTTCACAACATACCCTCTGCTGAGGTCTGCACTTTGCGGCAAGGTGATTATGGAATCACACCTTGCTGTAAGCCCCTGTTATTGATCAGATATTTAAAGAACACTGTCCAGCAATTCTGGTTCCTCTGTCTTCACTCTCAGTCTTTGATTTACCATGAATTTGAGGGAATTTGCTCTCATGATGACTTCTGCTCCTAAACTTCAGGCATCTGGTTTAGACCAGAGGTCTTGAAACGATATCCTGTCTAATAGAGTGAGAGCATTTTTAGGTGATTACAGTACTGTGGGCAGCATCCAACTAACATGCCTCATCAGTGCAAGGATTTCTGTTTGTACAATGGGACTTCATCCTTCCTCCCACAGCACGTGCGCCATGCCTTCCCAAAATCTACTTTGTAGGGTTGGGGTAACCCCTAGAACAAATTTGGGGGGAGAGAGGGAGAAAGTCCTGTTGCACAAGTGAAAATCCTTGCCTGATGGGACCTTGCCTTAGCAGTACTTTGGATACAACCCTGTACCTCAAAGTCTTATCCATTATTTTTTGTTCTTAGTATTATAAAGGCATGTACAACTCTCCCCCCCTCTTCCTTTTTTAAATATATTTGGGTAAAGGTTGTTTCCCTTCCATCTTACCTCTCTTTTTCTTCTCTATCAGAGGTATTTGCTTTGGCTAGGTCTATATATACAGCAGAATGAAGTGGTGAAATCTTTATTTCTGCCATTGATTTTATCCACTTTGTGGTTTTATGGTAATTGCTGTTATTCTTTATGCCATTTTTATTGATTTTTGTTTTGAATTGGGAGTTAATATTTTTATTATAGTTTTTCTGTCTGGAAGCCACCTTATGGTGATTTACCTAAAATTGAAAGGCAGGGGACATTTTTTTTTAAAAAATGTATAAAATAGCATTCTGTTGTACTGCCTCTGCCTGTGTGCATGGGTAAACAGAAAACGGTGAAAACATGAAAATCTTTTGCGCACAAGGCTATGCCTGTAGGACAAGTGGATTGTGTCCATTGTGTTTTGTCTGGGGTATAAAATTTGGGCTAGCCAAAGGTTGACATGTAAAAAATACAAAAAATCAGATGAAATACGGGCAAATTTGTTTTGGTGTATTACAGTGTCTATGATATAAATATGCAGCCCTTGAGAATATATCTGTTCTTTTACATCTGTACAGTATTGGGAGTAGGGAATAAGCATAAGTAGGGGATGCTTTCTTTGCTTTTATGGAGAAACTGTGTGTTGCTTCTCTAAAAAGATGATAGTGTATCCTTTTGCAACCTCTGATAAATACAATGTCTACTAGAATAACGTTTGAGAACTGCATACTGATTTTTTGATGGCTCAAAACTCTCAGAATAAAATAAAAATGAACTGGCTTGGTCCAGACAGCCGGTAAACAGACTTGGAATGAATATGGGAGATGGCTTCAAACATTTAAGAAACATTTTTTAAAAGGTCCGTGTCAACCATACCACAATAACTTGGGCTGCAAAAGTGAAAGAGTGAAAGGTTAAGCTCTTACTTGTTGCCAAGTATATGTCTCATGTTTGCATTACCCTGTTTTTTCCTAATGATCAGTATTATCCATATTGTGTACTGTTTACATGTTTGAGTTCTTGTTTGGATTTTACTTGGTGATTTGATATTAATTTTTAATGTGAAAGCACTTAGCATTAGGAGTTTGACATTTTGTCTGACCTTAATCACCAGGAGGATCATGAGAGGTTTATTCAGTGGGAAGAGAACTGTTACAGCACTGACAAAAATGATGGGAAATAAGTAAACAGCCTTTTAAATCTTCTCCAGAAATCAATAGGGTTTAAAGATGATGGACGCTAGTGTTTTGTTTTTGTTTTTTGCTGCTTAAGGACTTCAACCTTTTACGGGAAATGACTTCTAGAAGTGTCAGCATTTTTTTTCCTGAGCACAATGAATCGTTGCTCCAAATAGAACACTCTGCATAGAACACTTCATCATTTATTACAGTGATGATGTACTATGAGACTTATTGTGGTAATGCAGTTGATGCTTTGCAATTTAGCGCTAAAAAACCTGATGTAGGCTGATGTAGGCTTTCATAAACTAATTGTTATCAGTAGGCATCTCCTTGTAAAATGTAAGTGGAGAAATTGGTGGTTTCATTCTTTTAGTGAAATGCTTTCCTTTCTGTTCCCTCCTCCATCTCTCCTCAGTCAGGTTTTCTTAAGGTCAGTGAGAGCTTTGCTAAAGTGACAGTTGTCAACATCATTTAATAACTAAAGGTAATAGTTCTGGAGTAATTGAATCAGCAGTCTTTTTAAAAAGGTACAGGTTTTGAATTGCCAAATAACAACACATAAATATATATTCTGTTTTCATGAATGATTTATGAGACAC
The DNA here is from genome assembly GCF_030035675.1 of Rhineura floridana. Lineage (NCBI taxonomy): Eukaryota > Metazoa > Chordata > Lepidosauria > Squamata > Rhineuridae > Rhineura > Rhineura floridana. The sequence continues at coordinate 12,025,147 of NC_084483.1, read as the reverse complement.
TAAGCTGATGCAGAATTTAGTAATGTATCTGCAAACAACTACATTCAGGCTTGAGTATTCCAGCATTGATTTACATCATCATTCGCATGCTCTGCTGGTTTCTTATATATTAGCCACTACTGAATTCATTTTTTGAAAATTGCCTAGTATATGATTATTTCAGACTAAGCATGGCTGCTATTAAACAGTAATTGAAGGTTTCAAAGACTTCAGTGGATTTGTTTACATCTGTATACAACTGTATACTTTGAATAAAATCGAGTGGTTTTAATGTGAGCTTTGTAAATAGCTTTTACACCTTGGCCATTAGAACAGGAGCAATTCTAGTTTATGCTAATACCCAAGTATTCCACACCTAATTAAAATTGTTCTTTAGATGTCTAGTATAAAGTCACTTGATTAATGATGCAACACTTGGTCTTTGATTCTTATTATTATTAAGCAAGAATTATTTTCATGCTGAATGGAAAAAAAATTCTCCAAGTCATGTGCCGTGCCTAGTACTGGGAACGATTTACAGCAATTCTTCCTAATTTCTCGTGAAGCAATCTGTCCTTGCCATTAGCTATTTTCCCGTTAAATCTATCTATCTATCTATCTATCTATCATCTATCATCTATCATCTATCATCTATCATCTATCATCTATCATCTATCATCTATCATCTATCTATATCTATATCTATATCTATATCTATCTAGATCTAGATCTATCTAGATCTAGATCGATCGATCGATCGATCTAGATATAGATATCTATAGATATATCTATAGATATAGATATATCTATAGATATAGATATATCTATAGATATAGATATAGATATCTAGATCGATCGATCTAGATCTAGATCTAGATCGATCGATCGATCGATTGATCTAGATATATATATCTATAGATATAGATATAGATATTGATATCTATAGATATAGATATTGATATCTATAGATATAGATATTGATATCTATAGATATAGATATTGATATCTATAGATATAGATATTGATATCTATAGATATAGATATTGATATCTATAGATATAGATATTGATATCTATAGATATAGATATAGATATCTATAGATATAGATATAGATCTATCTATCTATCTATCTATCTATCTATCTATCTATCTATCTATCTATCTATCTATCTATCTATCTATCTATATATTGGGGGGGTCATACAACTGCAAAATAAAATTAGGTTTTTTATCCTAAAAGCTATAGAGTTTGTCTCCAGCTGAGACTTTACACAGTTTGGAGATAAGGAGGCTTGCTTTAACAATGCACTTATCTTGTTCGGCATGTGTTCTTGATACAAACAGCAAATGTTACCTGCCCTTAGTTACCATGTTTCACAATGGAGGCAGAATGGATGCTTGTGCTTTTTGTGAGTGGAATAATTCCATTTGGTGTTCAAATATATGTATATATACTGAGGCCTTGCGCAAGAATGGAAAATTGATCTACTGTTTGATTTGGCAGGTGTGAGTGACAATTTCCCCAAAATTAAGAATACCTCGTAGGCCTCATCACTTGTACAGCAGAACCCTGTATCCACTTCCCCCCCCCATAATAGCATCAACAAAATACTGAGAGGTCTTGCACAAGAACTCTATTTTAAAAATGTAAAAGTCCCAATGTATGTACTGTGATTTCAGTGTTTGAGGTAATCGCCATATGTACTATGTGGAGATCTTGAGAGAACAGATCCTCTGAAGTGGATTTTTGAAATACAGGCATGCTTTCAGCGTGCAGCAGTCAACTTGTATTGCTTGGCTGCCGGAAACAGAATGTCTAGATTGTGCTGAAGTGAGGAGCAAATGGAAGTAGGGGTGTTGCAATGGAGGCCACTCAGTGGCACATGATAACCCCCCCCCCCAAAATGTGCTAACAAGCTTCCACATCATTGGTGACTGTGAATGTAGAATGGGTTATCTTTACTTTAGCGGTTTTTGTGTAGTAAGGGGAAATCTGGATTTTTTTAAAAAAAAAATGTAATAGCTGGCATTCTGCGAATTACTTGCATGCATGGTCAGCACCAATTCCACAACAAACTCATGTCTGGAATATTCTGCAAGTGGGAACTGCAGATCATGTAGATCCCTGTGCAACTAGTAACATTCACTCAGAACCATATCTCCATTACAGATTAGTCCACAACATGCAACAGGCATGAGAGCAGAGGTGAAGGCAATCATACTGGTGTGTAATTATTATTTCTATTTCACTGCCAGTGAATGGTACCTTACAGAGTGATATAGACAAAATAGATGTCTCTGTTCAGGAATTTGTAAACTAAAATAGACGGTGGTGAAACAGCAAAGGGAGGGAAAGGAGGGAGAAACAAGGATATGTGCAAATGCTGCTTTATCTACTTAAAGGTTGGTTATAGTTGGGAGTGAGTATTACAGTGAAGACAAGGGGCACACAAAGCTGGAGTTTGAGGAAGGATTAGGAGGAATGGAGTGAAATGAAATGACACCATGTACATGTTCAGGATGGGACTTCTGTGCATACAGGGCAGCAAGGGAGAATGAGAAGAGTTGTTTAAGAAACCTTTGGATACTTTGCCTTTTGTGAAATCGTTATAGTTTGTGTCTTATATTGTGTGAATAGAAGACAAGCTCGCACAAGAATTTTCTCTCTCCTCCCTGCAGTACACTCTAAAAGGCCTCTCCAGTGGATTTGGAGGGGGGGGGAATTACTAACATTGTGGGATGTGTTGTGTGGTGCTGCAGTGGGAGAAAGAGAATTGCCTCAAACTAGCTGAATATTTGTGTGCCAGCGGAGCAAAAGATTGGAGAGATTTCCCTTTTCCTACTGCAGCCCTTGCAACTCAGCCTACAATGTTTGGTAAGTGTCCCCCCAATAAAACCCTGTGGAAATTCTTTTCTGCTGGTATGGGGGGGAGGTTTAGCAGGAAGCAGGGATTTGTTTGTTGTGTGAGCTTGTATTCTGTTTATGTAATGTTGAATATCTCCCTGTGTTGCCATTTATAAAAATGCAAGGAACTGTGTTGTGCTAATCTTTTAATTGTTTTAGCATCTCTTAACTATGGCGTGACAAGTGAGTGGCTCATCATGGAAACATGAAATCTATTCTTATGTACTATTCTGCACTAATACTCTGACAAATAATTGGGTCTGTTAAGCTTCATAGTTTCTCTGATTCTAGGACAACACTGGACAACACATTTTGGCTTGACTTGGCACTCTTGGTCCACAAATTTAATAAAATGAAAACCAGAGCATTTGCAGCACTTTTATATATCTTCAGAATTAAAAAGAGCTGACAGTTTTACTGGCAGAGCAAATGTTAATGCCTGTTACATTGATGTTAGAGGACCCAATCATTTGTCAGTGTGCTATAATGCATGTAGTACATCTTCATTTTATAGGCATATAGAAATTGGCTTCATGTTTCCAAGATAAACTGGTGATCAAGTTATAATTAACCTTTTGAACCTTGCTTTGTAATAGAATAGCCAATTAGTATACATTATCAATTGCAATTGCAGTCAATTCATTGTTACTTTAAAAGAGCTCTTATGAAGAGATGTGGATAGTAATTTATTAATTTTGGCCAAAATTAATATAAAATAATAGCAAAACTCTTGGGAAAAGTAAATTCCCTAGTTTCCCAGTTTTTGGCTAGTTTTTGGCTAGTTTCTTTTTTTCTTTTTCAAAGGTAGATGTCTTGCTATTGCTGTCAAGGAGAACATTTAATTGTTTGCAGCTTCTACTTACCTATCCAAGCATAGATGCAAGTTTGGGATCGGCGTGGGGGGGGGGAGAAAGGCAGCACTTCCGTTAGGTTTCACTGTGTGCTAGGGCAATTTTAAGAAGCAGAAATGATAAATAATTTCACATTCCTCAAGGGGGTCTACCTGGTGACAGCTTATAATTTGACAAGTGTTTAAACTACATTCTTCATTCAAGAGGGTAGTCCTTTATCTATATTTTATTAAAATTACTGGTTCAGTATGTACAAAGCTGAAATAATAGCTGAAAATAAATCAATGCAATTAAGAGCTCTTATTAATATATAAGCCTTATAATGAGTCAGAACCATCTAAGCCAGGATTATCTTACTCTGGTTTGAGTTCTGTAAATTCTTATGCATGGGTCTTTCTCAGCCAACAAATGAACTTCAAATCTTGTTCATGCAAGGTGTAAGTAGTTTCCCACTGAGCTATGGATGATGGCAACCTTGATTGTTTGGAGAGATGGCCTGTAATTTTAAAAAAAATGAAACTCAAGCCCAAATGGCAGTTCTTGAAAATGTAGGTCACTAATTCCCATGCCTCCTGAACCAAATTGCAGGAGGTGGGCATTTCCAGTGCTTTTTCACCAAATGTGCATGTTAAGTGGCCTAGGATAACCTTGCCCAGGCTGCAGAACTCAGTGAAGTATCAATGGCTGCTTTCAGCTGAGTGCATCTGTGACGAATAGGTGCAAAACAACTCCCCGCCCCAATGAAAGCCATATTGGATCGGACCTAAATTGGATCACAAATGTCTGAGAAGATGATTTATTTCCAGATGGAGGCCATTCTCTCTTTTGTGGCTGCTTTTGGTCATGTATACTCCTTGTGACCACCTGTGCCACTACTTTCAGTGCTGTAGCATCTTGACACCCACCATTTTGGAATGGGGGAAAAATCAGTAAAGATTAATGTGCATGTGTGTGACAAGTCCGATTGTAAAATTGTGTGTCAGATTTTTTTTTAGACAGGAGGGACCTCTCTGTCTCTCAGTATTTGCCTGCTGAGCCAAGAACAAAGGCATCCTTCGAGTATTTTCATATCAAGCTCTTTGTGCCTGAATTCAAGAGAGGCAGCAAGATGTCTGCATGAAAACTTAACCATATATCCCCTTTGCTTCTGTCTAACCCAGTAGCATTCATAGACTTCAAAATCAATATTAGGGAGAAATACTTTGTCAGTGCCTCCTTTGTTTTGGCATAATCTTCATCAATCCTGTGTCTCGAAGAATGGTAAAGACATTGTTATATATTCTTTGTCCAGCATAGTGCAAAAGGAGAGTACACTTCCTGGTGTCACAGTTCTCTTTTATAGCACAGAATAAAATATATTAACATTTGGATCTTTTTATCCCAGCAAGAGCCCAGAGTTGTATAGGAACCAAGGGAGTATATATATTTAGAACAACCTAGCAAGGGAGCCCGCTTCACAAAAAGAGGGGAACCCCAGCTGATGAAGCATCCAAGTCCCAGTGACAAAGCAGCAAGCCAAAGTAGAAAGTGAGTCAACCAGCTGACCAAATTCCATAGCAGGGTGAGGAAGATGACTACTCTGCCCCTCTTTGTGATCTAAAAAATCCCAAGCTTCCAAGTAAACTAACTCAGTAAACCACAAATATCAGATATGCAGGTAGAAAGCCAGCAGGGTGTATGGCTGTCTGTCTGCTGGACAGAAGTTGCACGTGTGTACTTGGTGCAGTGAGCTCCTGCTCCTCAGGGGATGAGTTTGTTCCTTTGAAACCAGGGTGGCTGACCTAGAAAAGCCCAGAGAGGTTGAGGATACTCTTCCAGGGGGTGGGGGGATCTTGGTAGTGGGTGATTAAATTATTAGGAAAATAGGTCCATTTCTGATGGGTGTGCAGTCCACATGATAACTTGCCTGATATGAAGATTGCAGATAATTGTATGTGTCACACTATGTACAGTACACTGGGTAGCCCCCACAGCCCTGCCGGCTTTCTATCTGCATACCTGTTGTTGTTTCTTGAGTTGGCTTAGTTGACAGCCCCATTAGGGTAGAGCTGAAAAACAAGTTTCTACAGGCTTATTACCCATAAATGTTTACAGAATTTATCCCACTGAAATTTAGCTGCCGACACACAGTGCCTTTGCTCAGCTATTGTTGCTGTTTTAATAGATACTTTAATAAAATAAATAAATAAATGGGGTAGTCTTATCCTCTCATACAGTTGCCTAATTCATTTGTTACTTTGACACTGGGGTTGAGGCACTTCATCAGTTGGGTCTTCCCTCTGGCATGTAGATTACTGTCAAACAGTGGTGAACTACTTGGGAGGGAAGGACCAGGGCTGCACAGTGTTGCCCAGCTGCACTTTACCTGCTGTGCACTGATGTGATGTTGTTACTCAGTGCTGATGACATTTGCCATCCGGGCTAGGAAACAGCTACTCGAAGCTACAGTTCCATCACTCATTTTGTGATGCAGTGCTGATGCAGTGTGAATGGGATTTGCTACTCTACCTTGGTACATATACGTAAGAAAAGTCTTGGTGGATCAGACCAAATGCCCATCTAGGCCAGCATTCTATTCTTTCAGTGGCCATCAAGATTCCTGTGGGAAGCCCCCAAGCAGGTCAGAACACAGTAGCACTCTCCCACTTGTGTCCCCTAGCAACTGCTATGTAGAGGCATGTTGCTTTTGATACTAGATGTAATATATTCATCATTATAAGTCATTGATAGTCTTATCCTCCATTAATTTGTCTAATTTCATTTTAAATCTGTCCATGTTGGCAGCCATCTGTCCTAAACCTTCCATACTCAGTTTTATTCGAATACTCTAGATTCTAGTACTATGAGGGGAAAAACCTGTTCCTTTCCACTTTCTCCACACCATGCATAATTTTATACACCTCTATCCTGTCCCCCTCTTAAATTTTTCCTAAGCTACAGAGTCCCAAGCTTTGTAATTTTTCCTCATTGGGGCGTGGTCCAGCCCATTGATCATAATAGCCCTTTTCTGCAGCTTTTTCAGCTCTACAATATCCTTTTTGAGGTGTGGTAATTAGGACTACATAGCATTCCAAGTGTGGTTACACCACAGAATTGTATTGAGTCATTATAGTATTGGGGTTTTATTTTTTATTCCTTTCTGAACAATTCCCAAACAAGGAACTATATTGCCTCACATTTCAGGTTAGGGGAGCATTCTTTGATCCCCATGTCTAAAACTTCCTCTTCCTGGAAGGTTCTCACCTAGTGTGCCTGTTCAGGAGATTTTGATTTCAGGAAATATTCACACATTATTTCCAACCCATACTCTGTTTTCAGTGAGAATTGTACTGTGCACCTTTTCTGAATTGATTTTAAGAGTGCAGTCCTGTGCATGTCTACTGATAAGTAAGCCCCTTTAAGTTCAATAGGACTTCCTCCCAAGTAACTGCTGTAGGATTGGAGCCAATGTGCCATCTTAGCAGAAGTCCCTGCTTGCCATCACTTATGTAGGAATGTTAAGCCATTTGCAAAAGTTGGTGCACATTTTAACTGCTGCTTTCCATCTAACTACTTTGGCCAGCACTCTTTTTCAGTGCAGTCTAGTGCTCTGATTATACAATTACCACTTTTCTATATGTGTTCTGTGTACTAGTAATCGTGACATTGATACTTTATCATGCATTGTAGTGTTTTTGTTCCCCAGTATGTATCTGTGTGCCTACAATTTCTAACAACTTAAGCCCTTACAAATAATAATTTTAAGGACAAGGTTGGTATCCCATTATTTTTACCAGTGTGGCAGCATATGACAGGGTAGTCTGCTGTTCCTGCGTTGCATGGTTTTGCATGTTGACGTAAAGGACTGTGAGCATTAATAAGACATTTAAATTCGTTATAATGAAAAAGTCTCCATTTAAAAGCAACGATTGTATATAATGTCTGCCAGAGCAAACTGTCTCATAGAAAAGCATTCCCTTTATCGCTGTATATAAGAGTGCTGGCAAACGTGTATAAAGATAGCTGTAGTAATGAGCAATACGGTCGAGAGAGGTGATTTATGATACCTGTTTCTGACAGCTATAGTGCAGAGATTCCCAGGGTATGTGATCACTGTGTTAGCATTCTGACAGCTCAGCATTTGGAACATTATGGTAATTTATGCAGCATACGCTGTCACCTGCACTGTCAGAGTTTCCCTTTAATGATGGTGTAACTATTTTGTTTGTTTGTACTGCATTCTTTTCATTTGGCTAATGCCTTCTCATTAGATTCAGCCTAGAAAATGAGAGTAATTAAGTGCTTCCTATAGCTCAGATGCAATGATTAAGTTGCAGAGCTGCTGCTGGTTATGTCTTGTCATTTATCTCTATTAATCTGAGAATAATCGAGATGATAAACACATGTAATTTTTGCTAATGTTCAATAGATGAAATTTATAGTTTCTTAATCAAACCCAAATAGTGGTGTGTGTTATGTGTGTGTAAGTTTTATTGTTGTTGTTTTAGTGTTTTAAGCAAACATACAATTACCCAGAGTTTCAGGAACTGAAAACCATATAGAAATATGCAGTGATTTCAGCTTGTTTGAGAGCATCTTCCTTACAGGGATCTGAGATAAATAAATAAATAACAGTGTGCGTTTGTAATTCTATGGGGAGTGCAAAATATGCTGAGGTTTGTTATTATTGTTCAGGAATAAAACTTGTTTTATATTTCAGAATACTTCCCCCTTTATCAGTTCTTTGTATTCTACAACACTATGTGTTTAAGGCTTAATATATTTAAGTAATATAAGTATGCATAAAATAAGGTGTGTCTATCACTTGATCGTTAAAGGGTTTTAATGATTTTAGTGATTTTTAAACCTTTTGTTCTGCTTGTCAAGCAAGAAATTGAGGCTGAGTCAAACTTTGTTCTCTTCTCACATTAATAGTGACTGAGGAGCAGCTGCATATGTGAACTTAGATATGGGGGAATGAGATGTACAGTGCAAGAGAGTTGAGTTTCCTGTTTTTGCATGGGTGGCAGAATTTTTTTAAGGACCCTGTGTGGGATTGTGGTATGAATAGTTTTTGTATCTGGAACTTTTATTATTATTATTATTATTTATTGGATTTATTAGTCACCCATCTGGGAGGTTGTCCAGCCACTCTGGGCGACGTACAGCCAAAAATATAAATTACATTAGACAATAAACGTAAAAACATTAGCGCATTAAAATCACAACCAATAGCTACAGAACCTACAGAACCTTGCACTTCCATCCACACAGATATCTTTCTAAACATTTTTTTTAATTAAAGTATTTTCATACTACCCGTCATACAAATCCCAAGGTCATTTACAGCAATAAAAGACAACTTCAAAAAACAATACATTAAAACAAGGTAACTAAAAGCACATCACAATTAACAGGCTGAGGCCTTATACTGGACTTTGAGGAGGGGGTTGGATTGAGCGAAGGTATCCCTCCACTTGCTTCTTCTGGCTCAGCTGGCATCCAGTGCAGACCTCTCCCGTCTACCTGCTGAATGTGTGGGTGAGCAGAGGGCCTGCTGGCAGAATCCCTGCTGGCAGAGCCTGGCTGATGGGGTGTTGTGAGGGTGACGTTGAGCTGGTGTGGGATCTGCTGGATCTTGAGCTGCTGTCACAGCTGGTGCTGGCTGACATTGGGCCTGATTCAGTCCCCATCACAGGGTGGCACAGGGATCTGGCCCAGTTTGCGTGCCCCACCCACCTGCTGCCATGAGTGGCTGGGCTGTGGATGAGTCAGCAGCTCTGTTGCTCCACAAAGCAGTGGCAGCAGGAGGTTTGGATTGCTGTTCAAAATAACAAAAAAATAGCCACAGTAGCCAGACAATATCTCAGAATTGTTATCAGTAAACCACAAAAGCAAGTTAAATAAATGCCCTTTCAGGAGGCATCAAAAACTCAACAGAGTTGGTGCCTCCCTTATTTCAGGAAGGAGATGGTTCCACTGGCTAGGCGCTTAAACAGGAAAAAGCCCTCCCACTGGGTCACTGCAGTGAGTGAGAAGAGGGAGGGCTACTTGTGCAGAGGCACAACCTTAATCTTGCTTAATCTTAAACACAAACCTTAATCTGTCTTTAAGGTAGAAGCCATAGACCTGCTTTGAGGACTTGGGCACGGTCAGTGGATTTTTGACTAGATCCCTATGCTACACCACAAGCTGCTTTTGAAAAGAGTTTATTATCTGATATAGAGGGTTGCTACTGATGTATCTTTTTTAATGGATCTAAACCTCTTTTAGGTACTAAGAATGAGTATTGTGGTTCTTTGGACCCAGGCCACTATATAAATACTTATGTAAAACTGTAATGAAAAATCCATGTTCCTCAGTGGAATGAATTGCGTTAAAACCTATTTTTCAATATAAAATAAGAAATTGGGGCAATAATATGACTTCTGAGGGAAAGCATTGTAAATATAACATAATAGTTGAACTATGTGACCTATATATAACACGAGGACAGTATATTGGGTGTGATATGTGCTAGTGGAATAACTTCAACTTGTGCAAGAGAATTTCCTGGTCTCTCCTCCCCATCCGTGGTCTGTGCCATCCCCAGATCTCCTCTGGGGGGTTGGAGGAAGCCCCAGAACAGATTTAGGTGGCACATGAGGGGGAGAGGAGAGGAAGAACATTCCGTTGTGCAAGGAAAAATCTTTGCACTGATAAAACATTCAGCTTAGTGCTGTGATGAATACAACCCCTTATTTTTATTGTTATTACACTTACATCTCACCTTTGCTCCAAGGAGCTTAAGATGGCATACACAGTACTCCTCCCTCCTCATTTTATCCTCATGCCCAGTAAGCTTCATAACTTTTAGGGTGGGTGGGATTTGAACCCTGGTCTTCCAGGTCTTAGTCCAACATACTAATCACTACACAAAATTTTCTCTCTGTATGATATCATATTACAGATATTTAGAATCTGTCAACCAAACAGCATTTTGCTTGGTGCCCTTACTTGTATAAGATTGGCAAATGGGTATAAATTCTATAGTGCAAAAGGCAAGTGAGCTGCATGATAGGAGGTTTAGGGATATGCTCCTAGGTAGCATAAAGTACATGTTTATTTACAAATCAATATATTTTTAATTGCTGTAGTAGTCAATTATGCATGTTCAGGAAATAAACAGGAACTTGATTTACATCAGTGATTTCACTCAGCTCTGTGTGTGTGCTATTTAAATTCATCTCTGTCTGCAATCCATCAGAGTTTTGACTCTTCATAATGTTTATATTAAAAATAACAACAGCAACAAACAACTACAGTGAGGATTGATAACAATTATCTATGCAGGCAGTTGTATGGAATGATTTTTGGCCTATATAACTTAAACAGATCATTTAAAGAGACTGAAGCATGCTGTTCTGAACCAGTCAGAATCAGACTACTCATAGAGCAAGAAACATCAGGTCTCTGGGGACACATGCTTGAAATAATGGGTTCCAATCCTCACCTCTACTTCATTGTTGCATCCAGGGCCACAGGGAGTACTGATGTAACAGATCTACAGCCAGCAGGGGCCGCAGACTCGTAAGCTTTTATTTAAAAAGAAACATAAGCCAATACTCTCCTAGAAAGAAAGTTATGCAACAAAAAGTGCAGGTAACCACCCAGATGATCTCTGTGAGATGAGCCAGCCTGGCAGCTCCTGCCTTTCAGTATTTTTAGCCAATGAGTGAAGTCAGAACTGTGATTGACAGTTTTCTGACACCAGGCAATAGGAATCCTTGTGGTCCTAAAGAGCTGCTCTTTCCCCCTCTCCTTTAGTGCACTTTTCCTACTTTGTCTCATTTTCAAGTCATTTGAATCTTGGTAGTTTGCTCTTCTTATTTCCCTATCAACCAGGATGCATCTTTGTTTGAGATTAGATCCTGACTGCTACACAATACGTGAATGTTAAAGACCCCCCCCCCCCCCAAAAAAAGGGCAAAGGCAAAAACTTTGTAAAGAAGCGAAGGCATTTCTCCTGCTGTTCAGGAGCTCTGAATTCCAGGCACTCATTAAGAATTCACTGATAATTCACTTACAGAGGGGCCCCTCTTTTCTTCCTCTTTTTGAACAGTCTGAAAGAGGTCATGACTTGACATTATCATATGTAATATAATGTAATATGTATAGGTAAGAAAAATCTCTGTATACGCAACAAGGGCTTGACTGTATAAATCACATTTGGAAATAAGCCTTTGTTTAAATCCATGTCCTTGCTTTGAATTGCCCTTGCCCTTTATTTCTTCAAAAACTTATTGTACAATGGTATCCATGTCCACTCAGAAGTTTCTTTATGTTTAATGGGGCTTACTCCCAAGTAAGTGGGTACAGGATTGCAGCCTACGCTTCGATTTAGGGCCAGAATTTCTTGTACCTTTAACAGCTATGTAGCAGGAAGAAATTCAACAGAGTTTTCTAGTATGAAAATGAAATTATGAGAAAAGCGTTACCTATTTACATTCTGTCTGTCAGATGTTTTATGTGTTTGGCCACTGATTTATTTTTGGGTCCTCCCACTTTCAAAAGAGGAGACAAATTTGCATATGACACAGAGTGTATGCAAATTTTATGCCAATCCATGTCCATTTCCACGAGTGGAATGGAGGGCCCAATTTACATACACTGTACTGGATCCAGAAAATCTTGTTGACACCCCTGATTGCATCATTCAGGAAGTTATTAACCCTCAGCTTCTGTTTCCCATTTACAAAAGAGATTTAATACTGACCCACCTGAAATGTTGAATTATACATTAGTAGTGGTAATTCTTTGGGGATATGTGGAAATAGCTTGAATAAGGGATGGTAGTAAAATGACATCTTACTCCATTTCAGCCTTGTGATTCTGGATAAACTTGCACTGAAGAATTACTATGGACAAGGCCAACTTTTCTCTCAGTATGACTGACCATTCCTTCTTAAGCTGAAGAGAACTGTTGTTTGATAGGTATCTTGCGACTGTCTCTACGCTTCCCCAAGTTTTTCTTTGTGTAACAAATCCCTCAGATATGTGTGGTTCATACCACCACTTTTCTTCAAAGCATTAGCTGGCAGACATTAAAATAAAAAATATGAGAAGTTATGCTAGAGTCATGGAAGATAGTAGGGATGGAGAAAGACTGGACAATATGGTGGGGGGAGTGTTGGGAAGAGAAGGAGAGAGGGTTTGCCTCTGAGCATCTGGATGATGATTTGAAAAATCTGCAGGCTTTTCAGGAGTAAGAGGTTTGTCAAGGACTACCTGGATTTTTGAAGGAGAAGTCAAATGCCTCCTAGCTAAAATGTATTAAAATTTACCAAGTTTTTTAATTAAGAAAAAAAATCCTAGTCAGCACACCTTACTTTCAAATATTATTTCTATTTCCTCAGGGTTACTGCAGATATAAGTGATTTGGAATGTTTAAAAGACGTTAATTGCCCTGATTTTGCAGTCCCATTTTGCAGTTCCCATTAAACAGAATATTTAATTTTAATACAAATTGCATTGTTGGAAAATTCTGTCCAACGGGTAAGTACATCGGCATTGTTTTTAGAAACAACATTAAGGAGTAATTACTACTTGTGTAGGGCAGCTTTGTAGCTGTCATTTGAAAATACCATAAATTGTTGGATCATTTCTCCAAGAAAAAGCTTGAAACTAGCCAGTGATGGCTGCTGGGCTTTCATTTTTCTGTGACTGGTAAATGAAACGCATGCAGCCTCACCAAACTACATGACTAATGACAACCTCTAGTGGCTTCTGCAATCAAAGATTAATTTGCTTTATCAAGTTTAAAGAATAGTAGGTGATAAATCATGTCAGAAACACATAATCAGTGGCAGCCTGATGTTCTTTTGCACGGAGGAGGGCAGGTGCAATGGAGGATTTGTCTCCCATAGACAGTTAATGTTCTCGCACTGTTGTGCTAAGTCCTATTTTTTATTGCGTCGATTTTTGAGTTGGACAATATCCTTTGTCAAATCATCTCATTTTTAAAAAAGAAATTGGCTTACCCTTTAAAAAATTTAATGCATTTTGAGAGACATATGCTTTCACTTATTTAGAATAATTGTTGGATATATATTTGTAGCATCTCCTTTTAGACAAGTATATGTGTGTGTGAGACTTGGAGTAAGGATCTAAAGGTCCCTATGTACCTATATGGTTTTTCTTTTAGTTATTTAAGGAAGCAAGGTATCTGACACATTCAGTCCAATAGCATGCATCAGCAAAATTGTTGAATATATCATAAAGCTGAAGATGCATTCATCACATCATTTGCTGTAGAATAAACCATTCGGCTTCCCTTAAATGTGTGCTGGAATAAATATATTTGAGAGTAACAAGATGAGTTCTCTATGAATGGTGCTATAATGCAAAGTTCAGTGTAATTATCTTCATTTTGCAAGTATTTAATTGACAGAATAAACAACCATTCAAAAAAAGTAAAACCATTGTGTTTTTAATTTGGTTAAATTTTGAAGGGAATATTATATTAAGGCTGTATTCTATGCACAGCTTCCTGGGAATAAACCCTACTGAACACAGTAGGACTTGCTTCCAATACATATAATAAGTTTAGGTTATAAAGCCATATAATCAACCGTGCTATCCTCCTGTTTTAATGGCACTGGTAGGGCAAGCTATACAGTACAGAGGTGATAAAGCAGATTGTTTCTGAGAATGTGTTAAGTGCTGACATAAGCAGTCCAGCACTCATCATTCATTGTTGACTACCGTTGGTTGTTCCATGTGTTGTGGTGATAGGCAGTCAAGAAAGGTTGATGTTGAAGCACTGAGAATCAGTGTACTGTATACTGATGCATGCATAGAATGATTGCTCTTGCAGTAACAGAGAACTGTTTGAATTGGAAGAATTTCCCCCCCTAGGTTATTATCTTAAACATTTAAATATAGTGATGTCTTTCTCTCTAGTTTACCTCTGCTGGGAAAGGTCAGTCTGTCCCATTAGTGTTTGAAAATGTAAGTGATCCAGATGCAATAGTGTATATGTGGGGAGAACGAAAGTAATACTGGGTATTTATTTTTCTTTCAAGCTGATGTAATGCTAGATAGCAACCTTTCTAAGTCAAAACACTTCCCTTAAATATGAGTTTTTTAAAGATCAGAGTTGAATAATTTATTGGTGTTTTTGTACACTGCATTTGTCATTGCCTATTTGTAGAAGTGAAGGCATCCTTTCTTGCTCTACTTGCTTTTTACAGACACATCTTCATTTTCCTGCAGTCTGACCCTATTAAACAAAAATATCTGCTTTGCTATGGATCTACCATATAATTAAAGATAAAGTTCTCCCATATGGAATTAAATATGTACCATCTATACAACGTTATTTGAAAGAGAGATGCTAATATCTGTCAGCTGGCAAACCTCCTGAATATGGCCATTATTATTATGTTTTAGATATGCATGACTGACCCATGAATTCAGTCACTCTAGATTTTCCTTTTTCAGAACTTCTGGATAGTTTTAAGTCCTACCCAGAGAATGTGTTAGATTTCCCCCCAAAAAATATTTTTACCAGAGATGGAAGTGTCAGGGTCTATGGGGGAAAACACAAATATAGTGTTAGGGGAGCGTAAGTTATATACAGTGCCTTGCAAAAGTAATCAGACCGCTGACCAATGCTCTCATATTACTGAATTACAAATGGTACATTGTAATTTCGTTCCGTATGATATTTTATTTGGAAACACTGAAACTCAGAAACAATTATTGTAAGGTGACATTAGTTTTATGTTGGGAAATGTTTGTAAGAAACATGAAAAACTGAAACATGTTGCTTGCATAAGTATTCAACCCTTGTCCTGTGGAAGCTCCCAGTTTACACAGATGAAAGAAATTGCTCTATCGAGGACACAATTACCTTACCATTGGCCTCCACCTGTGAACCATTAAAGTTGCTGTCACATTGTCAGGATAAAAACCCCACGGTTGAAGGATCATTGGTCAGGCTGTGGATCTGATGGAAAATGAAGACCAAAGAGCATTCTACAGAAGTGAGAGATAATGTAATACAAATGCATAGATTAGGAAAAGGGTACAAAACAATATCCAAGTGTTTGGATATCCCAGTGAGCACAGTTAGATCAATAACCAGGAAGTGGAAGCTGCATCACACCACCCAGTCACTGCCAAGAAAAGGCCGTCTCTCAAAACTCAGCACTTGAACAAGAAGGAGATTTGTGAGAGAAGCCACAGAGAGGAGACCAACAATCACTTTGAAGGAGCTACAGTAGCTGGGAGTGAAGTAATAGTGCACCAGTTAACCATATCAAGAGCTCTGCATAACACTGGTTTATATGGGATGGTGGCAAGAAAGGAGCTGTTACTCAAAAAGTACCATCTGAAAGCACATCTGGAGTTTGCCAGCAAGCATAAGAGTGCCCCAGCTGTGATGTAGGAAAAGGTTTTGTGGTCAGATGAGACCAAGACAGAGCTTTTTGGCCAAACCTTAAAGCGCTATGTGTGGCGCAAACCTAACACTGCTCATGCCTCAATACACACCATCCCTACAGTGAAGTATAGTGGTGGCAGCAGCATGCTTTGGGGATGCTTCTCATCAGCAGGGTCTGGGCATCTTAAAATGTTAAAATTGAAGGAAGAATGGATGAAGCAAAATACAGGGAAATACTGCAAGAGAACCTGCTTCAGTCCACTAAAAAACTGAAGCTTGGGAGGAAATTCATTGTTCAGCAGGACAATGATCCCAAGCACAAGGCCAAAGCAACACTGGAGTGGCTCTGGAACAAAAAGGTGAATGTCCTACGGTGGTCCAGTCAAAGTCCTGATCTGAATCCCATTGGGAATCAGTGGCACTCTTTGAAAATTGCGGTCCACAGGCAACATCCAATCAACTTGAATGACCTGGAGCAAATCTTCCAAGAAGAGTGGCCAAAATCCCTCCAGCACTGTGTGCAAAGCTGGTACAATCCTACCACAAAAGACTTAAAGCTGTTGTTGCAGCGACAGGTGGCTCTACCAAAAATGTGTGTGGGTTGAATACTTATGCAAGCAACATGTTTCAGTTTTTATGTTTCTTACAAAGATTTCCCAACATAAAACCAATGTCACCTTACAATAATTGATTTTGAGTTTTAGTGTTTCAAAGTAAAATATACAGAACAAAATTATAACGTACCATTTGTAATTCAATAATATGAGAGCATTGGTCAGCGGTCTGATTATTTTTGCAAGGCACTGTATCTCTCAATTCTCTGTTTTAAAAAAAGACTCCTTTAAAACAATCACAGTGTGGGCAAGAACAATGTTTAAATACTAATTTGGCTAGAACGGCTTCACCTGCTGCATGAGATTCAAGTGCATGCTTTTTTTTCCTGGCTAAAACTATTTTACTTGCTGTGTTGGGATTAAAGAAGACAAATAGTAAAATATAAATTAACCAGCCTCACATTGGAACTGGAAATTTTTATATTGAATTAGAGTGTTGGGAGTTCTTTTTTTTGCATTTTTAATTATATTTTTAATGGTAATTTGTGTGATATTTCTTTGTCTGCACATACATTTTATAAAATATACATATATTTGCAATTTTTCATTGTTATTGTTTGGTTATGTATTTTGTGGTCTCATGATGATTCTGAGGTGTCCACCTTTGGGCCACATTGAATAATTATATGTACAATATACTTTATGCTCCTGATTCCAAGTGGCACAAGCAATTTTAGTACCCTTGGGCTGCTTTAATTTTCTGTGTGTTGGATTGGAAAAAGAATATACAAAGTGAGCCCTGTGATTTCAGTACTTTACAGAACGTGAATCTGTACAGTGTTAAAAGTCAGATTGTGGTCATCACCAACAAAATGCTAAGTAAACATATGGCTTCTTCTAATGCGTTTATTTGAGGCGATACAACGCAGTATTCTGTATATCATTGAATATGTACACAACTATTGGAGAAACATTGTAAAATGAACCATAACCGAATAGGTTGTGTCCAAAGGTTCTGTTCCATGCATGCATTTTCCAGAGGTCTGTGCTAATAGAAGAGGAGCGGAAGTGATTTTTGCTGATTTCCCCTTTATTCTGCACGACCTGCCTCTGGTGAGCAGAAGCGCATAATTGGGTTCAGCCCTATGTATTTTAAATGGTTAATAGATTGACTGTTTTACAGCACCATGAAAAAGACTCCTTTGTGACATATTTATTCCTATTTTCCAAGAGGAGTGCTACTGCCTTTTGTGCATATGCTTCAGTAATCTAACAATTCAGTAAGAAATTAAGAAAATTATTCTGTATGCTATTTCTCTTTCAAATTCTTGATCACTTTTGGTTGCACAATAAAAGCTGAACAAATGATATCTTTAACAAAAACATTCCAAGGTGTTGTTGTTGTTGTTGTTATGTGCCTTCAAGTCGATCTCGGCTTATGGCGACCCTATGAATCAGCTACCTCCAATAGCATCTGTCGTGAACCACCCTGTTCAGAACTTGTACGTTCAGGTCTGTGGCTTCCTTTAGGGAATCAATCCATCTCTTGTTTGGCCTTCCTCTTTTTCTACTCCCTTCTGTTTTTCTCGGCATTATTGTCTTTTCTAGTGAAACATGTCTTCTCATTATGTATCCAAAGTATGATAACCTCAGTTTCATCATTTTAGCTTCTAATGATAGTTATGGTTTAATTTGTTCTAACACTCAATTATTTGTCTCTTTCACAGTCCGTGGTATGTGCAAAGCTGTCCTCCAACACCACATTTCAAATGGGTTGATGTTTCTCTTACCACTTTTTTCACTGTCCAACTTTCACATCCATATATAGAGATTGGGAATACCATGGTCTGAATGATCCTGACTTTAGTGTTCAGTGATACATCTTTGCATTTGAGGAGCTTTTCTAGTTCTCTCATAGCTGCCCTCCCCAGACCTAGTCTTCTTCTGATTTCTTGACTATTGTCTCCATTTTGGTTAATGACTGTGCTAAGGTATTGATAATCCTTGACAAGTTCAATATCCTCATTGTCAACTTTAAAGTTACATAAATCTTCTGTTGTCATTACTTTAGTCTTCTTGATGTTCAGCTGTAGTCCTGCTTTTGTGCTTTCCTCTTTAACTTTCAACAGCATTTGTTTCAAGTCATTACTGTTTTCTACTAGTAGTATGGTATGGTCTGCATATCTTAAATTATTATTTCTCCCTCCGGTTTTCACACCTCCTTCACCTTTTTCCAATCCTGCTTTCCGTATGATATGTTCTACATATAGATTAAACAAATATGGTGATAAAATACACCTGTCTCACACCCTTTCTGATGGGGAACCAGTTGGTTTCTCCATATTCTGTCCTTACAGTAGTCTCTTGTCTAGAGTATAGGTTGCACCTATACTGTCTGGCATTTCTCACTCCAGATAGGGTAAGAGCCTTTGTTGTAGAATCTTGAGCATTACTTTACTTGCATGGGATATTATGGCAATAGTTTAATTACTGCATTCCCTGGGATCCCCTTTCTTTGGATATGGGATATATATTGAACACTTCCAGTCTGTGGGCCATTGTTTAGTTTTCCATATTTCTTGACAATTTTTTGTCAAAATTTGGACAGATTCAGTCTCAGTAGCTTGTAGCAACTTTATATGTATGTATCTGTTCCTGGTGATTTGTTTCTTCCAAGTATTTTAAGAGCAGCTTTCACCTCACATTCTAAAATTTCTGGTTCTTCATGATATGGTTCCTCCATGAATGAATCTGTCATCCTTGCATCTCTTTTATAGAGTTCTTCAGTGTATTGCTTCCATCTTCCTTTTATTTCATCTCGGTCAGTCAGTGTGTCAGTGTGTTTCCCTGTTGATTTTTCAACATTCCTACTCTTGGTTTAAATCATTTCATTTCTCTAATCTTTTGGAATAGGGCTCTTGTTCTTCCCTTTTTGTTGTCCTCTTCTATTTCTCTACAATAGCTATTGTAATAGTTCTCTTTGTCCCTACGTACTAGTTGCTGTATAGTTGCATTTAGTGTTCTAAACGTGTTTCTATCTCCTTTTGGTTTTGCTTTTATTCTGTCTTTAACCATTTAAAAAGTTTCTTCAGTCATCCGTTGAGGTCTTTCTCTCTTTTTAGCTAGAGGTATTGTCTTTTTGCATTCTTCCCTGATAATGTCTCTGACTTCAGTCCATAGTTCTTCTGGTTCTCTGTCAACTATGTTTAAAGCCTCAAATCTGTTCCTTATTTCCTCTTTATATTCTTCTGGGATGTTATTTAAATTGTATTTTGGCACGATGATTGCTTTGTTGTTCTTCTTTAGCTTTACTCTGATTTTTGATACGACCAGTTCATGATCTGCACCGCATTCTGCTCCTGGTCTTGTTTTTGCAGAAAGTATGGAACTTTTCCATCTTCTGTTTCCAATTATATAATCAATTTGATTCCTATCTTGACCATTTGGTGACGTCCACGTGTACAGTCATCTTTTTGGTTGCACAAAAAATGTGTTTGTGAGAAACAAATAATTGGCTTCACAGAATTCAATAAGTCTTTCTCCTGCTTCATTTATATCTCCTAAGCCCCATTTCCCCACAATTCCTAGTTCTTCTCTGTTCCCTACATTTGCATTCTAGTCCCCCATGGTTATCAGCACAACTTGTTTTGGTGTGTGATCAATTTCTTCCTGTACTTCTGCGTATAATCTCTCCAATTCCTCTTCTTCAGCGTTTGCCGTTGGAGCATAGGCTTGGAATAAATAATAATAAACTACTGGATGCTGCTGGCTTACAGAGCCAGTGTGACGTAGTGGTTAGAGTGCTGGACTAGTATCTGGGAGACCAGGGTTTGAATCCCCAGTCAAGCATGGAGCTCACTGGGTGGCCTTGGGCCAGTCACTAGACAGGGTTGCATTCCCTCTGCAGTAACAGATACACAGTGTGTGGGTACTCCTGGATCCATCATTGCCACTGGAGGACCAAGTGATTTTAGTGGTGAGGAGCACGTTACTAGTTTCTGTTGGTATGCCAGTTATGCCCATGAACAGCTTGACCACTATGACTCCATGCATTGTAACCTTATCTCTTGTCATCTCCATCTCCATACCTGCCATCTCCAAAGATGGAGAATGACACTTTTGTATGTTTGTTAGTGTTCTTCTTACTTACACTTGTTAGTGTTCTTACTTTGCTTCATTCCTGTGTTACTATTGTTTCTACAGAGAATCTAATCTAGAAAGTTTTATTTCTGTCATTATTCATCCTAGAACGGACCACTGATCTCACCTGAAGGGTGGTTTTCCCAGGTATCATGCCATCATGTGGGTAATAGCGCCATCTAGTGTCCGGAGGCAAGAATGTACTGAAGTCATGATCTAGGGTATCCATGCCCCTCCCACTCCAGTTCATTCACGACGAGGCTGAAGTGAGATACCTGAAAAGGTACCAAGGGCCAACAGGCCTACCAGCAAGGAAAACAGACACATTCCCCCCATAATGCCGAACCACATTCATTCCTAATAGAACCAGAGAGGTTTTGACTCAGTCACACACTGTACGCAGTATAAGTGTAACAGATATAATTTGAAAGGTGGTACAAACACCCAGGCATCCTCCAACAGGGAGGGCCGTGATGGTACGATACCTGGGAAAACCAACCTTCAGGTGAGACCAATGATCCGTTTTCCCCAGGTAGCATGCCATCACCTGGGATGTACCAAAGCAGCCCTAGCAGGGAGGGACCACCCACCGCTGACGCATGAGAAAGGACCTGTTGCAAAATACGCCTCCCAAAAGAGGCATCAGCAGAGGCGTAGCAGTCAATCTTGTAATGCTTGATAAAGGAATCTGGAGTAAACCATACAGCCGCTGTGCCCGTATCTGCAAGCGGTGCATTGGTTGTGAATGCAGCCATAGTGGCTGCCGACCTAGAAAAGTGCTCTGTTGTCTTACTAGGCACTGGAATCTTAAACGACTCATAAGCCAGTGCAATGCAGGTGCACAACCAACAAGACAAATCGGATTTAGAAACCTTTTCCCCCAGCGTCCGTGGGTGAAAGGATACAGTGAATCCGTTAATCTTGCGTCCTGGGATCAAGACAGGTAGGTCTTGAGGCCCTTCTGAACATCGAAAGAGCACCAGGTCTTCTCCAGAGGATGGACGGGCTTAGAACAGAATGAAGGAAGAACAATGTCCTGGTTGCAGTGGAAGACTGAATTGGCTCTGGGACGAAAGGCCGGATCTGGACACAGCACAGCTGAGTCCTTATGGAAGTTGCAGAGATGGTGGGCTGATGAACATGCTCCCAACTCTGAAACTCTTCTCGCCGAGATCACCGCCACCAGAAACAGGACCTTGAAGGGCAACAGTCGCAATGGTACTGACCTAAGGGCTCAAAGGAGTTAGCTGCAGGGTTTGCAGGACCTTTGGTAAACTCCAGGAAGGAAAATGGTGACACATTGCTGAAGGAAGGAGGGCAGCTGCCTAAAAAGAACCTACAATCATCGGATGCGAGCCCAGTTAAGCCCTCGAAGGGTAATCGAACCAAGCCTGACGACACAAGGCGTTAGCTGTCACTCCCATCTGCAGACCTATATGAAGACACTGTAAGGCTGGTTGTAACGTGGCTCGTGAAGGTGGAAGAGCCCTGGAAGGATACCAGTCGGAGGACCATGCATTCTGGTAGATGCAATCTGTTGATGGCCGTTTAGATGCCTGCATAGTATCAGTACCCTTCTGTGATAGGCCTGTGCGGATCAGCTGTGTCTGCTCCAATGCCAAGTCATCAGGCTCAACCAGTCGGGATCCGGGTGCCAGATTACGCCATGCGAAGGAAGATCTGATGTCAATGGATCTGATCTCGATGGCAGCCACCATGGATCTGCTATTAAGAGGGCAAGCTGATCTGAGAATCACAGTCTACGCAGCCAGTACATATGGTCCTGTAATGCCGAAACTTCAACAGCGCTCTGCCCAGGAGGGAGCCAAATAGGATACCGTCCAGTCAGGGGTTCAGAAAGGCCTTTACTTACTCCGCCCTTGTATCTAGGTACCACAAGAAGTACTGGGGAAGGCTAGAGTGGAGACTCAAACAGTTCACTGTCAAGTTGTCGAAACTAAGCTGAAGGAGATGAAACACTGCCGAATGTAATTTTCACTCCCCTGGAATCACTTGTTGTCTGCTCAGCTAACCTGCAGTGACCTTCTGAGCCCCACTGACTTAAACTCTCTTCGAGGACCGCAGGTGTCTCTCGGCCCAATATAATGATAGCATGATAGCATGGTCTCCACCCAAAGGAAAGAGCCCCAGTGCCCTTTTCTAGCTTTTATGTAGTTTCACGCAGGAGTTGTTGTGACTGGAAGCTGCAGGGGTCAGGTGGACTGTCCTAGCTCCAGATACACAAGATAAACACTGAAGTAAGCCTTACTAAAACTAAATGTTTGATAAATGTAATATGAAACATTAAACTGTTATTAGTCACCCAGGGAAATACTGATGACAGTCAGGACTTGCGTGGGCAATCCCCACCTACCCGGAGAACTGCACCTCCGGACAGACATGACTATGTAAATAACCGTGAGTTTAGATTATGTGATTAATCTAGAAGGTAGTTACGCAAACAGCTGGCGAACAGAATCCAGTTAGCTGACCAGCGAAATGAGCCTTAATAAGGCTGAATGGAATTTGAGATAGTCAGTATCACCCAGGGATCTGCTGGTGACTACTCTGCCCAGCAACCAGGTGCATTCTGTTATTCTGCTAAACACCGTTGACCAAGGATGATTAACAAGTCCCCTTCCATATGGCAGTCACCGGATAAATTCTACACAGTGTCGAGCCCCAGCTCTCTCAGGAGGATCAAGGAGGGGGGCTGGATGAGCGTCAGTGCTGGCTGCTAGGGCAAGGGGAAGAATCAGAGGCGGGAGGGGGGGTGTTTGACACTGTGCCAGTTTCCACAGACAGTTATCCCGCTGCAGAAGACCGCGCTCAGCTTCCAGATGCCCCCATAGAGCTGTTGGGGGATGTCTTGGTGCGTGTGCCAACTCCACCCCCCAAAGCTCCCCCCTTGGCACGTCAAGCGCTTCCCCACCTTCTGAAGCCGAGTCGGCACCTATCGAGGTTGTATTGTTGGATGAGCCAGCAGAGGCACACCCCCTTTTTCCCTGTGCCAGATGCCGGGAGAAGCGCTTCCGTCAGAGTGAGATTCTTCGAAGGAGTCAGATTACAGGCGAAGACCTTTCCTACTTAAGCCTGCTCCCCCTGACCGGGGTGCTGACTCAACTTCCTTCACACACTGCAGAGTTCACTTAGGTAGCCTGGTTAGGGATTGCAGTGAGCTAGCATAGTGTGCCTATGAAACATATTGCCTTCGATGTTACTTTAATAAAACAGGAATTGATTCTCCGTGTCATGAGTCTCGCTCTGGGCAGGACACACAATCAGTTAAGAAGGTCTGCAAAGGTGATGCAGAGATAAGGAGGGCTGAAACCTAAAACCAATGTTCATGCAATTCATATATCTGAGGCCCTTATGGGGTCACCAAGTTATGAAGCCTGCCAAGTTTACACCAATGGCCATGAAGTCCAGCAGTGGTTCAAAAGGACAGAGTAGAACTTTGAGCTGAAGAGCCAATTATATATCTCAGGTACACCAAGGCCCCTTAGAGGGGCCACCACATTAAGAACATAAGAAGAGCCTGCTGGATCAGGCCAGTGGCCCATCTAGTCCAGCATCCTGTTCTCACAGTGGCCAACCAGGTGCCTGGGGGAAGCCCGCAAGCAGGACCCGAGTGCAAGAACACTCTCCCCTCCTGAGGGTTCCGGCAACTGGTTTTCAGAAGCATGCTGCCTCTGACTAGGGTGGCAGAGCACAGCCATCATGGCTAGTAGCCATTGATAGCCCTGTCCTCCATGAATTTGTCTAATCTTCTTTTAAAGCCATCCAAGCTGGTGGCCATTACTGCATCTTGTGGGAGCAAATTCCATAGTTTAACGATGCGCTGAGTAAAGAAGTACTTCCTTTTGTCTGTCCTGAATCTTCCAACATTCAGCTTCTTTGAATGTCCACGAGTTCTAGTATTGAGAGGGAGAAGAACCTTTCTCTATCCACTTTCTCAATGCCATGCATAATTTTATACGCTTCTGTCATGTCATATACCACTGTTGCCCCTGGAATCGGCCTGGTATTTGTTTAGGCCTAAGGAAAAATGGGAAATCTAATATTGCGTCCAATGAAAGAGATTGGACATAATTCCAACCGAGGACTATGCCATCTCTCTGGCCAAATAGCTCGGCCCCTTTCCCCAGTCACTAGACAGAATGACAGGGGTTCCTCAGTAGAGGGCTATACCATTTTCTGCCCAAAGAGTCTGAGTAGCAAACTAGGCCCATTCCCTAGGGTTCTGAGTGAAAGGCTAAGCCCTTCCACAGTTGCTGGGCAGACTGAGAAAGCACCCATTACTTTCCACAAGCAGCATCAACACCAGCAGTGTCAAAACCAACCTAGCTGCTCAGGTGCAATTGCTGAGGAGCAATACTTAGAAGGCCCAAGGTTGGCTGGTATACTTACTGTAGTAGGATTGCTTTGCCTACCTTAGGGTCAATGTACACATTGTGCAGCCCAAATTGCATGCAGCCTTCCTCCCAGCAGGATTCCTTCTGACACAGGCTGTGCGAAACATGGAATTGATGGCTGCTGAAACAGCTACTGCTGCATATCACTGCCGGCTGCTGAAATGGGTGCTGCTGCCTATCACTGACAGCTGAAGAAATGGCTATCGCTGCCTATCACTGTGCCTAAATAATGACATTCAGAAAACCAACACGGGGTGATCCGAACACCAATATGTGCACACAGTAGAAGGAAGTGGACCCAGACCATATATCAACATGCGCACGGGGAGAGGAGTGTAGTGGAATAGCGAGGCCCGAAATGACCCTACCCCAAGGTGGGGAGATCTTTAAAGAACTCTAAATTCCACCGAAACAAAAGATAACTACCCAAAGTAGAGGGGAGCTGCAAGAGCGAGCCCAAAAACTTACCAACACAGGCAGGGGAAGAGATCTGCCTCTAATGAGTTCCAAATACTGCCAAAGGCAAACAATCCCACAGTAGAGGGAGCATTGATTTACGAGGCCATACCTAACCCCACACCGCTGAAGGGAGCGACCTCTAAGAGCAGGAATAAATGCACACAGTGGGGAGGGGCAGTGAGAGTGTCCTTCCGCACTGGTTTTGTATCTGGCCTGACAGGAACTGTGGTTCCTCAGCAGCAGCAGACTGCTTGGCTGGATATACCTTCAATTTGCAATCTTCGCCAAGGTGCCCCATTTAGAGCTCGAAATGCAGCCAGGAGATCCAGCCAAGGGATAAACCAAGTGCACAGAGTAGATAGGAGCAGTTCAACTCTGAATGTAGCCCAGAGATGTAGTCAAAGGCCAGAATATACAAACACCTTCAACTATGGCCCAAGCAAAGTACTTGCAGCAAAGGGGCAAGTCATTTGAGGTAGTAGCAAGATAGTAGCATCAACAGGCAAGTGAAAGCTGAAGGGGTAGTGGAAGCTGAGGCTGGCCCCAACAGTGCCAGATGCCTGAGTCGTAACCTCTGAAATGGACTCACTGGCAGTGTAGGTAAATAAAGAGGACCACCAATCAGTCTGCTCCACAGTAATAGTGACCAAGGAAGAGGTCGCTTCCAGTGAACTTGGAGGAGACACATGCCATGCCTGGCTGGCAGACAGCAAAATAGAGGCGGCCTGGTGCAAGAAGGTTCTGTACTTAAGGCCTTGAACCTCCTAACCGATTGATATGTGAGGGAAAGACAGAGGTGGTCCACATCAGAGAGTTATCGACATGGTATACACACACCTGTCGCCTGGCTTGGCATACACTCACCTTTCGTTTGGCCTGCCACTGGAGCCTGAACTGAGATATACATGCACGTGAGTGAGGGGTGCAGTATCTTTAGTCAAACACAGTCACGGAGCACCGGTACGCGCCCACGGACGAGGGGAGCGGTACAGCCCCAAGTGCACTTCAGCCCAGCCGGACATCGTCTGGCTGCTGATCCGCCATAATATACACGCACAAGGACAGGGGGTGAGGTATCTGTCATCAACACACACACTAGAAGAGGGGTGTGGTGTGAATAGGGACGCTGGTACATGCCCACGGACAAGGGTAGCAGTACAGCCCCAAGTGCACTGCTAGCGACGAGATACCATGAAGTCAAAACGCAGGTACACGCACACAGTGAGAGGGGTGCTATACTGCTCCTGTGCACTTATATATCTGGTAGCCTCTCCGCCTCCTGGACCTGTTCTCCTTAAAAAAATAAAATAAAAAAAATAACGTTAGCACAAGTATAGACTGTATATGTATATAAATACATTGAGCACACAACGCAGATGCGATATGTGGAGGGGAAACTAAAAAGCTCTAGACAAATGCCTCAGAAACAGAAAGAGTGGGAAACGTTAAGCAAACAAAAAAAGGCTGATTAAAAAGAGTGGGGAAAGTCAGAAACAAAATGACGGCCACCTAGTCTGACCACACCAGACCCCCCAATTCCTCTTCTCCGGCGTTTGCTGTTGGAATGTAGACTTGGATGATGGTTATGTTAATAGGTTTCCCGTTGAATCTCATTGATATCACTCGCTCAGACCTTGCGTTGTAGCTCCTAATTGCTTTTGCTACATCACTTCTCACTATTAAAGCAAGCCCATTTCTTCTTAATTTCTCATTTCCTGCATAAAATATTTTGTAGTTGCCTGATCGAAAATGTCCCATTCCTGTTCATTTTAGTTCGCTCACACCAAGTATTGTAATGTTGATGCGTTCCATTTCTTGCTTGACAATTTCTAACTTTCCCTGGTTCATGTTTCTCACATTCCATGTTCCTATTGTGTACGTCGTACAACTCTAGACTCTCCTTTTGCATCTGTGCGCATCAGCCTCTGGGCTTCCTTTCGGCTTTGACCCAGCTGCGTCATTAATCACAGCGCTACTCGTACTTGTCCTTTGTTCTTCCCCAGTAGTTCGGTGAGTGCCTTCTGACCTGGGGGTCTCATCTTCCAGCACTATCTCGTGTTGCATTTTGGATATTCTGTTCATAGGGTTTTTGTGGTAAGAGGTATTCAGAGATGGTTTACCATTGCCTTCCTCTGAGTTTGGATGTATCTTAGTCTGGTGTCTCAGCTTTGACCATTCCGCCTTGGGTGCCCCTGCTAGGAGTCTAGCCTCTTAAATAATAATAATAATAATAATAATAATTTAATTTATGTGTCGCCTATCTGGCCAATGGCCATTCTAGGCGACGTACAAATCAGTTGCAGTAAATGCAGCACAATAAAATACACATAAAATACAATATAACAAGGAAACTATAAATAGGAATGATAACAGTTCAGCGTAATAGGCAGTTAGTCCTGAAAATTAACCCTCCCCGGAAGTCCCAAAGGCCTGTCTGAAAAGCCAGGTCTTCAAGGCTTTGCGGAATGCATTCATGGAAGGGGCATGCCGAAGATCGTACGGGAGGGAGTTCCAGAGAGTTGGGGGCCGCCACTGAAAAAGCCCTCTCTCTAGTCCCCACCAACCTAGCTGTTTTAGTTGGTGGGACTGAGAGAAGGCCCTGAGTGGCTGATCTTGTCGGGCGGCATAATTGGTGACACTGGAGGCGCTCCATCAGGTAAACTGGTCCGAAACTGTGGTCCTTACTCTTGGTCTAGACTCCTGACGGCATTGCTCTTAGCTTCAACACTCTCAAATCCCCTCACCCACGTTAAGGTGTGCGTCCTAGAGGAGGAATGGCATAGGGGTATTTTCAATTTAACATTGCGGAATGTGAAAAATCCTCGCTGGCAATAGTATACAGCCACTCTTGTGGCTGTATAATAAACCAGTTATTCTATTAAGCTAGGTAAGGGAGGAAAGAAGCAGAAGGAAACAAGCAACTAATTGCTTGTTTCCAAATTGTCCAAACCATGATGTGAGGACTTGAACAGATGTCAAATAAAAAATAAATACAAGGGAGAGGATAACGTTGTCTGAAGCTTTGCATCTTCATCCCTGACCAGAGCAGCTGATTGGCGGGGGGGGGGTTCAAGGGATGCCAGGTCCCAAGCCAGCAGTGGCCCCAAATTCTTAGCTTTCATTTTAAAAAAGGTTAATTGGACTATGAAGAAAGTTAGAAAGCAAAGTCTGTAGGCAACTCTAAGGCTTCAGCACTTGGCAGGCAGCACCTTTGCTAAGGATGTTTAAACACTGTTGCTAAGCAATTTGAGGAAGGAATGCTGACCTCCCCCACCTGGGACATGGGAGGGGGCCCACTCCCAGAGCAGCAGGGGGAAAAAGGAGAAGCTTGTTGATGTTACCGTTAGCCTGAAGGTGGATGTAGGATCCTGAGCTATGTTTAAGCACTTTAGTCTGTGTCCACATTATTTCATTCACTCCCCAAGTGTGCTGCCTTTACAGAATAAACACAATTGGCTGTCTTTGATATGTATGTTTTACTGAGAAGTAACTCCGAGTCTTCCGTCCTACTAAATGGTGATACTGCAGTGTGACTCCCCCCCCTTTTTTTTCCTATGTCCCCAATTTGGTAGTTCAGACACCAAAGTTGTGAAACAGCACATACATAGAGTATTTTTTGTTTGTTATCCAGGTTGGCAAAGTGTTTGTGTGTGGGGGGGGGGGGAGTATTTTTCTGTAATATCAAGGCTATGAAATGTTGCAGTTAAAGCAAGGGGGCTGCTTTTCTGGCTTTATTAATATACCGCTATTTCATTTCAAAACATCAAAGCAGTTTACATGTTAAAAAAACAACAACTGTACAGTACAAATATTAAAAATAAAATTTACATGTTCTGTTAATGACATATCTTGATTTTCCATGTAAGAGC
The DNA here is from genome assembly GCF_030035675.1 of Rhineura floridana. Taxonomy (NCBI): domain Eukaryota; kingdom Metazoa; phylum Chordata; class Lepidosauria; order Squamata; family Rhineuridae; genus Rhineura; species Rhineura floridana. The sequence continues at coordinate 11,995,572 of NC_084483.1, read as the reverse complement.
TTATGGTTGTCTACATTATCCTCCCCTACCCCCTTTATCTTTGCAATAACTCTATGAGGTAGGTTAGGCTTATACATACCTAAGCAGCAGTTTTTAACAATAGATTGCGGGGACAGGGGATGCAGGGGGCCCAATCCTCATGCAGTGTACTGGATCCAGGAAATCCTATTGGCATCCATGTCCCTGACCATGCAGTAATCCTATGTATAATTGCTGTTTGTCAGAGCAGCTGTCACTTGTGCTAATTAACTTGGAGGTCGCTCCGAGGTCTTAAATTAGATGAATGGGTTGAACATCTCCATGAGTATGCTTCATAGGGGCTTTTGTCAACACCATGCAGAGAGAGGAACAAAAAAGTAACGCTGCCATTTCCACACAAGTAGGAGGGAGGTTAATCCTTTTACTTCAGTAACATTGGTAGGATCTTAAGATCACATAATTGTCATGCCCTCCTCAGAGGACTCATCTGAGGAGGAAGAGGAATGGGAGACCGCAGACCCAGGAGGGGGGACAAGCGGAGACAGCCCAGGACCTTCGGCAGACCAGGGACAAGCCCCTGAGGGAGCCCGCCTGTCAGAGTCAGGAAGCAACCAGGAGGCTGCCCCTTCCCCAGCAGAGAGAAGACACCAACAGGTGTTGCAGCAACGAAGGCAATCAGTGCAATTAAGGAGCAGGAGAGCTCGCATGAACACAGGCTGATTGTAAGGACCTGGGCCAGAATGCAGAGGATAAAAGACTGGAAGGAAAGGGAGATTCCTTGCTAGAGTCAACATCAAGCCTTGCTGCAGACATTACTCCAGCTCTCCTGTCAACCCATACCCTTGGACCCTGCCCTGCCTGATCGGAATCTCTTGGTTTATGAACATTGGACTACCTTAAGGACTCGACTCTGCATTCCCCTTCGGCACTTCCCAAACAGTAACACGCTGCCTGGCAGATTTATCGTCTGGTCTGCAGCTGGTATCTGTTAATTAGCGGCTCGCCTCTGTGAACCCCCACGTTTGACAATAAGTCTAGGTGATCCACCAAGGCTAGACCTGTTTGCAGATATTCCCAGCAGTGACCTGGTGATAACATCCCCCCTTTGACTTGTGGTTCCTCACCACTATCCTGTTGATCGCAGTTATGGGAAGGGAAGACACTTGTGGTCTCTCGGGGGGGTGTATGTAACATTGAACCAAATTAGAAAGTTGTGTGAAGATGGTGTCCAAGGGCCACACTTGGGATTGCTTTAGATTCTCATGGATCACTTATTTCCATCTCCATGGTCCAGCAACTTACAGTAGTATTTTAGATTTTCCTGAGCAATTCAACACCACTTGGACATATTTGTCTTCAAACCAATGCCTCCAAGGAAAGATAATCAGATAAGTTGTTTTGCTGTTTTTTTCATAGTTCCTTAAAAGCCAGAGAACACCATAGCCATTACAGACCTTGTGAATCAACATACTGCTGCATAATTAGTGGCTGAAAATTGAGATGCTTGTTCCATCCTGGCAAGGTGAAATATGGCAATCACCTGCCTTCATGGATCTCATGGAACTATGTTTTTGCATAGTAGTCTGGAAGTGCTACCTTTCGTTCCATAGGTTCAGCTATAAAAGCCAACAGTTTTCATTCCAGCCTTGCCCTTTAGCCTGACCTCTATTGCAAAAGTGTTCACACAGTCATGATAGCACACCTGAATGAATGGGTGTCCACCTGTATCAGCATCTGAATACAGATACCTGTCTACAGCTGGGGGACAAACCCATGATGTGGTTAACATAATCCCAGCACAGTAGCTACTCAGATCCATCATTGACTGAAGGAAGAACAGAGGCACTGGAAGTCCTTTGCAAGCTATGAAATGAGATAAGTGCCAATCCACAGTGGTTCATGCCTCCTAGCTGCTCTATTGAACATGTTAATTTCTTTGCAGAAGTCCATTCCCTCAATTAGGCTACATTTGTACACATTTCAGGTCTGCCTGCTGTCTTTGCAGCCTCAAAGAGCAAAAAATTGGCCTAGTACTGCAAGACATGAAGTTCTCTTAAGGGTGGTGGCCCCAACAGTACACATTCACATGGGGGCATCTATTCAAAGAATGAAACTGGGTTACAGCCCTACAACTGCAAGCCTCACTGGTTGAGAAGCAATTATTAACATAGTCAAGAGTATACAGTGAGGATCAGCATAAACTTTAGGCAGTCCGGTTTAACGTTTCGGACTCTGCTTGTGTAAAGGCATATATGAGGTCAAAATGCCGTCAGCAAGACAGCCACCTTCTATTCCACTGGGAAAACACTCACCTAAAGTTGCTGATAACAGAGTATCTCTAAAGGGGTGTGAATGTGCAGGCAAATTGGCAGAGTTCATAACAGATCAGCCTAGTTGAGTAGACTGTGAATAGACTTTGGCATACTGCAGATGGACCAGTGTTCTTAAGGTATACCACCTTTCATGGGGATGATAAATCCAGTACTAATTCCAGTTAGCTTTGACCTCAAAATATAGGATTGGATGATTGAAAACTGACTGTTGTAAAATAGAGCATGATCTATGGTGCTTCAACACAAGTCTTTTTCTCACGTACTGATACCATTTGCTCATTCACTTATTCTATTCCCATGTTTTTCCCAGTATCATCTTGAGTTTGCCCCCTTGGACTGGTTTATAACAATCTACATGATTAATCCTCTTAATCTTTTTTCTTTCTGGGGCATTTTTTTAGCCGCTAACCTCTATGCCCTATTAGAGGGATGGGAGACCTGTGGCTCTTATTTGCTTCAGAAAGCCAGCATTTACACAGATGCAACATTAAAGTGTTTTGTCATTAAATAACTTAGGGCAGTCAAACATTTTACTATTTCTAGCTAAACTGAGATAGTAGACATGTTCCCATTGTACAGGAGGCTGGGGAAAAATACATAGGAAGGAAGTTGCCTTCCTCCCCGTAAAACCATTGTTTATCTAGCTCAGTATTGTGTACTCTAATTTTCCCCAATCTGGTGCCCTCCAGATGTTGTTGTGGTATAACATCCATCATCCCTGACCATTGGACATGCCAGCTAGGGCTAATAGAATTTGTAGTTCAGTACTATCTGAAAGGCCACAAGTTCTCCATTCCTGCCATATGCAAACCCTTTTCCAACTGCCTTTATTTTCAAAAGCAGTTTTCCATTCCGAATTGGGGGTGGCAGTTTAGGAAATCAAATCAAAAGTACTTTGGATCCAGGCTACTTGCTTGTGTTCCCCCTCCTCTATCCCTTCCCTGTGATGTTTCCTTCCTTCCAGTCCGTGCAATGCTTATTCCCATTTCAATAATCTATAAGTTTCCTTAACTACACTTGTCGTCATCTCTCTTTATAAATGCATGGGACAACCCACTTTGTTTATTTTATCACCTAATATGAAATTGGTTTCTAACACTGTATGTTTTGGTTTTCAAGTTCTTCAGCAAAGAGGTTCTATTTTCTTACGGAATGCGCAAAATTATGCTAAGAAGAATGTTAACACCAGGGCAATTGGGTTAAGTAGAGGAATGTTTTGCATACAGAGTTGTTTCTAGCATACTCTTGAAATACATTAGGCTACTTCTGAATGTGTTGTTTTTAACTGGGGAGGGGCAAGTTAGGGTAGTTTTGAGTTACATTAAAAACCTGTCTTTTAGAGAGGTCTTGCGTGGCCTCTCCTGTGAATATGTTGTTCTAAAGGAATGTGACTTTATTTGCTGTATTTCCTGGAATTTCTGCAATAGTCCCAAACTATATATAACTGGATTCATATAGTGCATAAAGAAAAGTGTTACTGAATGCTTCACTAGAAGTTAGGAGCCAATAGTAAGGAAAATTTGTATGTAAAGAATGTGAAATATAAAGAAAATACAATATTTTTTTTAAAAAGTGAAATATGTAGTGTAATTAAAAGACTTTTGAGAGCCTATAGTGTTCCAGCATGGTGCAGTATTATTTAACAGTACTTTTATGATGTTAATATGTACATGTTTGTGGTATTGACTGTGGCTATACAAATAAATAAGACTATCTTTTTATTATTTCATTATTGGCATTTTAACCCAAAAGAGCTTTCTTGTGGAATTATAAGTACACCTAATTAAAAACCAGTGCAATTGTTCCCTTGCATGTGCTAAAAATGCATATTTCAATTATTGTTGAAAGCCCTTGGTAATCAAGAGATTTATCTATGCCTCTCGTTTTCGTATGGAAAGTGTAGGTGAAAAATTATTGCCCTTTTTTGTCCAAGGTAGGTTGAGGAACATATTATTTTCATAAACATGGAATATCTTGACAAGTTAATTATTTTAACTCTGTGCCAAATTTTGTGTTAATTACATAATAAGAATGGCCAGAATGGAGGTGGTGTTGGTGGATAGGTTTGATATTCTGTGTATGTCTTGTGCTCTTAGATATAAGCTCAGGTTTGCTTTCAGCTGCTAGATAAAAGGTCAGATTTTCCTAAAGTGGTTAATAAGACATAAATATAGACATTTCACATGATGTACCATGTAAATGTAAACCTTTGTAGTTACAAGTTTTTGTAGCTGGAGAATTGTTTTAAAAGGCATGTAATTTATTAGCTATCGGTAGCTGCTTTATTGCCTTACCGCACTGCAGTAATAAATAAAAGAAAGTGAACTGATTTTACAAATGGCACACAAGGTGCACATTTTGTGAAAAAAGTCTTTTTTTTTAAGAATTGGCATTAAATCCTTTTTTTGTGATGACAAAGAGGCTAAGAGTGCAAACTGTATTTTCTGTTTATCGAAAACAGAGTCTTTTTTTCTCGAGGGCATTTTTTCCTATGATCATCAAGGGATTTCAAAAGCAATAAAGTCTGGAATCGTTGTTCGACTTGAACAGTATTAAAACTTAGGTTTTAATTTCAGTGAAGTAATAAGATTTGAACCTGTCTCACGTTACAGCACTGTAAGGCATTTAGCAATTGTATTTTAAAGGAGGTTTTTAAAATGCATCTCACTTGTAAGCTAACAGTCTGTCTAATAATTAATAGTTTCTCCTTGGTATGAACTGTGTTTTTCGTATGAGCTGTCTTGGTTTTGTTAATAACAGATTATAATAATTACAGGGATGTTCATTGTTAATTAGCTTAAGCCCACAGCCACTTTTTGTTCTTCTCTCCAATTATGATTATACATCTAACTTAAAATTTATTGTTTCCTAATTCTCCTCATGAAAACCTGAATAGATTTTATTTCTAGAATTAATCATGGATCTTATCCAAACATGACTTGCAAAACTATAACATTCATTATTCAACAAAATAAAATTGTATTTTATGTTGCAAGTATAGCACACTTGGGCTGTGATCCTTTCCCCACTTACCTGGGAATAAGCCCCATTGAATTCAGTAAGAGTTACTTCTGGGAAGACATGGTTAGGACTGCACTATTATACCTGAATGATTTTGTAAACGCTACATAAAGATCTGAAATATAACTATATGTACAATAGTTTTTCTAATAAGGTCTGATTATACTTAGATTATTAGTGCCTTTTATTATTCTAATGGGACATGTTCAAAATGGCTGGCAATATTTTACAAAGAAGAGGTGAGTTATGATGATTCAGGATGATATGAAATACTGACAGCCTCGATTAGCCATAAGGTTTTGTTTCTTTATTTTAGTAGATGGTCTAGACTGTAAATATTAGAGGATCTAAAATAAATCAACATATTATCCTAAGGACACAAAATGTAAGAGCCTTTTGTGGTTGGGAACCTTTGACAGATAGTTTGGATGAAGCAGATGATTGCCCGCCTTTCGTATCTGGCCTCCATTACTATGCCTGGAGGCAGTTTAGTGTTATAGTTGTATACTGATGTCAGGATTACTACTGAGTGGCTAGCAATGACAGATGTCTATAATTACAGGCAATGCTTCCAGTAGTTCAAAAGAGCCAGCCTATGTTGAACAATTATCTTATTTCTGGCCTGCCAAAGAGTAGTGTTCAAATTGCTAGTATTAGCTGTGGTGTATCTTCCACCTTCCCCCCAGGCTCTGATATAAATGTGCAAAAAGCATTCTGATATATGACATAAAACACACACCGGCCCTGATCCAGAAACTTTGAATGCAGCAATAGACTTCATGTATATGTTTGCACATGAAGATCTCCCTGCTGAGCATTTGGTTCTTAGTGCCAAGAGACTGCCTGAAATCACACAATGTATGCCACAAGTGATCGTCTCTGCTACAACAAATAGTACAATCATTTGTTTGGCAGTGTGTGAAGAGTACAGAAACACCTCATGTGCACCCTGAGGTATTGCATGCTGAATTTTTCCTGCTTGTGTGTGTGACAATATCCCATATGTTCTGCCCAGACACACAAACTCGCTTCTGAGTGTGGAGCAGCCTTGTTGGATTCAAACATTAATCTGTTTTAAATAGGTGCTCTGCTAAGCTTCTAATACTTAGAGCAAAGACATCTGTATGATGGATTTCCTAAATATACCACTGGCTAGGAAAACAACCAACTTTTAAAAATATTAAATACTCTGTTGCAACTTTAAAGACCACTTCACACATTGCTTTTTATGATGTGGCAATTAATGTCCATGATTGGGGGGGGGAACCAATAATAACAGGTAGCATTTAAATAGGAGTGTGTAGTAGTGTCAGTACAAGTTTGGTCTCCGTGTAGGAAAAAGAAAGAGTATAGCACATTGTCATAAGACTGTTACAGAAGGCTACAAATAGACAATATTTGTTAATCGGTGTTAAGGATACATTGGTGACGTGTCATGTATTTCTAAAACATAGCTTGGTGATGAAGCACATGCTTCATATGCAGAAGATCCCAGGTTCATTCCTTAAGACCCTTGTCTGCAAACTTGGAGAGCTGCTCCAAACCAGTGTAGAGTTTTGAGCTAGAAGTGAAGGCCACTGGGCTGACTCAGCATGTTAACTTCCTAAGTGTTCTATCTGATGCCAGTGCATTCTGATGGGAATAGCCTTGCTTTTGTTCTGCTGTGGTCTGTTGAAGGCCCACCTCTGCTCAGCAGTGATGGGGTGGGAGAGATTGTGGTGCAGTTTCTTAGGCAACAGTGGCAGCTCCAAGAATTGGAGAGTTCGGTCTGAAAAACTTGAAAAAAATGCCATTTTCCCACTTCCCCAGACATCAGTGGCTATAGGGATCAGCCCCTTTCCCAGAGGGATGCATGTCTCCTCCATCTTTTGGTCATGCTGAACTTTCTGGTATGCCAAAATTCTTCATTGCCTTTTATGTATGTGACTGCTTAAAGGCCTGTCAGATTGGACTGGCAAGAGATTGGGGTAGATGGGAATGCCCCTGTCCTTTCCCCCATGTTCCTGCTTCACCTACTGCCAGAATTTCAGTTGTGCCATATTTGGGAACAGAATCTGTTCAGATTTGTTTTAGCTGGCAGTGGTGGGGTTATCTTAGTAAAATGGTAAAGTATGCTAACAGTGTCTCAGATAGGGATATAATTCCAGAAACCTGAACATGAATCAACAGCTGTATTTTCCTAGTACACGTACTGAAGATTCAATCAACAGATACTTGCATTCTACTTCCCAAAGGGCTGCTTCCATTTTACCCTTGTACTCAGAACACTTATCCATAAAATACACTTTGCATTTGTTTGAACTACATTTTCACATAAAATTATGGAGAATTTATTTTAATTTTATTTATTTATGACATTTTTATCCCCGCTCTCCCTCCAAGGAGCTCAGGGCAGTTGTCATCCCTTTTTATCTTCACAACAACCCTGTGAGGTTGGTTCAGCTGAGGGCTGTGTGTGACTGCCCTTAAGTCACCCAGTAAGTTTAATGGCCAAATGGATATTTGAACCTGGCCTTCCTAACCATTACACCGCAATGACTTTCTTTGCATGGAAAGGCGGAATTTACTTCTTTTTTCTGGTAGTTGCTTCTGTGGTGGTTTTTTTTAGGAAAAGGTAGCAATGTCAACATTTTCAAGTGGTACTAGGTTTCTGTATTTTGTATACTGATAACCTATGCCTGAATACCAAATGTAAAGTGTGATGTGTGCCTACGAGTAATATGGTATAATGTAAACCAGATGAAGGGATGGAGCCCCCTTGCATGCATAAGGTCTGAGGTTCAATCCTTAGCATCTCCAGGAAAGCCTTGGAAAGATTCTTGTCTGAAACCCTGGAGAGCTGCAGCTAGTTAGCGTAGATGTCTTCCCCAACCTGGTGTGCTCCAGGGGTTGTTGTACTCCAACTCTCATCAGCCTCAGCTGGCATGACTATGGTTCAGAGGACATGAACAACGTCTGGAGGGCATCAGAATGGGAAAGGCTGGTGTAGCCAATACTGAACTACATGGACCAATGATTTGACGTGGTATAAGCCAGCTTCCTTCTTATCTGTTTTCCCCATCCTCCTATCCATTGGCCAGCTCAGTGTGTCTACTATCTCAGCTCAGCTAGTAAATGTTTGATTGTCTGAAGTTATCTAATGACAAAATGCCTTAATGTTGCATTTGTATCTTGCTGGTTTTCTGTAGCAAAGCGTGAAGAAAGTTCAAGAAGTTGTTAGAGCTAAAACATTTATGCTGTGCCTCTGGGTAATAACTTTACTGTAATTTTGTGAAGATCCGCTATCCAAAATCTTAATCCAACCCGTATGAAACTTATAGAATCAACATTTTCTGGTATTTTCCTATTTGCACAGTGTGAAGGATTCATTGTTCTAGTTTAATTTGTTTCATGTGGTGCTTCTGAGTACATTCCATACAGAGCTGTTATTGAATTTCTCTGACTGTCATTATATATCCATACAACCCTTAGAAACTCTCATTCTCAGTTTCCCAGTTTTATAATATGTTTCACATTTTAAGGATTGACGTAATTGGCTGCTTCTTCTCAGCTAAACATGTCCAGGGCCAAAGGATTATATGAACAATATATAATAGTGAAACTTCTCATTTCTTAATGATGATAACATCTTTTCTCAGTCTAAAATTAAAATCAAATACACTGCTTCCTACCATTTTTTCCTCTGAAGTTGGATATTTGTCTCCTTGCCTCCTCTATTCTTTATAGCATAGCAAACAGCCCACCCAAAACCCTTTTAGATTGCTGAAGAAAGAAGAAAAGACTATTCTCATTTCTATAACCTTGTGGTTTTTTAAAGTATTGAATTGTTTTGGAAATAATTTGATTGGACACACTGCTGCTCCTTCTGATCATATTATGTCCTGTAAGAAGAGAAACATTAGTTGATAGGAATATATTTGAATGGAACTTATTGCTGAAATTTACCTTGCTTTCAACTGAATGTATATTCTTCTTCTTCACTTAGACCATAAGTGTTAAGTATTAGGGAGCTTTTGAAGTTGTAACCCACTCAGTATATTGTAGTCCCACACTGTTACACACATTTTGCGTTTTGTATTATTTGTGGGATGCTTCTGCTAAAGATTTGAATATATTGTGTATCTTGCCTAAGCCTCCTGAGACTGTTTGGCAAACACTTTAGGAGTTAAACTCCAAGTTATTCAACCAGAAAAATGCAAAAAACAGCTCTTCCCAGAGATAAAGAGTTACAAGCTCCATGTTTGATGCATCTGGGAAAATGAGAATGAGTAGTACCTCTAGCCCTGTGTTACAGGGTTGTGTACAGCTACAAGTGTGGGGGGTTATTGCTTCTACTGTCCTTGCGCCTTTTTCTACTTGACCTCCACATGTTGGCAGCCCCTGCTTAACCGGGGTTATGCATGTGGGCTCTGCATGATCCATAGTCTTATATTTGCCCCCAGAATATATTGATTGTATGTACAGTGCATGGGAGGATAAAGCCTTTATGCAGATTGGACTTTGGTGTCTTAGTGTCTTGGCCCACATCTCAACCAGCAGCCAGGATATCTCAATCACATTCCTAGCAGAGGAATGAGACCCAGTCCATGATCTCATGCTGAGCCTGGCATAAACCTACAAAAACTGTCTACTCAGGACATACATTTTGAATGTTACAAGTGGGACCTACAACAAATTGTTGCCTTGTATCCTCACCACCTAGCAGAAGTGCTCTTTTTTCAAGAGGTCAACTAGCTAACCATGTCTTTCTCCAGGGATATAGAAGACGAAGGAGCACAAGCAGAGCATACTGCTTACCAACCCTGTTTTTTTCTTTTTCTTTTCCAGCACAATCAACCTTCTGTGGTTGCCAGCCATGTACAAGCCTCACTGTGCTGTTTTTGCCCTCTTATGGTGTGTGTGTGTGTGTGTGTGTGTGTATATATCTGCAACCCAAGCATACTCTCTGTGTGATACTTTTTTATGCAAAATTGCATGAAGAATAGGATAAAAATAAATAAATGATATTTTTTCTTAGTTTTAATTTAAGAGATTTCATCTTCCATGACACATGATAGAGCTATGTTACCCATACAACTATTTAAAATAACCCTGTCACATGTGAAAACAAATTAGATTGTTGCTGTTAATGAGCTTTTCAATTTACTTATTCTGTGCTTCAGATAAGTAGATTTAAGAGGTAATGATCCTGTTTAGCACCAAAGCTTAGCTGTCAGATTCTAGTAGTTGAGTGACATCTCTAGGGATAAGTGTTGACATAGATCTTGATGGGGTAATAGGAATCAAAGCTAATGCATGATAAAAGGAGTAGGAAGGGTAACGGTGGATTAAAGGAGTGTTCTTTGTTAAGTTTGACATCTCTTCCAGTGTTTTATTTGTTTAACCACGATCTGAATGTTAATTGACACCAGAACAAAATGTGAGCGTATTACATGGTTTCCTTTCTTTTTCTTTCTGTTTTCATACAAATTGTGGATATTAATGTATCTTATGCAAAATGTTGAAACAGAGTTTAAATTTGGCCAAGAATCCTGAAATACCATTGCATCCAGCACATAGGGCTCTTCCACATGGGTGTTTAATGTAGTGTGAAGCTGCTTATGTGTCAATTGTTTTTGTGGCATCCACACAACATTTTCCTGAACCAGCTGGCAGCCCACAATTTTTACCCAATTACTTGGATTTTCCCAGTCCACAAATAATCCGATAAGCAAAAAAAATCCAATATAAAATTGCATGTTACCTGACTGTGGATGCATTGGAATACATTGTGTTGATTTTTTAAAAATACATATGTCTTGATGTTTCACTTGGTGCCATCTATCACCACACCCCCACCTCCATTTTCTTCTCATCTGAGTACAATCTATCTGTTTTGTTTCCTTCAACCAAAAGGAAACTGGTTGTTGCTGAAAACATATTTGCAGTACATTTTTTTTTAATTTTTGAAACAAGTTGTGGGAAAGTGTTGTCGTGAAAAATAGCTGTATTAAAAATAAAAATGAATTTGGCTCTTCAGGAAGAATTGTCAGGTACAGGAATTGGGAAAGGAAAAGAAAAACGTTTGTTCACTGTCCAAATCTCCGCACCCCACCCCCAGTCACCAATTTCTCTCTCTACCTCCTTGGCTGTGAGTGCTTATGTGTGAAATGTATTTTTATTTTCTTCCCCAACTTGCAAGTGGCTTTCTTTCTATGTTGTGGAGATTGGAAGCCCCCATGCCTCCTTCTGCTTGGCTGTTCTTTGCCCCTCTCTTGCTGCTCAGCCAGATGTGACGCACAGTTTTTTATTTTTAAAACTGCTGTTTTGCATAAAACCAGTACACAAAAAAAATATATTTCAAAAATAATGGGTGGTATTCAGTGCTAGTCTAGCCCCATTGAATTTAATACACATGGCTAACTTAGGGTCTATTCTGAGTAAGTCTTACTTCAATACAACCCATTTTTTTAATTAGCAGTTTTGCCTACTTTGAAACATGTTTGAAACATCTGCTTTGGTGGAAATTTGTTGTTGCACAACTTCACAGACAAAACAATTTCTTTTAAAAAAGGTGGGTGTGCATAGGTATACAAATACCTGCATGCATACCCACAAAGGACCTCAGGTTTCCAAAACTTCTGAAGGATGAGAAAGTAGTAATTAAGGGGATTGGACAAGAGCACACAGCTTGAATACATCCCGTGAAGCACCTCCCACTAGTGTGGAAGGGAAAGAGATATTTTGAATCAAGATAGATTTTGGAGGTGCAGTATAAACTTGAAAGTGCACATGGAAAAATTTAACCATGTATACATTAATGCCCTAGTGTGGACATACCTATAGTGTAGATGGTTCTTGGTGAATTAGTTAAGGAATTCAACATAGTTAAGGTGAGATCTTTTGTTTTAAGAAGAAAAAATAATAACCCAAGAATTATAACTAACAGTCCCTTGATAAATAAATCTGCATTGCACAAAGCGTTGTATGCTTCTACCCAGATAGAAACCAGTCCACTAATAAAAATAATCATATATATCAGGTGTCCATGGAATATGAATGAATCTGAAATTTGAAACTTTTACTGTGTGCATGGATAGTGGTGCTATTACCATTAAATGCTCATTTATAAAAGAGAAGAAAAGAAAAGAAAGTTATGCTTCTGGTTGTTGTTATGTGCCTTCAAGTCGATTACAACTTATGGCTATCCTATGAATCAGCAACCTCCAAGAGCATCTGTCATGAACCACCCTGTTCAGATCTTGTAAGTTCAGGTCTGTGGCTTCCTTTATGGAATCAATCCATCTCTTGTTTGGCCTTCCTCTTTTTCTACTCCCTTCTGTTTTTCCCACCATTATTGTATTTTCTGGTGAATCATGTCTTCTCATTATGTGTCTACAAAGTATGATAGCCTCAGTTTCATCATTTTAGCTTCTAGTGATAGTTCTGGTTTAATTTGTGCTAACCCCCAATTATTTGTCTTTTTCGCAGTCCATGGTATGCGCAAAGCTCTCTTCCAACACCACATTTCAAATGAGTTGGGTTTTTTCTCTTATCCACTTTTTTCACTGGCCAACTTCCACATCCATACATAAAGATTGGGAATACCATGGTCTGAATGATCCTGACTTTAGCGTTCAGTGATACATCTTTGCATTTGAGGAGCTTTTCTAATTCTCTCATAGCTGCCCTCCCCAGTCCTAGCCTTCTTCTGATTTCTTGACTGTTGTCTCCATTTTGGTTAATGACTGTGCTGAGGTATTGATAATCCTTGACAAGTTCAATGTCCTCATTTTCAACTGTAAAGTTACATAAATCTTCTGTTGTCATTACTTTAGTCTTCTTCACGTTCAGCTGTAGTCCTGCTTTTGTGCTTTCCTCTTTAACTTTCATCAGCATTCGTTTCAAATCATTACTGGTTTCTGCTAGTAGTATGGTATTGTCTGCATATCTTAAATTATTTATATTTCTCCCTCCAATTTTCACACCTCCATCTTGGTCCAATCCCACTTTCTGTATGATATGTTCTGCATATAGATTAAACAAATAGGGTGATAAAAGACACCCCTGTCTCACACCCTTTCCGATGGGGAACCAGTCGATTTCTCCATATTCTGTCCTTACAGTAGCCTCTTATGCAGAGTATCGGTTGCGCATCAGGACAATCAGATGCTGTGGCACCCCCATTTCTTTTAAAGCATTCCATAGTTTTTCATGATCTACACAGTCAAAGGCTTTGCTGTAATCTATAAAGCACAGGGTGATTTTCTTCTGAAATTCCTTGGTCTGTTCTGTTATCCAGCGTATGTTTGCGATATGATTTCTGGTGCCTCTTCCCTTTCTAAATCCAGCTTGGACGTCTGGCATTTCTCGCTCCATATATGGTAAGAGCCTTTGTTTTAGAATCTTGAGCATTACTTTACTTGCATGGGATATTATGGCAATAGTTTAATTACTGCATTCCCTGGGATCCCCTTTCTTTGGATATGGGATATATATTGAACACTTCCAGTCTGTGGGCCATTGTTTAGTTTTCCATATTTCTTGACAGATTTTAGTCAATATTTGGACAGATTCAGTGTCAGTAGCTTGTAGCAACTCTAATGGTATGCCATCTGTTCCTGGTGATTTGTTACTTCCAAGTATTTTAAGAGCAGCTTTCACCTCACATTCTAAAATTTCTGGTTCTTCATCATACGGTTCCTCCATGAATGTAATCCTGGCATCTCTTTTATAGAGTTCCTCAGTGTATTGCTTCCATCTTCCTTTTATTTCATCTCAGTCAGTCAGTGTGTTCCCCTGTTGATTATTCAACATCCCTACTCTTGGTTTAAATTTCCCTTTCATTTCTCTAATCTTTTGGAATAGGGCTCTTCTTCCCTTTTTGTTGTCCTCTTCTATTTCTCTGCAATAACGATTGTAATAGTTCTCTTTGTCCCTACGTTCTAGTCATTGTATTGTTGCATTTAGGGTTCTGACTGTGTTTCTATTTTCTCTTGCTTTTGCTTTCCTTCTCCCTTTAACCATTTTAAGAATTTCTTCAGTCACCCATTGAGGTCTTTCTCTCTTTTTAACTGGAGGTATTGTCTTTTTGCATTCTTCCCTGATAATGTCTCTGACTTCAGTCCATAGTTCTTCTGGTTCTCTGTCAACTAAATTGAAAGCCTCACATCGGTTCCTTATTTGATCTTTATATTCTTCTGGGATGTTATTTAAATTGTATTTTGGCATGATGATTGCTTTGTTCTTCTTCTTTAGCTTTACTCTGATTTTTGATACGACCATTTCATGATCTGTACCGCATTCTGCTCCTGGTCTTGTTTTTGCAGAAAGTATGGAACTTTTCCATCTTCTGCTACCAATTATATAATCAATTTGATTCCTATATTGACCATTTGGTGATGTCCACGTGTACAGTGGTCTGTTCGGTTGCTCAAAAAATGTGTTCACAAGAAAGAAATTATTGGCTTCACTATTTGAGGCTTTAAACTTAGTTGACAGAGAACTAGAAGAACTATGGACTGAAGTCAGGGACATTATCAGGGAAGAATGCAAAATTCAATTCCTCTAGTTAAAAAGAGAGAAAGACCTCAGTGGATGACTGAAGAAACTCTTAAAATGGTTGAAGAGAGAAGGAAAGCAAAAGCAAGAGGAGATAAAAACATAGTCAGAACCCTAAATGCAACAATACAGCGACTAGTATGTAGGGACAAAGAGAAGTATTACAATAGTTGCAAGCCCTGTATCGCTGCCTGGACTTGGTGGTGGGCTGGATGAGGGCCAATAAACTGAGTCTGAATCCTAGCAAGACGGAGGCACTGTGGGTTGGTGGTTCCTGAGTTTGGATAATTGGTCAGTTGCCTGCTTTGGATGGGGTCGTCCTCCCTCTGAAAGAGCAGGTCCGTAGTCTGGGGGTGCTCCTGGATCCATCTTTGTCACTAGAGGCCCAGGTGACCTCCTTGACTAGGAGTGCCTTTTACCAGCTTTGGCTGGTAAGACGGCCATTTCTGTACCAGGACAGCCTGCCCACTGTTGTCCACGCACTGGTAACCTCCAGGCTGGATTACTGTAATGCGTTCTATGTGGGGCTGCCCTTGAGGTTGGTCTGGAAGCTGCAGCTGGTGCAAAATGCGACGGCGAGATTGCTTACTGGGGCAGGGTATTGCCAACATGTCACCGCAGCACTGGCTGCCCATTTGCTACCAGGCCAAGTTCAAGGTTCTAGTTTTGGTGTACAAAGCCCTATACCTGAAAGGATACCTGAAAGACCGTCTTATCCCTTATATACCCAGTCGATCACTGTGGTCTGCAGGTGAGGGCCTCCTGCAGAAACCATCTTATCAGAAGGTTCATTCTGCACAATATATTTTTAAATTTTAATTGTTTGATATACTGTTTTATCTTGTACGTCGCCCAGAGTGGCTGGACAACCAGCCAGAGGGGCAACTAACAAATTAATAATTAATTAATTAATTAATTAATTAATTAATTAATTAATTAATTAATTAATTAATTAATTAAGGAAATGGACCTTTAGTGTGGCGGCACCTACCCTGTGAAATTCCCTCCCCTTGAATATTAGGCAGGCGCCATCTCTGCTATCTTTTCGGCGCCTTTTGAAGAGTTTCCTCTTTCAACAAGCCTTTTAAGTTGAGACCTATCCCAGCCTGCGTCTGTGTTAGAATTGATTGTTAATATGTTTTTAATAATGTTTTTAACCCTTTTAAAAATGTTTTTAAAGTTGTTTTGTTTTAATGTATTTTAAGGTCTGTTTTTATGATGTTTTAAAGTGTTGTTAGCATTTCTGTTTGCCACCCTGGACTCCTGCTGGGAGGAAGGGCGGGATATAAATAAAATAATAAATAAATAAATAGTTATTATACAGAGATAGAAGAGGACAACAAAAAGGGAAGAACAAGAGCCCTATTCCAAAAGATTAGAGAAATGAAAGGGAAATTTAAACCAAGCGTAGGGATGTTGAATAATCAACAAGGGAACACACTGACTGACCGAGATGAAATAAAAGGAAGATGGAAGCAATAAACTGAAGAACTCTATAAAAGAGATGCCATGATAACAGATTCATTCATGGAGGAACCGTATGATGAAGAACCAGAAATTTTAGAATGTGAGGTGAAAGCTGCTCTTAAAATACTTGGAAGAAACAAATCACCAGGAACAGATGGCATACCAATAGTTGCTACAACCTACTGAGACTGAATCTGTCCAAATTTTGAGAAACACTTGTCAAGAAATATGGAAAACTAAACAATGGCCCACAGATTGGAAGTGTTCAATATACATCCCAATTCCAAAAAAAGGGCATCCCAGAGAATGCAGTAATTATCCAACTATTGCCTTAATATTCCATGCAAGTAAAGTAATGCTCAATATTTTACAACAAAGGCTCTTACCATATATGGAGCGAGAAATGCCAGATGTCCAAGCTGGAATTTAGAAAGGGAAGAGGCACCAGAAATCATATCGCAAACATATGTTGGATAATGGAACGGGGCAAGGAATTTCAGAAGGAAATCACCCTGTGCTTTATAGATTACAGCAAAGCCTTTGACTGTGTAGATCATGAAAAACTATGGAATGCTTTAAAAGAAATGGGAGTGCCACAGCATCTGATTGTCCTGATGCTCAACTTATAATCTGGACAAGAGGCTACTGTAAGTACAGAATATGGAGAAAGCAATTGGTTCCCAATTGGAAAGGGTGTGAGACAGGGGTGTCTTTCATCACCCTATTTGTTTAATCTATATGCAGAACATATCATACAGAAAGCGGGATTGGACCAAGATGAAGGAGGTGTGAAAATTGGAGGAAGAAATATAAATAATTTAAGATATGCAGATGATACCATACTACAAGCAGAAACCAGTAATGATTTGAAACGAATGCTGATGAAAGTTGAAGAAGAAAGCACAAAAGCGGGACTACAGTTGAACGTCAAAAAGACTAAAGTAATGACAACAGTAGATTTATGTAACTTTAAAGTTGACAGTGAGGACATTGAACTTTTCAAAGATTATCAGTACCTCCACACAGTCATTAACCATGAAGACAATAGTCAAGAAATCAGAAGAAGGCTAGGACTGGGGAGGGCAGCTATGAGAGAACTAGAAAAGGTCCTCAAATGCAAAGATGTATCACTGATCATTAAAGTCAGGATCATTCAGTCCACGGTATTCCCGATCTCTATGTATGGATGTGAAAGTTGGACAGTATAAAAATTAGATAAGAGAAAAATCAACTCGTTTGAAATGTGGTGTTGGAGGAGAGCTTTGCGTATACCATGGACTGTGAAAAAGACATATAATTAGTTGTTAGAACAAATTAAACCAGAACTATCACTAGAAGCTAAAATGATGAAAGTGAGATTATCATACTTTGGATACATCATGAGAAGACATGATTCACTAAAAAGACAATAATGGTGGGAAAAACAGAAGGAAGTAGAAAAAGAGGAAGGCCAAACAAGAGATGGATTGATTCCATAAAGGAAGCCGCAGACCTGAACTTACAAGATCTGAACAGGGTAGTTCATGACAGATGCTCTTGGAGGTCACTGATTCATAGGGTAGCCATAAGTTGTAATATAATAAAATAAAACTTTAATCAACTTGAAGGCACATAACAACAGCAACAGCTTTACTATCCAGTCTTCTAATGTGGGAGCGCCCTCCCCAACTGTAACCCATTGCTACATGAATGGCGGTTAACAAGTGTATAACCAATTCTATGTGAACTGATAAGACTATGCTATTAACATATCCAAACAATGACTAAAGGGTTTGCTATACCTTGTTATAAGCTTTATCACATTTATCATGGTTTCCCAGTATCTTTTTCAGATGAGAAAACATTTTGTTGTATGCTCCACTTGTTGGTGTAATAAAACCATTATGATACTGTACCTAAATTTATAACCAAGATGGGATGGTAGCATTTTTAAAATTACTAGCTTAATATGTATTATTGTAATTTGGCTGCCAGAGCGACATATGAAATAGATTTTGGCAGAGAACATGGAGTTGAAGGAAAGACAAGAAGCAGTGCAATTAGGATAGAGAGCCTACAACTAACGGGCAAACATAAAATGAAGTTCCATAAACATAAATGTGTAACGCTAAGGCCATGATCCTATTCACTGAAAGCATGCTTCATTGAACCAACTGAAACATTTCTGAGGAAATATGAACAGGTTTGCATTGCAGGTATTTGCTTTTATAACTGCCATCCACCATTTCAGTCTGCTTATAATTACAGGCTGCTTGAGAGAAACAGACTTGCTTTCTTAACTATATGATATAAACCTAAACTGATTATAAAGTAGGAGGGGGAAATATAGTTGGCCCATAATTTCAACCTTTAAAGGCTATGTATGCCTCACATAGTCAGAATAGAATAGAATTTGGAAAACCACGCCCAATTGCTTGTTTGCTGATACCAAAAAAATCTCTTCAAAACAATATGTGTTTTGAAAATAATAGGTTATTAAGATGTCTCTGTTGAATTTTTTTTCCAGGTTTATGCTCGAATGTCAGAAGTTTTGGGAATAACAGATGACAACCAAGTTCTAGAGACATTTATGGCAAAAATGTGAGTTTGTATCTGAATTACCTTCTACAGTGGTATTTGCTCCCAAAGTTTTAGAATTTAAAAATTAAAATGATGCTAATAGCTGATGCCTTGATTTTTAAAATTTGAGATGTGGCATGTGAATACAATTCATATATCTTTTACTCACCCTTTCCCCGTTGTTCTCCTCTTGTCACCAGTTAAGAAGAGCCTCCTATTACTTTTCCTTGTTGATTCGAATTTGAAGGCAAACATGTTCATTTTATATTTCCCTTTGTATATGCTGGTCAAAATACGTCACAAGGGAAAAAGTAGTTGGCTGCCTCTCTTGACTTTCTAGATAAAAGCTTGACACATTGATCTTAATCCTTCTCTGGAAGGAATAATTGCAAAAGAGCCATGCGAAAAAAAGGGACTTTGTATTGTGGTGGAAAGTCCGATTCTTGCCTCCATATCCCTTAGAACTAAATTATTTTCAAGGGAGCTGTTCAAATGGTGCAAACAAGAGTTTAATCCGAGTTTGAAGGCAAGCACAAAACAAGCTGTATCTTTAGGTGAATTGGCAAAGTATGGCTTACGTCACATTGGGATGGATAGCAACTAAGATTGTAATTCTGTGTACACTTACCTGGGAGTAAGTCCTATTGAACTCGGTGGGACTTGCTTCTGAATAGTTGTGCATAAGAATGCACTCTAAGAATGCACAATTTGGTTTGTATCTTGCTCTGCCATAAACTCAGTACGTGCAGTGGATGAGCTGGAAATGTTCCCTATCTGAAATCCTAGAGTGCTGCTGCCAATCATTATAGACACCACTGAGTTAGATAGACCAATGGTCTGCCTCAGTATAAGGCAGATTCCTGTGTTCCTTCTTCCTATGTTCCCAGTGTTTTCAATAAAATTGATTCATGAGAACATTTGGGAAGAAAAAAGACATAGTACAAAAGAGGGCGTACTCCTAGGATAATCATGTGTACATGTCCATAATTATTTGTACAAATATTCTGTGTCTTTAAGCAAAGTATTGTAAAACACATGATGTTTTAGGTTCACTTTTCCTATGTTAAAATAATCCCTTCCCACTTACCAACACTAGGAAGAGCAAAATAAGAATGAAACGGAAAAGTATGACTACTCTTCAAGATTTTGAACAGCTTCTCATGCTTGCAAACAAAACTGCATGTCTTGCCTTTCTCCCTTCTTATATAATTTTCAGCAATTAATCTTTCAAGTGATTTACAGCTATTTGTCACCACTTTTACAAGACCACCCAGGACAAAGATTGCTTGCATGTGTTTTTATTATAAACTGCTTTGCGTATAGGTTTCATGGGAAAGGGTTGTGCAAATTTTATAAATGGATTTGCATTTTTTTTCCTTGTAGGTATCCTTTACATAGGTGTACTTGGATCGCACAAGAATATTAAGAACTAAAAAGAGTTCTAAAGCATAGTTACTTTTACATCTACTCAGTCAGCAGCAATTTGACCAAACTGGTCATCATCCTAATTCATCCATATTCAAGTAGAAACTCAGAGACAGCTTTCTCATTCACTTCAGTGCCAGGGCATCTTGTTGCATGCATAGAGCTACCTCTGACACTGAAATGAACGGGGAGACACATGGGGTGTGCAGGATCTGACTGTGTTAGAGCTCTTACAGATCTTTGGATGAGAACCAATAATACTTCAGTCCTTAACATAAATACTGGAACAATGGGATATACTAGTCATTGACCGTAACAATAAAGAACTGAAGTTGAACAATGGAAATTTGAGAATAATAAGAAAAGAAAATGTTCACTAGTATGTGTTAGATCGTAAATGCTGAAAATAGTGTGCTTGCTTGGATATCATGTTATATTACTTTTACAACAGATTGGTTAGTTAACATTAGTTAGAATGCAGCCATAGCATTGTATATGTATACTTAAGTTTATGTCTGGCTGGAAGACATCTTTGTAAAACTTTCCTTTTTTAATTCTAGCGTTACAAATCTTAAATACTGGGGACAATGTGAAGCTGTGATTTCAAGAACTCTTCAGTTTCTAAATGATCTTTCGGTTGGATATCCTTTTAACTGTATATCACAGGTCCTACTGGATAATATCATTTTGTTATTCACTTTTTTCATGTTTAACCATTTAAAAGTTCTGGTTTCTGTTTTGCAAAATTGATAAGTAAAAGCTGTGATTTTGATATAAAACCAAAAGAAGACTAGGGGCATTTTTGGGATGATTACAAGTGGGTTGGGCCTAAATATGGATTGTCCCTTTTGGTTTGGTTTTGCCAATGCAGCCTGGTAATCTTAGTCTGATGTGCAGTGATTAAACAACTGGGGTCAATCAGAATATAGTCTTATAATATGGTTTTTTAATGTTAGCAAGTTATTTTAACAGAAAATCAGTAGGCATTGTTCTGCCAACTGCAAATACTTGTGAAAATAGGCAACTGAAAATAAAATATACACTACTGAGCCCATTTGAAGATGAGCTTGATCCGATCTGCCACAGGTACAGTTTCTGTATCCTTGGGATCCTCATAGAGCATATCAGAGCCATTTTTTTCTCCCTCTCCAGCAGTATGTGCTCACAACACTCAGCATGCCAGGATTTATGGGAAATGGGGGTCTGTATGTGCCTCCTAATCCCTGTCCAGTCCTCTTCCCACATAGGCATGGAGCTTGTGGCTGTTAACTAAAGCTTAGTTGCGGAGGAGTAGGTAGGGCATGACAGCCCTCCTCCTAATTCCATTAATACCCTGGCACAATGTCTGCATGCATGTGTGCATGCACACATTCTTCTTGTGCGATCTCTGTATGTGCAGTTGCTGCATGCACAGTGAAATGGATAGAGTACAGCGATTTTTAAAAAAATATATTTTTTGGCTTAATGTGTCGTGCAGAAAATGAAATTCATTTAAGTCTTGCAGTTGCAAAATAGGTGACTTGTTTCATTAGTCAGCTGTTCATTTTAGAATAATCCTAATTTGAGTATTACCAAAGCTCAAGAAATTTTCATCTAGAAGTGTGGCATAAAGTACCTGGGCAAGGTATGAAGTTCATTCCTCTTTCCTGTTCTCCCCGCTCCTCCTTTCTTTTTTCAAGCATTGGGAATCTTCATAGGGAGAAACAGGTTCCTTGTCTTCCTGTGTCTGGGATTATGTGGCTCCATCTTTAAATAAAGGAACCAATTAAGATCAAGCCTCCTTTACAATCTCCAAAACATTAGAGGGTCACAGGTAACCTCTTCAGGAATATATGTCACTTGGTGACATTTCAAGGCAACTTCAGTTGATTCTTCCAAGATTCTATTAAGAACATGCACTGAAATAGGGCAAGGCCCTTTCAGTCCTGTGAAGCTGCAGTGAAGACTCTCTCCCCAGATTTAATTTTAGATGTGTGGACTTTGGGGGACAGTATACATTGAGCTCTGATCTAGTGTGATATCCAGTGTTACTCATGCATTCTATTGATTTCAGTTGGTCTGTTCTGAGTATGACTTATATATAACCCCTAATCTCTATGACTTTGGAAAATACCATAACCATTTCTGCATGTGAAATAGGAATTTCTTGTTCATCTTTAGTTTATTGAAAAGAAGACCTGTGTAAATTTGCCATACATTTCTTTTGTGCATAATGCCTTCTTTGCGTCCCTTTCCCCTTAACAGAGGAGTGGGGCATTTCATGCCCAGGGGCCTATCGATCCAACCTTCAAGACTCTTCCCCAGGGTGTTTCCTTTCACCGCCCCTGCTCTGCACGCTCCTTGAGTGCTTTTGCCTGGCTAGAATTTGTCTTTGAACTGTAGTATCTCTTGCATGCTTAAATGGAGGATGCAGAGATGCGTGGGTGAGTGTAGAAGTTGTTTGAGTGGCTAGAATGTAGCCTAGTATACAAAGGTAAGAGTCACATCTGTAGCTCTGCCCCCTTTTGCAGTTTACCCTGCCCACTCTTTGCCTCTGGCCTCATCCACCACTGGTCTGTCACCCCTGGAAGGTTGCCCATGAAGGAACACAGCCCTTTTGCCTGAAAAAGATTCTCCATCCTTGCCCTAAGATCTTATGCACTCTTCCATTCACACAAATGCACATTTATATTCACACAACATGTCATTTTTGTACCATTCTCACAATACACATCATTCTGACATGCAGTTGAATATTTTATCAACACTTATGCTGTTGCCTATTCTTTTCTCTGCTGCACCCCTTCCAGGCAAAAGCATATCGCCATATCTGCCTCACTAAGCCTTGTATGTTGCTGATTGTAGCTTCTGAACAGTTGTGATGGCCTTCAACTTTATGTAGCCAATAGCTAGAGGGCATTCATTTTAATAAAGTGAAACCAGAGGTCTTATACCCAATAGCACAGGACATTTTATAAACTGCAGCCTGTGTTTATCTCTCTCTGTGTGTGATCTGCAAATATGTATATTCTGTGCTTTAATTTGATGACTTGTTCATCTTTCTCTTTACAAGCGTGGTAAGTACCCTATCCAAACCTGCCTTTCAGTACATAAATATTTATGTACAGCGGAATCAAATGGAGTTTAGCAGGAAGAAAGATAAACATTCTCTTGCCCTTCCCATTCCTCCAGAGTCCATTCTCCCTTCTTCAATTAAACTCATGGACCTGTGCCTCCCAACACACAAGGTAATCCCCCTGTGCCGCACTTTCCTTTCCCTCTCCCTCTTCTCCCTCTACCATCCTCCTAGTGGCATCTATGGAAGAGCAACAGCTGTAGCAGTTGGCAGCAGCCTGTGATGGGTGAGACCATTGGAGTCCCCTATGCTTTCTTCAGGGCCTGAAATCAGTTGAATGCTCAATCCCTGGCCCCGGGGTTAGTAGCATGGATTAGCATGGACTTCTTGAAGAGCATATGGCCTTTTGCACTGCCTCCCATCAGTTTGGCGCCATCACCCATTGTGCACCTTGGGGTCAGGATCAACTGAACATTCAGCTGACTCTGTTGTTGTTGTTATGTGCCTTCTAGTCAATTTTGACTTACGGCAACCCTATGAATCAGCGGCCTCCAATAGCATCTGTCATGAACCACCCTGTCCAGCCCTATGTATTTAAATGGTTAATAGCATTATTGTCTTTTCTAGTGAATCATGTCTTCTCATTATGTGTCCAAAGTATAACATCCGTTTCCAGTGATAGTGCTGGTTTACTTTGTTCTAACAACCAATTATTTGTCTTTTTCACAGTCCATGGTATGCGCAAAGCTCTTCCAACACCACATTTCAAATGAGTTGATTTTTCTCTTACCTGCTTTCTTCACTGTCCAACTTTCACATCCATACATAGAGATCGGGAATACCATGGTCTAAATGATCCTGACTTTGGTGTTCAGTGATACATCTTTGCATTTGAGGACCTTTTCTAGTTCTCTCCCCTGTCCTAGCCTTCTTCTGATTTCTTGACTGTTGTCTCCATTTTGGTTAATGACCGTGCTGAGGTATTGATAATCCTTGACAAGTCCACTGTCCTCATTGTCAACTTTAAAGTTACATAAATATTCTGTTGTCGTTACTTTAGTCTTCTTGATGTTCAGCTGTAGTCCTGCTTTTGTGCTTTCTTCTTCAACTTTCATCAGCATTTGTTTCAAATCATTACTGGTTTCTGCTAGTAGTATGGTATTGTCTGCATATCTTAAATTACTGATATTTCTCCCTCCAATTTTCATACCTCCATCTTGGTCCAATCCCGTCTTCTGTATGATATGTTCTGCATATAGATTAAACAAATAGGGTGATAAAATACATCCTTGTCTCACACCCTTTCTGACTGGGAACCAGACTGATTGTACTTTAGTTTAATGAGCCAACTAACAGTCTGACATCAATGTATGTCTAGCTATTTTACTTTTGCCAATGGAGTGTGTGTGTGTGTGTGTGTGTGTAAGGAAGTATCACTTGTATGTGACAGAAGATAAGAGGTTATTGTATTGCATTGCTAAAATGTTAAAAGGGTAAAAATGATTGTTTTTCTTGAAGTTTTCTTGTGGTGCAATAATGTTCAATAAACCAAAGGTCAAGAAGAAATTCTACTTTAAATAGCTTTGTTAAGATATGAAGATAACCATTCTTCAAGTGATAAAGGTGAGCTTCTCATCAGTGCTTCTGTTATTAGATTATGCAGAGAACTTAAAACTTGAGACAGTCTACACAAAGCAGCATTGAACAGGCACTCTCTGTGGTCATCTCAGTCACAATGCCTCAACCTTAGGTGGGTTAGTGTTGCCATTCATTTTTCCTGCCTGCCTCTTCCACACCACCACTTTTCCCCTTGACCTTCACCATTGATGGGTGAGGATGGCCCCAGATTGGAGGAGGCAGAGGAAGGAGGAAGAGGAGCTGCTAGAAGGCAGCAGGCAAGAAATGGAAAAGGTGTGTGTGGGGGGTGAAGGACAAGGGAAAATATGCTGGTGCAGCAGGAAAGGCAGTGACCCACTTACTATTTTGATTCTAGTTTTCCTGCAGTAGGAATTCACTTAACGTTATTTTAGAAACTTACATGCTGGTTTCAGCTTCTTTCTTTTGCTTTCTTCTTTTAAAGCTGCCTTTAATTTATATTTTAAAATATACATAAAATGTATGAATCTTTTTTTAAAAAGGAAAGAATTGTCCACATTGCAACTATATAGCCACTCTTATTATTGTCATGTTAGCTTTCAAATAAATATCAGAGCAGTTGAACGTCTCCTGTTTTTAAGAACTTACAGACTTTGGATTAGTCATTTCTTCATCAGTTTGTGTGAATCATTGCCATATAGCAGAATTGGACATAGGCTGGGGAGGTGCCATAGCTCAATGGGTACAGTTCATGCTTTGGATATAAGGGGTCCCAGGTTCAATCCTGGCATCTTCTGACAGTATATGTATCTCTTGCTGCGTACATGTATAACAAAATAATCTCATGGAAATTGATGCCACTTTTCATCCCGAACCTGGGTCCAATGATACTAAGTATTATACCCCTCTCTTTCATTGCCATTATTCTTCCCAAGGCAAATACTGCTTGTTTACCTTTTGGTTGGCAGGTAATTTTGCTGTATTGATTAAGGGGCAACATGTGAAAAGAGCTCATAAGGTTATATATAAAATCAGCATTCACTTTGCCAGTGAGATTTTTTTTAATTGGCAACATTGAAATGAACAATCTTTTGAATAAATAAAATGTGGTTACCTGCTGTATTAAATGTAATTTGACTCAAACTTCTGTTTTGTTTTTTTCCAGTTAAGATAGAAGTAGCATGATAGAGCTAACCTAAATGCTGTTTCACTTTATTCGTATGTGTTAGTATTAGTTAAGTTTAAAATTGTGTTCTTTGGCAAATGAAAAAAGAATTCAGAAGTATTAAGACACCCACTTTTGTGCTGGAATTTAATATGCAACTTTTTATTGGAAAATAATCGTCCTTGTCTGGCAAAATCCACCATGCAATATTTCTGTTAGTAGGCATAATGTAATAAAGGCAGGGAGGGCTATTTATCACAACAAATTTTGAGGATTTCAGGATTCTTTTTATTATTTTAATATATTTCTTTGGTATTAAATCAGAAAAATGATAAATTACACCTGTCGAAGCTGTTTTTCCTTTTTGCTGGAAAATGATGTACAACCCAATTTTGCTGGTCATTTTGGCTTTTAACGATACATACATTTTTTTTTCTCCCTTAAAATCTATTGGCTCAGCTTTTCAAGAATAATACTGAAGTTCTTATTTCTTACATATGAAGTGTTTATAAATACTTCCTGGTATTGCAAACTTTAACCTTTTAACAATGCATTAGTTTGTCACAACAACTCAGTGGCTGTGTGAAACTCAAGCTCACTTCATACAAGTGCTTCTCATTCTGATGGGGACTATGCCACTGTGGTAGGTTGAAGATTAGGTTCCCATTATATGTAACTTTGTGGGAAGCATTGTGGGTTTTTTAGAGACCACATCCAGTTGGCCTGTTTTCAGCACACAGGGTACATTAAATTGTGATTAATTTGAAAGGCTAAAAATAATTAGTTTAATTTAAATGCCTGCCCATTGCTTAATTCATTCATATGCATATAATTTTCTTTATGAACGTTCTTTGAAATTGGTACTTATCTTTTATTATGCATAAGGGTTATTTATTTTTTCTGAGATTCTGTAATTTTTTTTAATCATAATTTTAGAAAGGATTAGACAAAAGAGCAAAAAATATATAGGGAGATATTTTAGCAACAAGAGGCAACAAATGATTTGTGTTGCTGTCTTGTTTTGCATTATTTTAACAATTATTCCAGGCTTGCATATTTAGAAATATATTAGCCCAATTTGATTTTAAGGCTCAGTTATTTGAATTATAAATCATTATGTCCCTTCTAGCTGATCAGTCATGGAATAGCTTTGAATTCATTTACATAATGGAATGTGTTAGTGTTTCCTTTATGTCAGTGTAGTCATGGTGCTCCCTCATGCATCTTCTGTTGTTTCTAATAATTAACTTTATCATTATGATAAATAAAATAATTGTGCAAGTATATATATTTTGTTACAGGAAACATTATAAATATATATACTTGCACAATTATTTTGTGAAGTAACTGACCACAAATTGTCTTCCAAGTTTCTGGTTGTTCTACTTCCTACTTATGTATGATTGCAGTTCTTTAAGTCTTTCTTTAGGTTTAAGAGCAATACCCTGTGAAAAGTGTTCACAACATAGACCAGTCACTTTAGGTTAATAAGAAATAATCAAGTACGGTTACTTAAAAATCTCTACTTGTGATCATTAAAGACACATCCATCACATTCTAAATGGGAAGTGGATTATTTAAAGTCTTCGTCTTAACTGATGAATCATGATCTACAGTTTGATTGTATCTAGACCTATGATGGATTAATTGCACAAGCATTGCCACAAACTATCATTTCATGAAAGAGAAAGAAGGAAAGGTCTAGATAGGTAGGTAGGTAGACAGACGGATGGATGGACGGATGGATGGACGGACGGATGGATGGATTAAAATTATGGCCACAGTTCATTGATATCCCATTGATATGTTGAAAAAATGCCTACCTTTGTACTGGGTTATGATCAAAACAGAAAAAGAAATTTAAAGGGTATGGATAGTATCAAGACGTGGGTCCTCAGTGAGTTCAGAGCTGAAGGCTGCTCATGTGAATTTTAGGGGTCATATCCAACACAACAGCAATGGTTCCACAATAGACTTCATGCATCCAACAGAGCTTCCTTTCATGCATCCAACAGAGCTTCCCAAAATCAGCTCCAGGAGTTGGGAGACCTTGTGGAGCAGATTTATGGGAGGTGCAGGGGGAAGGAGAGGAAACAGAAGGTCACATTGCACCAGCGGAACTACTCACATGGATCATTGGATACAATCCACAAGTTCTGACCTTTAAAATTTTACAATAATAGAAAACAATTATTTTCATAGAGACTGAATTTAGATAACATCCAGGTTGCTTATATAATGTGAACTATTTTCTTATTCCCTGCTGCTCAATACTTTCATCCAGTAAGAAGGATACGTATAGATAATGTGATGTACTAGCTAGTTTCAGTACCATATCAAGTGCAACTATATTCAAATGTGCATGCAGGGTGTGGGAAGGATATTTCTAACCTTTGACTATTTTGATGTTTTAAATACTCAGTGCTACACAATATACAACTTCAATTCAGGGATCCTTGCCCCATTCTTTAGACTCCTTAGTGCAGCCTTCCTCAACCTGTTGCCTTCTAGATGTTTTGGAATACAATCCTGTTATCTTTGACCTGTGGTCGTGCTGGCTGAGGCTGATGGAACCTGGAGTCCAACAACATCTGGAGGCTACCAGGTTGGGGAAGGCTGCCCTACTGTATAAGAAGTTATGAAATAATGCGAGCATTATTCATAGCTTTCAGCCTTGACCATTTTAAATATGATTTTAAGATGAACTGTGATAGAGGATATATTGAATAAATCCCTCCCCCCTCCCCGCCACAATGCGTATACTGAACAGAAGACCAAGACTATCAGTTCTGACAGAGTTGCTCTCCTGTTGAGGACTGGGGGCAAAGATTGCCTGAATTTGGTACCCTATCCTATCAACATTGCATTACTGCTGTTAGAGACTATAGAATTGGCCTTGAGATATACTGGCAAATGTCATATATTTCCCACTTGTCTCCTAAAAATTTTAAGAATTATTTACCATAACACAATATAGCCTCCATTTCTATACAATTACCTTGATGTCTCTAGAATTGATTGCTTGTAATTAGCTGGTGGTTCTTATTGGTTTGTCCCAGCCTTGCTTTTAGTTCTTAGTCATTGGCTGTTACAGTGTTGCACTTATTTCCATTAGTATCATTGGTATTTTAACACCTCTTTTCGTTTGATTATAAATATTATATATTAACTCTATCTTCTGTGCTTTTTTTAAAAAAAAAAAGTTGAAATGGTATGTTCTAATAGTTATTGTTTTTGTAGTCTCTGAAGACCATAAGAATAACAAAGTTATGCTTTGTGGCATTCACACATTAATTGGATACTGTTGTTTCCCTTAATATCAAATACTTATATTCTCTTAAAAAAGCTTCTGAAAATAGATGCTGTGAAGTTCATGTTGCAGAATCATACGGTAGGTCTTTTGAATTAGTTTCAAACATTGTTAACTTTAAATAGACAGCTGGTATAGAACAGTGAGGAGGAGAGCCTGGCTGGGAGTCCAGAGTCTGTGAGTTCAAATCCAGGCTCATGTCTTCTGGGTGTCAAGAGCCAGCTAAAGATCACCCCCACAGTGAGTGGCTCAGGGGTTATGTGCCCTGCCACCTGTGCAGCCGTGGGCAAGCTGCATAGTCCCAAGGAGCCCAGTTGCCCCCCAGCTTGCAGGTGCGGACAAGGAAGGGGCTGGCTTGTGCAGCTGTGGCAAACTGAGCAGGCCCTAGCCAGCTGGGGAGGACTAGCCTCAGAGGGAGGCATTGGTAACCCTCCTCTGAACACCGCTTACCATGAAAACCCTATTCATAGGGTAGCCATAAGTCGGGATCGACTTGAAGGCAGTCCATTTCCATTTTCAACTTTAAATAATGAATTAATTTGACTTTTTTGTCTGTCCTTTCTTTCTCCACCAGAGTAAATACTTTCCTTTCTTGGGTGTCAATGATAATTATGGTTTGAGTGACCTTAGGTGCAGAACAACATTCTATACTGCACTCACACGCCTTCTCATGGTAGATCTAGGTAAGAACTTACTTATTGTATTCTTTCACTCTTCTTGAATTTAGAAAGATCTCTCAGCCGTGTTGTCAAATAATTAATTCCTGGTATCATTAATATTTGATTTTAAATCAAAATAATGTTATGTCAGATATGTTATCAAAACATGGTGTGCCCATATTGTGACCTAACTCGTTAGATCCAGAGTGCCCTTCCAAATATAGAAAGCATCTTCTGCCCATAGAGGGGCCATTTTCCACCTCATGTGTTGTGCAAGAAAACAAGCTAAATCCAGCAGGGGTCTTCTGTTTGCATAAAGGTCCATATGCCTGCTTTGCCAAGAAGCAGGAAAAATGCTGTAGAACCTACCTTGTTTTAAACTCTTTTTGCAGAGTTAATATTTGCAGAATACATTATTGGCTGTTTTCATTCTGCTCATGGTTCTTTGGATTCAGCTCAGTTTATTTGCCTACGGGCTGAAACTGATCATTGATATCAGTGGCTCGTAATATTTTAAAAGTAGTTGGCGTGAATAGAAATCATTATCTTGCAAATGCACCTTAGCAAGCCTGTGATGTCTCAATTTTTTCATGTGGACAAAGTATGGACCCAAAAGTGCAGCGAGAGTTGAGAAGAAACTCTTTGCTATCTAGCCTTTCAAATGGGTTCAGTTCCCTGTTTGGTTCAACTGGGCATAAATATTACACCACTTTCTTATGTTGTCTCTAATGCCTCAGCACCCGTCTATTACCCATCCACTGAGAGAAGGTCTATTTATGATTTGGAGTGAAAGGACACAGTGTCAACAGCCAAAGTCAACCTCTTATACCGGAGGCCAGCCAGGTTATCAAATGGTCATCTATGGCCATCAGCAAATAAATCTCCCAGAGCAATCTGTAAACCTGTTGGATTTTTGAATCTCCATGTCTGGATCATCCTTTGACCTGTTTGTCGCCTCCCTCTTCTGCCTCCCATCAGTGCCTGTATATCCTGAAAATCCACACCTTTGTGGATTTTGATCCTAATGATCTGATCATAAGGGTGACATGTTCAGGCTGCCTATTTCCAGGACAGTGTAATTCAGCAAATAAACCATATCACTTGTCTCATGTTTTGGTAACAACACCTTGATGTAGCTGAATGAGGGGCATGATGTTTTTGAGCCATATTCTGTGAAATGGTCTCATCATGAGATACCCTAAAGAGCCATGTTGAGGTATAAGGCTTCAACAAATCAAAGATCCTTAGTTCTCAGTATAAGAAGTTACATGCATTTAAATCTGATTGCATAGAATGCCTGCAAAGGGACATTTATTTTTTCATAGAAGTGGGATCCTGTTCCCCATGTTTGATTCTGCCCTGAATACCTAGCTAGAACCAGATAGGGCAGACATCCAGTACTATCCAGGCAGGCCTCAGTTATATTTGCCATAGGTTTGTCCCACTTTGGTGAATGCTCTCCCTTTTGTGTTTTGAAGAGAGCTATATGCTTCTTTATTTCAACCTGATATTGTGAAACAAATGGCAGAAAATGGAGCAGTAGGAGGGAAACAGCTACAGGAGATGTCAATTGGCTTTAAAATACTTTGTTTCGTTGCTGCTACACAGTGGAAGAACAACGAGCTGAATCATGTGTAGCAGGCCAAAGAGAGTGCTGGGGGGGGAGAATGCTAAAAGGGCTTTGTGGGGGATTTTTTGTTAAAACCAATATAAAGAAATAGACAGACAACAAGGAGAAACATAGAGACAGATAAATAGAATGACATGGACTTTAGCAGTGTGAGCTGGGAGAATTAACATATTATCTGGACTAACAGTCGCTTGTTTTTTTGGTATGGAGTAACTGTCTCAAGTGAGAAAACTACATGAGAAATGTGTTCCCATTTCTTACCTGACAATGGAAAACAAGTATGCAAGAGTAGAATGCAACACAGTATTATAGGAGCTGTAACTCAGTTGTAGAGCACATGCTTTTCATGTGGAAGGTGTCAGGGATTTAACTGCAGATTAAAGGATTTTAGGTGGGAAAAAACTCTGTCTGGAGCCTTGGTGAGGTGTTGCTAGACGCAGTGGCAGTGCAAGAAAGGACTGTGCAGGACAATTTACACTAACTCAAACTAAGGTGAGTGAAACCAGTTGAGTCCCGTGAGTGTCAGTCTTCCCCAAGACCCCTGCTGTGGAGCTTAGACTTCAGCATATTAAGGCATGAAGTCAGGACCAAATGTGGATTATTATTATTATTATTATTATTAAAAAAAGAAAGCTGCAGTTTAAATCCGGAAGATTTACATGTTGTTCTGTTCATGAAGTCGTGCCAACCTGCTCATGTCCTGAGATCAGTGTTGCAGGGCTTGCTTAGATGCCCACAGGCTGGTGGCAACACTTAACAAAGCCTTTTCTGCAGATGCTCTGCAGCAGTGGAACTCCATTCCCTTCATAGGTTCAGGAGGCCTCATCCCATGGAATATTTAAGAGAGTTCTAAAGACTTGTATTTTTTCAGTGGCCTTTAGCAGGTAATGAATATTGGGGTCCTTGTAGTTTTCCTGGGTTTTGTTACTATTTTCCTGGGTTTTTTTAACACTGTTGTTAATTTTCCTTTTTTCTGTAGGTGAAGATGAGGATGAATTTGAAAACTTCATGCTTCCCCTGACAGTTTCATTTGAAACTTTAGGCCAGATATTTAACAGTAGTTTTAAGCAAGAGGAAACAAAGGTAAGTTGCTTTCAATAGAAGGGGAGATTTTATTTCTAATAGGATTTTTTTTTAAAAGACACTGGGCATCATGTAGTCAAGAATAACCACACTCAGACCTATTGACTTAAATAGAAACAAATTAAATATGAAAGTAATTTACCTATTGAAATCAGTAAGGTCAATTTAGCTTGATGGTTACCCTTTTCTCACTTCTGCTTTTATTTATGTGACATCCTCTTTTAAAAGTCTAAATGTGAACTCTAATTAT